>NC_141468.1:936483-1628983 GCF_009769465.1 Tauraco erythrolophus
CGCCCCAGACCCGGCCTCAGCCGCTGCCAACGTCCGTCCTTGTGCCCGGCTGGAGGTTGACCTCCACCAACCGGACCGCCCGCAGCAGCACGGCCAGCTGCGCGCAGACGCCGGCCAGGATGTCCATGAGCGGATCCGTCAAATCCCGGATGCCGCGGAGGACCTTCAGCAGGAAGAGGAGCAGAGGTTGCAGGAGGCTGGTGAACGTCGCCGCCAAGAAGGGCTTCCACACGTGGTCGCCGATGGCCGTCACCAAACCCACCGCCAGCACCTGAGTTGGGGTGAAAACGCTCGTTTTTGGTGAACGTTAGCAGCACGTGCTGCCTCGAGGCGTGGTGGTGACCCCGTGAAGAGCAAATTACTCGCGGGGAACTCCCAGCTTCTCTTGGAGATGCCGAAAACGTGGCCGAGATGCAACGATTTCAGTGAGGGAGGAGAACTTTGAGATACTTGAGGGTTTCTCCTCCCGATCCTGGAGTATTTCGACGTGGAAATACTCGAGGAGAAGGTTCACGCTCAGCACCGTCCGCAGGTCCCCCCACGTCCTCCGATCCTCTCTCCTTTCTCCTCGTCCCCCGCCAGCCGCTGCGGCAGCAAACCCCAGACGGGGCGTTACGGGTGACGGAAAGGTTCCCGGTGGCGTTTTTGGGGTGTAACCACGGTTTTTGGAGAGCAAAGCTTCCGTGTGAGTACGGAACGCTCGTGTTTCTCCGGCCACCCAACCTCCACCGTCTGGTGTCACCAGCCTTGGGGCTTTTTCTTTGGAAGAACGAGCCCGGCCTCCCCACAAAGACGTCCACCACCCAGACGGGACGGAGCTTTAACGCTCAAAGCCAACGGGGATTGGAAAATAAAATCAAAAACGGAAATAAATTGGAAAAATCGGATGGAAAAGTCTCAGTTAAGAGGCTGCAGAGCCCAACTGCTCATATCACGTCTCCTCCCCGGTGCCGGGGAAACCGCGGCGGCTCACCTGGACCACGGTCTCGCCGAGGAACCGAACGAGCTCGATGAGGAAGAGGGCGAGTCCGTTGAGCAGGAGCCGTGGGACGATGAAGAATTCCCTCAGCTTTCGCCCAACCGGCCGCTCCGAGCTGCCACGGAGGGAAAAACGAGATGTCAAAACCGGAGAACGAATTAATTCCCCCGGCACCTCTCCCAAAAACCGGCGTTACGGAGCTCTTGGAGGTCACCGGTGATGGAGCTGGGTGGCAACTGGCCTGGAGGTGCCGTATCCCGGTGCTGCGGGATCCAGCTGGCGGCGGGAGGCCGAGCTGGGCTCTGGCCACAAAGGAAAACCCCTGGAAACGGGATGGCCTCGTGCTTATCCCCCTGCCCGGGCAGCGTGGGAGTGGGATGGGCCTGGCACGGCTCTGGCATGGCTCTGGTACCACTCTGGCACCACATCCCGCTGGCGGCAGAGCTGATTCCATGGGAAGAGGCCACCAAATTAAGGATGGGAAGGAGCTGGAGGTCAGTCTGTGCTACCCAAGGAGGCGTCTTAATTAACTAACCCGCCTTAATTAACTAACGAGCAGATAACTGCGTGATCGGAGGCAGAGACTCGGAGGTGGGTTCCTGCACGGCGGGATTTTTTCGGACAGAACCCCCAAAACCCGGCTGGAAGCACCCAAAAATGTCATCGTGCCACCTCTGATGGCTCAGCTCTGGAAAACCCCATCCAACATCCCGGGGAAGCCGCCGGGCCGAGCGCTCCCTCTCCCGGCCGCCGGGACCGAGGGAATCCCGACGGATTTTAACCAGAAACAAGGAAAAAACGAAGAAGCGGAGAGCGCCGGGAGAGGGAAACCGGGGCGAAACGTGGCTCCCGGCCCCGAAACCCAGCGCGGTTTCGCTTCCCGGCGGAGGAAGCGGAACGGGGAAGCCCCCTCCTCCGCGCCCCGGCGCCTGAGACCCCAAAACCCTCCGCATTTCATTTCATTTTCATTTTCCCCCGGGTTTGTCCTCGGGAGGGCGGGGGCGGGGGGCGGGGGGATGCCGGCGGTTCCGGGCCGGTCCCGGGGGTTTGGAGGTTGAACCTGGGGGGGGGGGGGTGCGGCAGAACCCCCAGATCCTTCGAAAGGGCAGCGGAACCCACCGGGACCTCCTCCTCCTCCTCCTCCTCCTCCTCCTCCCGCTGGGAATTCTCCCACGGGGACATGTGAATCCCCACGGAGCGGGGTTAGAACTGCGGACCCCCCACGCCCCGGGGCACAGTCCCCCTCCCCGAGACCCCCCGGACCCCCCACGCCCCGGGGCACGGTCCCCCTCCCCGAGACCCCCCGGACCCCCCACGCCCCGGGGCACGGTCCCCCTCCCCGAGACCCCCCGGACCTCCCACGCCCCGGGGCACGGTCCCCCCCCCCCCGAGACCCCCCGGACCCCCCACGCCCCGGGGCACAGTCCCCCCCCCCGAGACCCCCCGGACCCCACCCGCCCCGGGGCAGGGTCCCCCTCCCGGACCCCCCGGACCCCCCACGCCCCGGGGCACGGTCCCCCCCTGAGATCCCCCGGACCCCCCACGCACCGCGGCAAGATCCTACCGGGACCCCCCGGACACCGGGACCCCCCGGGACACCCCACGCCCCGGGGCAGGGTCCCACCGAGACACCCCCCCCCCCCCCCCGGCCCCCCCACGCGAGCTGGACTCGGGGGGCTAATGAAGAGGCGGCAATTAAAAGGCTCGTTAACCCCCGGGGCGGGGGGCCGGTACCTCTTTCTCTTCCCCGGGGCTTTTCCTCCCCCGGTTCCCCGCGCGGCGGCGGGGCCACCCCGCGGCCCCCCGAGATCCCCACGGACCCTCGCGGGGGCACGACGCGGCCCCCCCGACCCCCGGAGGGCGGCAGGGCCCGGCGCCGCCATCGCCCCCTCCTCCCGGTGCCGGGGCGGGAAGCGAGGCCCCGCCCCTCGCCCCGCCCCTCGCCCCGCCCCATTGTCACCGCCCCCTCCTCGTTGCCGGGCAACGGCGGCGGGGAGGGGAGGGGGTGGGCGGGGCGAGCGGCTGTAGGGGCGGGGCCGCGCTGAAAAGGAGCTGAGTGGGTGAAGGGAGGGGGCCCGCGGGTGAGTGACAGCGAGCGCAGCCAATCACAGGCCGCTGGGGGCGGCGACGCGCTTCGCGCGCGTGGGGGAGACACGGGTGGGGGGACACGGGCCCCACCCCGGGCGGGGCGTGGCCGGGGGGGCGTGGCCGGGGGGGGCGTGGCCGGGCCCAGCCCACGGCCCCGCCGTGCGGAAGCGCTGAGCGGCGGCCCCGGAGCGCAGGTGAGTCGCGGAGCCGGTTGGCCGCGGTCCGCCGTGGGCGTGGGGGGGTGCCCGCGGGTGGGATTCCGTGGGGTGGGTCCCCGTGGGGATGGGTCCCCGTGGGGATGGATCCCAGTGGGAATGGGTCCCCATGGGGATGGATCCCAGTGGGGATGGGTCCCAGTGGGAATGGGTCCCCGTGGGGATGGGTGCCGTGGGGGTGGGTGCCGTGGGCTGCCCCGAGTGGGTGGCAGCGGCCCGGGCTCCGCCGGCACCCACGGGCCCGCGGTTTGAGGAAGAACCGGGCTCGGGGGGCGGGGGGGGGGGGGTGGGGGTGGGTCACCCCTCGCGTGGCTCCCGGGACCCCACGGGCACCCCCCTGTCCCCACGGGGCGCGGGCTCCGTCCCCTCTCCCCGTGCCGGGTGGGGTCTGGGGGCGCCCCCCACCCCCCACCCCGTGGTGTCCGTCCCCCCCCCCCCCGCTGCCACCGGGCGCGCCCCGGGGCCGGTTTTGGTTCCCCAAAAGCCGCCGCAGCTTCTGCTTTCGGGGCGCCGCGTGACGCCCCCGCACCCACGCGGGGGGCGAGGCTCGGGGAAACCCCGCCCCCCCCCCCTCCCCTACCCCCCGGCCACCCCGGCATGGGCAGGGACCCCCCCCGCTCCCACCCGGACCCCGGGAAGAGGTCGGGGAGGGGGAATGTGGTTCCTGTTTCGGGGCTGGAGGGGGGAGGGGGGGGGCACCCGTGGGTGCCGTGACACGGCTGCACACGCGTGTCACGAGCTGGGGGGGGCACACGCCCTCAGCCCATCACCCCCATGGCACGAGCTGGGGGGGGGGCACACGACCTCAGCCCATCACCCCCGTGTCACAAGCTGGGGGGGGCACACGACCTCAGCCCATCACCCCTGTGGCACGAGCTGGGGGGGGCACACGACCTCAGCCCATCACCCCCGTGGCACGAGCTGGGGGGGGGCACACGCCCTCAGCCCATCACCTCCATGGCACGAGCTGGGGGGGCACATGCCCTCAGCCCATCACCCCCATGGCACGAGCTGGGGGGGGGGGGCACACGCCCTCAGCCCATCAGCCCCGTGTCACGAGCTGGGGGGGGGGCACACGCCCTCAGCCCATCACCCCTGTGTCACGAGCTGGGGGGGGCACACGCCCTCAGCCCATCACCCCCGTGGCACGAGCTGGGGGGGGGGCACACGCCCTCAGCCCATCACCCCCATGGCACGAGCTGGGGGGCACATGCCCTCAGCCCATCACCCCCATGGCACGAGCTGGGGGGGGGGGCACACGACCTCAGCCCATCACCCCCATGGCACGAGCTGGGGGGCACATGCCCTCAGCCCATCACCCCCATGGCACGAGCTGGGGGGGGGGGGCACACGCCCTCAGCCCATCACCCCCATGGCACGAGCTGGGGGGGGCACACGACCTCAGCCCATCACCCCCGTGTCACGAGCTGGCCAGGCCTCAGCCTCACCGCAGGCTGGCGGGTACCCAGTGCCCCCAGCCCTCCCCGTGTGCCCCCCCAGCTCCCGCCATGGACCCCCCCCCGCGCCGCGTGCGGCTGAAGCCGTGGCTGGTGGCCCAGGTGAGCAGCCAGCGCTACCCGGGGCTGCAGTGGCTGGACCCCGAGCGGCGGCGCTTCGTCATCCCCTGGCGCCATGCCACCCGCCACCCCCCCGGCCCCCAGGACCACGACACCATCTTCAAGGTGATGGGCGGGGGGGGGGGCACACAAGGGGCGAGGGGGGATGTGGGGAATGGGATGGGGTGACAGGGCGACAAGGGGATGTGGGATGGGGGGAACATGGGATAAGGGTGATGGGGGGATATGGGGGACAAGGGATGGGGGTGACGAGGGGGACACGGGACAGGGGGACGGGATGACGGAGGACATGGGATAGGGTGATGGGGGAGACATGGGATGGGGGTGATGGGAGGACGCGGGATGGAGGAGGGTGATGGGGTGACAAGGGGGACACGGGGTGGGGGGAATGGGGTGATGGGGTGGGACATGGGGACATGGGATGGGCGATGGGGTGAAGGGGGACATGGGATGGGGATGATGGGAGGACATGGGGACATGGGATGGGGATGATGGGGTGACAAAGAGAACCCAGGATGGGGTTGATGGGGGGGGACAAGGGGACATGGAATGGGTGATGGAGTGAAGGGGGACATGGGATTGGGATGATGGGAGGACATGGGATTGAGGGTGATGGGGTGACAAGGGGGACACAGGGTGGGTGGGGGGAATGGGATGATGAGGGGAACGGGATGATGGGGGGAACATGGGATGGGTGACGGGGTGACAAGGAGAACTCGGGATAGGGATGATGAGAGGGGACATGGGAACATGGGAGGTGATGGGATGAAGGGGGACATGGGATGGGGGTGATGGGGTGACACGGGGGACCGAGGACAGGGCTGTTGGGGGGACAGGGGGCCATGGGATGGGGAGGATGTGGGCAATGGGGTGCCACGGGCTGTGGGTGCCAGGGTGCCGAGGGGGCCCCGGGATGGAGGATGGAGCTGATGGGGGGGGACAAGGGGGTTCTGGGACGGGGGTGCGGAGGATGACCCGGGGGACCCCCCCGTCCCCCCAGGCGTGGGCGGAGGAGACGGGGAAGTTCGTGGCGGGCCGGGACGAGCCGGACCCGGCGCGCTGGAAGGCCACGCTGCGCTGCGCCCTCAACAAGAGCCGCGAGTTCCGGCTGCTGCTCGACGGGCCCCGCGCCGCCCCCCCGCGCCCCTACCGGGTGTACGAGCTCTGCGAGGGCCCCCACGGTACGGGCACCCCAAAAGGCCCCCGCACCCCGACAGAGCCCAGCACCCCATGAGGCAGCAGCACCCACAAGTCCCCAGCACCCCCCGAAGCTCCAGCACCCCAAAAGGACCCAGCACCCCATGAAGCTTCAGCACCCTGTGAGGTCCCAGCACCCCACAGGCACGTGGCACCCCAAGAGGTTCCAGCACCCCACGAGCCACCCGCACCCCAAAAGAGCCCAGCACCCCATGAGGCAGCAGCACCCACAAATCCCCAGCACCCTGCAAACCTCCAGCACCCCACAGGGACCTGGCACCCCACAAGTCCCCAGCACCCTGCAAGCTCCCTGCACCCCAAAAGGCCCCCACACCCCAACAGAGCCCAGCACCCCATGAGGCAGCAGCACCCACAAGTCCCCAGCACCCCCTAAAGCTCCAGCACCCCAAAAGGACCCAGCGCCCCATGAAGCTTCAGCACCCTGTGAGGTCCCAGCACCCCACAGGCACGTGGCACCCCAAGAGGTTCCAGCACCCCACGAGCCACCCACACCCCAAAAGAGCCTGAGGCAGCAGCACCCCACAAGTCCCCAGCACCCCCTAAAGCTCCAGCACCCCCCCAAGGACCTGACACCTCATGAAGCCCCAGCACCCTGCAAGCTCCCTGCACCCCAAAAGGCCCCCACACCCCAACAGAGCCCAGCACCCCATGAGGCAGCAGCACCCACAAGTCCCCAGCACCCCCTAAAGCTCCAGCACCCCAAAAGGACCCAGCGCCCCATGAAGCTTCAGCACCCTGTGAGGTCCCAGCACCCCACAGGCACGTGGCACCCCAAGAGGTTCCAGCACCCCATGAGCCACCCGCACCCCAAAAGAGCCCAGCACCCCATGAGGCAGCAGCACCCCACAAGTCCCCAGCACCCCCCAAAGCTCCAGCACCCCCAAGGACCTGACACCTCATGAAGCCCAGCACCCTGCAAGCTCCCTGCACCCCAAAAGGCCCCCACACCCCAAAAAAGCCCAGCACCCCATGAGGCAGCAGCACCCCCCAAGTCCCCAGCACCCCCCAAAGCTCCAGCACCCCAAAAGGACCCAGCGCCCCATGAAGCTTCAGCATCCTGTGGGGTCCCAGCACCCCACAGGCACGTGGCACCCCAAGAGGTTCCAGCGCCCCACGAGCCACCCGCACCCCAAAAGAGCCCAGCACCCCATGAGGCAGCAGCACCCCACAAGTCCCCAGCACCCCCTAAAGCTCCAGCACCCCAAAAGGACCCAGCACCCCATGAGGCAGCAGTCCCCAGCACCCCCTAAAGCTCCAGCACCCCAAAAGGACCCAGCGCCCCATGAAGCTTCAGCACCCTGTGAGGTCCCAGCACCCCACAGGCACGTGGCACCCCAAGAGGTTCCAGCACCCCATGAGCCACCCACACCCCAAAAGAGCCCAGCACCCCATGAGGCAGCAGCACCCCACAAGTCCCCAGCACCCCCCAAAGCTCCAGCACCCCCAAGGACCTGACACCTCATGAAGCCCAGCACCCTGCAAGCTCCCTGCACCCCAAAAGGCCCCCGCACCCCAAAAAAGCCCAGCACCCCATGAGGCAGCAGCACCCCCAAGTCCCCAGCACCCCCCAAAGCTCCAGCACCCCAAAAGGACCCAGCGCCCCATGAAGCTTCAGCACCCTGTGAGGTCCCAGCACCCCACAAGCATGTGGCACCCCAAGAGGTTCCAGCACCCCACGAGCCACCCGCACCCCAAAAGAGCCCAGCACCCCATGAGGCAGCAGCACCCACAAATCCCCAGCACCCTGCAAACCTCCAGCACCCCACAGGGACCTGGCACCCCACAAGTCCCCAGCACCCCCCGAAGCTCCAGCACCCCAAAAGGCCCCAGCACCCCATGAGGCCCCAGCACCCTGCGAGCCCCCTGCACCCCAAAAGACCTCAGGACCCCAAAAGGACCCAGCACCCCATAACTTCCCTGCACCCCGCAAGGACCCTGTGCCCCCCCCAGCCCGTCTCTCCCTTGCAGACGGGGCGGCCGAGGATGACTACGGCTGCAGTGGGGAGGAGGACGACAGCCAGGTACCTGGGGGGGGGTGTGGGATCGGGGGGACCCCCAAACTGGGGGACACCTCAGAGTGTGTGGGGGTCCCTGCACCCCAACCCCGTAACCGCTGCTCTCCGCCCCCCCAGCTCCAGAAGATGACATCTCTGAGCATCGACGGTGAGTGGGGACGGGTGGGGGGGGGGGGGGGGGGGGGCACCCACCTGGTGGTTTCGGGGGGTCAGGGGGTGGTTGGGGGTCACGGCTGCCCTCTGACCCCGCGCTGTGCCCCAGACCCCCAGCACGGGGGGGACCTGCTGCCCCCCTACCCCTGGCCCAAGGAGGAGCCCCCCTTCGGCAGCGCCTGCCCCCTGGGGCCCTTTGCGCCTCCCCCCCCAGCGCTGCTCCCCGGGGAGGTGGGGGGCACCCACGGGACCCCCGAGCTGCCCCCGGCCGCCCTGCCAGAGACCGGGCCCCCCCTGGGCACCCTGGGCCCCCCGGCCGCCTGCCCACCGGCACCCGTGGAGAACGTCATCCCCAACCTGCTCATCAGCCCCCACATGCTGCCACGTAAGGACCGGGGTGGGGGGCGGTGGGGTGGGGGGTGTGGATGGGGGGTGGCTGTTGGGTGGTTGGACACGACGGGGCGGTTCCTGTGGGGTGGCTGGGTGTGGGGGGACATGGGGGTGGGAGGGTTGGTTGGACGCTGGTGTGGGGTGGCCATGGGGCAGCTGGATGGGGTGGCCATGGGTGTAGGGTGGTTATGGGGTGGATGGTGGATGGATGGTGATGGCCATGGGTGTGGGGTGGCCATGGGGTGGCTGGATGGGGTGGCCATGGGTGTAGGGTGGTTATGGGGTGGATGGTGGATGGATGGTGATGGCCATGGGTGTGGGGTGGCCATGGGGTGGCTGGATGGGGTGGCCATGGGTGTAGGGTGGTTATGGGGTGGATGGTGGATGGATGGTGATGGCCATGGGTGTGGGGTGGCCATGGGGTGGCTGGACAGGGTGGCCATGGGTGTAGGGTGGCCATGGGGTGGCTGGACAGGGTGGCCATGGCTGTGGGGTGGCCATGGGTGTAGGGTGGCCATGGGGTGGGCGAGCATGGGGGGCACAAGGATGTGGGGTGGCTGTTGGATGGTTGGACAAGGGTGGCCGTGGGTGTGGGGTGGCCATGGGGTGGATGATTGTGAGTATGGGGTGGCTGGATGGGGTGGCCATGGGGTGGCTGGATGGGGTGGCCATGGGTGTGGGGTGGCCATGGGGCAGCTGGATGGGGTGGCCATGGGTGTGGGGTGGCCATGAGGTGGCTGGATGAAGATGGCCATGGGTGTAGGGTGGTTATGGGGTGGATGGTGGCTGGATGGTGATGGCCATGGGTGTGGGGTGGCCATGGGTAGATGGTGGCTGGATGGTGGTGGCCATGGGTGTGGGGTGGCTGGATAGTGATGGCCATGGGGTGGCTGGACAGGGGTGGCCGTGGGGCGGTTGGGCGGGGGGTTGTCCGTGGTGTGATCCCCAACGGGCAGCCGATGTCCTCGTCCCTTGGGCAGTGACCGACCTGGAGATCAAGTTCCAGTACCGGGGCCGTCAGGTCTGCGTCCTCACCATCAGCAACCCCCACGGCTGCCGCCTCTTCCACAGCAGCCTGGAGCCCACCCAGGAGCAGGTGGAGCTCTTCGGGCCGCTGACGCTGGAGCAGGTCCGCTTCCCCGCCACCGATGCCATCCCCAACGAGAAGCAGCGCTTCTACACCCACCAGCTCCTGGACGTCCTGGACCGGGGGCTCATCCTGGAGCTGCAGGGCCAGGACCTCTACGCCATCCGCCTCTGCCAGTGCAAGGTCTTCTGGACGGGCCCCTGCGCCGCCCACCACGCCGGCCCCAACCCCATCGAGAGGGAGAAGAAGACCAAACTCTTCAGCCTCGAGGGGTTTCTCAACGGTGAGAGGAGGACGGGGCGGTTGGTCCCTGCGCCCCAGGTGGACACCGGATGGGATGGAGGGGTCCGAGCTGGGATGGGGGGACAGCGGGTGGCACGTGGGGATCTCATGGCATGGGGTGGACCAAGCTGAGATGGGGACACCAGGTGGCACATGAGGACCTGATGGTATGGAGGAACCAAGGTGGGATGGGGGGACATCAGGCGGCACGTCGGGACATGATGGCATGGGGTGGACCAAGCTGAGATGGGGACACCAGGTGGCACGTGGGGACACGGTGGCATGGGGGGATCAAGCTGGGATGAGGGGACACCAGGTGGCACATGGCGATACGATGGCATGAGGGGGCCCAAAGTGGGATGGGGGACACCATGTGGCACCCCGGATGGGATGGAGGCGACCAAGGTGGGATGGGGGCACACCAGGGGCATGTGGGGATGTGATGCCATGGTGGGGGGAACCAAAGTGGGATGGGGTGACACCAGATGGCACATGGGGAACATGATGGGATGGGGGACCACCAGGCAGCCCACGGGGTATCACCTGGCATGGGGGTCACCAGCTGGGATGGTGGTGGGCTGGGCTGGTGCGAGGCCCCATCCCGCCCCTCACCGCGGCATCCGGCCCCGCAGGCCTCATCCTGTTCCAGAAGGGGCAGACCACCACCCCCCCGCCCTTCGAGATCTTCTTCTGCTTCGGCGAGGAGTGGCCGGACCAGAAGCCCAAGGAGAAGAAGCTCATCACCGTGCAGGTGAGGAGGACGGGGGGGTCCCGGGGACGCCCCCCGGGGCATGTCCCAGGTCCCGGCCGCACGGATGGTGCCCACGGGTGCCGCCGTGCCGTGACGCCGCGCCGGGACTCTCGCAGGTGGTGCCGGTGGCGGCGCGGCTGCTGCTGGAGATGTTCTCCGGAGAACTGTCCTGGTCGGCCGACAGCATTCCCCTCCACATCTCCCACCCCGACCTCAAGGACAGGATGGTGGAACAGTTCAAGGAGCTCCACCAGCTTTGGCAGAACCAACAGCGCCTGCCGGTGCCACCGCCGCAACCGCAGCCCGGTGCCAGCCCGTGGGTGCTGCCACCCGGCGCCCGGCCCCAGTGACGAGGGGACTGGGGGGGGGGGGAGGACCTGAGCGAAGAAGCAGCCCAAGACTTGAGGTTTTGGTGTTTTTTGTTTTTTTTTTTTTTTTTAATTTATTTTTTTTTTCAGTTTTTTGTCGTTTTTATTGTTCTCGAGGTGGCTACAGACCCCCGGCGGCACCGGCGCGCCCCCGCACTCGCTCGAGGTGTCCCTTCCCCGCGGAAATAAAACCAAAAAAAAGAAAAAATATAATAACAACACGCCCCCTCCCAGAAAAAAAAAAAAAACAAACCAAAAAAAAAACCCCAAACCAAACCAAAAAACCAAACTCAGAATGAAGAAGAAGAAAAAAAACCCTAAAATACAGGTAATTCCAGTCCGTCCCGTCGGCGCCGCCGCCGCGCAGCGCCCCGCGTGTCCCGTCCCCCCCAAATCCTATTCCAAATTCCAATTTATTTGGAATAATCGTTGGTTGGTTGTTTTGGGTTTTTTTTTTTTCTCCATTTCACAGAAAGTTTTCTCCTTCACACTCGGGTTTTTGCTGCCGGGCAAATCCACATCCCTCCGCTTTTGGGGTTTATTTTTGTGGGTTTGGTGGTTGTGGGGGGGTTTTTTTTTGTTGTGTGTTTTTTTTTTTTCCTCCCCCGTTGGTTTGTTTTCTCGTTTCGGTGCCCGACGTTCGGGAAGCGAATCCGTGGGGAAAGCGGGACCCTCGAGCCGTCCTGGCGCGGGCGGCCCCGGCATTCCCGGCCGCGCGGGAGCGAGCCGGAGCCCTCGGCCGCCGGGAACTCTGCTGATTGTGGGACACGTTCCTGTTTCCTTCGTTTTCCGGCTTCTAATTAAAAGGATGTTCCTGGGAGAGGGGGAGAGGGGGGGGTCAGACCTTCCCCCTCCTCCGGCGGCGGCGGTGCCCGCTGTGCCGTATCGGCTCTTACCTGGGAGCCGGGCGCCGCGCCGGAGCGGGAGCTATCGGAACAGGCGGGTGAAGTCCCGCAGAGCCCAACAGACCTGTTTACATTCCTCGGCGCTGCAAAAAAAAAAAAAAAAAAAAAAACGGGAAATATTATGGGGGTATTTGGGAAGCAGGAGGGCATCCTCGGCCCGGCACAGGCGGAGATGTCGGGGGGCTGCGGGATCGCCCCCGGAGGGGCCCCGCGTGCCGCCGTGGTGGCAGCTGGACGCCAGAAGCCGGATGCTGCCAGGGTGAGCCTGGCAGCACTCGGGCTCCGGGATTTTCCCAGGGGTGGCTGAGATGGAGGTGGGCACAGGGGGCGAAGGGGCTGATCCCCCACCAAAGCGGGGATGTGGCTGGTGGCAGCACGGGCAGAGGGGCACAGCGGGCACCAGCTCCCGCCCCGGGAGCGGACGCAGCCCGTGCCGGCGGGTCCGGGCAGGTCCTGGCCGTCGGAGCGGCGTGGCCGGGAGCCAGTGACTCCGTGGGCCGAGGATTCGGAGCGACACCGGCTCCGGGCAAGAGCAGAAAAACCTGTTCAGGGACGGAAAAGGCAACAGGCGCCGTGCTGGGAACACCCGGGATGAGGCATCCGAGCGGATTCCACGGGCCGGGGCCGGGCTGACGTGCCGGCGGCGCGTTCGGCTCTCGCGGAGATGCTCTGGGGCTGCCGGAGGACATCCCGGGGCCGGGAGCAGGTGGGGCTGAGCCTCGGAGGACACCAGGGTGCAAAAGCCACGTTCCCCCCCGTCGCCATCCTGGCTCCCAGCATCGCACCCGATCCCGCTCCGTCCCGCCGTCCCGCTCACCTCGTCACCTGCTTGTGGAAGTCCGTCAGCTGTTTGTGCGTGACCTGGATGGCTCCTCCCGTCGTTTCCTTTGGCAAACCCTTCAGCGAGTTCTCCAGCCAGCGGCAGAACGTCTGCGGGAGGCGGGACGGGAGCTCAGGAGACGGCGGAGCCCAACTCGGGCCCCGGCGCCCCGGCTTGGGGGGAGCCTTCGGGATTCGGCTCCGGGGCGAAGCCGACCCCGTCCCCGCGCCCCCCGCTCACCGGCCGGTCGATCTGCATGATCTCCCAGAGCACCTCGGCGACGTCGGGCAGGGTGTAGGGCGGGAGGCAGAAGCAGCACGTGTGGAGCAGCTGGTTGACGAGCTGCTGGCCCAGTTGGTTCATCACCTGGTTGATGAGCTCCTTCCGCACCTCGAAGTCTTCCTCGTGCTGCGGGAGAAAGGCGAGGGGTTGGGGAAGGGGGGGCTGAGCAGCGCTTGGGGACAGGGACAGGCTGCTCCTCACTCCAGGAGCAGCTCCTGGGGCATCTCGGCGGAGGGACCGTGGAGGAAGACCCCTGTAGACCATGAGGAAGGACCCTACGGGTCACTCACGTCGTTGGCCACCCCGGTGTGGATGAGGTCGCGTAGGAACTTCATGACGCTGCAGTTGGCGTCCCGGTGGTCCAGGGTGGTGGCGGCGATGGCCCACTGCAGGATGGGGATCATCACCTGGCTGCGGAGCAGGGTGACGGGGCTGCGCTGGATAAACCTGGCCGGGCAGAGGACGGACGGACGGTCGGACGGACGTCAACACCGGCGCTCGCCCGGTTACCCCGCGCACCGGTGGGAAGGCAGGATCTTCCCTTCTCCCACCCGCCCGTGGAGATGGGAACGCTCCGGCAGGGACCCCCTTTCCCGAAGGAGAGAGGGGTCGGGCATCCTCGTGCCGGAGAAGGCGCCGGCACAGCGTGGCTACCTGGCTGCCAGGCGGAAGAGGTCGTCCACGGTGTCCGGGTGGTTCTGAAGGCCGTTGGGCTGCTCCAGGAGCTGGAAGGTGGGTATGCACAGCGCCTGGGAGGAGCGGGGCGAGGACTTGTTAGTCAACCAGTTATCGTTACATCTCCGACCGCCCTTCTCTGCGGGGACATTTCCAACGTGGATCACACCGGAGCAGATCGGATCCTGGCATCTCCCCACAGCTGGCATGGCAGCCGAAAGGGCAGGTTCGGATCTCTCCTCCCAACGGGATATGTGCCCCATCGGGAGGAGAGCGATGCCTTCCTCACCCGTCATCTCCCTCCAGCAACACACCACCCCCCGTTCCTGCTTTAACCAACTTCTCCTCCTTGGTTTCGTTGGCCCGACCGCCAAATTCCGTGAGAGCGGAGAGGTGCTGGGACCAGCCCGGGTTCGCACCAGTGCTCGGCGGAAAGTTCTCCGCTTCACGCGAACCCAACTGTTTGCCTTCCCCCCACGAGCACGGAGCGAGGAACGTGGAAATAAGAGCAGCAACGGAGCTGGTGGAGGGTCTGGAGCACACGTGTGATGGGGAGCGGCTGGGGGAACTGGGGGAGTTGGGGCTGGAGAGAAGGGGGCTCAGGGGAGACCCCATCGCTCTGCAGCTGCCTGGGAGGAGGTTGTGGCGAGGGGGGTCGGGCTCTTCTCCCAGTAACAAGAGGAAACGGCCTCAAGTTGCACCAGGGGAGGTTTAGATTGGAAATTAGGAAGAATTTCTCCCCCAAAAGGGTTGTCGGGCGTTGGAACAGGCTGCCCAGGGAAGTGGTGGAGTCACCATCCCTGGGGGGATTTAAAAGACATGGAGATGTGGTGCTGAGGGACGTGGTTTAGTGGTGGACCGGGCAGTGCTGGGTTAATGGTTGGACTCGATGGTCTTCGAGGTCTTTTCCAACCCAAACAATTCCGCGATTCGGACACGCGGGCACCAAACCCGCCGGCTGTCGGCACCCACCTGCAGCATGTCGAGCAGTCCCTGCCGGCAGCCCTCCTCCATGCCGTACTCGTCCACCAGGATGCTGCCCAGGTAGAGGAAACAGGAGTGCTGGTGCGCCCGGTACACGTTCACCATCTGCGGGGAGACACGCACCGCCTGGCACCGCAGACGCCGGCAGAGCCGGGCGCGGGAACCGCTGCGGCCGCTGCTACCGCAGAAGTGGCACCCAGGGGCACGGTCCGTCCGGCTTCCATCCGTGAGCCACGGACTTTCACACCTACGACCACGCTCCCACCACCTAGAGTGGCAACTGGGCAGAGCCGAGCCCGTCCCCGCCGCTCAAAGCTCCCTCCGCTCCCCGAGGGTTTCCGGAGGAACTCGCCGGCGCTCACCGCGACGCTTTTGCCGCGGGGCCGCTGCCCACCCGCCGCTGCCGTTCACCGGTGGCTCCGTGCCCCGGGACGCCGGTGTTGCCACCAGGGCAGAGGGGGGTACCTGGGTGACGAGCGGCTGCAGGAGGGCGGCGGAGCCTTTGCCCACGCAGCGCACGGCGAAGCGCAGGCAGCGGCAGCACCGCTCCACGATGCGGTTATCGGCACTGTGTTTGTTCAGGGTCTCCGACAGCACCGGCCAGATCTGGGGGGGATGGAGAGGGGGGGGGGGGGGTTCGAGCTGCACCGGGGGACGCGGCGTACGCCCCGCCGCGCCGCCCTCCTACCCGAAAAACACCCAGGTCCCTGTAACTGCCGGGCAGGTGCCACTCGGCTCCCGAAAACCGCGGGCACCCACGCTCCGGGCTGAGTCCATCGGCTTGACGGAGGGTGCAGAGCCCGGAGGAGCCCCGCGGCGCCGGTGCGGCGCTGCCGACGTTACGAGGGCAGGGAGATCACAGCTCCCGGGATGTTTGCGGTGCCAGGTGCCCTTCCAGGGGCTGAAGAGCCGAATCCCACCCCATCCCCAATCCCTGTTTCCAGGGGGGGAAGATGCTTCTCTCCCCCGGGCAGAGGGGCCGTCGGACACACGGATCTGCCGGCGCTCGCGACCGAACCAACCGCTCCATCCCACGCTCCCATCAATCCCACCACGTCCCAGCCCGGAAATTCCTTCCCCAAATCCACCACTTACTTCCTGAATGACTTTTTGGCACGGATGGATCTGTCCGTTCTCTACAATGGGGTTGGTGTGTCTGTGAAAAGCAGCAAAGGGTTAACGGTATTTTTTTTTTTCTAAACGCTCAAGTTTTGGGTTTAAAGCCGAGGAAACGGGTTGGAGCCTCCAACCACCCCAGGAAAGGGACCAGAAACCAGCTCGGAGGCGCTGGAGAACCTGGAAGGTGGTGAAGAAGCAGCTTCCAGCCCGTTCCTCTCCGGGCCGGGGGGAAAACGAGCGGCGGCTAATTGGGGTTTAATTAATTAATTGGGGTTTAAGTCTCAGGAGCTCACGACCCCCCGCACGGGCTGTCCCCGTCCCCCCTTCCTCACCGGAATATGACAGCGAGCCGATCCAGGGGCACCGTGGGGTCCGAGGAGAGGCCGTTGCTCGGCTCCTGCGAGAGCAGCTGCAGAACAAGGCAAAACGACGGGATTTCAGGAGCGCAGCAGCCCCGTTCCCAGTAAAGACCGAACAAAGGCTGCGGGGACCCCAGACCCCCCCAGCAGCTCCTCCACATCCCCTTCGGCCCGAAGCAGAGGAGATGTCTCCTCAGACCCGGGCAGCTCCTCAAGCCACACGCACGGAGGTTGCTCGGGAAGCTCAGAGCGGCTCGGCGTTCCGAGCCGGCTCCGAGGGGTCTCCGAAGGAGAAGGGAGCGGGGTCCGGGCTGGAAGAGACGCCTGCCAAGGGCTGGGAGCTGCTGGGAGCGGGCGGTGGTGGCAGGAGCAGCTCTCAAGAACCACTCTCGTGCAGCTACTGGTCATCCTCAAAAGATGAACGTCCCTTTCTGGAGGTTCCCTCCCTCCCTTTTCCTGCCATCCTCCGAGATTCCCACTCTCCGTTATCACGGTTCCGCATGGGAAGGTCACCAGGGCCACCACGTTTTTGGGGTGATGTCGAGTTCCCACGTTCTCTCTGTCCCGAAGATGTGGGGTGAGAGCTGCCTGCTGCACCCAAGGTAGGTTCAGGAAGGTTTTTTGGGCTCCTGGCACATAAACCCATTTCGAGGGAATATTTTCTTCCCAGTTAACCCATTATATGTCCTACCAGCCGGGTATTTCTCAGCCAGGAGAAACTCTGGGCCAAGAACGGCCTCGGTCCTGGACTCCTCCTACCCCTCTGGCTCCGAGGACACACCGGGGATTGAGCCACCGGACAAAGACACGAGCCACGGCACTTTGACGACCTCCGATCCGTCCCGTCGGAACCGGGGCCGGACACGGAGCGCGTTAAACGCCGCCTCCGAGCGGGACGTACCTTCTTCAGCGCCATCACTTGCACGGCGCAGAGCTCGCTGAGGCATTCCGCTATCTTCTCCAGGGGGAGCCTGGCCAGGACCAGGGCTGTCCCTGAAAGGCAAGGGGAGAGGCTCAGGAGCAGGAACGCGGCGCAGGAGCGCGGCGGGTGGCAACCAGACACCAGGGAGGTGCCCAAACAGGCTCTGCCTGTGTGCAGCTCCGGGGCGAAGGCGGCGACGGCGTCCCGAGACCGGGAGATGGTTCCCTGCGGCTTGAACCCGACTCTTTGGTTAAACCAGGCACCGAAATACTTTCTGGCGGGGCGGGAGGGAGGAAGGAATGCCGGCACGGGGGAGCAGAGGGATGGTCTAAAGGCAGACGGGCACCACGAGCACAGCTGGGCACCCCGGCGCGTCCCCGCAGCGTCCCCACCCCGGCCCAGTGGCACCACGAGGTCCAAGGAGGCTGTTCCACATCTTTGTTGGAGACATGGACAGTGGGATCGAGTGCACCCTCAGCGAGTTTGCTGATGACACCAAGCTGGGTGGTGCTGTGGACACGCTGGAGGGAAGGGATGGCATCCAGAGGGACCTAGACAGGCTGGAGAGGTGGGCCTGGGAGAACCTCATGGAGTTCAACAAGGCCAAGTGCAAGGTCCTGCACGTGGGTTGGGACAATCCCAAGCACAAGCACAGGCTGGGCAGAGAATGGATTGAGAGCAGCCCTGAGGAGAAGGACTTGGGGGTGCTGGTGGGTGAGAAGCTCAACATGAGCCGGCACCGTGCGCTGGCAGCCCAGAAAGCCAACCGTGTCCTGGGCTGCATCCAGAGCAGCGTGGGCAGCAGGGCGAGGGAGGGGATTCTGCCCCTCTGCTCTGCTCTCCTGAGACCCCCCTGCAGTGCTGCCTTCAGCTCTGGGGTCCCAGCACAAGAAGGACATGGAGCTGCTGGAGCGGGGCCAGAGGAGGCCACGGAGATGATCCAAGGGCTGGAGCACCTCTGCTCTGGAGACAGGCTGGGAGAGTTGGGGCTGTTCAGCCTGGAGAAGAGAAGGCTCCGGGGAGACCTTCCAGCACATTCCAGTGCCTGAAGGGGCTACAGGAAAGCTGGAGAGGGGCTTTGGACAAAGGTGTGGAGTGACAGGACACGGGGCAATGGCTTTAAACTGGAAGAGGGGAGATTTCCATGGGATCTAAGGAAGAAATTCTTCCCTCTGAGGGTGGGGAGGCACTGGCACAGGTTGCCCAGAGAAGCTGTGGCTGCCCCATCCCTGGCAGTGTTCCAGGCCAGGTTGGATGGGGCTTGGAGCAACCTGGTGTAGTGGAGGGTGTCCCTGCCCATGGCAGGGGGGTTGGAACTGGACGATCTCTGAGGTCCCTCCCAACCCAACCCATTCTACGACTCATTCGACCCCCACCGACGGCGTTTCAGGGGCTCCCACAAAACCGGAATACGAAGACAAGCGCTGGGCTGTTCCCCGCTGCCGCGTCGCCGTGTCCCACTCGGAGGCAGGAGCAGCACAACCACCACGTCGGAGCTGCCGGCACAGCACGGGGCTGCAGCTGATGACAACAGTGGGAGGAAAAAAACCTCTCCCTGTCTCACATCTTCATCACGTTGTTTTCGAGGAGGAGGAGGAGGAGGAGACACGTGGTGGCAGCGAGAGGACCAGCCCGACGCGTGGCCACCGACGCGAGAGCACAAACCAGTGAAAACCACCCAAAACCATCAGTTTTGTCTCTGCAGTCGCACCAGAGCTGCCTCTGCACCAGCTCCAGAGCTGCTCCGGTTTCAAGGGCTTCAAAAACACTCGAATCCGTTGGGAATCTTTGACACCCCTGAACCAGCCGTGGTGGAGCAGCACACGGCGCCCGACAGCCGCAGGCTTGGGGAGAAGCCAACGCTCCCACCGCAGGCTGGAGGTGAAAAACTACATTCCTGCACCCAAACGGGCTCTAAAATCATAGAATGGTCAGGGCTGGAAGGGACCTTCAAAGGTCATCTAGTCCAACCCCCCTGCAAGGAACAGGGATATCTCCAACTAGATCAGGTTGCTCAGGGCCTCGTCCAACCTGGCCTTGAACGTCTCCAGGGATGGAGCATCCACCACCTCTCTGGGCAACCTGTTCCAGTGTTCTACAACTCTCATGGTAAAAAATTTTTTCCTAATATCCAACCTGAATCTACCTCCCTCTATTTTAAACCCATTACCCCTTGTCCTATCACAACTGGCCCTCCTGAACAGCCTCTCCCCATCTTTCTTGTAGGCCCCCTTCCTGTCCTTTCTAAAATGACAAAAACTGACAATTTTCCATCCAGCAGCCCATTTCCGAGCGTCCGGATGCAGCAGTGACCCGCTGCTAATCGGGCCGTGAGCATTTTAAACGTTTTCTTCCCGCGTTTTAGGTGTGGAACAGGGATGAAGATGGGTATAACCCCAGAAAAGGTCTCTTTTCCACCTCCCACCACGAGAAGACTCTCAACGTGGAGCAGCTGAGGGCGAACCCGGACACTTCTTTCGGCCAAATCCCGTGAAAACGGAGCGACATCCCTCCCCAAGCACACGGATGACTTTTCCATACGCACCTTTCAGGAGTCCCACAGCAGCCTCCGGGGAGAGCGTGAAGGAATCGAGGGAACGGGCTATCTCCAGCAGCCCCGTAAAGTGCTGAGCCATGTGGTCCCGGCACACGGAGCAGATGTTGTGGATGGCTTTGGCCGCCGCCGAGGCCAACCGTCTGTCGCACAGACCTTTCATCAGATAACCCAGCACGGGATCTGCGGAGGAGAAAAGCGGGATGAGGAGGGGGTCCCGGGACGAGGAGAGGTCCCACGGACCGGGGCAGAGCGAGGGACTCACCGAGGAACTGGGGGTTTCTGTCCACCACCTCGCTCATCTCTCCCACCAGCTCGATGCTGGTGTAGCGGACGGCGGTGTGCACCGTCTCTGGGAGGCGCACCACCCCCTCCAGCACCTCCACCAGCGTCGGGTTGTTCTCCCTGTGAGGGAAAAACAGCCAGCTCAGCCTCCGAGGTGGCTCCCGCACCATCCTGCACCATCCCGCACCATCCCGCACCATCCCACACCGTCCTGCAGCATCCTGCAGCATCCTGCACCATCCCACACCGTCCTGCAGCATCCTGCAGCATCCTGCAGCATCCTGCACCATCTGGCACCATCCTGCACCATCCCGCACCATCCCGCACCATCCTGCACCATCCCACACCATCCCGCCCCATCCCGCCCCATCCTGCACCATCCTGCACCATCCTGCACCATCCTGCACCATCCCGCCCCATCCTGCCCCATCCTGCCCCATCCCGCCCCATCCCGCCCCATCCCGCCCCGCCGCTGCCCTTATTGAACCCGACGTGCCGCCAGCTCAGCGCCGGCCGGGCGAACCCCGCGGCGTGCCGGATGCCCGAGACGTGGGCGAGCGGGGGGCTCGTGGCTGTCGGAGCCGGGATCCGGACGCCCGGCAGCCTCCGGCTTTCCCGAACGGAGCGGAGGAGACAAAACCCCTCCGGGACGAGCGCTCGTGGCCCAAGAACAAAGCTAATGCATCCGGCGGGGGCCGGAGAAAGCCGGAGGAGCCTGTTCCCAGGGTGGGAGGGTGCCACCGGGCGAGTCCCGGCTTCCCCGCAGCCCACGTCGGTGCCAGGGCTCCGGCTGCCCGGCACCACCTGCCCTCTCGTGGGAAAAGCCGAGCCAAGCCAAGCTCGGAGCAGCCACAGGGCGAGCAAGAACCTCGTGGGACACACCGTCTTCCAGAGACAAACCGAGGGAAAACAAATCCTTATCCTATTTCACCAGGGCTCAACTCAAGCAGGTGATGTTGACGTCTCCAGGCAGGCAGAGAGGAGACCTGAGAAGGTCCAACTGCTTCAGGCAGTCCCTGCTCCGTCCTGGACCTGTATTCCTGGCCAGGAAGTGGAGAGCTCCATCCTTGGGCTACGGAACTGCTCCACCAGCACGGGGTATCATAGAATGGTCAGGGCTGGAAGGGACCTTCAAAGGTCATCTAGTCCAACCCCCCTGCAAGGAACAGGGATATCTCCAACTAGATCAGGTTGCTCAGGGCCTCATCCAACCTGGCCTTGAACGTCTCCAGGGATGGAGCATCCACCACCTCTCTGGGCAAAATATCTTTGGGATACTCGCAGTGTCTCTGCAAAATTCACGTGGTGGCAACTCCTGACCCCACAACCCGCTACGGACAGGAGCAGGATGGTCCGACACTCACTGGTCAACGCTCTTTGCTATGGAGGCCATGATGAAGAGGACGGCTTCCGTCACCTCCCAGGGCGGGTTCCCGTCCTTCAACGTTGCATAAAGCTGCAAGAGAAGAGAGCTGGTCCCAGAAGAAGCACGCAGCTGGTGGGCACGCGGTCAGGAATCCCACCCTGCGAGATCGGCCCCTGCTCCTCACCACCTCCAACACCCAAAATACCAAACTCCTGGCGTGGACCTGCAGGAACCCCCACGTCTCACAGACCACCCTGCTGTTTTGGAACCAGAGCACCCAGCGTGAGACCCAGTGTGAGATCTCCTGCTTCTCCCAGGACAGTCCCCACCACCTCCTTTGAGACATGGTTGCTTCCTTGTGCACGAGGGGACAACACGAGTGACCTCCTCCTCATCCCGAAGGCCACGGACGCAAGCGCGCTTCCCGATTGTCCCGCGATCCCACCTGAGCGAAACACTCCACCGATCCCACCAGGAAGATCAGGTCTTTCACCAGGTCCGAGACCCGCATCCGGAACTCCCCGAAGTCATCTGTCTCCTCTGGGACACCCTCCTAAAGAGAGACGAGGGAGAGCAAAAGGGTGAGAGCAGCTCGGAGAAATCCAGGTTCCCGTCCACCCACAGCTGGGAGAAGACGAGGAATTCCGTTTTAGAGAAGAGATCCATCGCTCCTGCCCTCCTCTCCCCACATCCCACCGCCCCGCTGCTTCCAAGGCCAGGTTGGACGAGGCCCTGAGCAACCTGATCTAGTTGGAGATGTCCCTGTTCCTTGCAGGGGGGTTGGACTAGATGCCCTTTGAAGGTCCCTTCCAGCCCTGACCATTCTAGGATTCTATGATTCCAGAAGGAACAAAGCCAACTCAGCCTTACGTGGTCGGAGTCGAGCTGGCAGTGCCTGGCCAGGGCGTGGAGAAGGCGCTGGATGTAGGCTTTGAAGATGCTGTGGATGACCGCGTCGTCCGTCTTGTACAGGTGCTCCCCCAGTCTGTACCAGAAGTTAAAGGAAATCTCCACCACCTGTTTAGAAAGAAAAATCCAGCGTCTTGTCAGCAACAGAGCTTTTTTTGTTTGGTTTTCCACGCTCTGCTGGTGACCCCAACAGAGAAATCATCTCCGGGGGTTCCTGCGGTGTCGTGGGCTACCACGGATTTCTACAGGTGCCGTTCCACCACGCAGTGACGGAACATGGACCGGTCCCCCCGGCTCCACCCATCTCCTGTGCTGCAAGAAGGGTGTGAAACCCGCTGGGTTGACGTGAAAACCCGTCGCCCGCGCTCCGAGGTCCAAGCGCCCCGCGGCAGGACCCAGGCGGACGCACGCGGAGCGCCGCTCGCTTCGAAGCGTGGCCGGCACCTCGGCGTCGCGCCAGCGGAGATCGGCCGACCCCGGAGCTCCCGCCTCCCTGATCCCGACCTGCCTCCCGGCTCACGCGGCGGCAGAGGTTTCACGCCCAACCTGCCCCAAAAATCTACGGGGCGTTGGCTGCTAAGTCGGTTCTAAGTCAGTCGAGTCGGTCCTAAGCCAAGTCGGTCCTAAGCCAAGTCGGTCCTAAGCCAAGCCGGTCCTAAGCCAAGCCGGTTCTAGGTTGGTTCTAGGTCAAGCTGCTTCTAAGTCAGTTTTAAGTCGGTTCTAAGTCAAGTCAGTTCCAGGTCAAGTCGCTTCCAGGTCAGTTTTAAGTCAAGTCAGTTTTAAGTCAAGTCGGTTCTAGGTCAGCTTTAAGTCGGTTCTAAGTCAAGCCGGTTCTAGGTCGGTTTTAAGTCGCTTCTAGGTCAAACCAATTATAAGTCAGTTCTAGGTCAAGCTGGTTCTAGGTTGCTTCTAAGTCAAGTCGCTTCTAAGTCAAGCCAGTTCTAGGTCAGTTTTAAGTCAGTTTTAAAGTCAAGCCGGTTCTAGGTCAAGTTGGTTCTAGGTCGGTTTTAAGTCAGTTCTAGGTCAAACCGATTCTAGGTCAATTCTAGGTCAATCCAGCTCTAGGTCAAGTCGCTTCTAAGTCAAGTTGCTTCTAAGTCAGTTTTAAGTCAGTTTTAAGTCAAGTCAGTTCTAGGTCAAGCTGGTTCTAGGTTGGTTCTATGTCAAGTCGCTTCTAAGTCACTTCTAAGTCAGTTTTAAGTCAGTTTTAAGTCGGTTCTAGGTCAAGCTGGTTCTAAGTCAAGTCAGTTTTAAGTCAAGCCGGTTCTAGGTCGGTTTTAAGTCGGTTCTAAGTCGGTTCTAGGTCAAACCGATTCTAGGTCGATTCTAGGTCAAGCCGGCTCTAGGTCAAGTCACTTCTAAGTCAGTTTTAAGTCGGTTTTAAGTCAAGTCAGTTCTAGGTCAAGCCGGTCCTAGGTTGGTTCTATGTCAAGTCACTTCTAAGTCAGTTTTAAGTCGGTTCTAGGTCAAGCTGGTTCTAAGTCAAGTCGGTTTTAAGTCAAACCAGTTCTAGGTCGGTTTTAAGTCGGTTCTAAGTCGGTTCTAGGTCAAACCGATTCTAAATCAGTTCTAGGTCAAGTTGCTTCTAAGTCAAGCCGGTTCTAAGTCAGTTTTAAGTCGATTTCAAGTCAAGCCGATTCTAGGTCAAGCTGGTTCTAGGTCAGCTTTAAGCCGGTTCTAGGTCAAGCTGGTTCTAGGTCGGTTTAAAGTCGGTTCTAGGTCAAGTCGGTTCTAAGTCAGGTTGGTTTTAAGTCAAGCCGGTTCTAGGTCAAGCCATTCTAGGTCAGTTTTAAGTCGGTTCTAGGTCAAGCCGGTTCTAAGTCAAGTCAGTTTTAAGTCAAGCTGGTTCTAGGTCGGTTTTAAGTCAGTTCTAAGTCAGTTCTAGGTCAAACCGATTCTAAGTCAGTTCTAGGTCAAGTCGCTTCTAAGTCAAGCTGGTTCTAAGTCAGTCTTAAGTCAGTTCTAAGTCAAGTCGGTTCTAGGTCAAGCCAGTTCTAGGTCGGTTTTAAGTCGGTTCTAAGTCAAGCTGGTTCTAGGTCAGCTTTAAGTCGGTTCTAGGTCAAGACGGTTCTAGGTCGGTCTTAAGTCTGTTCTAAGTCGAGCCGGTTCTAAGTCAGTTTTAAGTCGGTTTTAAGTCAAGTCAGTTCTAGGTCAAGTCGGTTCCAGGTCAGTTTTAAGATGGCTTTAAGTCAAGCCGTTCTAGGTCAGTTTTAAGTAGGTTCTAGGTCAAGCTGGTTCTAAGCCAAGTTGGTTTTAAGTCAAGCTCGTTCTAGGTCGGTTTTAAGTCGGCTTTGAGTCAAATTGGTTCTAAGTCAAGCCGGTTCTAGGTCAGGTTGGTTCTAAGTCCCCCTAAGCATGGCTGGCACAGGCCGAGGTGGTGCCCCAGGGAGATGGAGCTCACCAGACCTGGTTCGGGACCGCAAGAGGCCCCGTTCCCCGGCGAGCGCCGCAGGGGCTGGAGGAAGCACAGCGGCTCCGCCACTTCCGCGGCAAACACCGCACGGGGTCACCGCGCAGCAGCCGCCGCTCCTTAGCCGACCTGGCACGTGTCTCTCCGAAAGCTTCTGGAAAACCCAGTCCCGGAGAGGGCACCGGCTCCTTCCAGACCCACCGCCCCAGCAGCTGCATCCCTCAGACACGGAGCAAACAGCAAATCGCAGCTGGCACCTCCCTGCTCCGCATCCCACATTTAGCAGGATGATCCCTCCGGAAAGGAACCTCTGCCCGTGGAACACGGGCACAAGTCAACCAGGGATCAGCTGCTGGGATTTACTGGAAGAATGAAACGGGGGGTTTAAAAGGAGACCACACCCTAAATACATCGTTCCGTATCTAACGGAGGGTCGGAGAGTTTTGGTGCCAAACGGCGTTTCACTACCTACACCATGATCCCCACGAAGCTTGCGTGGAACACGCGGAGAGAAAAACAACGGGAGCGGGCAGAGGTGCCCGGGTAGCCCTCACCCACCTCGTACTGCGGGTGCCCCGCGCAGATCAGCAGCAGCTCCAGCGTCCGCAGGTCCCCGAGCCCTTGGCCCGGCGTGCAGACGATCTTATCCAGGAAGGTCTCGCACAGCTCGGTGAAAACGCGGCAGTAATTGAGCACCCTGGCGAAGGGAAAAAAACCAGGCACAAGTCGGAAAGCTCTTCCGCGCGGGATCGGCGATCCCAACGCAGGAGAGGGTCGGTCCAGCGCGGGTGAACGTGTCCCGGAGCCTCGTCTCCAACCGGGAAGTACCAACTTCTGCTTTGGTTTTCTGGGAGGCGCAGGGCATCGGCTGTGGCACAGCTCCGGCCTCGCTCGGCACCCGGCAGGTGCCACGTTTCAGAAGACCAAGGTGCAAAGTTTGAAAATATCCCGATTCAGCAGCTGAGCAGCTTCAAGACCCGGAGGGAAGAGCGAACATCCCGGAGCGACGGAGCAAGCACCAAACCAAGCTCCTCACCACTAAAACGACCTCAGATCAGGGATTTGGGGGGAAAAGGGCCAAGATCAGTCATTAATCTGGCACTTTGGTTTTTGTATTCCCGTTCTGGAGAGGTTTTGGGAATCTTAAAGCAGGATGGAGCTGGAGATGTGCCGCAAACACACCCTGAAGTGTGGCTTCAAAGACAGATTACACCGTGCCCCAGCGATCCCTGAAAGCTCCAGGGTTTTTTGGAAGGTCACAGGACGAAGAGATGCTATGGCAGAGGGAATCTCATCAGCAAACTTGTCCCTGCCCAACAGCTGTCGGAAGACTCGCTCCATTAAAAACCAGGATAAACAGGAACAGATGTTTTATAATTTTTGGTTTCCAAAGGGCTAACTTGGAGGAGAAACTACTCATTTGGCTTGTGGAAATCTCGTTTCATGCGGCAGAGGCTTGGAATTTCTTGTCTCTAAATTGGAGAGACACAGATTTGATGGATGGACCACTCGGTGGGTAAGGAGTTGGCTGGATGGTCGCACTCAAAGAGTTGTGGTCAACAGTTCAATGGCCAAGTGGAGGCCAGTGACGAGTGGTGCTCCTCAGGGGTCAGTACTGGGACCAGTGCTATTTAACATCTTTGTTGGTGACATGGACAGTGGGATCGAGTGCACCCTCAGCAAGTTTGCTGATGACACCAAGTTGTGTGGTGTTGTGGACACGCTGGAGGGAAGGGATGGCATCCAGAGGGACCTGGACAGGCTGGAGAGGAGGGTCTGTGAGAACCTCAGGGGGGTTGGAACTGGATGATCTTTAAGGTCCCTTCCAGCCTGAACCGTTCTGTGATTCCATGATTCTCCAAGTCAAAGGCACCCACGTTATCTGGACTTTGCACCCACTCTGAAACGAGGGGAAGAGGGTGGTGGGGGAGATGCCTGCTGAGTTCTTGACCCTAAGTGACGTGAAGAGCCCCAGCAGTGAGCCAAGTGCCTCGGAGCAGCCGCGGGGCTGTCAGGGAGGGGGACCCAACAAGCAGGCGGCTGGAGACTGGACGGCGAAACGAGCAGCGATCAAAGGAGAATGGCCAGAAGCCAAACCAGTGCCAGACCCCACCAAGGACCAGACCCCACCAAACAGCGCGGGGTTCTTCGTCCGTAACGACCCGCCGGCGGGATCACCGCACGCCGAAGGCACCGGCGTGATGGGAGATTTGGGGAGCACAAAATTCCATGAACACGCATCAGTTTTCCATCCTCTGGCTGAGCAGGAGGGGCAGAGGGAGGCAGGAGGAGCGAGGAGGCTCATTAGACACACGGATCTGCTTCCCCCTGGGTGGAAGGAGCAGGGACTGGGAAACTGCCGTGTCAGCAGCCAAAATTAGGACACTGGACATCTGTCCTACAGCTTCACTGCTGGTCTGGAGGTTCCCACCCATGGCAACACCGTGCACAGCCACAGAACGCGCTCCTGGTTGGCAACTGGGACAGAGGCTCTGGCAAATATGGGCCAATTAACCTGCCCTCAGTGGCACAAGCAAGTTCCTACACCGTCTTCCAAACCCATGGGTGTTGGAGGGAAATGGGTTTCACCCAAAATTTGATTGGACCCACTCGATTCTTATCAGCAACGTTTTAAAACAGGAGAAATGGAACAGAGTGGGAGATCCCAGCGTCCACAGAAGCTGGTTAAACTGGATACAGCACAGTTGAGGGAAGGGACGAACGGCTGGCTAGCGGGGTGGCCTCAAGAGGAAACACCAGTTTGGTGCTGGGGAGGTTCCAGACACTGATCTCGTCCGTGTTGATTAGTGACAGCCACATAAAAAAGGAAGAGTGAGCACGACCAATGCTTGCTGATAAAGATGGGATGCAGTCTCTGTGCAGAAGAAGAACGAAAACCATCGGAATCGGAGCAGGAAGAAGCTGTCTGCTCCTGACAATCCATGGATGGACTCACCGGTCACAGGATGAGCAGAACGCTGATGCCGCGAGGTGACCAGAAAGGCAGGAGGTGCCCAGCGAGATGCTCCCTGGTACACAGGGATGCCACGATGCCAACGCACAGGAGCGAGAGCCCTCCTGGAGCAGCACCCGCCTCTCAGGCCCTCGCACTCAAGGAGGCTAAATTCCAAAAGGGAGCACCACAGGTCACCCAAGGAACAGAAAAGCCGTCTCAGGATGGAAAGGATTTGCCTTGTTTAGGCAAACTTGAGGCTGCTGCTTCCTACCTCCACACGCACCCAGGAACAAGGGCCAGTGTGGGCAAGTTAAGTTATGGAGTTATTCGAGTTAAGACAATGTTGGCAAAAGAGAACGGGCACGAAGTGGCCCGGAATCAACTGAGGCTGGAGAGCAGAGGGTTTCCAACCAGACCAGCCGGCACATCCAGCCCTCTTTCCATGTGGAACAGCCGAGCCAGGTACGGATCATAGGACCACGGAGATGATGCGAGGGCTGGAGCACTTCTGCTCTGGAGACAGGCTGAGAGAGTTGGGGCTGTTCAGCCTGGAGAAGAGAAGGCTCCGGGGAGACCTTCCAGCACCTTCCAGTGCCTAAAGGGGCTACAGGAAAGCTGGAGAGGGGCTTTGGACAAGAGGTGTAGTGACAGGACAAGGGTAAATGGATTTAAACTGGAAGAGGGGAGATTTCCATGGGATCTAAGGAAGAAATTCTTCCCTCTGAGGGTGGTGAGGCACTGGCACAGGCTGCCCAGAGAAGCTGTGGCTGCCCCATCCCTGGAAGTGTTCAAGGCCAGGTTGGATGGGGCTTTGGGCAACCTGGTGTAGTGGAAGGTGTCCCTGCCCATGGCAGGGGGGTTGGAACTGGATGGTCTTTGAGGTCCCTTCCAACCCAAACCATTCTGTGATTCTATGACTTGCAGAAAGGAGGCAGCAGGAGCAACAAGTCACTTCTAAACACTTCTTTGAAGGTTGGCAACACATCACCTGCACCTCAGGACACTTCCCTGGTGCTCTGCCCGCTGTAAGGACAACGGAGCATCCCGGGAAGCCGAGCCTGGCAAGAGCTCGGACCCTGCGACAGTTCATCACTGTACCTCTCCTGCCTGTCCGGGCACAGCCACGGCTGCCAGCTCACTTACTTGTCCAGGTCCTCGCGTGCCACGGCCATGTGATAGGCACTCTCAAGAGTAAGGACGCCTTGGAAAAGCTGCAAGGCCAAGGGAAGGTTGGTCTCCACGTTCTCGATGGCGTAGAGGGCCGAGCACACGCAGTCCGAAGCAGCTTCGTGGAGGTTTGACGACGTCTTGTCTTGTTGCTGCAAGAAACAAGAAGCACAAGAGCCTGGTGAGTACGTATGATATGAGATGGTCACGGAAAAAATAGTCTTCTGCCGTTCCTGAAATATTTTGTAGAGCTTCTGCATAGCCACAGCTCCCAACAACCCGCTCCCAGCAGCCCAGCAAAGCCTCCAGTTGGAAGGGACCCATAGGGACGATGGAGTCCTCGGTGAGGACGGAGATGAGGCTTCTCACAAACACGCGTGGAGAGGAGACAAAGGAGCAGGAACTCTGTGTGTCCTTTCACACGAGATCTCGGCACGTTTGGAAAACAATCCGTGGTCCCGCGTGAAAGCGGGAGGCAAAACGCCCGACTTAAAGGTGACGTTAACGGAATAAAAACGGGGGGGGGGGTGGTGGGCAAACACCCTGTCCTGGAGGAGACGGGTTTCTGCGGCAGAACCGCTCGGGAGCTGCAGGAACATCGCCCGTTCCTTCTCCCACCCAACAAGAACCCTCATCTGCGTTTGCCATTAATTGGATGCAAACGAGGGATCTCGTTCAAACGACGATTCCTGCGCTGGGTCACAGGCAGGACCTCTGTTCTCCAGGAATTCCTCCTGTCTGTTCAGTTTGCCGTCCTCCCTGTGGAGCGACGCGGGATTCTCCCACCCTCCCTGTCTCACTGGTTTCTTCAGCTCTCCCATGTTCAGACAGCACAAGAAAACCTCCAAAAAAAACCTTCAGTAGTTAATTTTCCAAGGTGAAAACGTCAGAAAAGGAATAAAACATTATTTTGCTGGAAATCCGGACAGAAAAGAATAAAAATACTGATTTTAGTATGAAGCAAACGCAGCTTCTTCGACAACAGGCAACTTTTAAAGCCAAAACTGATCAACACTTAAGCCCCCGAGGATGATGAGCTGACTTCGACACCGCATGGGACAGATGCATTTTGCTCAGAGCCCCGTAAAAGAATCGGACTCGGAGCAAGGACCAAGCACGGCGTGTTGGAGACCAAAACTCTCGCTCTGTCAAACTCCAAGCAGGCTCAAAGGCACACCTGGCACCTGCTCGGGCAGCAGCGGGCAGCTCGTGGCTACGGCTAAAACCAGCTGCTTCTCAGATGTTAAATCACAGAATCCCAGGATGGTTTGGGTTGGAAGGGACCTCAAAGATCATCCAGTTCCAACCCCCCTGCCATGGGCAGGGACACCCTTCACTACACCAGGTTGCCCAAAGCCCCATCCAACCTGGCCTTGAACACTGCCAGGGATGGGGCAGCCACAGCTTCTCTGGGCAACCTGTGCCAGTGCCTCCCCACCCTCAGAGGGAAGAATTTCTTCCTCAGATCTCATGGAAATCTCCCCTCTTCCAGTTTAAAGCCATTGCCCCGTGTCCTGTCACTACACACCCTTGTCCCAAGCCCCTCTCCTGCTCTCCTGTAGCCCCTTTAGGTACTGGAAGGAATCTGTTCTGCTCCGAGTGTTTTGCAGCCATCCCAGCAAAATGGAAAAGGGCTCCTGCTTGAGCTAGACAGGTTATCCGCGTCACACAGGCTCCAGAATTGACGATTAGTACAGTGGGAATAAGGAGAACAGATATAAATAGAAGATTAAAGAGTCTTCCAACTCCTTCCTCGATGCCCTGCCTGCTGGCGAGCGTAGCCGCGCGTTTGCGGAGACGCCACCATCGCTGGTGCCAATGTGGCAGGAAGGTTCGTAGAACCAAAGAGCACCTGCTCAGAAGAGATTCCGGAGCCTTTTCCGTCCGTCTCAGAGAAGGGAAGGGTGCTCACCTCTGAGCACGTGTTCTCTGGGTCAAAACAGAAGACGGGCAGGAAAGAAAAACCCCAAAGGAGCTGCCGAGTCTCCTCCCTCCACGCAAACAGCCAAAAACCCCACACGGGGGCTTTCCTGTTGGCCTCCAAAAGCTCTGCCCACACTTTGCGTCCATGGGTCTTGTCCCCACGCCACAAACCCTGGAGCACACGGGCGGAGGAAAGCCTCAAGTGCGCTCCTGGTTTCACCCTTGAGAGATGGGCCACCATCAGGTGTCACTTATGTGCCACCTTCGAAGCTCCCAGGGCTAACAGGAGGCAGGGAAGACGTGTGGGAACAGCCAGAAGAAGACTCCTGCTCCTCAGAGCTGCTGCTGTGCATGGAGAGCTTGGTATTCCCTGCCTGCTAGAGGAGAAGGACAGCCCACTCTCAGGAGCTGCCCCAGGTAGAGACCAGAGGGTTCCTGCTCGAGAGAGGAGGGATGAAACTCACCTTCCGTACGTGCACACGGCGAAGCAGCGTCAATCCTCAGCCACTTGGGGATTTAAGAGTGCCCACAGCCCACCACCACCTCATTTCCCACGAGAAATACTCACCAGCACCTCGAAGAGGAGCGACAGTAACTTGCTGTTTGCCATGAAGGTGCTGTCCAGGACACCCAGGTTGAACCAGCTCCCCAAGCACCGGAAGATTTTGATGAGCATCTTCTCATCGTTACCTGCTTTCTCCACGCAGGTCATCTGCAACAGGACAAGGAAGAACTGCTTAGGACCTCAACTCCAAGACGCAATTTCACAAGCAAAATAATAAATCTCTTTTGGAAAGCCACCTGGAGTCTCTATGATTAGCATCAAGAACTCCTCCAGGATGCTTCGCGAGACATGGGGGGCCTGGGACAGTCAGCAGAGATCCCTCCAAGAGGCACTTTGACCAACCGCGCAGCGGTGTGGTGCGTACGTGGAAGCATCACTGATGAGAAGACACCTGCGGATGCCCCCACCAGCAGAGAGGACTTCTGCCTCTCCCTAGAGTGACCATGTCTTCACGTTGGTTTCGTAATCGGGAACACGATGGTTCTGCAAACACCCTCTCGAGAGCACGTGGGCTTTGAGAGGATGCTCGGAGTCCGCCTGACGCCCGTTCAGGTAGGCAGATGGTTCCAACACCCCCGTTGCCAAGGAGTCCTGGCCTTGGTGAGATGTCGGGACAGAGCCAAGAACCTCTCAGTCAGCTTGAGCTGCTGTTACAGAAGGGACAGAAGCATTTTGAGTGTCTTCATTCATCCTCAGCCCATCAGTTTTCCACAGGGTCCCGTCTCAGACTGGTGAAGCATGGACACGAACGTGATAAATCCCTACACACTCACTCTAACCCCAACTCAACATTCCTCACCACAAAACGAGCTCTGCCAAAGGGAAGATCGGTCCCAAAGGTCAGACCTACCCTAGAAGCCAACCTCAGGACAGCCCAACACACCACCGCGCTGTCGTTCCGGCGCCGGCCAACACTTCTGCTGTCCAACAGCACCAAACTGCAGCCCTCACCAACACCCAGCACGGAAGGAAGCCCTGAGCTCGCCGGGCTGAGGGGAAGGAAGAACAAGTGGACAGGCAGGACATGATCTCTGATCTCTGAGGTCTTTTCCAACCTAGAAATCTATGAAATCTATGGAGAAGGATCCCAGACTGGCCAAGCAATCCTGCACGAAAGACGCTTCCGAAGATCCTCGCTCCTCTCTTGACACTTCAATCCTGAAGGCAGAACGTCATAATCCATCACAGACCCTGCACAACTTTTTTAAAACCATTTTGTAACTCAAGAAAGGGAATTCAGCATGGAAATCCTACGTGGAAAGCTTCATTTTGCTCTTCGGGCAGGTGGTTAAGCCGTCCTTGCTGGGACGTACCAGGAAAGCTCCAGGCAGATGCAGAAGACTGAAAAGAACCTCTTACGACAGGGCTACGACCCTGCGTGGTCCAACGCCGGCACCTCGTGTCGTCTCCGGTAAGGCCACGGGCAGCCGGCGCGAGGAGATGCCACCTGTCTCACCGATGTGACAGCCAGGCTTCTCCCAGCCGTCCCAGGAAGGACGCCGAGGGCTGGAACCGGCCGGGAGGGACGGCACGGCGCAGGGCTGGAGGAAGGGTGAGAAGGAGCTTCAGACGTGAGCGAGGAGACGTTCCAAGACAGCTGAGCCTACGGGAGCGTGGAACTGGGCTCCCCTACTGGCCGTGGTGGAAAGGGCATGGAGCTCTGCTGGGAGAAGTACAGCCTGAGGAGGGAATGAGACTTCTCAAGCAAGACCTGAGCTGCTATCGAAGAGCGGACGCGGCTCAAATCTGTGTCCTGATACATCCTTCATCGTCGTGATCCCCCTTCCTTCGGAGTTATCGGAGTCTCCTTGGGAAGAGCCTAAGCCAGGCACTGCACAAAGATGAAACGTCCACCAGAAGCACCTGCCACGCTCGTACGTCTATTCCAGGTGCTCTCTGCGGCTTTCTTAACCACAGACCCACAAAAATCAGTGTGGAAACAGATCAGGGACCTTCTCCAAAGGCTTCAGGCCACGTGCAAACTTGAACTGAGCTCTCCTGACCTCTGCTCCACCCTTTCCTCCAAATTAACCCAAGGAAAACTGCAGGGGGTTGAGTTTGTGTTGAGTCCCGTCAGAGAACGGGATTCTGAGAGGGAAGGGATATCGGGGAGGGAATGCAGCTAACATGGAACCATGGAACGGTTTGGGTTGGAAGGAACCTTCAAGATCATCCCATCCCAGCCCCCCTGCCATGGGCAGGGACACCCTCCACTACACCAGGTTGCCCAAAGCCCCATCCAACCTGGCCTGGAACACTGCCAGGGATGGGGCAGCCACAGCTTCTCTGGGCAACCTGTGCCAGTGCCTCACCACCCTCAGAGGGAAGAATTTCTTCCTTAGATCTTGTGGAAATCTCCCCTCTTCCAGTTCAAAGCCAGTGCCCCGTGTCTTGTCACTCCACACCCATATCCAAAGCCCCTCTCCAGCTTTCCTGTAGCCCCTTCAGGCACTGGAAGGTGCTGGAAGGTCTCCCCGGAGCCTTCTCTTCTCCAGGCTGAACAGCCCCAACTCTCCCAGCCTGTCTCCAGAGCAGAGGTGCTCCAGCCCTCGGATCATCTCCGTGGCCTCCTCTGGACCCACTCCAACAGCTCCATGTCCTTCTTGTGCTGGGAACTCCAGAGCTGAAGGCAGCACTGCAGGGGGGTCTCAGGAGAGCAGAGCAGAGGGGCAGAATCCCCTCCCTGACCTGCTGCCCACGCTGCTCTGGGTGCAGCCCAGGACACGGTTGGCTTTCTGGGCTGCCAGCGCACAGTGCCGGCGTGAGACGTACACGTGTGCGAACCTAGAGATGATCTAGAGACCTACACACCCCCGTAACAGCCTGAAGTCATTTCTTGCTTAACCCTCAAATAACCCAAAACTACCCCAGCTTGCGCAGGAATCCAGTCCCAGCAAACTACTGGGAGCCTAAAGACCTTTTCCAGAAGACAAACCTCCACACTCCACACCACCAGCTCAAACAACGCAGTCCTCACGTGGCCGGTCCAGTTAGAGAGGATGAGAAAGTGATCAAGTTTCCATAACCAGCTCCAGTTTTGATCCAGGGCTGACAACAGGAACCTGACCGTGATTTCCATCTGCTTGGCACGGAAATATATAAAACCAGCTGGTTTCACACAGACCAGTTTTCTGATTGCATCTGACCTGGAATAACCTGGATGGGTGATGTGGAGGGGAGCAGCACCTCCATGAGGAATAACCTGGATGGGTGATGTGGAGGGAGAGCAGCTCCATGAGGAATAACCTGGATGGGTGATGTGGAGGGGAGCAGCACCTCCATGAGGAATAACCTGGATGGGTGATGTGGAGGGGAGCAGCTCCATGAGGAATAACCTGGATGGGTGATGTGGAGGGGAGCAGCAGCTCCATGAGGAATAACCTGGATGGGTGATGTGGAGGGGAGCAGCAGCTCCATGAGGAATAACCTGGATGGGTGATGTGGAGGGGAGCAGCTCCATGAGGAATAACCTGGATGGGTGATGTGGAGGGGAGCAGCACCTCCATGAGGAATAACCTGGATGGGTGATGTGGAGGGAGAGCAGCTCCATGAGGAATAACCTGGATGGGTGATGTGGAGGGAGAGCAGCTCCATGAGGAATAACCTGGATGGGTGATGTGGAGGGGGAGCAGCTCCATGAGGAATAACCTGGATGGGTGATGTGGAGGGGGAGCAGCTCCCTGAGGAATAACCTGGATGGGTGATGTGGAGGGGAGCAGTAGCTCCATGAAGAATAACCTGGATGGGTGATGTGGAGGGGAGCAGTAGCTCCATGAGGAATAACCTGGATGGGTGATGTGGAGGGGAGCAGCACCTCCATGAGGAATAACCTGGATGGGTGATGTGGAGGGGAGCAGTAGCTCCATGAGGAATAACCTGGATGGGTGATGTGGAGGGGGAGCAGCTCCATGAGGAATAACCTGGATGGGTGATGTGGAGGGGAGCAGCAGCTCCATGAGGAATAACCTGGATGGGTGATGTGGAGGGGAGCAGCAGCTGCAGGAGCTTCTTTAGCAGCTGATGAGAGCTCGGTGGTTGCTCGCTCTCCTTACCAGCAGGGAGATGACCGTGCTGGAGTAGTACGCCAGATCCTCTATGATCTCGGTACGGCGGTTGGCTCCGATGCGCAGCGAGCGGCTGTGAACCTCTTCCGGCAGCACCGTGAGGATTTCCAGCAGGAAGGGCAGGGATGTCACGTCATTGCTGTACCTGGGAACAACGGGAAGGACGGCGCGTGAAGGCAGGGGAGAGGCAAGAGCGCGCGGAAAACTGAAATACCAGCAGGCGGGAGGCGGAGGGGCGTTTCGGAGAGACGCAGCACAAGCATCTCCATGAACATTCCAGCGTCTCTCCGGGGTGGAGAGCCATCAGGAAGAGCCTCTGTTGGCAGCTCGGCTCAACATTTTTCAATGGAAAAATGACAAAAGCTTTCCCAGCCCACCAGCACGTCGAGTCCCAGCGCCGTTGCCCAGATAAACCAGTTTCCCTCCCGCTACGGAAACACCAGGGTCCACCCTGGCGCGGTGACGTGCCCCGGCGTCACCGTGCGACGGCACGCGGCGTCCCGCCTCGGCAAACGCGGGGCAGGGGCAGTGCCACCGCGCAGAAACCGGGCGTTATCGTGCCAGCCCAGCGAACGGCTCCATCCCACGTGACGGCCAAAGCCCGGAGGGGATGAGGACGGAACAAAAAGAGGGATGAGGAAAATGGCTGAGTGTCCGGGAACGCGCACGGCCTCTGCGACTTTGCCTCCCCGTCTCCCTGCCGCGATCCCAAACGCTTCCCATTATTAATCAAGAAAGAAAAACTTTCCTACAGTCGGGCTGCTCGCTGCTGCGTGTTTTTTCGGAGCATCCGGGTCCACCCACTCAACGTTTACTCATGGAATGATTTAGGAATCGAGGATATAAACAGCCACTTACTTTTCAACCAGCGTTTGCACGCAGCCTTTCCAAGAAGCCATTTGCAGGGCAAGGTCTGCTATTGCCAAAGCAAGCTGGGGGGGGAAGAGGAGAAAGAAAAAAAACCACAGTTATGGTTTGGGTTGGAAGGGACCTCAAAGACCATCCAGTTCCAACCCCCCTGCCATGGGCAGGGACACCCTCCACTCCACCAGGTTGCCCAAAGCCCCATCCAACCTGGCCTGGAACACTGCCAGGGATGGGGCAGCCACAGCTTCTCTGGGCAACCTGTGCCAGTGCCTCAGCACTTTCATTTAAGGGCTGAACATGGAACATCATCTCAGTCCGCGCGGTGCCAGACACCCCTGTGCCGCGGAAACGTATGGATAACGGGAATGCTGTATAGAGAACGAAGGGATTTCAGAGAACATGCCAGCACCTCGGGAGAAATCCCCCCAGGTCACCCAGGGCAGACTGATGTTTCGTCTCCATCGCAGAGCTCAGGACAAAACCCAGGAAGAGCTGTCCCTCCTCTCCATCTCTCCAACCAGCAAACAACAGGATAAATTAATTGATTTAACCAAAGGAGCCAACCTTCTCTGTTCTCCACGCTGAAGGAAAAGCAGCCGAGGGTTTTGTCTCAGAAAAAGCCAGAAGTGACAACAGCTGGAGCAGCCACACCACCGGTGTGACCTGCAGCATCTCTTCTTCCTCCCCTAAGCTGGTGACGACCGTAAGGAACAGCTCCAGCGGGGCTGTGACACCAGCCGGGCCACCAGTCTGCTCCCAACGGCAAGTCAGGACTGAACGGTCCAGGATTTACCGCTGAGATCCGCCTCGGACCCCCCTCGCCCCCCGACACCGACCGAGCGGCTCCTTCCACCCCCTGCTCAGCACCCACCTGGGTCACGATGACCGGTGACAGGTCTTTCAAGTTCTGGATGTGGGACAGCAGCGAGTCCCGTAAGGAAGCGTGGGAGTCCGTGGGGAGCTCGTAGAAGGAAGTCTGGATCTTCATCTTCATGGTCTGCGCCGCGAAGTAGCACGACTCCACATCCTGACGGATCTGCAGCAACTGGTCGGAGATCTCCCAGGCGTGGACCTGGGGGCACAGCATGGCACAGCAGGCAGGGCACCATCAGTGAGCTCCACAGGCTCAGGAGAAAGCCCAGATCCCCCCAGATGAAAACACACCCCGTCCCCCCAAACACCCCCATGATTTTCCCCAGGAGAGTCCACGCCACGATGCCGTCACGGCTCACACCAAGCGGGTCACCAAACGAAGGTGCCGGGGCAGCGACGCCCGCCCGAGGTGTCGAACGAGCAGATCAGCTTCCAGCACGGATCCGACATCGGTGGAGATGCTCCCAGCCTCGGCTGCCACGATCCCTCCGGGAGAGCGGATCGGAGAGCGGGTCTGACGCCCATCCTTGCAGCCACGAGCAACGAGAGGGGCTTTTTGGGGCTTTTTTGGGCTGAGGTGGGTAATTGCGGCGCCTCTTACGCAGCGAGAGCCCAGCAAGAGACAACTGGAAAGGAGGAGGGATGGATAAAGGTCTCCCCAGATCAAAGTAGTGACATGTAACCGCAAGGTCAGAGCCGTCGGGCCCATCTAAGAGCCCACACTGGGACCAGTGGCTCCACAGCAGCCTACAGATACACCAAAGAGCTTGGAGGAGAGCATCACAGGATGGTTTGGGTTGGAAGGGACCTCAAAGACCATCCAGTTCCAACCCCCCTGCCATGGGCAGGGACACCCTCCACTACACCAGGTTGCCCAAAGCCCCATCCAACCTGGCCTGGAACACTGCCAGGGATGGGGCAGCCACAGCTTCTCTGGGCAACCTGTGCCAGTGCCTCAGCACCCTCAGAGGGAAGAATTTCTTCCTTAGATCCCATGGAAATCTCCCCTCTTCCAGTTTAAAGCCATCACCCCGTGTCCTGTCACTACACACCCGTGTCCAAAGCCCCTCTCCAGCTTTCCTGTAGCCCCTTCAGGCACTGGAAGGTGCTGGAAGGTCTCCCCGGAGCCTTCTCTTCTCCAGGCTGAACAGCCCCAACTCTCCCAGCCTGTCTCCAGAGCAGAGGTGCTCCAGCCCTCGGATCATCTCCGTGGCCTCCTCTGGCCCCGCTCCAGCAGCTCCATGTCCTTCTTGTATTGGGGCCCCCAGAGCTGAAGGCAGCACTGCGGGGGGGCAGTTGGGCTCCTCCAGTCGGGCTCCCTCCTGTCCCCTGGGACCACCCCCACGCAGTCTTGCTCACACAAATACAATTTTCTCTCACCGTCTCATCTACCTTCACATGGGGCTTCAAAACTGGCCTCAGATGTAGAAACTGAGCAACAAAAGGACGAGCACAAAGCCGGAGGAGATCTCCAGCCCTTGCTGCTGAGCTCTGAAGGTCACCACACCAAGGGCTTTGTCTTGGCACACCCGGTTTCCAGAGGCAGAGGAAAACCGAAACCCCAGGCTGAAGCACAGAGAGTTCCTGGGTGGACATTTAATACCAGGATGGAATATGGGTGGGGTGTTTACATGGCTGCAAAAAGAAGAGAGGCAGATGTAACCACGGCGAGCCCAGGGACCTTTAAATGCCCCTCCCCACAAAAAAAAAGCAGTGTTTCCTTCAATTTGAACAACTTTTGGTGTTGAGGAACATGGTTTAGGGACCCTGACAGTGCAGGGGGAACGGTTGGACTCGATGATCTTGAGGGTCACTTCCAACCAGATGATTCTATGACTTGTAGTGTTGGAACTCCAGAAAATTACAACTGAAAATGTGCAAAAAACAAAAAAAACAAATGTATTTTTCATCATTTTACTGCTCATTTTCTGCAGTTCCATTGCTTTTCTGCAAGGAAAGAGGACCGATGTCTAGTGAGTTTCACCACACTGGTGGCATCCAGAGGGCAGAGATCATCGGCTGGAGGGCGGGAGCCTGCTACGGAAGCATTAAGATCCATGAAGAAAGCATCGGAGTCCCAAGTTTTGAATAAATAAGAACCTTCTTCCAAAGGAGGGGAAAGAAAAACACCACTAAGCAGAACGTGTACCCCGTGCCCAAACCATCCACATCTCCATCAAGCCTCCCAGACCCATCGTGAAGCTCATCCACGAAGGCGGTCAACGCTAAGGCTGCTCTTCAGCACTCAACGATGATGTCACCCAAGCTCGTGACGCAAACGCGGCCTTGATGCAAGAATTGTGACACAAAGAGCCTCAGCGTTGGGTGGAAAGAGCCCTCCTGGTGTTGGGTGGAAACGGAGCTGGTAAGATGTGTCGCTCATGGAGAGGAGAGTTGGGTGGTTTGCAGCTAGAAGGAAATCCAAAAAGGACCTCAAATGGGAGGATGGAAACCAAGAGCAGCTCTCGAGGCCAGGGAATGTTGCCTCTTCTGCTCAGAAGAGGATGCAGTGCCCGAGGGGCGGAAGAATTTTAGGCAGGAGGACACATCTACCAGCCTTGGCGCAGAACCACCTCCGCAGCTCCAGTTGTGGGCCCGGTCCCCAAACCACAGCGTTTCCACACCAGAAACTTTCAGGAGACAAGGGACCGTCACCTTTCCTGTGGATACCTCAGCTGTTCTCCAGCCCACGTAGAAGGACCCGTTGCTGCATCGCATCACCTTCTGGCCTCAGTACTACAAAGTGAGCACTCACAAGGGAACGGGGTTGGAACTAGATGACCTTTGAGGTCCCTTCCAACCCTAACCATTCTATGATTCTATAAGGTTCTGCCAGCGAGTTCTACAGCTCCTGAGGGACATGGCTGATTCCCACCACCTACTCCTCCAGGCCCACCAACTGCCAGAAGTGACTTCAGTTCAGCTGACGAGACCCTGGAGACAGTGAGATGAAGAGGGCAGTGAAGTGAACACCATGTATTTTGAAGGATGAGGGCTGGACAAAGAGATGAAGAATTGCCCGGCCATCTCAACCATCACTTGACGGAGCGTGGCAGGAAGCATCTCTGAAAATCTGCGCTCGGCTTTGACCAGCCCGAGTCTGAAGACAGACAAGCGACCTGCAGAAGTGCTCGCTGCGTCCCTTCGGTGCAGAACATGAGGCACCAAAAGACTTGAGAAGTGAATTTATGAAAATTCACAGAGTTTGGCTACGGGCATCTAACCAAAGGACGCGCAGATGGCTCTCAGCAGCCGTGGAGGCCCTTGCTGCTCCCTAAGCTCCAAAACCAGTTTTGAACTAGGTGGTCACCAGAAATAAGCAAGTTCCACCTGAATTGAATCTCCTAGTACAGAGCAGGAGACCACGAACAAGATGGAAGGATTCAGTGCTGCACCACATGGGTTGCCAACATTGGAGAGAGTTCATCACAGCTTGACTTCACTCATTCCAGCTGGAAATGACAAATAAGTCTTTCTGAAGAAGCCAACCTGAGAAAAGCAACAAGACATTCACCCACCCATTCACCACACCGCCACAGAATCGTTTAGGTTGGAGGAGACCTTGAAGATCATCAAATCCAACCACTAACGCAACATTGCCAAGTCCACCACTAAGCCACGTCCCTCAGCACCCTCAGCAGGATTCCAGGTGTGTCCTCACCAGTGCTGAGTACAGGGGAACGATCCTGTCCCCAGTCCTGCTGGCCACACTATTGCTGATACAAGCCAGGATGCTGTTGGCCTTCTTGGCCACCTGGGCACACTGCTGGCTCATACTCAGCCGGCTGTCGACCAACACCCACAGGTCCTTTTCCACCAGGCAGCTTTCCAGCCACTCTTCCCCAAGCCTCCAGCCTTGCTTGGGGTTGTGGTGACCCAAGTGCAGGACCCGGCACTTGGCCGTGTTGAACCTCAGACAACGGCCCTCGGCCCATGGATCCAGCCTGTCCAGATCCCTCTGTAGAGCCTTCCTGCCCTCAAGCAGACCAACACTCCCACCCATCTTGGTGCCGTCTTCCAACTTCCTGAGGGTGCACTTGATCCCCTCGTCCAAATCATTGATAAAGACGTTAAACAGAACTGGCCCCAAGACTGAGCCCTGGGGAACCCACTTGTGACCGGCCACCAACTGGATTTAACTTCATTCACCACCATTTTACCATAGGAGGCTACTTGGTTGGTCAGGAAACTTGTCGTCTACACTGATAGTCCAGAAGACACATCGTTCTCTCTCCCACAGCCTCTTCTACCCATTGCTTTTGGCCAGATATGGGCCAATTTCTTGACACGTAGTGTTGAATGCTTCCAAAACCCAGGACTAGCATCAGTAGAGGACTTGGGCCGAACACAACCCTGCAGCCTGGAGCACCTTGATGACTGGGGAACGAACGCAGCCCCTTCTACAGAAGGCCACGAAGGTCTCCTCTCAGCGTGCTGCCACGCACACCCTCTTCCGAAGATCTATTGAGATGCCATCACCTCTCAAAAAAATCCATCGAGGGCTCAGCAGCCTGCAGGAGGCACGGCTGGTTATCTCCAGCTCTGGTGAGGGCAGCTACGCCGCACGCAATGCTCACCTCCGGAACGACGCTTTTAAACCCGAGATTCACAGAATCCCAGGATGTCAGGGATTGGAAGGGACCCCAAAGGATCATCTAGTCCAGTCCCCCTGCCGGAGCAGGACCACCTAGATCAGATCCCACCAGAATGCGTCCAGGCGGGTTTGGAACATCTCCAGAGAAGGAGACGCCACAACCTCTCTGGGCAGCCTGTTCCAGTGTTCTGTTCCCCTTACTGGGAAGAAGTTCTTCCTCATGTTTAAGCAGAACCTCCTATGTTCCAGCTTATATCCATTTCCCCTTGTCCCACCATTGGATGCCACTGAGAAGAGCCTGGCTCCATCCTCATGGAAGTCACCCTTTCCATATTTATGAACATTAATTTAAGGAACGAGATTCCTTCGGACATTCCAAAACGGACTTCCAGACGTCCCTCCGCAGCAGCCACGCACGGCTGATCGCCCAGTACAACTGGCCAAGTGCCCCAATAGACAAAAGAACCCCATCAGAGCAAGGCCAGTAACCCCGTCCTGGGGTACTTGGTCACGGGGGTAACCAGCAACAAGCATCCTCGTCATTCTGGGAATGTCCCACTTATACTGGTTTCCCGGTAACCTGAGTTATGAATTTTGGGTCAAGCCGAAGCCTCGTTGACCAGGACGGTTTGAGCGATGGCTTAGTGGGACAACCCCAACCCTGGTTGACAAACCAGAAGGAAGCCAGCGAGCACCTGCCTTGGTTCATCTCCCGGGTCCTCCTCGTGGAGACGATCCGTTTCTCGCGCGTTCCGTGGGCCCCTCTCCACCCACGCACCGATCGTAGGGTCCGAAGGCGGCGAGATTTTATTTCCCTTAAAATGGCTCGAGAAAGGAATTCAAAAGTATTTCCAGCACGCTTTAATTGGCAAAAGTTGTTTGTTTGGGATTTTTTAAAGTTTAATTTCCAACCCAAACCATCCTGTGATCCTAATTATGCGTTACGCTTCCATCCAAGATTACCAATACATTCATTTCACAGACAGCAAAGGAAATCCGTATCGGAATCAGTCGCTTGAACGAGCCACGTGCAATTTCTGCCTCTTAGAAAGCCCTTCATGAACCAGCATCAAATCACAAACCGACCCTCCAGGACCTCAAGGGGGCCTACAGGAAAGATGGGGAGAGGCTGTTCAGGAGGGCCAGTTGTGATAGGACAAGGGGTAATGGGTTTAAAATAGAGGGAGGTAGATTCAGGTTGGATATTAGGAAAAAATTTTTTACCATGAGAGTTGTAGAACACTGGAACAGGTTTCCCAGAGAGGTGGTGGATGCTCCATCCCTGGAGACGTTCAAGGCCAGGTTGGACGAGGCCCTGAGCAACCTGATCTAGTTGGAGATATCCCTGTTCCTTGCAGGGGGGTTGGACTAGATGCCCTTTGAAGGTCCCTTCCAGCCCTGACCATTCTATGATTCTATGACCCACCCTTGATCCACACCAGCAACACCCAACGTGCCACCTCGCAGCTGCTTATCGGCACCGCGGACCTGACGGACGCCGCGCTCCAACGACAGGCTCTTGAGGAAACACTTCAGAGATCGGGATCGGAAAGCTGAGCGCGTCCCAAACAAGTTCAATCCCTACATTTGGTACGAATCCTCTGCATTAAAGAAACTCCAATGAGTCTGGAATTGCCTTTATGCAGCTCTGAACACACAGTGTAGATCCTGAAATCCACAGAATCACAGGATGGTTTGGGTTGGAAGGGACCTTCAAGATCACCTGCTTTTATGTTTTTATGTCGACTGCTGGACACAAAATCGAAGCTCACCCAAAGCTCACTGCCAAGGTTGCACCTTCAACAAAGCTGATGTCTTGGCACACCACGTCTCAGGAACACGTTAAAGAGAGAGAAGAAAGGGTGAAGGGTGCAGAAAGGCAGCCAAAGGTTTTTCTTTTCCATCTTCCTCTAAAACTTTTTACACTGAGGGTGGGGAGGCACTGGAATGAGTTTCCCAGAGAAGTGGTTGCCCCATCCCTGGCAGTGTTCCAGGCCAGGTTGGATGGGGCTTTGGGCAACCTGGTGTAGTGGAGGGTGTCCGTGCCCATGGCAGGGGGGTTGGAACTGGATGGTCTTTGAGGTCCCTTCCAACCCAAACTGTTCTGTGATTCTATGAAATCCTCTTACCGTTCTCCGCAATGCGTGCCAGGAAGAATTTCCCTGCTTTTCAACCCCGCTGCGCCGCGGGCAGCACTAATCCCGCAGCACCACGCGGCGCCGGCGCCGGGCACGGAGCGGGCGCTGCTCGTTAAGCGCGATTCCCTCCCGCTCCGTCTCGGAACGAAGCAGCCGAAGCTCCTGTCATCTTCTTCATGAACAAATTATGTTAAACGAGACCTCGGCCACCAGCTACCTCCAGCTTTACGCCCCGGATTACACCCGACGAGCTTCCACCAGGCGCAGGGATCGGACAACCTCGCATCCGCAGAGAGAAGCTGCCGGGAAGCAGCGCGCTGGGATCCCCGGTACTGGTTTTACCGTGGCCGGGGTGTGCTCACACCACGGCTCCCACCTACCACGGGGTTAAAATCCAGTCGCTGCACGGCTGGAAACATCACCTCTCCCAGCAGTTGTTGTCTTTTCCCAAGGAGAAGGAGGGGGCTGGACAGCCTCCAGGCCGTGAGCAAGTCCAATCTGTTATTTGTTGGGATGTTGACGCTACCAAACGCGCTCCCTCTCCTCCCTGGAAGCTGAAACGAACTCTGCAAAGAGTCGTTTCAACACGCTGAACGCGCCGAAGGAAAATCCAAAGATCTGGGAAAGAACTGGAATTTATTCCTAGAGCTGGTAAATAAGTCTGTGAAAGGATGGGGCCGAAGAAGCAGGAATAAAAAGGGAGAAGCAGAAAGGCCGTTAGGGTGGAGCCGAGCCAGCTCACCGCGCGCGTTTGAAACACTCTTGTACCTACAACAGGGTCAGTCCGGAGCTGGAAAGGGATTTCTGGAAGTGTTTCTCTGGAGAAGAGATAGCAGAGATCTTCCTCTCCGAAAAGCAAAGGGATTCCCTTTGTTTTCTGGTGCTGGAGCCGAGGTCCTTCACACGCCGGGACAGAGAAACTGCTTGCTCCGCCACCGGAGCCGGCCGAGGGGAGCGGCACGGAGGGATGCTGTTTGTAGGAACACAAAGGCTAAAACCCTGTAAGGGCATTTTATTCCGTGATTTCTACTAAAAACAACCTGGACGACACAGATAAGAGCCCAAAAGAAGCCACAGCGGAGCAAAACAAACCGTGAGACTCTCCACGGGCAGAGAGATCCCATCCTTCCGGGCGGCCGGGGTAGTGGAAACGAAAATAAATCCCAAATACTTCAAATCATGGAACGGTTTGGGTTGGGAGGGACCTTCAAGATCATCCAGTTCCAACCCCCCTGCCATGGGCAGGGACACCCTCCACTACACCAGGTTGCCCAAAGCCTCATCCAACCTGGCCTGGAACACTTCCAGGGATGGGGCAGCCACAGCTTCTCTGGGCAACCTTCCAGAGAAACCTTCCCGCTTGGGAAGAACCTTCCCACTTTCCTTTAGATGGGGCAGCTTGTACCAGGCATGGGCAGCCAGGGCACAGCCCCCTAACGCAGAGGAACCACCTTTGGTCTCCTGTCCCAGCACAGGGCACAGCTAAAATCCATCTTCTTCACCCCGCTGCATCCCTCACCCATCCCTGATTCTTCGCTCCGCCCCGACAGCCGACCGGGAACTCCTTCAAGCACTGCAAAATGCTCATCCACCCCTCGCACGGATCCGCATTAATTGCAGCAGAGCAATTAATTAACAGAGCACAGAAGACGGAGCCCTCAGGCTGCTGCTGGCCCCCTCCGGCAGGGATTTGCCAGCCAGGACGCCTCATCCAGCAAACGCCGGGCACCCGCGGCCGTGACCACACATTCGGGTTGTTTCCAGCACAGGAATAATCTCCGAAACAACAATCTCCCTTTTTCAACCGAAACGAGATCTTCGTACGGGCGCAACCGCAGCCGGCAGCGCTCGGAGCCACCGGAGAACCGCCGCGGGCTCGGATCTGCTGCTGCCGGGCGTGGAGCCCCTTCCCGGAGCCCAAATCCTCCCCAAGCGCTTTCCGAACGGCGAAGTCCCTTCCCGGGGCGGGGGGCAAAGGAGGAAAGCGGCTGTTGAAGCCACTCGTGATGGGTTTTTCCTCCCTTAGCGGAATCATAGAATCATGGAATGGTTTGGGTTGGAAAGGACCTCGGAGATCATCCAGTTCCAACCCCCCTGCCATGGGCAGGGACACCCTCCACTACACCAGGTTGCCCAAAGCCCCATCCAACCTGGCCTGGAACACTGCCAGGGATGGGGCAGCCACAGCTTCTCTGGAATTGTGATGGATTTCCTCACTCTGTCTGCTGCGGAAGCAAACGCCGCTGCAAACTCCCGCGGTGACGGGGATGTGACTGTGCGGCGCTCTCAAGGAAATTTAAAAAAGAAAAAAAAGGGAAAAGCCAGGAGTTTGTGGGGATGAACGGTCTAAAGATTTCCTAGTTGGCGGGAAGGCGATGGAGCTGAACGGAGCTCGGTGGAACCCGCTCGGGAGCCCAGGAGGGGAACTCTGTGCTCCGTTCCGTGGGATTCGGGCTGCGGGATGAACGGAGCAGCGCGGAGCTGCTCCTCCACGGCACGACTCGAACCGACCAGCCTCCTCCTCGGAGAGCATCCGCAGCCACCGGACATCTCGGGGGGAAGAGCCGAGGAGGAGAACTCCGTACCGCGGTGCCACAAGGGCACCGGAGCGGTGCGGGGAGCGGTGCCCCAGTACCACCAGTGACAAAGGAGAACCAAGCGGGGAGAAAACACCAGTGAAGTCGCCTCCGCCGAACGACGGAGCGGGAACAAACCTGCTTCCAGCGAGGCTGGAAAACACGCTAAATCCCAGATTTAGCCTGGAGGCTGAGGAAGAGCGCTTCATCCATCGCTGGCGGACTCCGGGGGGGGGCGAGCAACGCGGCGCCGGCTCCGGCCCCGATCCCTCTCCGCCGCCTCCGGCCTCTCCCGCCGACCCCGCGCTGCCTCCGCCCGCTCCGCCGAGGGGTCCCCGGCGGCGGGAGAAGCCCGAGGGGGATCCCCACCCCCCCAAACCCCCCACCCACCCCCCCCTCCCGGAGCCCTTCCCTCCCCCGCAGCGCCGCGCACGGTTCCCGCGCAGCCGCCCCGTCGCTGCGGGGAGCGGCCCGCGGCGGAGCGAGGCCTTTCCCCGGTGCGGAGGCGGCGGCACCGCGCTCCCCCCCCCCTCCCTCCTCCCTCCCCGAGCACACCGGGCTCTCACCGAGCGCTGCAGCTCGCCCAGCCAGCAGCTCGCCCGCTCCTTGCCGCTGGGGTCCGGGTCGTGGTAGAGCGCCTGCACCGCCTGGCACACCACCTGCAGCCCGGGCGCGCCGCCGCCGCCCTCCATGGCCGCCGCCTCCTCCCCTCAGCGCCGCCCGCCGCCGCCGCCGCCCGCCGCCATCTCCTCGCCCTGCGCGCTCCGGTACCGGGACGGGGCGGTGCGCAACGGCGCAGCGCGGCCCCCCCGGAAACACGCGCCCGCCGCCGACCGCGTTCCGCTTCCCGTCCGTCCTTCCGCTTCCTGCCTCGGCGCGTCCCGCAGCACCCCCCCACCTCCCGGCCCCGTCCGTCCGTCCGTCCGTCCGTCCGCCCGTCCGTCCCCCCACCCGGTCCCGTTCACCGCCGCCCCGCGCGAAGCGGCGCCGCCGGCCCCGCCCGGAACGATCGCAGCGGGGTCCCGGGGCTGCGCCGGGCGGAGCGGGCGCACGCGGAAGGGGCGCGCCCGGCGCGGCGGGAAGGAGCCCACGGCCCCCCCCCCTCCTCCCCCCCAACGTCGGGCCCGCCGGGGGGGTCATCGCCCCCAGTCCCGCTATCCCGATCCGTCGGGGTCCCATCACCCCCAGTCCCACTATCCCGTTCCATTAGCGTCCCAGCAACCCCAGTCCCGCTGTCCTGTCCCGTCGAGGTCCTGTCACTCCCAGTCCCGCTATCCCGTTCCGTTGGGGTCCCATCTCCCCCAGTCCCACAATCCTGATCCGTTGAGGTCCCAGCACCCCCAGTCCCCCCATTCCGTTCCATCGGGATCCCGGCACCCCCAGCCCCACTATCCCGTTCCATTGGGGTCCCATCACCCCCAGTCCCACTATCCTGTCTCATTGGGATCCCGGCACCCCCAGTCCCGCTATCCCATTCCGTTGGGGTCCCATCACCCCCAGTCCCGCTATCCTGTCCCATTGGGATCCCGGCACCCCCAGTCCTGCTATCCTGTTCTGTTGGGGTCCCATCACCTCCAGTCCCGCTATCCCAGCCTGACCCAGCACCCCCCTGTTATTCCCACTGGTCCCAATAGCCTGACCTGGGGTCATCCCAGCCCCCTTCCAACCACCGTTCCCAGCTCCTGGGGTCCCCTTGTCCCCACTCCTCACCTGCGGGATACCAGCACTGTCCTGCAACGACCTTCCCTGGAGTCCCACGAGCCCCCCCCAAACCCCCCGGAGCTGCCCCAATCCCCCTTTCCCATGGCCTCAGCCCCATGGAGGCTTCTCTTCTTTTAGGAAAGGGGCTGACCCCGGGACCTGCTCCCCCGGAGCCCTCATCCCACCAAAAACTGAGGGAAAAAACCAAGACCTGGGGGGGAAGGACCCCAGGGAAGGAGACGGGAGCGTGGCGGGATGCTCGGGCGGTGCCGAGCGCTTGTAGGGTCCGTGTGATCTCCCGCTCACACGCAGAGCTCCAGCACCTTCCGTGGTCAGCAAACTGGGATCTTGCACCGGATGAGGTCACTTTGGGATAATTCGGATCTTTGTTTGACCCTTCTCTGAACACCCGGAGTCGGGAGGATGAGCAAACCTGCGGAGCAGCGGGAAAAAGGAGCTGCCGCAGCGGCACAGGACCGGGAGCTTCTCCCTGCCCTGGCTGGATGCGTTGATGGGAAAGGACCAAATCCAGACCCCAATATCCCATCGGGAACCCGCCGTGAGCCGGACCCCCTGGTGCTCGGGGCTCAGCTGCCTCCGGTCCCACCCTCCTGCTCCAAACATGGACGCGGGGCTGATCCAGACCCAAATTTTGTACAAGTTTGGTGCAAATGTCAACTCTGGAAGGAAAGCGGGGACCCGCTGTTAGAACCAAGTGATGTGGCACTAAAAGATCCTGGTGACCCCAGGGATGGTGTGGTCTCGCTCCTGGTGACCCCCAGGGACATGGTGGTCTCACTCCTGGTGACCCCCATGGATGGTGTGGTCTCACACTCCTGGTGACCCTCGAGGGCCTGTAGGTCGAGGGATGGAGTGTTGGAGCAGCCATAAAGACAACCCATGGAATAACTTCATCTGAGGAGGATTCCTGCTGACCTGAGGACCTGGCACATCCTTGACCAATGCAACTGGGAGCTGCGGACATCATTGATGAGCACAGAGCAGACACCGTGATAACGAACCGGCTGGCTGGGAGAGCAGAAGCCAGCACCTCGAAACAGTGGTGGCACCTCAGAACAGTGGTGGCACCTTGAAATTGTGGTGGTGGTGGTGGCACCTTGAAACGGTGGTGGCGGTGGTGGCACCTCGAAACGGTGGTGGTGGTGGCACCTTGAAACAGTGGTGGTGGTGGCACCTCAAAATGGTGGTGGAACCTCGAAACAGTGGTGGCACCTTGAAACGGTGGTGGCGGTGGTGGCACCTCGAAACGGTGATGGTAGTGGTGGCACCTTGAAACGGTGGTGGCACCTTGAAACAGTGGTGGTGGCACTTCGAAATGGTGGTGGTGGTGGCACCTTGAAACGGTGGGGGCGGTGGTGGCACCTCGAAACGGTGGTGGTGGTGGCACCTTGAAACAGTGGTGGTGGTGGCACCTCGAAATGGTGGTGGCACCTCGAAACGGTGGTGGTAGTGGTGGCACCTTGAAACGGTGGTGGTGGTGGTGGCACCTCGAAACGATGGTGGTAGTGGTGGCACCTTGAAACGGTGGTGGCACCTTGAAATGGTGGTGGTGGTGGCGTCTCGAAATGGTGGTGGCACCTTGAAACGGTGGTGGCACCTCGAAGTGGTGGTGGTGGCACCTCAGAAGGGTGGTGCCATCTCAAAATTAAACCTAGGCGTAGGTGCATCCATGTAAGTAATTAATCACGAGAACTCTTGTTGCTTTATTAGTGGTAATTTGGAATCGCTACTGATATTTGATCGATATTTGCTTTTCTGGTAGTAATTTCGTTGTAACTTCTAATACCCACTCGCTTTACTCACCACTAGTAATTTGTAGTGATCTGCAATAAATTACAGATTACTAATAGGAATTAGTAATAGGAATTAGTAATAATAATCTTTATTATTACTATTAATCTGTATTATTACTATTAATCTGTACGATTACTATTATTAATCTGTATTATTACCACTAATATTTCCATTAGTAATTGCTAATACTAATAGTATTTTATACTACAGCGATAATAGATGATAATAGTCACTAATAGTAGTAGTAACTTATAGCAACAGTAATTTAGAGTAATTTCAATAAATAAATTAATGGAAGTTAAACCCCCAAGTCCGACACCTCACGTCGTGTAGTTGTGTATTTATATTTATGGGGGGTTATTGATATGTTTGTATTTATTTTTTAAATGGATATATTTATTTTTTTAGTGGATATATTTATATTTATAACTGCGCACAGGTGGAAGTTCCTAAGTCTGTACTTACGTCGCTGGAATTCTGTAATAACTTGTAATATCCATATATTTATTTATTCTTATTTTATGGGTATATACACACACTTTCCTAGTGGTAGTAGTGACTTGTAAGGGGAGGAGAGAGAGAATATTGTCCTATTCTCTTCTAATTAATGATATTATAATAGATAATAAAATTAATATAATATAATATAATATAATATAATATAATATAGAATCATAGAGTGGTTTGGGCTGGAAGGGACCTCAAAGATCATCCAGTTCCAACCCCCCTGCCATGGGCAGGGACACCCTCCACTACACCAGGTTGCCCCCCAAAAATTACTGGTTATGATACAGATTAATATAATATGATATGATATGGTATGATAGACTATGATATGATATAATATATAAATTTATGTACACACAATATACATTTATATTATATATGTAGTATAAATAGTAGTACATTATTCAAAATAATACAATATAATACAATATAATATAATATAATATAATATAATATAATATAATATAATATAATATAATATAATATAATATAATATAATATAATATAGTGTTATTATATGTTACGTTATGTTACTAATAGTATATATTTTGTATATGACAGAAAAATTTAAATATTTTCTCTTTTGTTCGTAATAGAAAACGTATTATTGCCGTATATTTCTGTAAGTATTGTATATGCTTACGTCACCCGCTGGAATGCCGTGATAATTTGTTATACGTGTGTATTTGCTGTATTCTTTGGGGTTTTATATATATTCACACACACACACTTGCTTTTTCCGGTGACTCATAGTAGAGAGGATATTGTTCTGTTCGATTCGATTCGATTCGATTCCTAATTCCACATTATATTAAATTACATTCTGTCATCTCATATCATGTCATATTATGTCATATTGCATTATATTACATCATATAATATTATATCATATCTGATTATCATGATGTAATATTATACATAAATGATATAAATCATTATATAATATTAATATATAACATATTGCATTATATTATATTATATTATATTATATTATATTATATTATATTATATTATATTATATGTTATATTTTCCCTGCCCATGGCAGGGGGGTTGGAACTGGATGGTCTTTGAGGTCCCTTCCAACCCAAACCATTCCATGATTCCGTGATTCTATATTATATTATATTATTATATTATATTATATTATATTATATTATATTATATTATATTATATTATATTATATTATATTATATTATATTATATTATATTATATTATATTATATTATATTATATTATATTATATTATATTATATTATATTATATTGGGAGCCACCTCAACCATGGGGACACGTCCATGAGGACTCATCCATGGGGAGGATGGTTCATGGAAACACGTCCATGGGGACACATCCAGGGAGCCAAGTCCCGGGGTCCTGCCTGGTGGCATCACAGAGACATTTGCTGCCATCATCAGGAGATCTGGGGAGGATGGTGCTGGTGGGAAGGAGGCAAATGTCACCGTCACTGGGAGGGTGAGTGGTCCAGTGGTGGGATCTCCCAGGGATCTCTGTTAGGGTCCCCAACCCCTCAATGCTGGTGGCTGTGGGGAGGTCCTTACCTGGGTGGGGGTGGGTGACCCGGTGGCACTCCCATGGCACGTGGGCAGCGGACGGGGACACTGGTGGCTCTCACTTCCCTTTCCCATCCGTCTGTCACGGGGCAGCTCCGGGAGCACACCCCGCGCCTGGGTGGAGGTGGGGGTGGGGGACACGGAGACCTGCTGGGTGGAGTGTAGGTCTGGTGGGGGCACGTATGAATCTGATGGGTGGACATATAGATCTGCTGAGTGGTCGTGTGGATCTGATGGCTGGATGTATAGATCCGATGGGTCAATGTGTAGATCTGGTGGCTGGACACACAGATCTAGGGTAGATGTGTAGATCTGGTGAGTGGATGTATAGATCTGGTGGGCGGACACGTAGATCTGAAGGGTGGACGTGCAGATTTGATGGGTGGACACATGGATCTATGGGTAGATGTGTAGATCTGGTGAGTGGCCACAGATTTCGCACCTGGATGTATATATCTCGTGGGTGAATATGTAGATCTGATGGGCAGATGTAAAATTGATAGGTGGACATGTAAACCTGATGGATGGGCATACAGACCTGATGGGTGGACATATAGATCTGATGGAGACACATATACATCTGATGGGTGTTCACATAGATCTGATGAGGGACATGTAGCTCTGATGAGGGACACATAGATCTGATGGGTGTTCACATAGATCTGATGAGGGACACATAGATCTGATGGGTGGACACATAGATCTGATGGGTGGACATGTAGATCTGATGAGGGACACGTAGATCTGATGGAGACACACATAGATCTGATGGAGACACACATAGATCTGATGGGTGGACATGTAGATCTGATGAGGGATATGTAGATCTGATGAGGGACATGTAGATCTGACGGAGACACACATAGATCTGATGAGGGACACGTAGATCTGATGGGTGGACACACTGATTTGATGGGCAGACGTACAGGTCTGACAGACGGACATGTAGATCTGACAGGAGGACGGCGCATCCATGAGCCAACCTGGGCACCTTCATCTTCATCACCGGGATAGAAGCACTTCTGTGGGGACCGGGGAACGTTCAACCCCACCAAGATCTCGTGGGCTGCCTGAAGGGGCTCTCTGGAGACCCACAGGCACCGACCGCGGTGCTTTCAGGGCCATGGGGGCTTCTCCCAGCAGCACCCAAAGCAAACACCTCCTGGGGTGGTGGGACCTGCAGCCAGGTGGCTCCTCGGTGACACGGGCTGGTTGCCATCGCTGCGGTGGCACCTTGGTGACCCTGAAACCAAGAAGGGGGTTTTTGGTTTCAGTTCCTCTGCCCGAAGCTCTCGCCTTCCTCCAGGAAGGGCTGCGCCGGCACCAGCAGCTGCTCCGCGGGGCTTTCCGGCCTCGATGAAACCTGGAGAGAAGATAAATAATAGATATAATAAATAATAATAAATATAATCATAAATCTGAGAAGGAGCGTACTAATAACCCCACGCAGAGGGGATCTGTCCCTGCGGCCAAGCCACGGTGGTGGGATGAGGTGATGGTTCGTGTCACCAGCCACGGAAGCCGAAAGCACGACGCAAAAAAATAGGTGCAAAAATTCGGCAAAAAAAAACGGGATTTGAGGCTTGGGTCTGGTTCGGGAAGGGACACGCTGGTTCCTCGCACCCGGGGCTGAGCCGGTCATTCATGGAAACGATGGGAGTGAATGGCTGGTGGAGGAAGGATCCATCCTCCTCCTCCTCCCCGCCGGCTTCGGGGCATCCTGCTGGACACCCGAAAATAAAGGGAAATATGACGAAATCTACCAAAACGTCCCATTTTTTACGCTGGGGGTTTCTGGGGCAGAGACAGCCCGATTCGGGCAGTTTTGGGGAAAGCGGGGCTGCGGGGTCAGCCGGGAGGGATTCGGGACCGAGCTGGCTCGTCACGTGATTGAAAACCGGGGGGGTGCTGGCCCTTTAAGGCGGAGGGGCGCTGGCCCTTTAAGGTCGGAGCCGCCCCGCGCGGACAGGTGCGGCGGCGACACACCGCCTGCGGGGGGGAGGAGACGGCGGCGGCTGAGCGACGGCGCGAGCCGCCAATGGGAAGGCAGAATGAGCCAGACGGGCCAATGAGCGGGCAGCGAAGGGAGGGGGGCGGAACGCTGCGCGGCTCGGCTGCCTTCGCCCCGAGGGTGCGAAGTGGCGTTTGTCGCCGCCGTGACCGGCTCGGCTCCGCTCGGCCGGGATCGGGTCGGTTGATCTCGGCGCCGCTCGGCTCCGTTCGGTCGGGCTCGGCTCGGCTTGGCTCTGTTCGGTTGGGCTCGGCTCGGCTCGGCTCTGTTCGGTTCGGCTCGGCTCGGCTCGGCTCCGTTCGGTTGGGCTCAGCTCGGCTCGGTCGGCCCGGTTCGGTCCGGCTCGGCTCCGTTCGGCTCCGCTCGGTCCGGTTCGGCTGGGCTCGGCTCCGCTCGGTCCGGTTCGGCTGGGCTCGGCTCCGCTCGGCCATGGCGAGGCGGGGGCCGGTGGGCGCCGTGCCCCACGGGGACAGTTTCTCCTTCGTGAGCCCGCTGGTGAAGTACGTGCTCTTCTTCTTCAACATGCTCTTCTGGGTGAGTGCCAGCGCCGGGACCCCCAGCCCCCCGGGACCCCTAGCCCCGGGACCCCACCGGGACGCCCCGTTATCGCTGCGGGGGACGGGGGGGGAGGCTGCGTTCTGCCATCCCCCGAGGGTTTTTGGGGTCCCCCTGCTCACGGTGTCACCCGTGGGTGCCCCCCGCCCCGCTCTCCCCCCGAAACCTCTTGCTTTCCCCACCCCAAACCCACCCTTTTGGGGTGCCACATTCCTTCGGGCGTGTCTCCACCCCCCCCCGTGCCCAAGGCAGGGCCACTGGGAGCCCCCAGGGCCACTGGGACCCCACTGGGACCCCCCGCCAGGTGCCATCGCCACGAAAGTGATGGCTTTTGGGCCCAATCCTGGCGCAGGTGATGACCCCCCCAGAATTGGGGGGGGGGGGGGGCACACGGACCCCCCTCATCCCCAGCCCACCCCCAGGGACGCCTGGTGTGGGGAAGCCAAGTGGTTTTCCATGCTTTCATATTTTTTTTAAATTTTATCATTATTTTTAATACTTTAAGGAATTTTTTATGTCTTTTTTTTTCTTCTGTTTTGGGGTGGGTTTTTTTATGGTTTTAGGGTTAGGGTTTTTTTTCTGGAGGGTTGGGATTTTTCTGCAGGGCTGTTTTCACGTCCGAAATCACATTTTTGAGGAAGTTTCTTGCTTCCGAGAAACAGCATCCCCAGCCCCTGCCACCCGGAACGGGAAGGGCTGGTGCAGCCGGGGGTGACCTCCCCGGGAGGTGGGGGCGCGCCGGGGTTGTTCGCGGTGGGCTCTGGCCCACCTGTGACGTCGGAGTGCCGTGGACCGGCTCAGTGTAGGAGTGATGAGGGGAAACTGAGGCAGCGGGTCCGGTTGCAGCCACGACTGCCGGAGCGGGAGGGTGGTGGTGCCTGGGGGGTGCTCACGGATCCCCCCCACCTCCCGTCCTGCTCTGCAGGTGATCTCGATGGTGATGGTGGCGGTGGGGGTCTACGCCCGGCTGCTGAAGCACGCAGGTGAGGTGGGGGGGCTTGGGGGGCACCGAGCAGGGTTCCCCGGTGCCCCCCTACCCGGCTTTGGGAGAGTGGGACCGATCCTGAGCTGGCACCGCGGTGGCGGTGCCCGTCTGCCGGTGGCGGCTGCTCTATCCATGGGGGAGTGGGCTGTGGGACCCCGGGGGGATCCGCGGTGCCGGGGGGGCTGCCGGTGACGGCTCGCTGCGGCAGAGGCAGCGATGGCCTGCCTGGCGGTGGACCCCGCCATCCTGCTCGTCGTGGTGGGCATCCTCACCTTCCTCATCACCTTCTGTGGCTGCGTTGGCTCCTTGCGGGAGAACATCTGCCTGCTGCAGACGGTGAGTCCTCGGGGTGGTGGGTCCCTCCCGGCATGTCCCCCCGCGGGATCTTGGTGTCTCTCCCATGGTGCCCCCCGCTCCATCGCCCTCCTCTCGCCCGCAGTTCTCCGTCTGCCTGACCATCGTCTTCCTCCTGCAGCTGGCAGCTGGCGTACTGGGCTTTGTCTTCTCCGATAAGGTACTGCCGGTGTGAGGGGCAGGCTGGATGACCCCGGCTGGTCTGGTGGGGTGATGACCTCGCTGATGTGCCCTCCCTGGTGCCCATCCCACAGGCACGCGGGAAGGTCAGCGAGATCATCAACGGTGCCATCGTGCATTACCGCGACGACCTGGACCTGCAGAACCTCATTGACTTCGGGCAGAAGGAGGTACGTGGTGGGGGGCTGGGGGGCCGGGATCTCCCTCTGATGGATGAGGACATGTGGGTCAGGCTTTGGGGGGGTCTCGGCTCTCGCCTTAAATCCGCGGGGTCCCCCAGGTTGAGGACGTTGGGTGGCTCCTCTGTGAGGATGTGATGTTCGTGGAGAAGCCCCGGCCAGGGCAGGTGGAGGTTGGGGCGAGCTGGATGTAGGTGGCCTTGGGAGGGCCATCACTTGCTGCCCATCAAGGCCGCGGTCCCACCGTTCCTGTCCCCACCGCCGCGGGGCCGGGGTCCCCTCCTCACTGAGCCCCCCGTCCCCTTCCCCACAGTTCAGCTGCTGCGGAGGCGTCTCCTACAAGGACTGGTCCCAGAACATGTACTTCAACTGCACCGCCGCCAACCCCAGCCGGGAGCGGTGCTCCGTGCCTTTCTCCTGCTGCCTGCGGGACGCCGACGAGGTGAGGATGAGGGCGGTGTCCTCGGGGGACCCCCGCTCTGCACCTCTCCTCCCATCCCTGGAGACTGCGCCGAGCCTGGAGCCCCCTCCCCAGGAGTGGGAATCCACCACCAGGAATGTGTGGGACCCCTTATCGCCCTCTGGGTTTGGGGACCCCCAACCAACCGCAGTGGGGCTGTGCAGGGTTGGGGTGGGTGGTGGATCCTGCCAACCTTGTCCCCCCCACCCCCACCCCATAGGTATCATCCCTTTTTGGGGCTGGGGGTGTTTAGGGAGCCCAGTGCTGGAGGGATGGGGCTGGGGACACCAAGGACGGGCTGGCCCAGGGAAAGGGGACACCCTGACTGGTGCCGAGGCGAGGGCAGAACCCCTGGTTGCCCCATGGCTGCCCCCCCTAGAGGCAGCCTCCCTCCCCAGCCCCTCTGTGTCCTGTCCCCCCACCCCTTCCCAGGCCGTCATCAACACCATGTGCGGGCGGGGCATGCAGGCCATGAGCTACCTGGAGGCCAGCGCCTTCATCCACACCAACGGCTGCATCGACAAGCTGGTCAACTGGATCCACAGCAACCTCTTCCTGCTGGGGGGCATCGCCCTGGGGCTGGCCGTCCCCCAGGTACCAGCCCTGGGGACTGGTGGGGAGAGGGGACCGTCCTGCAGCTCCGCTTTGCTCCCCGTGTCGTTCGGGAGCTGCCGTAACGATGCGTCTAATTGTAATCCTGGGGAGTCGGGGCAGGATTTGGGGTGGGGAGAGCGGCGCAAACGGCGGGCACGTCCTCGTCTGGAGCCGGGTACTTGTAGGACAGCAGGGTGACGCTGCCCGGTGTCCCTCAGCACCTTCCTCTCGCCTTCCTCTTCCTCTCCTGCAGCTGGTGGGCATCCTGCTGGCTCAGATTCTCATCAACCAGATCAGGGACCAGATCAAGCTGCAGCTCTACAACCAGCAGCACCGGGCTGACCCCTGGTACTGAGCCCTGGCGCACTGCGGCAGAGCCGGCGTCCGTCCCCACGGCGCAGTGGTGGCTCGGGGAGCCGGGACCTCAACAGCAATTTTCCAAACCCTGGATCCATAGGAAGCGCTGAAGGGGCTTTGCTGGAGAAGAGGGAGGTTGGAGCAGGCTGCGGATGCCCGGATCCGTGTGCGGTGGCTGCTGTGCTGCAGAGGGACACGTGGGGACTCCATGGCTTCAGCAGCCGGTGCGAGAGCTGGTGCCAGGCTTGGCCGGGACGTGCTGCACTGCTGCGCCCTATTTGGGGGACGGAACCAGCCCCGGTGAACTGCTGTCTGTCCATCCGTCCTGGTGGACCGAGAGCTGGTGCGCAGGTTCCCCTTGTGCTGGAGATGGGTGTCTGTCCGCGCGTCTGTCCATCCTCTGCTGATCCACGCACCGAGCTGCCCTCACCCATGGCAAGGCTGGCTCCAGAACTGGGCACTCTCCAGATGGGTGCTGCAGACACCGTCGCGGTGCTCCGCGGGGACGGCCGAGGGCTGCGCTCGCTGGCCAGGAGCAGGAGTCATCGCCTGCGTGTCCACCCTGGAAGAAGAAGGGACATGAGGACACCTTGCCCAGGGCTGTCGCACGGGTGCTTCGTTAGCCGAGGACGGGGGTCCCATCTCTGTGCCGGGGGGCTCAACCCCCCCCCCCCCCCCCAGGGTGCTGAGCCCCGGGCGGAGCAGGGGACAGGCGCAGTCCTGTGTCCCCTCTCCTGTGGGGCCGGTGCCAGGCCGTGATGTTTCCCTTTAATTTCATGGAGAATAAAGGGAGACGAGGCTGGACGCTGTGATCACTGCCGTGCCGTGCGGGGGGGCTGCTCGATCACCGAGGGGAGGGCACCACCATGGCTTTGGGTGATGGCTCCATGGGGACAGGGTCGGACCAGCCCCTTCCCGTGCAGTGCCCCCGTCACCGCTACAGTGCTGGTGGGGGTCAGCTGCGGAGCCCCCAAAAAAGAGCGGAGGAGGGGGTGAGGGAGACACCAGAGAACCCCCCCAGCAAGGAAAATTTGGAGAGGTGCTTACTGCCCTGCTCCGGTGACTTTGGGCAGGGGGGGGGACCTGAATTACCCCCTCCTCTGCCCCAGGGAAGACGCTGCAAAATTTTGGGATGCTGTGAGCTGGGGGGGGTGGGGGAGCTGCTGCTTCCCCCCGGCATCAGGGATGCTGGCCTTGCCGCCGCTTTTCGGAGCCATCGCAAACTGTGAGTGGAGGGTTTTTTTTTTGTTAATTTTTTCTTCTCCTCGGGCTGGGTGGTCCCCCCCGCACCGCCCCGCCGCAGAGGGAGTCGGGATGCGGCCCAGTGCCCAGCCCTTTGTGTGCGGCCGGGAGGCACCGAGGCAGGCGGGGGCTCGGCCCTGCCACCGGCTCCGTGCCCCTCTGCCACATCCCTGTGCTGATTTTGGCCCCCCCCCGTGTCCCCCCCCAGCTTTTGGCCGGGGTGGTACAGGGCTCTTGGGGACCGAGGTGGCCACACTGGCCCCATCCTGCCCCAGTGTTAGCCAAGGGCCTGCTCCTGGCTGCCCCTGCTCCCCTCCAGCATCCCCCGGCTGGATGCTCTGGGAAAACAACCCCAAAACTGCCCCTCCCATACCCCAGAGTGACTTTCCCCCAAAAAAAGAGATTTCTGCCCCCCCCCGCCAAAAGCAACTTTTGAAAAATGTCCCTCCCCCAGAGCAGTTTCTCTCCCGCAAAAAGCAATTTCTCTTTCCCCCAAAAGCCACCTGACCTCCCCAAATGTGGCTTGTCACCTAAAAGAGCGATTTCTCCCCCAAAAGTGCTCACTTCCCTGAAGAATGACACCTCCTCCCCAAAAAACTACTACTTCCCCTGCAAAAGGGACTTTTCCTCCCCCGAAAGTAACTTCCCCCTCAAAAAAGCGACTTTTCTCCCCCTAAAAGTGACTTTTGTCCCAAAAAAGTGACTTCTCCTCCCCCAAAAGTAACTTCCCTCTCAAAAAAGTGACTTTTCTTCCCAAAAAGCAACTTTTATCCCCCCAGAAGTAATTCTTGTCCCCAGAAAGCAACTTTTGTTCCCCAAAAGTGACTTCTCCTTCCCCAAAAGTAACTTCCCCCTCAAAAAGTGACTTTTCTGCCCCCAAAAGAAACTTTTTTTTTTCCAATAAAGTGCCTTTTGTCCCCCAAAAGCAACTTTTGTTCCCCAAAAGTGGCTTCGCTTCCCCAAAGGCAACTTTTCTTTTCCGAAAAGTGATGGCTCCTCCCCTAAAAGCAACTTCCCCCCCCTAAATCCAACTTTCCCTTCCTAAAAGTGACTTCCCTCCCAAAAAAGCAACTTTTCCCCTCAAAAGTAACTTTTTGCTCCTCGAAACAACTTCTACCCTGGCCAAACTCGACTTTTCTCCTTCAAAACCCGACTTTCCCCACTCAAAACCAACTCCCCCCTCCAGAACCTCTCCCCTCTCCTTCCCAAATCCAACTTCTCTCGGAGAAAAAAACCACCTTTCTCCTCCGAAAACGCGACTCCTCCTCCTTCCAAAGCCACATCTCCCCTCCCAAAAGCGACTTCTCCCTCCCTAAACTCAACTTTCCCCCTCAAAAACTCGTCCCCCCCCGCTTCCCGCCTCCAAAAAACCCTAACTTTTCCTCACAAAAAGGCACTTTTCCTCTCAAAAGCGGCCGCCCCCCTTTCCTGCCTCCAAAAAAGTAACTTTTTCCTCACAAAAAGGCACTTTTCCCCTCAAAAGCGGCCACCCCCCCTTCCCGCCTCAGAAAAAGTAACTTTTTCTTCACAAAGAAAGCCACTTTTCCCCTCAAAAAGCCACTTTTCCTCTCAAAAGCGGCCGCCCCCCTCTTCCCGCTTCAAAAAAAAAGTAACTTTTTCCTCACAAAAAGGCACTTTTCCCCTCAAAAGCGGCCGGCCCCCTTCCTACCTCAAAAAAAAGTAACTTTTTCCTCACAAAAAGTCACTTTTCCACTTTTCCCCTCAAGAGCGGCCGCCCCCCGCCCCTTCCCGCCGCGCCGCCTCTCCTCAGCCCGCCCCGGCGGGGGGCGCGGGGCCGCGGCGGGCCGGGCCGCGCCGAGGGAAGAAGAAGAGGAGGAGGAGGAGGAGGAGGAGGAGGAGCGGCCCCGCTCCGCTCCCGGCGAGCTCAACAAAGGGCGTCGGGGCATGGCGGGGGCCGGGGCCGGGCCGCCCGCGTAGCTCCGGCGCGGGCCGGGATGGCGGCGCAGGGCGGCGGGTGGCGGTGGGCGCTGGCGCTGGGTATGGCGCTGGCGCTGGGCGGCCGCCGCTGCCCCGCCGCCCCCTCCCTCAACGCCTCCGCCGCGGCCGTGCCCGAGCGGTGCCGCCGCCCGGCGTCCTGCGAGCGGCTGCGGTACGGAGCCTGCCTGGGCTCGGCGCTGCCCTACGCCGCCACCTCCACGGTCTTGGCCGCCGACTCCGCCTCGCAGGAGGAGGCTCACGGAAAGCTGCTGCTCTGGTCCGGTACGGAGTTGGAGCGCGGGGTGGCGGGGGCGGGGGGGGACACACACACACACGGTCGGGAGTCGGGGAAAGGCCCGCGACGGGCACCGGGGGGTGTAATGGGGGCTGGGGGGGAGCACGGGGCCGGGGGGCACTATAGAGGGGGACAGGGGGTGGGGGCACTATAGAGGGGGCTCGGGTGCAGCGTAGGGGGAGCAGTATAGAGGGGAGTGGTGCAGTGGGGGCCTGGGGACGGGTACAGTGTAGGAAACTGTAGCAGGGGCCTGGGGCTGGGAGCAGTCTAGAGGGGGGTGGTGTAGTGGGGGAGAGGGGATGGCTACAGTATTGAAAACTGTGTAGCAGGGGCCTGGGGGTGGGCGCAGTATAGAAAACTGTGTAGTAGGGGACTAAAGATGGGTACAGTATAGAGGGGAGCAGTATAGCAGGGGCCTGGGGACGGGTACAGTATAGAAAACTGTAGCAGGGGACTGGGGGTGGGTACAGTATAGAGGGGAGCGGTATAGTGGGGGCCTGGGGACAGGTACAGTATAGAAAACTGTGTAGCAGGGGCCTGGGGGTGGGTGCAGTATAGAGGGGGAGCAGTATAGCAGGGACCTGGGGACGGGCATGGCACCCCAGGGGCATTACTGACAGGGGTGTCCGGGTGCCATGCGTGCCGAGTTGCCAGGGCGGATGGTGCCGGTGCTCCCCACCACCACGGCCGGCAACCGCCCCGTCCCACGTCCCTGTGCAGCCGGGGGGGCTGCGGGGCGGGGGGGCCAGCGGAGGGGGCCGATGTGTCCCCCAGGGGGGTGACGGCGCTGTCCCCGCAGGCCTGCGCAACGCCCCGCGCTGCTGGGACGTCATCCAGCCCCTGCTCTGCGCCGTCTACATGCCCAAGTGCGAGGACGGGCAGGTGGAGCTGCCCAGCCAGACCCTCTGCCAGGCCACCCGCGCGCCCTGCACCATCGTGGAGCGCGAGCGCGGCTGGCCCGACTTCCTCAAGTGCACGCCCGACCGCTTCCCCGAGGGATGCCCGGTACGGAGGGGACATGGTGGGATGGACACACGCCCCGCCACCAGCTCCAGATCCCCACGGGGCAGCGGGAGCTGTTGCCAGCCCTCTGTGGGGGACCGATGTCCACCCCAGCAGCGCAGCCTTCGCTGTGGGGGTGCCTCCTCCTCCTCCTCATGGTGCTGCTTTTCCTCTGGCAGAACGAGGTACAGAACATCAAGTTCAACAGCTCGGGGCAGTGCGAGGCGCCGCTGGTGCGGACGGACAACCCCAAGAGTTGGTACGAGGACGTGGAGGGTTGCGGCATCCAGTGCCAGAACCCGCTCTTCACCGAGAAGGAGCACCGCGAGATGCACGTCTACATCGCCGCCTTCAGCTCCGTCACCATCTTCTGCACCTTCTTCACCCTGGTGAGATACGGCAGGCACAGGGAGGTGTCCCCAGAAGGAGACCGGGCACTAAACTGTCCCTTTCTCCCCACCGCCAGGCCACGTTTGTCGCCGACTGGAGGAACTCTAACCGCTACCCTGCCGTCATCCTCTTCTACGTCAACGCCTGCTTCTTCGTGGGCAGCATCGGCTGGTTGGCGCAGTTCATGGATGGTGCCCGTGACGAGATCGTGTGCCGGGCTGATGGCACCATGCGGCTGGGGGAACCCACGTACGTGTCACCTTCGTCCCCATCCTGCCCTGGCCACATGCCAAGAGGTGTCCTCAGGACCAAGGAGGGCTCTTAGGGTTTCCTGGCCTCTTGGGAGCATGGAGGATGCTCCACTCTTGGCGTAGGAGACACCCCCTTTCTCCCTGTGTCCCCCGACGGAGGTTGGTGACGCTCCTGTCTCCCCTCTCCCCGTAGCTCCAATGAGACGCTCTCCTGCGTCATCATCTTCGTCATCGTTTACTACTCGCTGATGTCGGGTGTCATCTGGTTCGTCATGCTGACCTACGCCTGGCACACCTCCTTCAAGGCGCTGGGCACCACCTACCAGCCACTGCTGGGCAAGACCTCCTACTTCCACCTCATCACCTGGTCCATCCCCTTCGTCCTCACCGTGGCCATCCTGGCCGTGGCGCAGGTAACGGGACCATGATCCCGCGTGTCCCGGCAGTTCCCTGCCAGGGTGACGTGCGCAGGGAGGGGTGGCCGCAGCCGACTGACCCCCCCGTCCCCATCTCTGCCAGGTGGATGGTGACTCTGTCAGCGGCATCTGCTTTGTGGGCTACAAGAACTACCGCTACCGGGCCGGCTTCGTCCTGGCGCCCATCGGGCTCGTCCTCATCGTCGGGGGCTACTTCCTCATCCGGGGTAGGTGCAATCTCGCCCCGGCGCGGGGACGGGGGCACAGCGGGTGCGTCCCCCTACCCTGACCACCTCATCCCTCCACTGCAGGGGTCATGACGCTCTTCTCCATCAAGAGCAACCACCCCGGGCTGCTGAGCGAGAAGGCGGCCAGCAAGATCAATGAGACCATGCTGCGGCTGGGTGAGCGGGGCTCCATGGGCGCCATTTCCAGGGGAATTTGGGTGGGAATGGGGATGTTTTGTCCCCTGAACTCGGACAGCCCCATCCCGCCTTCCCCGGGATAAAGCTGTGGTGACAGCGGCACGGCCTCAGTGCAGCTTCTTTGTCACTGGGGTCCGGCTAAACCAGGGATGTCCCACTTCTCTTCCAGGCATCTTTGGCTTCTTGGCCTTCGGCTTCGTCTTCATCACTTTTGGCTGCCACTTCTATGACTTCTTCAACCAGGCGGAGTGGGAGCGCAGCTTTCGGGAATACGTCCTGTGAGTGGGACGGGGACGGGAGGGCGAGTGGGGCGCTCGTGGCGTGAGAGCCCCATGTCCCCCACCAGTGTTACCACTGCATCTCCGCTCCGCAGAGCTGTGGGGTGTCGTTGGGTGTCCCCCTCCTTATGGCCACCGTCCTGCCTCTGTCCCCGCAGGTGCGAGGCCAACGTGACCATCGCCACGCAGACCAACAAGCCCATCCCGGACTGTGAGATCAAGAACCGGCCGAGCCTTCTGGTGGAGAAGATCAACCTCTTTGCCATGTTCGGCACTGGCGTCTCCATGAGCACCTGGGTCTGGACCAAGGCCACCCTGCTCATCTGGAAGCGCACCTGGTGCAGGTGGGACCCCGGGGATGTCACCCCAGCTCTGTGTGACCCTTCCTGCCCCCCCTCCAATGTCCTGAGATGTTGGAGGTCATCCCCAGACTTTTGTCGGTCAGTTCAATGAGTTGTGGGCTTGCAGCAGACAGCGGTTTGGGAATGGGGTGGCCTCTCTCGCTTTGTCCTTGTTTGTAGGACACCTCCATCCCCAGGGGACCCATCCAACGCAGTTCCCAGCCCTTAATGTCCCTCTCCAGAGGAGAGGAGGGAGATGGGGAGGGTCCCTGTGCCCCCTGCTGCAATGCCTGGGCTTGTGTGTCCCCTGGGCCACCCCGTGTCCCTGCCCTGACCTGCCGTGTCCCCAGGCTGACGGGGCAGAGCGATGACCAGCCCAAGAGGATCAAGAAGAGCAAGATGATCGCGAAAGCCTTCTCCAAGCGCAAGGAGCTGCTGCGCGACCCAGGCCAGGAGTTGTCCTTCAGCCTGCACACTGTCTCGCACGACGGCCCCGTGGGTATGTGCCCGTGGGAGGGGGCTGCCTCGGCAGCACCCCAGGGTCCCCACCCTGACCGGGGCTCCCTTGTTGTCCTTGCAGCCGGTTTAGCCTTCGACATCAACGAGCCGTCGGCCGACGTGTCCTCAGCGTGGGCCCAGCACGTCACCAAGATGGTGGCCAGGAGAGGGGCTATCCTGCCCCAGGACGTCTCCGTGACACCCGTGGCCACCCCTGGCAAGTCCTTGGGGACAGTGTGGGACATCTCTGGGGGGGTGAGATGAGCTGAGCTGAGGGGTGTTGGGGCTGGCAGGGGGCACGGGGCAGGATGCGGCCACCCTCACCCGTCCCGTCCTGTGTTCCGCAGTGCCGCCGGAGGAGAGGGCCAACCTCTGGGTGGTGGAGGCCGACGTCTCCCCTGAGCTGCAGAAGCGCAGCGGCCGCAAGAAGCAGCGGAGGAAGAAGAAGAAGAAGAAGGAGGTGTGCCCGGGTCCCGAGCGCTGCCTGGGGGGACTTGCAGCCCCCCCGGCCCCCAGTGCCGTCCCTCGCCTGCCCCGGCTGCCCCGCCAGCCCTGCTTGGTCGCCTTCACTCCCGATGTCCTTCCTGGGATCCCGCCTGGCCAGCCCGAAGCCCCCTTTGCCAGGGGGCCGTGGGATGGCCGCCGCAGAGCCGACGTCTTCCACCTCATCAGCAACCCCTTCTGCCCCGAGAGCGGGTTCCCGGAGGAGGAGAGCCCCGGCCCCAGCAGCGGGCGCCGGCAGCACAACGGGGGTCCACTCTGGCCCCCCGACCCCAGCGCCCTGCCCCGCGGCGGGGGGCCCAGGACTCAGGGCCGACGGGCCGGCTTGGCCCCCATCCACTCTCGGACCAACCTGGTGGACGCGGAGCTGCTGGACGCCGATTCGGACTTTTGAGCCCGTCGGGGTGTTGCGAGGGGACGGCGGGGACACTGGGGTGAGACCAAAACCTCATCCGGCACCGGCAGCCGGCGAGGGGACACCGAAGCCCACCCCGTCACGTCGGGGCTGCTCCCGAGGATCCCTCCAGCCCGGCCATGGCTGATCTGTCCCCTCGGAGGGCCGCGTTTGTCCCCGCGTCACCTGGACAGACTCGATGTGCGTTCCAGCCTGGCAAGACACCGGCAGAAGAGTTTTGGGGTCGTCCCCTGCCCCGGCATGGCTGGGAGAAGAGAAACGAGGTGTCAGTGGAACAAACCCCACCCAGGTCCCGCAGGGATTTACGGACAAGGGGACACTGGTTTTGCCCCTGAAGGGGACGGGAGCGGGTGGCACCCCCAGGACAGCGAGCGTAGGTCAGGGTACATTTTGGGGAGCTGGGACCCGCTGACACCCCTTGCTCACCCTCTGCCCCCAACCCATGGCTAGATGGTACGTAGAGCTTACAAAAACTTGTGCAAATAGGGGGTTTGTTTTTTTAAAATTTTTCATTTTTTCATCTTTGTATAATACACCGAGACGCGACGACCGAGCGCGGCCTTAGCTTGGGTGCTGCGGCCGAGAGCGGGATGAGCGGAGCCTACGCGACGTGGGGTGGCAGCAGCATCCCTGGGGGTGCACCCGTTTTTTTTTGGGTGCACCCCTATTTCTTCAGGGGTCCCAAAGTGCCTTCTGGCTCCCCCAGAGAACCAGACCCAAACTGGAGGGTTGGTGGGACGGTGGTCCCCGGCCACCGGAGATGTGGAGCCGTGTGGGGGTGCACAGATGTTCCCCGAGCTGTGATGCAAAAAATGTAATGGAATTTTAAAACCCCGGGGTGCACGAGGTGAGACGGGGTCACCTTTGCTGTCCGGGTGCACCAAACGCCTGAGCAAAGCTTTTTATAATTTTTATTAAGAAAAAAACCCAAGTTACAGCGAACCCGGCCAAGCCCTGAGGTAGGAGTCCAGTCCCTGCTGGTGTTTTGTATCCGTCCGTTATCCCTGTATGCATCTCTGTTGAATCCCGGGAGGCTCTGGGCTTTCTCGCTGCCCCGGTGACCTCCACAGGTTCATTTTTTGCTGCCTAAAGGAAAACCCTCCTCTATCAGTATTAAATTTGCCAAGTTGCCAATGCCAGCAGCTGCCTCGGGGCTCTTTGGGGAGGTACGGAGCGTGGGAAACGTCGCGGGGTTTTGTCCTTTCTCCCAAAAGTTGTACTTCTGCTTTAAAAACTGCATCAGACTGCCCTAAAAACCCCTTTAAACCACTTCAAACTGCCTAAAAAAACCCTTTAAACTGCTTCAAACTGCCTCAAACCACCTTTAAACCGCTTCAAACTGCCTAAAAAAACGTTTAAACTGCTTCAAACTGCCTCAAAACCCCTTTAAACCGCTTCAAACTGCCAAAAACCCCTTTAAACTGCTTCAAACTGCCCTAAAAACCTCTTTAAACCGCTCCAAACTGCCTCAAACCGGCTCAGACCTGCTTTAACCCCCTCATCCCGGCCGTTCCGCCCGCTCAAGGTGGGCACGAGGGGCTGGAAACACCCGCTGGTGCCACGGGGACTGTTTCGGGGCGACACTCGCCCAGTTTCGACAGCAAACTGGGGGGACTGGGGGGCCCCTGTGCCAGCAGATGGCACCACGGGCTTAACTATCCCCAAACCCGCAGCTGGTTCCGGGGTGCCACGGGGTGTCCCAACGGGGCGCCGGGCGGTGCGGATGGTGTTTTTAGGGATAAACAGTGCTTTTGGAAAGCGTATTTTTTATTTCTTTCGGGAGTGAGGCATGCGGGTGCTTGGTTATCCCGGAGAGCCGGTGCCCGTCTGGAATTTGGGTGGAATTGGCCAGTGAAAATGGCGTTTTCCCAACGGGCAGCGGGGAGCAGGAGTCAAGGCGAAATGTTTCTCTTTATCTGGCTGTATTTTATCTTTGTGGGCTTTTTTTTTTTCCCTCTTTATCGAGATTTTGGGCTTGTGGGCAGCTTTTTTTGAAAGAAAAAGGGATGGAAGGAGCGAAAATATTTAATTTTGGAAATGACAGGAGACGTCCTGACCCTGCCACATCCCCAGGAAACAAAAAAACCCCTCGGTTTGGCACATGGGGACAAAGCAGCGTTGGTTTTTCTTTTTTTGAGGAAGGAAAAAGGGTTTTTCATCTGCCTCATAAAGGGCTTGGAAAATGGAACCAGCTCTTTGCCCTGGCAGGAAAAACGAGAAGCAAAACCCGTCATTTTCACAGGGTTCTGGTTGAAACATCCTGGTTAAAAGGGAGGAAAACGCCTGGCATGGGACAAATCCAGCCCAATTCCTCACGCTTGCTGTGCCCAAAGCATCCTGCCCTGGCACCGGGGAGCACCGAGCGTCCTCACCCGACGGCGGCCGGTGATCCCACTTCCCACCATGGGCACTCGCGGTGTCGGGATCAGGTTCTGCAGGAGAATTAATTAAGAATTAATGAACAGGGAGCAGGAGGTGCCTTTGCTTTGCCTCTCCCGCTGTCTCGGCTCCGTCGGCCGCCGCCGTGGGTTTCTCTGCCCGATGCCGGGGAAACCGCAGCCGGGAAACCACGAGCGTGAGCCGGAAAAGCCGCGTGGCTGCCCACAGCGGCGCTCGCACGTGTGCCGTGGGACCGGGAAAGGGACTGGAGACCCCTGGGGTGGCCGAGCCAGATCCCATGGAGGAGATGTCTCCCTCGGGGCACTTTTATTAGGGACAGGGACGAGGCTGGACCGGCGCCCTCGCGCTGGGATTTGGGATGCTGCTGCTCCCTGCCCCTCATCTCCTGACCCTCTCCCCAGGAGCATCTTCTTCATCATCGGAGAAGGTCACTGGTGAGGCTGAAGGACCCGAGGGACAAACCTCCTCCCTTCACTTTGCTCCTTGGCCGGCAAAACCCAACTGATTTCCCCATTTGTACCTCGGGCATCCTCAGGAAAGACAGGGAAGAGCTCAAACGGTCGCACGGAAGTAACATCCTCTTCTTTGTTTTTCTTTCTCCCTTTCGGTGAGGAGGAATATTTCAGGCTCCATTTTGCATCACAAAGGAGCACAGGGCCCTTCCTCTTCCTCCCGCCTGCCCTCCCGTTGGGAAACAGCTTTAATATCTTCCAGTTATTATTTTAAGCCCGTTTCCTAAGGAAACGAGGCTCAGGCGACTGCGTGCCCATGGCGTGTGTCTGTCTGTCTGTCCATCAGCCATCCCCCCGGCTACACTCGGCCGAGAGGCTCCGGACTTGCAGGTAGCTGAGATCGCAGAGATTTCGGGAAGACTGAGCGCGGGGCGAGGAATTCCACAGGCGCCTGCGTCCCTGTTCTGCCTGTGAGATGTTTCGGGAGGCCCGGGAGATAAAAACGCGGAGGGAGGGTCACGCATCTCCCCCCACACCCCCGAGATTGGAGGGAGAGAGGGAAGTTTCATGGAATCCGGATAATATTTGCCGGGAATACGTTTCACTGCTCGCCCCCGGGGACAAACGTCGGCGCTCTCTGGTCGCCTTCGCCGTAATTAAAGGAACAAAAGCTGCGACGGCGCCAGCCGGTCCCAGGAACGTCGCCAGAACGAATCGATAGCTGCAGTAAAGTGGGATCACTCCTACGGAATGTCCACACGCCATTAGGGATAGGCGGAACCATCTTAAATTCGTATCATCTGTAGTCCAGGAGGGACCAACCGGAAGAGCTGATGTTACAGGGTGGTATCAGCTTCTGGTTTGGGATGATATCTACCTCGGCAAGATGGCTGCTGTGTCCGTTGGCTTACAGGAGGGCGTTAGTCTGAGAGAACTGAAGAACTTCCATATAAATCTCTTTTTTTATGGAATCATGGAATCACGGAATGGTTTGGGTTGGAAGGTACCTCAAAGATCATCCAGTTCCAACCCCCCTGCCATGGGCAGGGACACCCTCCACTACACCAGGTTGCCCAAAGCCCCATCCAACCTGGCCTTGAACACTTCCAGGGATGGGGCAGCCACCTCTCTGGGCAAACTTCTCCTCTCTTCCCTCTTTCCTTCGTCTCCGCAAGGCTCAGCCTTCATCGCGGTGCTGGGTGAAGCTCCCTGCTCTGCGCCTGGACCACCGTGTGCCGCGGCGCCGTACGGGAGCCTGCGCGGTCCCGGCTGACAGAGGCTCCGCTGCTTTTAACTGGGATCGGGGAGGCGAAGAGGGTCCACGCGGAACAGTCCTGCCCTCCGACACTAACCCCGGCACGCACCCGGCTGCCGGCTCGATTTTCCAGCGCTGCTTTTAGGACTGAACATCACAGGAACGGGCAAATCCAGACCGTGCAAGTGGTTAGTGGAGGCTCCGCTGACCCAGTAACCAGCCGTTCCCCACGGCACGGTGTGGTCGGATGGAGGATTTCCGGGCAATATGGCAATTCCTGAGCCAAATGGCTCAGCCACGCTCGGTTTTGCTGCTGTTTTGGTGGAGAAAACCCCAAGTTTTCTTTCTTTACACAAGATCAAAGCATGGATGTCTCCACCAGGGCACACCCACGCCTGCCTGGGCTTTCCTCCACCCTTCCCTCTCTGGTGTAGTGGAGGGTGTCCCTGCCCATGGCAGGGGGGTTGGAACTGGATGATCTTTGAGGTCCCTTCCAACCCAACCCATTCCATGATTCTATGGTTATCACGTGCCAGGGAAGCGAAGAGGACAGAGACGACTGCAAAATGTCCGACATCAGTGTCTTAACCTGGCTCTTCCCTCACCTTTGGGCTACGATTCGCTCCGTTTGGAGGTCTGTGTACGCCGGTTCCCACCGTACAGGCTGGATCTGCCGGTGCCCTGCCTCCGTTCCACACCGCGTCGGTCCCTTCGCAGCAGGACCCTGCCCGCCGGGCCCGGCGGGCAGCACCGCGGGCGTTGCGGGGTGGACTGGGTCCAGCTTGGCGTGCCTGTCCCCAGCCCGTCCGGGAAGGAGGTATTTCCACACCAGTAGGTCGGGCGAAACGGGCTGGAGACCACAGCCGAGCCTGCCGAACAGCTCCGGCAGAGACCGCAGCTATTTTCCTCCTTTTCTGGCTCAATTTCGTTATTCGCCGTCACCGGCGGTACGAGCAACCAGGCTTCTGGTTCTACACGCAGCGACGGCACTCCAGGGAAAGACTCTCGCCTTTCCAATGCCGCGTTCTCCGGCATCTTTCCGGCGAAGGCGGCCCTGCCCCGCTGCCCGTCTCCCGTCCCTCTTGCCATCTCCCACGGGCGCAGCGCGGGGAAGGAGCCAGCCCCAACCTCTCGCGTCGGCACCGCCGGCGCCGCTCTCACAGAGCCCCGATTGTTCGAACCGCTCGATCCTCCCCAACCAAACGGCCTCTCCCTTCCTCTCCTGATATCCGTTGTTTTTCCGGAGGAATCGCCAAGCACAGCCTAGTGTGTTGCTCCGGCGGTGCGGGCGGTTTGCTGGATTTCTGGATATCAAGCTGCGATACCAGCTCTGTGCTCAGCGGGCAAAGCAGTGGTTTGTGCCCCGATGGGATGTGATGGAGACACATCCGACCGGCACCGGGGTGTTTGGGTGTGCTGAGATTAGTATAGGACTTTTTTTTTCCCAGGAAAACACCATCCCTGTCCGATGTCCCCCCGTTTTTGGACTGCACTCTTAAAAGGCGAGCAGGGTGAGCGCGGTGAAGGTCCTACGCTGAGCCAGGTGGGCGATACACGGCTGGGATGCAGGTGGCACAAAGGACCAAACCCGGAGTCGGGATTTTTCCCGAGCAGCAGATTCCCCCAGGTCAGGTGTGTGCAAAACAGCCTGGCGTTTTTTTTGTCGGCCTGTGGGATCTGTGGCACCAGGAGATGGTAACATTTGGTGGCACCAGGAGACGGTAACATCTGGTGGCACCAGGAGACGGTAACATCTGGAGGATTTCTGCCCCGGGCATCGGAGGGGGGCTCCAGATTGGCACAAGCCCAACTCCGTGGCAGAACCGCGGCGCTGCGGGAGCTGGGGCTTTGCATGGAGCCCGCTCGTGTCGAGTGGCCACAAGAAACGCATGGCGGGTATCGAAGGGGGAGATATTCATCGGCGACGACTCCAGACCCCTCCCATGGTGGCTTTCGGGGAGTTTTGTTTTCCAAGGCGCCTTCTGAGGCCGAAATCTGCCCCGAGACTGAGCTCTCCGATCCGGGCGAGAGGCAGAAACGCGCCGTGAAACCCGCACGCAGGCTGCGATTTCACTTCCGTACGGAAATCGCGTTAGTTCAGTGAAGTCGGGACTTCTCCCCGGCACTTTCCACGCACAAAGTAATGTCCTTCTTTCCCTTCAACTTCAGCCCACTCCCCTCATTCCTCCCGTCATCCTCCCCGCTGCCCCTGGTCCCGCCGTTGCCTTTGGAGCCCGTGAAATGCTTCGCAGCCCTTTCTCTCCTCGCCTCCATCCTCGGCGTTTTCCAGCCCAGCTGCCACCTTTGCGTCCAATTAAACCGTTTTCCTCCTGTCTCCGGCGAGTTTTTACCAGCGCAGCGTGTCCATCAGCTGCTGACCAGGTTCTTCCTCTCCGAGCGTGAAATCCTCCGTTGGTTTCTCGGGTTTTGCCGCTCCCCCCCTCCGCCGATCGCTCCGCTGCCTCCTCGTTTTGGGGGGTTTTCTGTGGGCTCCTCCTCTCCTCCCACTGTGCTTCATCCCGCAGTGAGTGAGTGACTCAAACGTATCCGGCTGCGGATGTTAATTTGGGAATCGGAAGCTCTCCTGGTCATCACAATCTTGCCAGTTGTTTTGTCCCGCACGTTTCTAACTTCTGGCATTTCTGGTGGATCCTGAAACTCTGCTCAAGCCTGCAGCACTTCACACCTCTCCCTCTTCCTGGCTCCTCCGCATCCCTCCTGCTTGGCCCATCACATCCCCTTCGGTATCAAGAAACTGTCCTTTTGCCTCCAACTGGCCCGACGTGTCGGACGCGACTTCCCACCCCTCTGGAATGAGACAGGAGCACTGTGCTCAGCCCCAGACACACCGCTCCAGTCCTCGCTTGTGCCCAGAAATAACAGAATCATGGAATGGTTTGGGTTGGAAGGGACCTCAAAGATCATCCAGTCCCAACCCCCTGCCATGGGCAGGGACACCCTCCACTACACCAGGTTGCCCAAAGCCCCATCCAACCTGGCCTGGAACACTGCCAGGGATGGGGCAGCCACAGCTTCTCTGGGCAGCCTGTGCCAGTGCCTCACCACCCTCAGAGGGAAGAATTTCTTCCTTAGATCCCATCGAAATCTCCCCTCTTTCAGTTCAAAGCCATTGCCCCGTGTCCTGTCACTCCACACCCGTGTCCAAAGCCCCTCTCCAGCTTTCCTGTAGCCCCTTCAGGCACTGGAAGGTGCTGGAAGGTCTCCCCGGAGCCTTCTCTTCTCCAGGCTGAACAGCCCCAACTCTCTCAGCCCTCGGAGCACCCAAACAGTAGTGAAAACCCAACAAGGATGGGTTGGAATTCCCCTTCCATAAGAGGCGCTCTCCTGGAGAACCGGATTTTTTTCGTGTGGGACCCCCTGAAGAAGGGCGGCCCCACGACGGGGCTCGGTGCCTCCAGAACCGGGCCGGACGGTGCGTTTCGGGGCTCTGGGATGTCTCCCCGTGCCGGACACTGCTCGTGGCGGGGCGGGAGAGCGGCCTGGCATGGCCCTGCGCCGGCCGGTGCTCCGGAGCCCGTGACCGGTGGCCCGACCCGAAACACGGCGAACGCCGCTAAAACGTGAAAAAAAAAACCCCAAACTTCGGCACAGGGCGGGAGGTGCAGCACCCATAGGGTGCGGGGGCGGCTGGAGGCCTCACCCCCGTTCCGCGCCTCCCCCGCGGCGTCGGGACTACAACTCCCAGGAGCCTCCGCGCGGCGCCGCGGGGAGGCGTGGCGAAGGTGGCGGCGCGGAGGCTGCCGGGAGTTGTAGTCCCGGCGGGGGCGGCGGGCGGGAGGACTGCACGTCCCGGCGTGCGCCGCGGGCGGGGCGGGGGCGGCGGAGGGGCGGGCGGTCCCGGAGGGAGGCGGCGGCGGAGATGTCGGTGCAGGTGGCGGCCCCCGCCGTGGAGCTGAAGGAGCTGAGCGGCCCCATGGATAAGGCGGCGGGGCCGGCGTGCGAGCCGGTGGCCGCTCACCCTCCCGGGCGCGGCGCGGCCGCCGCCCCCTGCCCGCTGCCGGCCGCCGAGCGGGAGGCGGCCCCGGCGTCCTGCGGCGGCGGCGAGCGGCCTCCGCTGAGCGGCTGCCCCGGGCTGTCCGCCGCCGGGCTGCCGCCGGGCGCCGCCAGGGTGCCGCAGGCTTCGGCCATGAAGCGGAGCGACCCGCACCACCCCCAGCACCGGCACCGCGACGGCGGCGACAGCGGCGGCGCCGCGGCCGAGGCGCTCGTCAGCCCCGACGGGACCGTCACCGAGGCGCCGCGCACCGTCAAGAAGGTAACGGGGAAGGGAGGGGACACACCGCCGGTGGGGGAGCACCCCCTCGCCGGCCTCGGGCACCCTCGGCCGCTTTGTGCGCCCAGCCCCGGGGACACCCCCGGGACACGCATTCCCCCCCCCCCCCCCCCTCACCGGGGACGAGGAGCCGTCCCGGGGCTCGGTGCGTCCCTCCGGGCAGCGACCGCGCGGGCGCGGGGGTCCCCGGTGCGCCCCGGGGTGCTGCCGCGCCGCGGCTGCGTTTTGGGGCCGCGCTCCCCCGGTGTGCCCCCGGTGTGCCCCCGCCCCGCGGGTGGGCGCGGGGTTGCGCGCACAGACACCGGCTGCGGGCGTGCCCGCGGGCACGGGTGACCGCCGTGATCCCGCCCCGCGCGTCCGCGCCCGCCGCAGCGATGCCCGGGGGTGCTCCCGCCTCGTGGGGTGTGTGCCAGGGAGCGTGGGCACACGCTGAGTGTGGGGTACGCTCGGAGGTGGGGGGGTGTTTGTTTGGGAACGTGGGTGCCGGGTGCGTGAGCTCCCCGGTGGGTGTGGGTTCACGCCAGGCTCCCGTGCCCGAGGTGATCCGCTCGCTTGGGAACGCAGACACGCACCGGATAAAACCGTACGGAGAGATGCCCGTCCCGTTGGTACGGGAGGGACGATCGGGCGCACCCGGAGCGCACGCCGGGTGTGCGTGTGTGCCTCTGGGTGCGCCGCCGGGTACACGCTCACACGGGCACCCCGTCCTCAGGGGTGTCCCTGCCTGGGCACTCGCCCGCCGAGGTGTCCAGGCGCGCGCTGGGAGCACCCGGAGCGCCGTCTAGGCACTGGGCGTACACCTATGGACGTGGCGGGTACCCACCGTGCCCTCAAACCTGTGCTGTGAGCGTGTGCCTGCCCCGTGGGCGTGCTACGTGCGCTGGTATGTAGCCTCTAGATGCATACACTGTTCAGGTATATACACCCCCAAGGTATATACGGACGTATAGAAGTACCTATAGCTGGTCATGCGTGTGTTTGCCCCGCTTTGGTACCCCCACGTGAATATGTGGGCATAGCTGCAGCTATACGTCCACTCGTGTCTATATGAACCCACGCGTGCGAAGGTGAGCACACGGGTACGGAGGTGGATGCGCGCGCATACACAAGGTGTACTGGTGCGTACTGGTGTGTACACGCACACACGTATGGCTATAGGCGTGCGTGACCCATACCCTCACGTGCAGGGGGTGGATACCTGCAAGTTTACGTGGCCGGGTATCCGTAGGGATGCGGACGGGTGCACACGCGTGTACCTGTGAGGACACGTGTGCGCATCCGTGCGCGCGCGCTCATGGCTGTAGCTCGGGAGACGCTGATGGAGCGAGGTCTCTGTGCACTAAGGTCCGCCTGCTCCCCTTGGGTGCCTACGTGTGGGTGCAGCGCGGCACTTTTGTGCCTATAGGCACCCGTACGCCGCGTGCTCAGCACCTTGGCACGTCTGCCCATACCCGACTGTACAGATGCAGGCGTCCTTATAGACACAAATGCGTTGGGACGTGCACGGACAGCCCCGTGCGTGTCAATGTATGGATGTCCCCGTGCCCTGGCATGCACTGGTTGTGCACGTACCAGTGTCCACCTATAGATACGCCCCAGTCTGCTCTCTGACCTGCTCACGTATCCGTGTGCCTCAGGTGGATGGATAGATATTCCTTGTAGGGGGGGGTATGCGTACTCTCCTATAGGTCCAGCTTCCTATAGATACAGGTGGCCCCCTCCATGGATGGCTGTAGAGAAACGCATGTTTTCCACAGAGATTCCTCAGTAGGAGCACCCTGAGCTGTTTTCCCTTCGGAAACCTCAGGAGAAGGTGTTCTCCTCTGCGATGCAAGAACTTTTGGGGGAATGTAGGGGAAGAAGTGTCCCTGTCCTAAGGGGAACATCCCTACTCATGAAACTTTGGGGCGAAGACTTCATCTACGTGTTACTGAGCTTCCACCTTCTTTCCTTGTTTTTCTAAAGCTTCCTCTCCCTTCAGAAGGCTCAGGATGAGGGATTCTGTCTCCATAACCGTGATCTCCTCCAGCACGACTTCCCTGAAACTGGAGTCTCTCCTAGAGACTGTGGGAAGGAGCACATCCCTGTAAGGCAAGGTCTGCCCATGGAGAGTCTGGATCAAGGTTCTCCTCCATCCCCTCAGAAACCCCTGCTGGAGCGGGCTCAGTTCCTCACTAAAGGACATTTTTCCACTAAGATTATGACTTTTGCCCCAGCGTCTGGAGCCTTCTCCATGCGATGTCCTAACCCAGTCCCTCTATTTTTAGAGACCCTCAGGGTGTCCATATTTCTCTTCAAGTGTGCTTAATACCTCTAAACTTCTCCCTTACCCCTCTCTTTCTTTGTGTTAGACAACAAAAGGGTTTCTCCTTGCCACCCTGCTCCTGAAGGCCAGCTCTTGTCTGGCAGGATGGAGTGTCAGACGACACGATTGAAGGGGAGTGTTGATGGCGGGTGATGGGGTTGTTACCTGAAACAGCTTGAAGGAATCTGCATGGCTCCCCCTGGGTACTCCTAAAAGCAGCAGAGGATGATTATGAGAGAGGAGCAAAGGATCACAGAATGGTTTGGGTTGGAAGGGACCTTCAAGATCATCCAGTTCCAACCCCCCTGCCATGGGCAGGGACACCCTCCACCACACCAGGTTGCCCAAAGCCCCATCCAACCTGGCCTGGAACACTTCCAGGGATGGGGCAGCCACAGCTTCTCTGGGCAACCTGTGCCAGTGCCTCAGCACCCTCAGAGGGAAGAATTTCTTCCTTAGATCTCATGGAAATCTCCCCTTTTTCAGTTTAAAGCCGTTGCCCCGTGTCCTGTCACTACATTCTCGTGTCCAAAGCCCCTCTCCAGCTTTCCTGTAGCCCCTTCAGGCACTGGAAGGTGCTGGAATGTCTCCCCGGAGCCTTCTCTTCTCCAGGCTGAACAGCCCCAACTCTCTCAGCCTGTCTCCATAGCAGAGGTGCTCCAGCCCTCGGATCATCTCCGTGGCCTCCTCTGGCCCCGCTCCAGCAGCTCCCAGGATGCCAGGTTCGCAGCGAGCTTACGGAGCGGCACGGCTGCCCAGCTGGCTGCCGTTGCGTCGGGCGAGGAGTTTGCTGGGGAGCTGGCAGCCTGGCTGGTTGCTAAGGGCAGCGGGATGTGTTGATGGAGGGGATCTGGGAGTACGTCCTGTTCCTTCTCTTTTCTTCTCCCTCCCCGCGCTGTTGCTTTCCAGCGACTTCGGCGTGTGCGTTCCAGAGGCTCGAGAGCTTGGGAGGCGTTCCGTTTGCCGCGTTTGGAAATCCGGAGTCCGTGCGGCCGTTCCGTAGGAAGTCGTGGTGTTTGAATAAACCGCGAGATTCCGTAGCCGTAAAACCATTCCCGGTCCTGGGCCTGAAAAATTGGGCGCCCAGAGCCAATGCTTCTGTTGAAGGAAAGGCTCCGTAGGAAAACGAGTCTAGAAGAAGTGGATAAATTTTTCCATCAAATCTGATAGAACTTTGCTTTCCAACCTGAACTGTTAAAAATGTATTTTTAATATTTAAAATATATAAGCAACGTCATATCAAATTTTAGCGAAACCGGGTGAACTGTAGTTCTTACAGGGTTTGCTGGGGAAAAAAAAAACCTGTAGCTTTTCTTGACTGGTTTATATATTAAAATACTGGTTTTTCTGGTTTATTTTTTTTTATTTCCTTGAAATTCCAACACGCGTTCAGGCACTTGTGAGCTGCTGTTTCTTTTGTAGTTCTGACACACGCATAGAGTTCCCAGTAAGTAGCTGTGACTCTTCTTCTGGAACAGGTTGCCCAGAGAGGTGGTGGATGCTCCATCCCTGGAGACGTTCAAGGCCAGGTTGGACGAGGCCCTGAGCAACCTGATCTAGTTGGAGATATCCCTGTTCCTTGCAGGGGGGTTGGACTAGATGACCTTTGAAGGTCCCTTCCAGCCCTGACCATTCTATGATTCTATGATTCTTTCCTCCAGTACTGGTCTCGTTTTAAATCTTTTTATGTTGGCTTCGTGGTGGACTTACGCCTCTGCCTTTAGATGGGCTAATTAATATTTTACCTTGATAGAGTGAGGACAGACCCTGTGCCCGGATTGGCGTCTTGGAGCAGCTTTGTAAGTTTGTACTTTTGTTTATTTAGATGATTATTTCGTTTTGTTGTAACATTGCAGCTGATGCACGGGCCTGATCCTTGCACACCTGCTCCTGCAAGGAACAAGGGCTCTCCTGCAACCCCAGAGGTCAAAGTCAAGTACACTGGGCTTGTCTTCGTGGCACCTGGAGCTGTGGTTCCCATCAGATCCGGGTGAAGATCTCTGAAATCACGTTTTTCATTCCCTTTGGATTCTTGCTGTAGATCCGCGCTCTCAAGGAGTGGCTGGAAGACCTTTCTGAGCTGACATTGGACTTGACTTTTACAGCTAACTCTGACGAATGGACGTGGCCGTGACCTTTACGTGTGTCTACACAGGTAGATTGAGCTGAGTCCTGCTTGTCTGGCGCTGCTTCAGAGCCAGCTGCCTCTGAGAAGGGCCGGAGAGGGGGTCTTTGACCTGTGCCGAGGCGTGGGCTGATGGCCCGAGCTGCAGGGGTGGTCTCCATCTCCTCCTGCCTCTGCCTGCACGTCCCGACCCTCTCCCCTTCCCCTCCTGCCAGGTTCTCGTGTGGCTCCAAGATGAAACAGTTCAGGGAGCTCAAGCTGCATAAAATTCCTCACTTTAGGTTGGATTATCACAGAATGACAGAATGGTTTGGGTTGGAAGGGACCTCGAAGATCATCCAGTCCCAACCCCCCTGCCACGGGCAGGGACACCCTCCACTACACCAGGTTGCCCAAAGCCCCATCCAACCTGGCCTGGAACTCTGCCAGGGATGGGGCAGCCACAGCTTCTCTGGGCAACCTGTGCCAGTGCCTCAGCACCCTCAGAGGGAAGAATTTCTTCCTTAGATCCCATGGAAATCTCCCGTCTTCCAGTTTAAAGCCATTGCCCCGTGTCCTGTCACTCCACACCTGTGTCCAAAGCCCCTCTCCAGCTTTCCTGCAGCCCCTTTAGGCACTGGGAGGATATTTAAGTACTGGAAGGATTATTTTTTTTGTTGGCGTGATTCCCTCCAACGCGGGCTCAAGGAAGGTGCTGGGAATGGTGCAGGAGAAGTGGCACGAGCAGGTCGGTGGCGATGGGAGGGATGGAAAGGCCTCTCCAGCAGCAGCTGGGCGCCGCCGTGGCTGGGTTGTGGCACCAGTCGGGGCGGCGCGGTGCCGGCAGGGCTGACTCAGGGGGTGCGTGGGTCGCTCTGCCGGCCCCGCCGCCGGCGCGGGGTGAGGAACGGCTTCGGGTGTCCTGGGCTGAACTTCTCCGTGGCCGTGAGTCAAGGCCCCGAGTCACACGAACGGCTGACGGGTTTGGGTTTGAGCGTGCCGTGGTGTTGCGGTGGTTAGGTGACCACTTGGTAGCCCTGGGCGAGCGGTCGCTTGCGTTCCGTGGGATTTGTTAGCGCGCTCCCAGATAAAAGTGGACGGAAGGCGCAGAACTTCTGGAAACGTCGCCGTTAGTGGGAGTGGTAAGGGGCTGTAATTAAGACCCCCAGCCTCATCAGCCGTGTGATCTTCGCCTCGTAGCGACGACTCGGTGCCCCTGAAGAGAAGAAGGTGTGGTTGAACAGGCACACTGCTTGGTCTCATGGTTCTCAACTGCTCGCCCAGTAGGGCTCGGCAAATGCTCGTGCGCCGCGCTGGGAAGTCTGAACAGCAGCGGTTGTGTAGAATCACAGAACCATGGAATGGTTTGGGTTGGGAGGGGCCTCAAAGATCATCCAGTTCCAACCCCCCTGCCACGGGCAGGGACACCCTCCACTACACCAGGTTGCCCAAAGCCCCATCCAACCTGGCCTTGAACACTTCCAGGGATGGGGCAGCCACAGCTTCTCTGGGCAACCTGTGCCAGTGCCTCAGCACCCTCAGAGGGAAGAATTTCTTCCTTAGATCTCATGGAAATCTCCCCTCTTCCAGTTTAAAGCCATTGCCCCTTGTTCTGTCACTCCACACCCTTGAAAAGCTGCTGAGTTTTGTGTTACGCATGCACCCATTTACAAAACAAGAGGTGATTTTATTTTGTTTTTTTCCATCCCGCCGTTCCATGCTGACGGCGCAGCTCACTCCTTGAGTTTTCTTTTGCTCCTCCAGCAAATTAAACCAGATGTTTAAGGAAGGAAAAAATTAGGAAAAAATTTTTTAGCATGAGAGTTGTAGAACACTGGAACAGGTTGCCCAGAGAGGTGGTGGATGCTCCATCCCTGGAGACGTTCAAGGCCAGGTTGGACGAGGCCCTGAGCAACCTGATCTAGTTGGAGATATCCCTGTTCCTTGCAGGGGGGTTGGACTAGATGCCCTTTGAAGGTCCCTTCTAGCCCTGACCATTCTAGGATTCTGTGCTTCCAGCGTCGGAAGGGGTTGCTGGCTGGTGCTGCCGATGCGTTCGGCGGGCGCGGGCAGAGCACAGCTTGCTTTTCCAGAGCCACCCTGCCACTGCAGTGCCAGTGGCTGTGGAAAGCCGTGGCTTTTGTCCATGGGCAAAGCAGAAGGAAGGTAACGAGGTGTGCGCTAACGAGGCGCGCGTCCCTGCGCAACGTCGCTGCTTGAGTAGGACCTTTCCGAAACTCCTGGCTGTGGAATCCTTCGGCGAAGCGATTCCATCCGAAGAAATGCCTGGTGCTCGCTCGGCTGGCACATCCCCTGGCCGGTGGGCTGCGGGGGGAGGTTCTGATCTGCCCAGACTGGACGTGGCTCTCGTGCAGCTCTTCCAAACGGTGATTCTGACCTCAGCTCCCAGCAGGATTCACTGGGAAATGGGTGTGAATTCCTCGCGACGTTCCCACGCCGTTTTGTGGGGCAGAGGGATATTTTTTTTTTTTTTGGTGGTTTTCTATTTTCTCAGTTTCATTCTAACCCGCAGCGATCACGTACGGTGGGTAATAACTGTTTCCCCCGAGGCTGAATTCCCACGCGCCGCTCGGAACTGGTGTGTGGTTGGAATGCCATTTCGGGGCATCTTGTCGTCGGGGGCCGCGTTCTTTTATTACGTGTGATGCACTTGGGTCTGCCTCCCTGTGAACGTGCACAGTTTAATTTTAGAAGGTTCCTGCGTGGAACTGTGCGCGAAGATCAATACGTCAACCTTTGGCGTGGAGGCTGGGGAACAGAAGAGGAGATGAAAGAAGATTGGGGTGAAAAAGCGATGGAAAAATCACGGCTGCGAATGCGAGTAGATGGCAAACTATAAACCGAAATGCAGGGCGAGGGGGGGGATTCTGCCCCTCTGCTCTGCTCTCCTGAGACCCCCCTGCAGTGCTGCCTTCAGCTCTGGGGTCCCCAATACAAGAAGGACATGGAGCTGCTGGAGCGGGGCCAGAGGAGGCCACGGAGATGATGCGAGGGCTGGAGCACCTCTGCTCTGGAGACAGGCTGGGAGAGTTGGGGCTGTTCAGCCTGGAGAAGAGAAGGCTCCGGGGAGACCTTCCAGCACCTTCCAGTGCCTGAAGGGGCTACAGGAAAGCTGGAGAGGGGCTTTGGACAAGGGCGTGTAGTGACAGGACACGGGGCAATGGCTTTAAACTGGAAGAGGGGAGATTTCCATGGGATCTGAGGAAGAAATTCTTCCCTCTGAGGGTGGTGAGGCACTGGCACAGGTTGCCCAGAGAAGCTGTGGCTGCCCCATCCCTGGCAGTGTTCCAGGCCAGGTTGGATGGGGCTTTGGGCAACCTGGTGTAGTGGAGGGTGTCCCTGCCCATGGCAGGGGGGTTGGAACTGGATGATCTTTGAGGTCCCTTCCAACCCAAACTGTTCCATGATTCTGTAATTCTATGAAATGATGTGGGAATGAGAAGCTGTGGTGTGGGTCAGGGTACCCCAAACCTTGTAACTGGGAACAGCAACCTCGCCTTTTGCAACCTCTGTGGCTTTCTCGGGTAAAAGCTGTTGAAACACATCGTGATCTTTGTGTTTGTTCCTTTCCCGGAGGGACAGAAACCTGGAATTTGAATTTACAAGCAATTAAAAACGTCATCTTAGCTTTGGCCCCGACTTGACGCTTGAAAGATGAGCAAAGTGAAACAATTACGACTTCTGGAGCCGTGTTTGACCTTTTAGGTTTTCTTTTTAACTCTTGCCTAGTGAATTGTGAAGCAACGTGGGGATTTAACTCAAACAAGGAAGAGATGGAGGTAAAGCTGAAAGGGAAGAAATCAGGTGGGAAGCGGGCAGGTTTCCCTCTGCGTGCCCGAGTGACCCGCAGCATCGGTTACATCTGAAGGATACTAAAGACTGAAAGAGCAGAATTGGTCCAAACGTTCTGTAGAGCTGCTGCAGTGGCAGGGTGCAAAACCCAGCCATGGAATTTTCTTCTTTGGTGTTTATTTTCTTCTTCAATTTTAGAATCATAGAATCATAAAATCATAGAATGGTTAGGGCTGGAAGGGACCTTCAAAGGTCATCTAGTCCAACCCCCCTGCAAGGAACAGGGACATCTCCAACTAGATCAGGTTGCTCAGGGCCTCATCCAACCTGGCCTTGAACGTCTCCAGGGATGGAGCATCCACCACCTCTCTGGGCAACCTGTTCCAGTGTTCTACAACTCTCATGGTAAAAAATTTTTTCCTAATATCCAACCTGAATCTACCTCCCTCTATTTTAAAACCATTACCCCTTGTCCTATCACAACTGGCCCTCCTGAACAGCCTCTCCCCATCTTTCCTGTAGGCCCCCTTGAGGTACTGGAAGACCGCTATAAGGTCACCCCGGAGCCTCCTCTCCTTTTGCAGAATCAAGGCAGGAATCTGAGAGTAGAACCTCAGTCATGTGAAGGAAACCTCCTCCCTGAAGTCCGATGGCTGACGTCCTCTTAAATTCCACCGTAGAGAGATGAGCTGTAGGCAAGTTCCAAAATCTAAATGATGGTCAGAAGAGAGACAGCCTGAGAGATAAGGTCCAGCCTCCAAATAAAAATACTGGAGGCTGCTTGCTTTACATCCCTGCAAAACTGTTTTTTTTGAGGCTTCAAGTGAGCAACAAACTGCCCAGGAGGAAAAGGGTAAATTAGGGATAAAATAAGCTTTAAATATTTCTTGCACAAAATCCTCTCTGCTCAGGTCTGCAGTTAAAGGCGTTTGTAGCACAAAAAAAAAAAAAAAAATCCAAGTTAAATGCCTCAATTTCAGCCTAGAGAAGCCATAATTAGGTTTATTTCTTCCTTTTTTTTTATCAAATGGCTGTGAACACCAGTTCAGGGTCTTGCTGGATGGAAAGTTTGTAAATAGAGACCTGAGGTGGGAGCCTTACGCTGGGAATTCCGTAGGAGCAGTCGCTGTCGGTCGCCGGTGCAGGCTGCGAGCAAAGGGAAAAAATTGTTCCTAATTTTAATTGCGGCAGCAATCCTGCCTCGTTAGCAGCTCTGCTCGAGATTAAAACGAAATACTGCGAGGAGGGAAAAAGGAGGGAAGGGTCAGTAAGCTCTGCTGGCTCGTTTGGGTTGTGCAGCCGTGGAGCAACTCCGTAGTAGCTGCTGGCAGGAGAGAGGAAAAGTCCGTTCGGGAAACCGAAATTCGGTGCGCGTTGTGCTGGATTAGCAGAAGACTTTCTGGGATTTAAGCTTAATCCCAACTCTGGCATGGGGAGAGAATAAGGCTGAGGAAGGTGAGATAATAGTTCGTCAGGGAGCTTTGGGGTCAAAGCTGTAAAAAAAAAAAAAAAAAAAATTTGCTTTTTAAATTTTGTTTTTTAAAAAATTTAATTTTAAAATCAAAATTTAATTCGTTTTAATTTTAAATAATTTTTTTAATTTTGATTTTTTTTTTTAGATTAAAAAAAATTGATTTTTTTTTTGAGAACACCTCTCCACTGACCATTTCCCAGCTAAAGGCCTTGAAGCAGTAAATCGCTGTCACCCTCGTGCCCACTGCCTGAGCACCTTTAGAAAAACTTTTTTTTTTTCATTTCTAGTTATATTTTGGGACTGCCAGCGTTACCCAAATGTGTTGGCTTGGCATTTTTTGCATCCAGAAATTGTGTGGCTGTTCCTAGAGCAGGAATTGGACCTGGCAGACGGGGCTGCTGCTGAGCCACGGGCTTCCCACGGAAACTTTGCACCTTGGTGCCTCTCGTGGGTGCAGCTCGTCTCCTCTGTGCTTAATCCCAAATACAATTTGTAGAATGAAGAATGTTGAGCTTGATTCTGTCAGAATTTACTTCTTATTCTGCAAAAGTGTGCGTGAAGCCGATTAAATTGGTGTCCTGATTTACAAAGCTTCTCCTTACGTTTGAGCTCTCGTGCGGTTTGTGCTGCAGAGGGAACCTTTAACTGGTTTTTGATTTATTGCATTGTTGTTCCAGTCGCAATAGTACTGTTATTGGAAAACACATGCATGGAAATATTTTTATTTTTGTTATAGTACAAGTATGCACAGATGTCTCAAGTGAAACGGTTGTTGAAGAGAGCAGAGGCTTTCGTGCGACTTTCCAGAAAACTCTGACCAGCAGACCAGTAGGCACTGGCACAGGTTGCCCAGAGAAGCTGTGGCTGCCCCATCCCTGGAAGTGTTCAAGGCCAGGCTGGATGAGGCTTTGGGCAACCTGGTGTAGTGGAGGGTGTCCCTGCCCATGGCAGGGGGGTTGAAACTGGATGGTCTTTGAGGTCCCTTCCAACCCAAACCATTCCATGATTCCCTGAAGTGAGTGATGTTTGTGGGACTCTTCTGGGAATCAAGCGACGCGGTCATGCTTGGGTTCTTTTTATGTCCGAGATGAAAGGCTCTTCTGCAGATGTCAGTTGGAGTGCTCCAGAATAAGCGAGGATGGGCGAGAGCCTGGAATTAACATTCCTCTGCACCCCGGAGAAGCCCACCACGGCGCTGGAACGCTTTCTAAAGTATTTTCCAGCTTTTGCAAGAGAGCACGGCTTCACCTCAGGTTTGAAGCTGGGACATCGATGCCCTGGGATTAAGACCTCTCGCCTGGGGTTTCCACTATGAAGTGGAGAAGATTTGGCTCTTCCCCCCCAGAAGTCTCGTGTCGTTATCCAAGAGCTCCATTATCGAAGCGTGGTTCTGCCGACGTCGGTCGGAGCTGGGAGCGCTCCGCACTTCTCCAAGTCCGTGAGAAGATGACCATCTTGCAGTTACCGGCCGGATTTACGGGACAGGTTTACGGCGGGCATCTCGCCTGGCGCTGCTGCGGACGTGCCCCGGCAGCTGCGGGCACAGGCTGGGTTGGTCACACGTGAGTCACTTGGTGTCTTGTTCTTCCTGGCACGCATCAGCACAGCGCCGTGCGTGAGCTGGTGCCAACACCGTGCGGCTTCTGGGCCGGGGCTGGCTCCTGCTCATCCGGCGCACGCTCCGGTCGGGCCGCACCTGCCTGCGGAGACCTTGGCGAAGAAAAATAGGGAATTTAGTTACGGAGGGCAGGGTTTAGCAGCCTAACCAAAGCCTCCTCTTCTCGAAGCCTCCTGCCTTCTTCTCTGTGCGCTTTGCAGCTTCCAAACAGGGGAGGAGTTTCCTTGTGCCTGTTTTATCCGAATGTGTTGAGGTGCTACACTGAGATATATTTCATAGAATCATAGAATCATAGAATGGTCAGGGCTGGAAGGGACCTTCAAAGGTCATCTAGTCCAACCCCCCTGCAAGGAACAGGGACATCTCCAACTAGATCAGGTTCCTCAGGGCCTCGTCCAACCTGGCCTTGAATGTCCCCAGGGATGGAGCATCCACCACCTCTCTGGGCAACCTGTTCCAGTGTTCTACAACTCTCATGGTAAAAAATTTTTTCCTAATATCCAACCTGAATCTACCTCACTCTATTTTAAACCCATTACCCCTTGTCCTATCACAACTGACCCTCCTGAGCAGCCTCTCCCCATCTTTTCTGTAGGCTCCCTTGAGGTACTGGAAGACCGCTATAAGGTCACCCCGGAGCCTCCTCTTCTCCAGGCTGAACAGCCCCAACTCTTTCAGCCTGTCCTCATAGGAAAGGTGCTCCAGCCCTCGCATCATCTTCGTGGCCCTCCTCTGGACCCTCTCCAACTGGTCCATGTCCTTCTTATGTTGGGGACTCCAGAACTGGACGCAATACTCCAGGTGAGGTCTCACAAGGGCAGAGTAGAGGGGGAGAATCACCTCCCTCGACCTGCTGCCCACGCTCCTCTTGATGCAGCCCAGGACACGGTTGGCCTTCTGGGCTGCCAGCGCACGGTGCCGGCTCGTATTGAGCTTCTCGTCCACCAGTACTCCCAAGTCCTTCTCCTCAGGGCTGCTCTCGATCCATTCTCCGCCCAGCCTGTATTTGTGCCTGGGATTGCCACGACCCAGATGTAGGACCTTGCACTTGGCCTGGTTGAACTTCATGAGGTTGGTACGGGCCCACCTCTCCAGCCTGTCGAGGTCCCTCTGGATGGCATTTGTGTTTGAGTCGCCTGAGGACCGCAGATGGAACAGTGTAGTGCTTATCTCTTGTGCTCCTTGCTTAATTTTATAGACCTGAAGCCCAAAGGAAGACTGGAATAGCTTCCAGGGAGTTTCTTTGTCTAGACTAAGGTCAGCTTTGCTTATTCCAGCTGTGTTTAAATTACAGGAATATTTTCCGCACCACAAAGTCCAACCCTGAAACCGTGTTCTGTCCACGGATGGAGGCAGATCCTTCTGAGAGCAATAATGTGCATGTGCTTGCTTGCAGTTTGCGTGGCTTCAGGCTGGGTGTGCGACCTTTATCCCGGGATTCTTTATTTTTGGTCAGCTTTCCAGCCTTGATATTCTCCCGACAGCGTTTTTAGCGTTTTGCTACGTGAAACTTTCGAACGCGGCAGCGTGCTGACCTTACTGCGAGTTGCAGGGGTGGCAATGCTGGAACTCCAGGTATTTTTAATTTATTTTTCCCTCCTGACAGAGCCTTAAATAGGCAGCCAGTTGCATTTTTCATGAGTGTCAGAAAGAGGAGAAAAGTCGGCCGAATAATTAGTTAGCTCCCCAGAACTGCTGAGCCGCTCTGCTTCAGATTTTATTCCAAAAAGCGAGTATTTAAAACCCGAAGAAGCAGGAACGTGCCCTCAGCTGACAGTCAGGCAGCTTTGCTCGTTGTTTGCGATCGACGTTTAATCCTGAAATTAAGTGAAGAAAAACCGGGGAATGGGCCGTTCCCAGAAAAATGACTCAGGGGCCAATTTAGGAAAACAGCTCACTGCAGTTGGTGCTGGTGTCTGTTCCCAGCAAGCTTTCCTTCCAGCTCCCCAAAAGCTTGCTGACTCAGACTTGGTGTTCTCTCCATGGCTTTAGTGGTTGTGGAGGTGGGGAAATCTGCTTGGATTTCGGGATCGGCTCAGATAATTCTTATAGTTTGCAGAATGCACTAATGTGTTTAATGTGGATTGAAAAAAAAACCAAAACAAAACAAAAACCAACCAAAACCCAACCTTCTGCGTTCTGGGATGAGAGATTACTGCCGTAATTTCCAGCATTTCACCTTGGCCAGTTAGGTGTTAATTATTTGTAACGCTGAACTGCTGTGATTTTTCTGCTCGTCGTGGCATCGAATCCCTCTTCTGCCTTGCTGTCTGCTGTTCGTGTGAGCTTCCAAAAGTCGACAGTAAAATCCTTTTTGTTTCCAAGTGATGGAAAAAGTAGCTGATTGACCCTCGCTGTGTGTCACGCCCCGCGTGCGACGGGGTGGATGCTCGCTTCTGCCGCGGGTCGTGTGTGCCGAGGAGGCGAGAAGTTCACGGGGCTTAGTGATGCTCGCTGGGACTGTTTGGAGGATTAGTCTTAGAATCACAGGATCATGGAATGGTTTGTGTTGGAAGGGATCTCAAAGATCATCCAGTTCCAACCCCCCTGCCATGGGCAGGGACACCCTCCACTGCACCAGATTGCCCAAAGCCCCATCCAACCTGGCCTTGAACACTGCCAGGGATGGGGCAGCCACAGCTTCTCTGGGCAACCTGTGCCAGTGCCTCACCACCCTCAGAGGGAAGAATTTCTTCCTTAGAACCCATCGAAATCTCTCCTCTTCCAGTTTAAATCCATTGCCCCGTGTCCTGTCACTCCACACCCGTGTGCAAAGCCCCTCTCCAGCTTTCCTGTAGCCCCTTCAGGCACTGGAAGGTGCTGGAAGGTCTCCCCGGAGCCTTCTCTTCTCCAGGCTGAACAGCCCCAACTCTCCCAGCCTGTCTCCATAGCAGAGGTGCTCCAGCCCTCGGATCATCTCCGTGGCCTCCTCTGGACTCGCTCCAGCAGCTCCGTGTCCTCCTTGTGTTGGGAACCCCAGAGCTGAACGCAGTATTCCAGGTGGGGTCTCAGGAGAGCAGAGCAGAGGGGGCAGAATCTCCCCCCTCTTCTGCCAGGTTGCTTCAGAAAGCCAGGACAGACAGCGGCGGTGAGTCATGCCGTGTTGTACCCCAGCCAGGAGAGGGGAAGAGAAGCGAACAGGTCGGCCCCAGAGGAGAGCTTTGCTGGGATCTGCGTTTGGGCACGGGCTTTTCCGTCCGTCAGGCAATGCTTCCTCTTCGTGAAGCTACATCTGGGCTCCAGCCCATCCTCCGGCCTGCAAACCTGTTGGAAACAAATCAGCTTTTGAATCACACTAACCTGAAAATGAAGTAAATCTTGAGACATTTTTGGTGTCAAATCCCATGTGTTTTTTTTTTCTTTCTGTAGACATTAAAATGCTTAATTCTTTAAATCCGAAGGGGAGCGAAGATGTCAAGCAGCAAGCATTCATTGTGGGTTTGTCTTTAATGTGTCACGTTATTTTCTTTTTATGTTGTGTAATTTTAAGATATTTTCTGGTAGGAAAAAGTAGGGACTCATTTTTGGAGCTTTAGAGTGAACCTAGTTTGTCCTTCAGCATTTGGAAAGAGGCAGGAGGAGAAGAATCATTTGCCTTCCAGAAGGATGGAGTTAATAGTCCGTTTGACCTCGGTAGCTGAATGTAACTTTCCAGTCCCTCTGGGTGATGCCCGTGGAAATGGCTCTCTTGGTAGCAGAGATGACGAAGGTGTTGCCTGAGAGCACTCTGCCTCTTCTCCCCACCCGTCTGTGTCCAGGTTTCACCTGTCCTTCAGAAGGGAAGAGTGTCTGATAGCATTTGGAGAGGCCATCAGTGCAGTAAAAGCCAGCCCCGGCGTTCCTCTTGGCTATCAGCTTCCATGTCCTTTCCTGATTTTTGGCAAATATCATCTTGTTCTGTTACTCTCTCTGCAGAATAGAATCATAGAATGGTTAGAGCTGGAAGGGACCTTCAAAGGTCATCTAGTCCAACCCCGCTGCAAGGAACAGGGACATCTCCAACTACATCAGGTTGCTCAGGGCCTCGTCCAACCTGGCCTTGAACATCTCCAGGGATGGAGCATCCACCACCTCTCTGGGCAACCTGTTCCAGTGTTCTACAACTCTCATGGTAAAAAATTTTTTCCTAATATCCAACCTGAATCTACCTCCCTCTATTTTAAACCCATTACCCCTTGTCCTATCACAACTGGCCCTCCTGAACAGCCTCTCCCCATCTTTCTTGTAGGCCCCCTTGAGGTACTGGAAGACCGCTATAAGGTCACCCCAGAGCCTCCTCTTCTCCAGGCTGAACAGCCCCAACTCTTTCAGCCTGTCCTCATAGGAAAGGTGCTCCAGCCCTCGGATCATCTTCGTGGCCCTCCTCTGGACCCTCTCCAACTGGTCCATGTAATGCTGCTGCAAAGGTTGTTCGCCCGAGGGCTTGTTCGGTGCCTCTCTGTAACCATGCACAGGTTCTCATCTCCACTCCACCAAGGACTTGCCTGTAGCCTCAGACCTTTCCACAGCCTCTTGTTCCCTTGTCCTTTGAAGTCAGTGTCTTGGTGTCATCCTTGAAGCCAACCCCCACCAGACGTTTGGTAGCTCAGAAATGGTTTACGGGCAGCTGCGTCTTCCACATTGCCTTTGTGCTTTGAAAGACATTGGTGGAATCATCTGGAAAGCTGCCGTTTGTCCTTCTTCAAGTTCTTCTTTGGATGCCAGCAGGAGCCTGACGATGGCAGGGTGTCGATACGCCAACACCTCTTATGACAAGGGGGTTGGAAGCTACGTCAGCGTGCAGCTTGCTCGCGGTTGCACTCGACTAACCCGTTTTCATCCTTTTTCTGATACAGGAGTGTAAAACTGATGGGGATGGAATGTGGAGGGTGAAGGTCTTGGCTTGGAAAGGAGTGGGAAGACAACGTGCTTGATGTCCTGGTCTGGACAGAGGTGGAGGAGGAGCTGCAGCGCTGCAGTGTTGGAACTGGAATATCAGCTACTACTGTGTCTTTGCCTGTTTGCTCTGTCAGCTCGTATCCTGCTGTTTTCCTGAACTAGGACGTGTGGTCTGGGCTCAGGGCTCCTGCGGAGGCCAAACAAGCAACACTTTCCTGTCACAAAGCAGTGGCTTCATTTCGGTATCCTGGCTCTGGCATCCTGCCAAACAGGTTTCCTTTTCCTGTATTTGGATCAAATATTAAAAGTTGTCAGAACTTACCTGTTAGCGCTGGAAATGATTTTGTAGGTGGCCGGAAATCATAGAATCATGGAACGGTTTGGGTTGGAAGGGACCTCAAAGATCATCCAGTTCCAACCCCCCTGCCATGGGCAGGGACACCCTCCACTACACCAGCTTGCCCAAAGCCCCATCCAACCTGGCCTTGAACACTGCCAGGGATGGGGCAGCCACAGCTTCTCTGGGCAACCTGTGCCAGTGCCTCACCACCCTCAGAGGGAAGAATTTCTTCCTTGGATCTCATGGAAATCTCCCCTCTTTCAGTTTAAAGCCATTGCCCCGTGTCCTGTCACTCCACACCCTTGTCCAAAGACCCTCTCCACCTTTCCTGTAGCCCCTTTAGGCACTGGAAGGTGCTGGAAGGTCTCCCTGGAGCCTTCTCTTCTCCAGGCTGAACAGCCCCAACTCTCCCAGCCTGTCTCCGTAGCAGAGGTGCTCCAGCCCTCGGATCATCTCTGTGGCCTCCTCTGGACCTGCTCCAACAGCTCCATGTCCTTCTTGTGTTGGGGAAATGAAAGGGGGAAAATAGAAGATTCCAAACTATCGAGTAAGGAAGCACTAACCGTGCCAGAGCTCTGCAGGAATTGGGTTGGGAAGGACCTTAAAGGTTATCCAGTCCTAACCCCCCTGCCATGGGCAGGGACACCCTCCACCACACCAGGTTGCCCAAAGCCCCATCCAACCTGGCCTGGAACACTGCCAGGGATGGGGCAGCCACAGCTTCTCTGGGCAACCTGTGCCAGGAGCTTTCAGGGAGTTTCTCTGTCTAGACTAAGGTCAGCTTCGCTTATTATAGCTGGGTTTAAATTACAGAAATATTTTCCACACAACTTTGCCAGCCATGCTATGGGCAGTGGTCAAAGAAAAAACTTTGAAGTTGCAGTCTGGGACCTCTTCCTGCAGCTCGCGGAGTCTTACGCCAAACTTTCCACGTTTGATATTCCAGGATTGCCGTGTTCTTTTATTCTCCCAATAATTAGGAGGAGTTTTTTCAACACCTTTGACTTGATATGACGTCGTTGTATTTTTGCTTTGTAAGAAAATGGAGGGAAGCACGTTTGACTAAACAAAATAGTGTTTAATTTTGGTTCTGCTCTGGCTTGGACTCATCCATCGCTTCCGACGGATGAGAGCGATGAGGGCTTGCTGGAGACAGATCCAGAAGAAGCGCTTCCCTGAACAAAACTGTTTTGTTTAGGTTGTTTTTTTTTTCCTTTTTTTCTTCTTTTTGCGTCAGCATCCTCTGCCATAATCCCGGCTTTTAAGTTGGTTTAAATTGGGTTATTCAGCGCTAATGTTATGCAAGATTCCTGATTAGCGGCGCGGAGCTGGAGTTGTGAGACGACTTGGAGCGACGATGGAATTAAAGTAACCGTGGCAACCATTCTAATTAAAATAGGCTTCTTTGGGAAGCCAGGCCGTGCGTGTCCGTGTGTGTGCATTCATTCCTGCCCGGCGTTACGTAAAGCGTTCCCGTGCCCCGGCGCCCGGGGTGACCGTACCGCTTTCCGTGAGCCTTCAGCCTCGCCAACCCGCTCTCGTCTGCTGCTTTTCCCCTGAAAAGCAAAACCTCTTCGCCCCCCTCCAACTCATCTCTCGACTCTTTTCCCTTCGGTCGTATTTCGGCTCCGGAGTGCGGATGCCGTCGGCGCGTACCACGTCGCTTGAGTTTTCGGCGGCGGCGCGGCGATGCGTACGCGGGTGTGCGGCGCTGAGCGCGGCTGACTCCTGCTTCGTGGTTCCTTTAGGTTGTGCGGGGAATCGGTTCCTGTAATTCCGACTAATTGTACCGACCTCGGGCTCCTGTGAAACTACGGAATTACCGGTGTGGGTCTCGGTGCCCTTATTTTGGGTTTGGCAAACTGCTGGAAGGCAGAGGAGCTGCACTGAGGGATAACGGTGGAGAAATCCGTGAATGTCAAAGCCGGGGTAAAAAAGCTACTTGTTGTATGAAATTCCAGGAAAACCTTGGGGTGTCGAAGTGTTGTAACGCTGTGATGGGCTTCTAAAACCCAAAGCTTTTCTTTCCTCTTAACCTGTTGTTTATGCACATCTTGGGTTATTTTCAAGTGAAAAATCACACAGAGATTTTCTTACAGGCTGAGAGAGTTGGGGCTGTTCAGCCTGGAGAAGAGAAGGCTCCGGGGTGATCTTATAGCAGCTTTCCAGTGCCTAAAGGGGCTACAGGAAAGCTGGAGAGGGACTTTTTACAAGGGTGTGTAGTGATAGGACACAGGGCGATGGATTTAAACTGAAAGAGGGGAGATTTCCATGAGATCTAAGGAAGAAATTCTTCCCCGAGGGTGGTGAGGCACTGGCACAGGTTGCCCAGAGAAGCTGTGGCTGCCCCATCCCTGGCAGTGTTCCAGGCCAGGTTGGATGGGGCTTTGGGCAACCTGGTGTAGTGGAGGGTGTCCCTGCCCATGGCAGGGGGTTGGAACTGGATGGTCTGTGAGGTCCCTTCCAACCCAAACTGTTCTGTGATTCTATGATTCTCTCTTGCTGTGTTCTGGACTTCGCTACAGTTTGAGGCCATATGTGCCAGCAGAGGTTCTCACCTAAATGAGAGAGGAAAAAAAAAGGAGATGTAAACTCTTATGGCTCAGGATGGAAACCTTCCAGTGATCTCTGGGGTAGGAAGGGGCTTCCAGAAACAGAGAAGTAGGGAAGAGAAAATGTTCACATGACTCTCCGAACTTGGCTATCCTGTGGTTTTCGGATGACCTTGGGCAAATCTCCTTTCTCTTTGATAAGGGAGACGGTATCCGTTATCTCCTACACGCAGATGTGAGGGTGGACCAGTGCTCACCACGTGCTCCGCGCTGGATTTGCGCGGGGCTGTTTGGAGACGGTTTGCAATTACGAGATAAATGAAACCATAATCCACCTGGTGCTTGAGGAGCCCTCTTCATCTGGCATCTCCTTGTGCCTTTCCACCTTTGTCTCCTGCAACGCTGGTGTGTCCCTGCTGAATTACTCCACACTCCAGATTGCTTCCTGCCTCTTCTTCCTCTGCCTGGACACCGGCCAGCCGACCCGCTGGTTCTCACACCGTCCCCTATAAACCCCGGTCCAACACCGTCGTTGGGACTCATTTCCGGACATCCAGAGGGTTCAAGGGGAGGGTGAACGTGTCCTGGGAGGGTAGGAAGGAGCGTTTGGGTGTGGAGTTTGCTCCCAGCTGCACCGTGCTCAGGATGTTTCCAGGATATCTTTTGAGCTTTTAAAGGAGAACAGAAATAAAAAAGGTTTAGTTGGTTCTGAACCACTTACTCTTTTTATTTTTTTTATATATATAATTTTTTTAAACTGGTGATGACTCAAACATCCATAAAAACGTCTGGCATAGATCTCCAGCTCTGAAGCTCTGAAATTTATTGCTTAGAAATGTAATTTTTGTGGGACTCTCTTAAGGTGGAGTCAGTTTCTTTGAGAGGGTGCGGAGCCCCTGAAGCTCGTTGTGCAGTGCACGGCTTTGGACCGATGGAAGAATTATTTTGGGTTTCACACCCTTTGATTACGGGAAGGTGATGCCCAGACAACTGTCCACAGGAGGCTTTTGAGTTAGAAAGCTGGTGATCTGGTCACCACAGTGAAGATGCTGCTGGGTGACTCTAAATGCCAAGAACATCCTGTGCTTTGTTTTTCGTTTTTCCTTGACTTTTCATTTTTCATAGAAGTAAGCTGGAGCGTTTTCTGGTGTCTCCGTGGCAGATGCAGCAAAATGGCCACAAATGAGTCATCGGGCCACCTGAAAGCGTGAAGCTTTTTCAGTCGACGCTCTTCATGATATGACTTCCATGCTCCGTTTTCTGTCGTCTCGAATGACTTTGGAGAGAAGTTGGCCGCTGATACGGCGATTGTAGAACACGAGAAGAGCTGCTTCTCTGGTCAACACATGGAAAGTCTGAGAGAAGTTTGTTTTAGGAGCTCGGGTGAGGAAGGGCCGGAGTTAGGACGGTAACGCTCCGGCTGATTCATCAAATGGTTTTTGGGCGTGATTTTTTTGGATACTCTTCCTCAAGTAACCCAGTGGCAAAACTGAGTAGGTGTGTACGGACCTGCTAAGCTTCCTGGCCAAAACTGAACCCAGACAATGGTCTCTTTATACTTTAGGGATTCTGAGCTGCTTTTTTGCTTGTTTATTTGTTCTTTGTTTCCTGCTCTTTGTCGTTTGTCTGAAGGAACAGTGAGTTAGTGCTGGTGGCACTGATTAAAGGGACACTCTACTCGTGGTACTCAACTCTGGGGACGCAGCCTTGCTCTGGATTTACACACACAGCCACATGTCTGCAGCAAGTGGAATTTAGGTTCTCCCCAAACAAGATTAAAAAAAAAAAAAGTACCCTTGAAAGTATCTCGAAATTTGACCTTCATCTTCATCCAGGAGATGGAAGATGTTACGGATTATATCGAGTGACCATGTCTTTGAGATCAGATGAATTCATGGAATCGTAGAGTGGTTTGGGTTGGAAGGGACCTCAAAGATCATCCAGTTCCAGCCCCCCCTGCCAAATTCTGCTCTTTCGGTGGTTTCTTTGGTCTTCCTTAACTGGATTTGGGAAGAAGTTGTGGGGTTTTTTTGTTTGTTTTTTGTTTTTTTTTAAATATTCTTGTAGACACGGCAAAAGACGAGCATCTATGTTTCTCTGTTAGAGAAGCTTTGCCTTTCTTTGCGAAGCCTTTAGATACACGACCGCCTGTACCTGTCCGTCCCTCTCCCTTGCTGGAGGTATCGTGAAAGAGTGGATGTGTCTTGGCCGCTGTGACTCGTGGCCCGACACGTTAAATTGACATGGCCTGTGTTTTGGATGAACTTGGCGTGCTGTTGAGGTGCTGGCAAGCGTTTGCTTCTGCTGAGCCTCCTGTGGGAATGGTGACCTCGGGCAGAAAGGCGAAGTGGAAATCTGTGTGTAATAACCACTGTCTTCTGACAGTAAGAGCCTTCTTCCCTCTTCATCTTAAAGTTAGGCAAGACCGTTGAATCATCTCAACCGCTTAGTGCTGCCTGAAGGAGATCTCGCTTGTGCTTGTGTGGTTCCACACCCTTCCTCCTTGCCGTGTTGCTGCCTGATTTTACTAGTAGCCTTGCAAAAAAGTGTTGGAGGGTTGGTGGGGAGGATGCAGGTGGGGCTGGGCTGAGTTGAACGGGTTCACAGAAGGATCTGTTGGATGCAGAGCTGAGTACTGCATGGTCAGGAGAAGAGGAGGAGGAAGGCTGAGTGGGGAGGAAGAGGAACCGTTCCCTTTTGCTGCCATGGAGCTGCTGGATTGGATCAAGCAGCCTCATAACTTCATCATATTGATTTTATGGTATCCCTAAATTCGTTTGACACCAGACTTTATGGTTTCCCTGCTGACTACTGAGTAACTGTCAGGGAATTAAAAAAAAAACCCAACTCTCTTCAACAAGGATGACGAAATCACAATGGCAGGTCTTAGACAAATCCGTTGGAGTTGTGTCAGAAAGAATCAGAAAAATATTCTAGGGGAATGTCAATTTGGAAACACTAGGTATTCCTTCTCACACAGCTTCCTTCCGTCTCCTCTTATCAGAGAAGTTCAGCCTCGACTCAGTTCTGAAGTGGCTTTTTGATACATGTAAGGTTCTTGAGCTGTCAAACTTTGCTGTTTTTATTCAGTTTCTGAGAAATTTTTAAGCAGGGGAAAAGAAACGTCGTAGAACGTATTTCTTCATAGAATCATAGCATCACAGGATGGTTAGGGTTGGAAGGGACCTTAAAGATCATCCAGTTCCAACCCCCTGCCATGGGCAGGGACACCCTCCACTACACCAGGTTGCCCAAAGCCCCATCCAGCCTGGCCTTGAACACTTCCAGGGATGGGGCAGCCACAGCTTCTCTGGGCAACCTGTGCCAGTGCCTCACCACCCTCAGAGGGAAGAATTTCTTTCTTATATCTAACCTAAATCTCCCCTCTTTCAGTTTAAAGCCATTGCCCCTTGTCCTATCTCTACACACCCCTGTAAAAAGCCCCTCTTCAGCTTTCCTGTAGCCCCTTCAGGCACTGGAAGGTGCTGGAAGGTCTCCCCGGAGCCTTCTCTTCTCCAGGCTGAACAGCCCCAACTCTCTCAGCCTGTCTCCAGAGCAGAGGTGCTCCAGCCCTCGGATCATCTTCGTGGCCTCCTCTGGACTTGTTCCAGTAGCTCTAAAATACTGAAAATCCATTTCAGGATAAAATGGAGAGAACAAGAGCAGAAGACCACTTAAAAGGCACCTTTTCAGCGCATTGTGATACGTTGAAGTGGAGCTTGAGTCAGTCACTGTAAAGATTTTGAGCCCCTGTTTGTTTTGAGGCTCTCACCGATCCTTTTGTTTATGTTCTCCATGTAAAATGCATTTAGGTGGTCAGATAGAACACCAGACAAGGAATACCAGACTCTGAAAGAGCACCCAGCAGAGACCTGCTCCTGTCCTGCTGTGTCAGGCAGAACAAAGGTTGCAAATTTTAGCTGTTGGAATGCCACTGAGGTTTGCATCATCATTTCACAGTAGGGACCATACTCGTATCGAGCGATCATATCGTCTACGACTTTGGGTAGGCAGGTGGCTACTTTAATATAGAATCATGGAATGGTTTGGGTTGGAAGGGACCTCAAAGATCATCCAGTTCCAACCCCCCTGCCATGGGCAGGGACACCCTCCACTACACCAGGTTGCCCAAAGCCCCATCCAACCTGGCCTTGAACACTTCCAGGGATGGGACATCCACAACTTCTCTGGGCAACCTGTGCCAGTGCCTCAGCACCCTGCAGAGCGTCTAATGTTTGGGTCTTAAAATAACTTAGAGCTGATGTAAGGCAGAGCAGGTGACCTAAATTTATCTAAGTTTTTGCTGGGGAACACTGCGAGTGAGTTACGAGGCCAGGTTGGATGGGGCTTTGAGCAACCTGGTGCAGTGGAGGGTGTCCCTGCCCATGGCAGGGGGGTTGGAACTGGATGATCTGTGAGGTCCCTTCCAACCCAAACCATCCTGTGATTCTATGCAGAGCTGTGTATGCTTTAGGGACCTGACTTTCTGGGGGACTTGAAAGAACAGCATTGAGATGTCTAACCCAAACATCTGCGTTGTTTCTGCTGACGGCTCAGGAATTGCTGAAAATAACTGCTCCAGCCCAAGCAGTAAGATTCATTTAGAGCTCGATTTACTTTGACCCATGTGCTGGAGTCCATTTCTCTCGTGAATACTGAGGGGCAGAAGGAGCAAAGTGTAGTAGGGCTTTGAAAAGGGGCCACCCCTCATAGATCATTATTGCTGTGGCAGCTTGAAAAGGCCAGTAATGCCTGAATGTGACACTTCTGGATTTCCAGCTGGTGAACAAGGGATTTCAGCAAGAAACGGCGTCTTGGAGATTGGTCCATTCAGTCATGAGGCACAACGGAGCTGAGGTCACCCTTCAGAAGTGTCCTCTGGCACTTAGGTCTCACAGCTGGTCTGTGTTCGGGGTTAAAACGGCACAGTCCCGGTAAGAGAAGGAGCTAAAAAAGTCCTTCTAGATAGAAATGGTATAAACTATATGGATTAACTCCCTTTAAAAATGATCAGGAGTCGTTCCGTGCAAAGCGCAGGTGATCCATGGTTTTCTGAACAAACGGCATCACTTAGTACTCCTGATGCCTTAAACTGTTTGGCTTTGCTTTAATTTCACCTGAATTCAAACATCTGCCCGACGTGCGACTGCACACACTTTCGTTTCAATTTGCAAAGTAGAAGCTCTTAAATGTGTCTGTGGGGATGAGGTTGAAGTAGTTGGATGGAGACAATTTTAATAACTGGCTTAGTGTGAGTGTTTCTGGTTTGTCCCTGCTTCTTCCGTACCAAGTACAAGGACAGGCTGGAACTGAGAGAAGCCCTGAGGAGAAGGACTGGTGGGTGCTGGCTGATGAGAAGCTCAACATGAGCCGGCACCGTGCGCTGGCAGCCCAGAAAGCCAACCGTGTCCTGGGCTGCACCCAGAGCAGCGTGGGCAGCAGGGCGAGGGGGGGGATTCTGCCCCTCTGCTCTGCTCTCCTGAGACCCCCCTGCAGTGCTGCCTTCAGCTCTGGGGCCACCAACACAAGAAGGACATGGAGCTGCTGGAGCGGGGCCAGAGGAGGCCACGGAGATGATGCGAGGGCTGGAGCACCTCTGCTATGGAGACAGGCTGGGAGAGTTGGGGCTGTTCAGCCTGGAGAAGAAGGTCTCCGGGGAGATCTTCCAGCATCTTCCAGTGCCTGAAGGGGCTACAGGAAAGCTGGAGAGGGGCTTTGGACAAGGGTGTGGAGTGACAGGACACGGGGCAATGGCTTTAAACTGAAAGAGGGGAGATTTCCATGAGATCTAAGGAAGAAATTCTTCCCTCTGAGGGTGGTGAGGCACTGGCACAGGTTGCCCAGAGAAGCTGTGGCTGTCCCATCCCTGGCAGTGTTCCAGGCCAGGTTGGATGGGGCTTTGGGCAACCTGGTGTAGTGGAGGGTGTCCCTGCCCATGGCAGGGGGGTTGGAACTAGATGATCTTTGAGGTCCCTTCCAACCCAAACCATTCCGTGATGATCATCGTGTTCAAATCGTTTTTAGGGCAATATTATTCCGAAGGTGTTAGTGCAGTGCTAAGCAGATGGGCATCTAATTGTAGTATTCTGGACTCTAGACACAGCGTCCAGATACACCCAGCCTACGTTTTCCTCTCATGGTCAGCCTTGCTACACCCTTAACATCATCTTGTCCATTTTCTACTCTTGTCTGAATCTGATACTTATTTTATTTTATTATTTTTTAGGAGAAAAGCATCAGTTACTAGCTGTCGAAAGGCAATTCTGCTTCTAGTGATCTGGGCTTTACTGCTCGTGGCTTTGGAGACTTCCTGGCTCTTAGTGCCAGGTTGCTTATGCTGTTTTTCCGTTAATTGCAAACGACTCTCTTGTGTTGAGAGATTAGCAATAACTAACCTGAAGAAGTTGGCAGAAGTCACTCTTTCCTTCTGGCTACTTCAGAGTTTGTTTTTTTTTTTACTATCTGTCCACACCGAGGTTTTTTGAAGAAAAACTCGTTCCTTGTTCAGCAGTTGGTTTTTTACTTTGTCTCTTGATTTCTGTCCCATTTGTAGCAAACATTGAGCAAATCATTACGAAGTAAATTAATCATCCTTGTGATCTGTGTTCTTGTTTTCACCTGAAGAACACAGGGGAAGAGAACAGCTGATTTTTCTTTTTAATTTTTTTTTTTCCTCCCGACCTGTTTAGCCTTTGTCAAGAATGGCAACTAAAGTGCCATGGGTACCCCTTGGGGCTTGCGGTGTGAATGGTTGGCATTAAGACGACACCGCTTTCCAAACAAAAGTTGCCACCAGCCCAAGCTACACTTACAAGAGCACGGTTTGAGGATATTCCACACTGAAAACAACCCATGTAATCCATTTTCCATAATGCCACCAGTCATTCTCCATGTAATTTTATTCTTCTCTGTTCACCCATGGATTTCTAAAGCTGCTTCTTGGGTTCAGTTGCAAATATTGGTTATTGTCGTCGATCGGTCCGGAAGCTCGGAAGAGTTGGAAGAGCCCGTGTGCTTAAGCCACGCGGAGCAGTTATCCAAGACAATAATCATGGAATGGTTAGGGCTGGAAGGGACCTTCAAAGGTCATCTAGTCCAACCCCCCTGCAAGGAACAGGGACATCTCCAACTAGATCAGGTTGCTCAGGGCCTCGTCCAACCTGGCCTTGAACGTCTCCAGGGATGGAGCATCCACCACCTCTCTGGGCAACCTGTTCCAGTGTTCTACAACTCTCATGGTAAAAAATTTTTTCCTAATATCCAACCTGAATCTACCTCCCTCTATTTTAAACCCATTACCCCTTGTCCTATCACAACTGGCCCTCCTGAACAGCCTCTCCCCATCTTTCTTGTCTTGCTTTTCCTGGGTGACTTGTAGGAGAGCGCAAGCTGGACGTAAATAATTTTCCAGTTAGGAAAGGAGCCTGCCCGTGTGCCACACGGGGTTTTGCGGGGTGATAAACGCTCCTGCTTCTTGACGCTTGCAGCGATTTAGGAAATAAAACATAAAAATGGGGCTGCCAAAGGATTTTGCCAAATAGAATCTTCTCAGACTTACAAAAAGTGGCTAGACAACAGTCCTGGCGTTCCGTTATATTAATTATGAGGCATCTGCCTCCGTGCGCAGCCTTAACTGCCTTCGGGGTAATTAAAATTTTATTAAAGAAACTAAGAGGAGTAAAGGGAATATTTTATTTGGAGCTGGGGCAGCGCTGAGCCTTCGGGATGCTACAGGAGGCGTGAAGCTGGCTGGCTCAGTGTGATACCGCACCGACCGCGCGTCCCCCTGTATTTATTTTTTATTTATTCTAATTGGGAGTGTCAGAAGCCGGGGAACGCAATTACAAAGCAAAGCAGAGGTGCCTGGAAATAACCACGTTATGGTTTCCCAACGAAAATGCCTCCATCTGTGTTCTGAAATGATTGTGTTCCTCAGGAAAGGGAAATTGTTTTTCCAGAGCCGGCTTACGGCTGAAATTATTGAGGCTGTGGAGTGGGTGATACTGTTTAAGAAGGACACGGTGCCAAGAGATAGGCACAAGATTTTGTAGCCTTTAAGTTTTTTTTTATTTGCTAATGTAGAAAAAAATATGTAAGTCTCCTCTAATAGAACTAGTTTAGGAAGGAGTTGGTATTGGGAAAGAGGTGGTTTTATAGAGTACGTTGTTGAAAAGTTGGGAGCAGGAGTGGCATCTCTGACGGCGTTTTCTTTCTTTCTTTCTTCCTTGAGTGCCATTTCCCAAACTGCAGTCTAAAGCCCTTCCCAAGGCTGTTCTGATTTTCTGAGGTCTGCAGAGAAAGCTGCTCTTGGAGATTCTTGGACATAAAGAAGAAATTCTTCCCTCTGAGGGTGGTGGGGCACTGGCACAGGTTTCCCAGAGAAGCTGTGGCTGCCCCATCCCTGGAAGTGTTCAAGGCCAGGTTGGATGGGGCTTTGGGCAACCTGGTGTAGTGGAGGGTGTCCCTGCCCATGGCAGGGGGGTTGGAACTGGCTGATCTTCGAGGTCCCTTCCAACCCAAACCATCACCCGAGCCTTCCTCTCGCCTGAGCCTCCGCACAGATGTAGGGACCAGTCGCCTAAAGCAGCAATGGACAGCCCCAAAACAGCTGGTGGCAGCACCCTGGCGATGAGGCGTGCGTTTGTGGTGCAGCCAGCAGATGATGAAATCCCTGGAGAGTTAGCTTCCAGCAGTCTGGATATGCTTACTAGGAAGGGGAAATTTTGGAGATGTACTGCCCAACTGATCTTATATTTTTAGGTTCTAAAATCCAAGTAGAACAAAGTCGTGCCCTGTATTTCAGTCCTTTGGAGCCTAGAGATTTCTTCTTCTTTTCTTGTTTCGCTGTCCCACCTGATGACTTGGCAAAATGAAACGTTGGATTTTGACAAACTTGAAGAGAAAATGGAGGAAAAAAACCCCTCCAGACTCTCATTTTAACAGATTTTCGTGCTTACACAAACACGTAGAGAAATGAGTCTTCTCTGTAGGAATATCAGCTTCAAATGTGATTTTTTTTTTTTTTTTGGCAGATACTGACTTCAGAAAAATATTTTTCTGAGGCTTGTAGCTTTGTTAAAGCAGCATCTGCTGCTTTGGTCCCAACTCTGATGGTTCAGTCGGTATTTCCAACGTAAACTCCAACTTCAGAAGCCTGCAAGTGTGCCAGAAACGCGCTCTCCACACGAAGGGAATCGTTTTTAGAAGAAAGAATTAGAATCATAGAATCATAGAATGGTCAGGGCTGGAAGGGACCTTCAAAGGTCATCTAGTCCAACCCCCCTGCAAGGAACAGGGATATCTCCAACTAGATCAGGTTGCTCAGGGCCTCGTCCAACCTGGCCTTGAACGTCTCCAGGGATGGAGCATCCACCACCTCTCTGGGCAACCTGTTCCAGTGTTCTACAACTCTCATGGTAAAAAATTTTTTCCTAATATCCAACCTGAATCTACCTCCCTCTATTTTAAACCCATTACCCCTTGTCCTATCACAACAGGCCCTCCTGAACAGCCTCTCCCCATCGTTCTTGTAGGCCCCCTTGAGGTACTGGAAGACCGCTATAAGGTCACCCCGGAGCCTCCTCTTCTCCAGGCTGAACAGCCCCAACTCGTCTTTTACACATCTCTCATAATCTCTCTTTTACATATCTCTCTCACATAATCTCATCAAATTACACATCTCTTCTTCTAGAAGGTTTCTGTTCAACATGCAGTTGCTATTTCACACACTCAACATACATGTGCCTTGCAGGTGCAGTTGTTAGAGCCCATAGCTGAAGCTTTCACTAGAATTAGTTTTATGGAAACTGTTATGGAAGTAGGTGGCTGTACGCTGCAGAAAAACCCAAAACTGCCTTCAGAGCGAGTCAGTGCGAGCACGCAATACCTGCACGCTTAAATAATGACAAATCTAAGAAAGCATGAAGCTTTTGAACCAAATTCTTCCTTCAAATATAGCTGAGAAGGCTTTCATGGTCTGTTGAAAAGCTGAGTTGCAAATGGAAGATCTGGCCCAAAACTGTGGCTTGGTCATGCCAGTTCATAGAATCACAGAATGGTTTGGGTGGGAAGGGACCTTCTAGTTCCACCCCCCCTGCCACGGGCAGGGACACCCTCCACTACACCAGGTTGTCCAAAGCCCCATCCAACCTGGCCTGGAACACTGCCAGGGATGGGGCAGCCACAGCTTCTCTGGGCAACCTGTGCCAGTGCCTCCCCACCCTCAGAGGGAAGAATTTCTTCCTTGGATCTCATGGAAATCTCCCCTCTTCCAGTTTAAATCCATTGCCCCTTGTCCTGTCACTACACACCCTTGTCCAAAGCCCCTCTCCAGCTTTCCTGTAGCCCCTTCAGGCACTGGAAGGTGCTGGAAGATCGTTGTGGACCACCGCAGCTCAAACACTTAGAACGGTAACAGATAACCTGATTCTTTGCAGTGAAGAACATAACGTAACGGTCTGTTCATCATCACCTTCCCTATTTTAAAGGACAAACCTCTATTTTAATATGTAGTCATGGTTTTTCGTGGTCTTTTACCACTTTTCTTCTGTATTGTTGAAATACGTTGCAGAAAGACGTAACCAAAACGTTCAGCCCCACACGATGGAGTGAGAAGCCAACGTGGAGAGAGGATGTGAATGACAAGAGAAAGGCCAACGCTGAGTTTAATTTTTATTTGTTTTTCTCTGCCCTGGTAGCACCTGATTCACTTCAAATATATCTAACGGTGTGGAGCGGGGGTGTTTCTCAAACATTCGTTCCTCTTCCATGTTTTTCCAGGAGCCTCTTCTCTTCAGCGTAAGGTTTGTGTCCTGGAACGTTGAAATTGCAGAAAAGGACAGAAACTTGTCGTTCTTGAACGACAGAGTTTTTGAACCGTGGGAGAATTGTTAATATCAACTGCTTTGAGAAATTGTAGCTGTGCAATCAAAGTGGTTGTGTTGTGAGCCGTGAAAAGGTGTTGTTGGGAGGTTTTGAGCGTTGGAGTTTTCTCCAAAAAACCTCCAAAAAAAAGAATTTTCTCCAAAAAAAAAGCTCAGGGACTAAGTAATTTATGTTCTGTAGCACCTGTGTTGCGGTTTGAGAAATAAAGGGAAGAAGAGCTTAAGCTCTGCTTTTGTATTCCCAAAAAAGCACACGTTCTGAGAAACCTTTAAATAAACAAAATAATCCTTAAATACACTCGCCTGGTGGCCAGTGCTTAACGATTCTTGGAAACCCTTGGAAGAGTTGGTGTCACAGTCAGCTGCCCGCCGAAGCCACGGTTACCTGTGTATGTCCAGGTCAGTGAAAAGCATATTTATTCAAATGCCTCTTGCTTCTGCGTGCAGCAAAGGTACGAACGGAATTCTGAACCAAAATACGTTTCTGGAGATGGAGCTTCTTGCTTGAGCCTCTTTGCACCTCAGGTTGCACCAGGGGAGGTTTAGATTGGAAATTAGGAAAAATTTCTTCCCCAAAAGGGTTGTCAGGCATTGGAACAGGCTGCCTGGGGAAGTGGTGGAGTCACCATCCCTGGAGGTGTTTAAAAGACGTGCAGATGTGATGCTGAAGGACGTGGTTTAGCGGTGGACTTGGCAGTGTTGGGCTAGCGGTTGGACTTGATGATCTTCAAGGCCTTTTCCAACCTAAAAGGTTCTTTAAAAAGCCCAGATCCTTATTGTATCAGCTGCTTGACTCTTCTGTTACCTAAAAACGAGTGATGAAATTTCTCAAATAGTTCGTTTTCTTTCTGTTTGGAATGCGTTTTGACCGTGGTGGCACTGTCCTGCAGGCTGAGCGTCCTCTTGCGCCTTTTCCTTCTGCGTGTGCAATAGCAGGGGGAACTTAAGTTTCTGGAAGATGCTTGTGGGCAGTACCAGTGGAAGAACCTTCAAGAAGAGTTCTGGTTTTGATGGGTCGGGGTATTTTGAGATGTTCTTTGTGTTAAAGACTGCAATTTCATATGTTCTGTCAGCTTCTTCACAAAGCCAACTCGCGTAAGATAGCTGCGCCGGCAGTGGTGAAAGAAGTGAAAAAAGTTCTTCATGAGAAGAGTGAGAAATAAGGTTTGAAAAGTTGTCTTGTGTTCCAGAGGTTTGGTGTTGTAGTGAGTGTTATCTCCCAGGGAGGCTGGAAAACGATGAGGAATGGGGTGTGGTGTACAGAAATCGAGATGTTGGTTAGATGACAACAGGGTGGTTCTGCTTGGGTCCTCTCCAACGCACCTTATCTTTCTGTGGAAGCCTTGATGATCTCTACAAGGCATTGTAACGTGCCAGGAGAGGCGATTTTTCACTGTTGTCCAAAATAACTGGCATTTTTTTGCCATTTATTGGACTTCTTTTTAGGGCGTGTTTCTATTTGGTAGCACATTTTGTGTTGGATTCACGCGTAACGGCATTCGCGTCTTCGAGGGAGGGTGAGCTGTTATGTTGTAGGATTTTTTTTCCTGTCAGCGTGCGCTTTTCTGTAAATCTTTGCCTTTGAAAATTACATTTTGCAGAGACTGTCATAATATATGTATCGCTACCAGAACGTAATAAGCCGTATCGTTTTTGTCTGCTTTTATAATTGATGGTGTTGTAGGAAACCAGAATCATAATTTTGTCTCTCCCTCTTGCCCACTGGAGCTGGCACACTCCACTCACTAAAAATTTATGTGTTTTTGGGGTAACTGGTTCAAGGGCTGGTTTTAACTTGGTTACCAGATGACCTTTTGCTGCCTCTAAAAGAGAAAATCAGCTTCTCTGGTGCGTTGAGCAAACATCCAGAGTCTGCTGGAGCACTTGGCGTTTCTCCTGAAAACTACTGGCAACCCCAGACACCAGCAGCCTCGTTCCTGGGGGTCTCGTCCGAACGGCTTTGCTGGGCTTTTTCATGTGTAAAGAGGGTAGAAAACCATGGAAGGTGATGAGGGAGTGCTCTAGATAGGAAAACTCTTTTGGTTGTCTCTTTATTTCCCTGGAAGTTTCCAAGGCCAGGTTGGATGAGGCTTTGAGCAACCTGGTGTAGTGGAGGGTGTCCCTGCCCATGGCAGGGGGGTTGGAACTGGATGATCTTTGAGGTCCCATCCAACCCAAACCATTCCATGATTTAGAGTCTTGATCCTTTTCTTCAAGGCGCTCCCCAGCCGGGTGCCAGGATGTCTAAAGTTCTGCCTGAAATTCTCCAATTTGATGAGCTTTGGTGCTGTCGAACCCTTTGATCAGAAAGGGGAGACTTGTTGGGTGTCTGACTTCGTGCTGTTAAAGCCTCACTCCCGCCCATCCGCAGCCGCATCCGAATTACCGAACCGCTCTGTAAAGCGACGATGGTGCCACAGGCAGGAGTCATTTCTTTGGGACGAAGATGAAGACGACGTTGACAGACGTTTAGAGAAATCTGACGTTATTGGCAAGTGTGTAACTATAGTGATAAACACACCACGAGGTTCTGTGTGTAGTGTGTTAATTACTGATTTAAGGCTTGATGTTTTGCAGACCTCTGCTGCTCAGAGCCTGTGCCTGATGATATTTCCAAATTTCTGAAGATGGAAGGCACGTATTTGCTGTGGCACATCATGAGAGCGGGCCCTCAGGGGAGAGCCGTGGGGTTCTCCTCTCGCGACACATCAGTGGGTAGATTTTTAACACTTGTCCCCTTGAGTGATTGAGCAAAAATCTTGAGCTTTGTAGCCGTCTAAGCTTAAGGTTTTCTTTTTTTTAAAGATTTGTAGTGCCACAGAGCCATTAATCCTTCCTGCTCCAGTGTCTGTGCGTGTTATTCATAGAATCACGGAATGGTTTGGGTTGGAAGAGACTTTCAAGATCATCTAGTTCCAACCCCCCTGCCATGAGCAGGGACACCCTCCACTGCACCAGGTTGCCCAAAGCCTCATCCAACCTGGCCTTGATTCGCCGTGGGGTTTGGGTTGTCGTTGGGTTGGGTTGTCCTTCCAACAAGTTGCCCTCTATTTTCATTGTGGTTGTCCATCCGTTTCTTCCAAGAAACAGCCTTTCTTGCCCAAGCAGTTGAGGGCGAGAGCTTCAGGGGGGCTTTCCCTGGTGGTACTCCCTGTTTTCTCTGTTCTATTAAGGAGAATAGTGTTAAATTCCGTATCTGTGCGGCCAATGTTTCTCCAGTATAGCAGGGCACCAACTGTTAATGGTTTGCTGGTTTGAATGTAGATCGTTTTTGTGGTAACTGCAGCAGATCAAGGGTAATAATCAGAAATGGGTTCCTGCAGAAGAAAATCCTGTGGCGACGCGGGCTATGAGTTGTTTTTCACTGGAAAACGTGGTGTTACAGGGATGACTTCCAACCTTTTCCAGATTTTGCCATAGAAGTACAAACCCTTCATCGTGACATTACCTGATTGCAGAACTTGCTTCCCCTTGGTGCCCTGTGGATACTTCACGATAACTTCAGATGGCTTTCGCAAATATTGTTTCACAGAAGAAATTTCTTTACATTTCTTTCTCTGAAACCAGTTTGGTATTCACTTCTCTTAAGTTAACACCAGTGATTGGACTATTTCAGCTGCTACATACAAACATATTGAGCACTTTCCTTTCTAAGTCTTGTTTGGGATTGAGGATGCTGGCAAAGTAAGTAAATGGGTAGAGCAGTGAGGAGTAGTGAGTTGGGGCTGATGTAATCTCGTTAACTATAATACTTTCTGTCCTACTGATGACTGTCAGGGTATTAGGAAAAGAAAAATCAAAGGATTTGGTAGCTGAGTTGGTGTCAGCTGTTCCTGAGAATGGAAAAACTGCCAGTAACTTAATTTTGTTGTCTTGACCTTAATCTCTCCCCCCAAATTAGTTGGAAAGCTTGAACGTAAAGCTGGTGTCACAACCTGCTGCCCAGGCAGAAAGGTGCCTTTAGCACCTTTGGAGCGAGTCCAGAGGAGGCTACGGAGATGATCCGAGGGCTGGAGCACCTCTTCTTTGAAGACAGGCTGAGAGAGTTGGGGTTGTTGAGCCTGGAGAAGAGAAGGCTCCGGGGTGATCTTATGGTAGTCTTCCAGTGCCTAAAGGGGCTACAGGAAAGCTGGAGAGGGGCTTTTAACAAGGGCATGGAGTGATAGCACAAGGGACAATGGCTTTAAACTGGAAGAGGGGAGATTTAGACTGGATATACGAAAGAAATTCTTCCCTCAGAGGGTGGTGAGACACTGGCACAGGTTGCCCAGAGAAGCTGTGGCTGCCCCATCCCTGGAAGTGTTCCAGGCCAGGTTGGATGGGGCTTTGGGCAACCTGGTGTAGTGGAGGGTGTCCCTGCCCGTGGCAGGGGGGTTGGGACTGGATGATCTTTGAGGTCCCTTCCAACCCAAACCGTTCCATGATTCTTTAAAACAAGCTCCAGCTTTCCTTTTCACCAGGAGAAGACTAAGAAACCCACTTTTTGCTTTGGCTCCCGTTCCTTTATCCAGAGATTAGTTTGTTTCTTAAATGTATTTATTTAAACAAGTTGTGATTAAAACACGGTCGGTGCTTTTGCGTTTCCTGGGAATGACTTGGAGCAAGTAGCTATGGAGGGAAGCGGGTCACTCGGCGTTACTGAACTCACCCCGTAGATTTCTGAACAGCTTTGGCAGTCCGACCAGAGTGAGGGTGTGTATCAAGGTAAACCCCTCGAATTGAGGCTTGCTTTGCAGTTTTTGGGTTAAAAAGGTGTTGGTTTTCGCCTCCTCATCCCAGGATTGGCTTGCTTACCGTCATGGATGCCGTGGCAGAACCTTCTGAGCGCCGAGGTGAGGAGTTTCTACCATAAATACACCTGCTGGGCATGCTCTGCAGCACAGACCCCAGGCTCTCCTGAACGGTGCTTTGCGTGTTCCCATGCCTTAACCATAAAACTTGCCCTTTGCTGTAAAATAATTTAATATTTTTAAAAGCATTTGGGTTTTTTTTCCTTTATGTGGCAACAAAGAGAATCTTCAAAAGGAGAATTGAGCTGAAAGCAGGGCAGTGAGATCGTTATCTACAAACATGAGTAAATGGCTTTTGGAAGTATTTGCTTGTTCATTAACTTTGAAATCTGCTTGTGATACTTTGCAGTTTTCCTTCTGGTGGCTGAACAAAAAACATCGTTGGGAGGCTCAGCCCCCAGTGGACTTGCTCTTCTGCACCTTGCAGAAAAAAATAACAAAAATAAACAAAAGAAAAACCATAGAATTAAGTAAACTCGTTTCATGTCTGCTGTAGCAAACGTCTGTCAACAGTCAGAACGCGCCGTGTCGTTGCAACAACTTTTGGGAAGCTTTTTGGTGCTTTAACCTTACCTGAAGAACCAGTGGAAGTGTAAAAGCAAGGCGTCAAAAGAAGTTCTTTCACAAACACTTTGAAGAATTGTTCAGTTTTTCGAAAGGTGACGCATCTGCTAAACCACAGAATGTCTCAAGTTGCAAGGGGAGCCATGAGGATCGTCGAGTCCAACTCCCGTGCAGTGGCTTGGCCAATAAAACCAGTTTTAAAATGTGTTAGAGCTTTTCTGCCTTTAAGCCACTTTTTTACGAGGGTAGAACAAATTTCCAAGTGCATTAGCTATTCTCAAGGACACGTTTGAGGGCATTCTTGTTCCCGGAAATGTTGACCACATGGGGAATTAGTCTGGAGTGGGTGATGCCGAACAGTGCCGCGTGTGGGCAGATGGAGCCCTTGCAGAGTTTTCAGGGGTTCCTGATGTGTTGTGTGGGTCAAGTCTAGCAGAGCTTCCCGGGGGTGGACGTGTCTGGCTGGAGAGCGTCACCCTCACAGTCCAGAAGTGACGGGGTGGTCTTATAGCAGCCTGCCAGTTCTTAAAGGGGGCCTACAGGAAAGCTGGAGAGGGGCTTTGGACAAGGGCATGGAGTGACAGGACACAGGGCAATGGCTTTAAACTGGAAGAGGGGAGATTTCCATGGGATCTAAGGAAGAAATTCTTCCCTCTGAGGGTGGTGAGGCACTGGCACAGGTTGCCCAGAGAAGCTGTGGCTGCCCCATCCCTGGAATTGTTCAAGGCCAGGTTAGATGAGGCTTTGAGCAACCTGGTGTAGTGGAGGGTGTCCCTGCCCATGGCAGGGGGGTTGGAACTGGATGATCTTTGAGGTCCCTTCCAACCCAAACCATCCTGTGATTTTTACATTGTGATGGATCCTAAAGACTTAAACTGAAACATGGACCTTGCGTTGGGCGTAAACGAGGAAGATGTGACTTAGAGGACATCCCAGGACATACCCATGGCCTCTTTTTCTGGGCTGATAACAAGAAAGTGGAGCCTCTGCAACAAACCTCACCAACTTGGTTTTGGAACTGCGTTATAAAGGTCTTCCTGCAGCCCTGCTCGAGTAAACAAGCGCTCGGGAGTGAAGTGTAATTAAGAGCTGCTGTTCAGACCTGTAATTAGGGAAAGTATGGAGCTGAGCTGCCTACGTCCTGGGTTCATCTCCGGAGCAAGAGCTGTTGGAAAAAGTCACAAACAATGGGGGTGAAAAGCAGTTTGAGCTGCTTTTCAAGGAAGCTGTTGAGGCCTGCTGGTTAGATCTTTGTTAAATGAGAAAAAAAGTCACTGTAGTAGTACTTTTCTTTTTTTTTTTTTAAGTTAGATAAAATCTGGAAATACCTTTTGTAACTTGCCTTTGTTCACAGCTCTCAAATAATAACTCAGTGCTGCTATTGTTGAGCAGCTGGTTGTTACTATCCCTTTGCTCCAAAGATTAGGACACCACCCCTCTTTTCTGTATTTGTTTTTTTTTTTTTGGCTGTTTAAGCTGCTTTTTTGACTCTGTGCAAATCCAGAAGAGGGAAGAAGGATACGTTGTTCCCTGTAAGGCAGATCCACTCTGTCTTTTTTAACAAGAAACCTGTCTCAAGTGTTGAAATCCCTCCTGAAACCACAGCCATGAGCCCTAGAAGACCTTTGGCAGAGCAGCCTTAACAGCCTCAGCTTCCAAAAGTACGGACTAATGGAACTCCATGGGAGTGCCTGGTAGAAACCATGGAAGTCAAATGCAGCTCGGCTGATGGGATCTGTGTGTACAAAGTGCTTGGAGATGGCCAGCAGCTTCTTGAGCTCTGACATCTTCTGGTGCTGTTGGTGGGCAGGTGCAGACGATTGCAACCGGCTGCCTTGTGCTATAGAATCGTAGAGTGATTTAAGTTGCAAAAGACTTTGAAGATCATCAAGGCCAACCGTTAACCCAACACTGCCAAGCCCACCACTAAACCATGTCCCTCAGCACCACATCTGCACATCTTTTAAATCCCTCCAGGGATGGTGACTCCACCACTTCCCTGGGCAGCCTGTTCCAACGCCTGACAACCCTTTTGGGGAAGAAATTCTTCCTAATGTCCAATAAGCTGCTACGTGGTCTAAGTGCCTGTGTTGGGTGAGTGGCAGATGGCACAGCACCTCGTGCTCAGAGAAGACTTGAGGGACCCCTCAGCATGCCACCATGGTCATCTGGGCTTTTTTCCCCCTAATTCTCCTTTCCCTTCTATGCTCTCTTAGCCTGTATGCCACTGCCCTGCATCTGTGGAGCACATTGTGTAGCATCGTCTTTGCCACAGCTCTTGCGCAGGATAGTGCTGAGCGAGTCCGCGTCGGCTGTTCCTGGTTGAGGGTGTTGTGCAGGTTACCTGTATCGCTCGTGCTTTGATCCTACTGATATGTGCAGAATCCTGGGCTGCACCCAGAGCAGCGTGGGCAGCAGGGCGAGGGAGGGGATTCTGCCCCTCTGCTCTGCTCTCCTGAGACCCCCCTGCAGTGCTGCCTTCAGCTCTGGGGGCCCCAACACAAGAAGGACATGGAGCTGCTGGAGCGGGGCCAGAGGGGGCCATGGAGATGATCCAAGGGCTGGAGCACCTCTGCTCTGGAGACAGGCTGAGAGAGTTGGGGCTGTTCAGCCTGGAGAAGAGAAGGCTCCAGGGAGACCTTCCAGCACCTTCCAGTGCCTGAAGGGGCTACAGGAAAGCTGGAGAGGGGCTTTGGACAAGGGTGTGTAGTGACAGGACACGGGGCAATGGCTTTAAACTGGAAGAGGGGAGATTTCGATGGGATCTGAGGAAGAAATTCTTCCCTCCGAGGGTGGTGAGGCACTGGCACAGGTTGCCCAGAGAAGCTGTGGCTGCCCCATCCCTGGCAGTGTTCCAGGCCAGGTTGGATGGGGCTTTGGGCAACGTGGTGTAGTGGAGGGTGTCCCTGCCCATGGCAGGGGGTTTGGAACTGGTTGATCTTGAAGGTCCCTCCCAACCCAAACCGTTCTGTGATTCTATGAGAAAAGAAGTTGGGTGTCATTTCTCTCTCCCCTCCTTTCCTCTGCCCCGTGCAGTGCCGGGACTTGCAAGTCTCCCTCCGCACGGCAATTCCGTGGTATGTTCTTACCTACGCCTTGTGCCATTCCTGCTGCTGTAGTGAGTGGTTTCAAGGAAAATGTTGGACTTTTTTTGTTTTCTGTTGGTTTCAGCCTCTTGATGGTTTTAATCTAAAGACCTTCTGATTTATCTCATTTGTCGTTGGCCTCGGCATCTACCAGCTGCTTTGTTTCTGTAAACAATAACGTTACTGTTTTTTAATGTATGTATAACTTTTAACAGAATGAGCCTGAATGCGAACTTGACCCTGAACACTGTTCAGGTCAGCATTTTGGGGCCAAATCTTTAATCTGACTCAGTCCAGTTTATATTGAGATCTCAAATTTTGACAGCAGTGCTTATAAAAGTCCTGTATGTCTTTGCAAATGGAAATGCTGCAGAGTATTTTTAGCTGGAAGTCGCACGCTTGCCTTTTATTACGTGCCGTAATATCAGTGAAATTGGGGGGGGTTCTTCTTCCGTACTTGATTTGAGCTCTTGGACACCCCTTGACATACAGAAAGTTGGCTTCTCTCTCCGCCCGTATCAAATGAGCTTCACCTCAGAGTAAGTTCAGAAAAACTGGCAGCTTTTGTGCAAAGGGTACCCAAAATAGCCTCCCTTCACCTCTGCTGGAAGAGCCGTGCGCTGCCCAGACGTTGGCATCTCTGGCGTGGTTTGTAGATACACCCCAGCCTCTCGCCCTGGACGCGGCACCGATGCCTCGTCGGCACTTCCCGTTCTGCAGGACCGTGCGAGACCCAACTGCATTAAACCTCTGGCTCCCAGGTCCCGTCTCCGCGGATCCGAAGGGAATTACGTCTGCATTCCTACTTCTGGTGTGTCTCACTGTGGTTAACTGGGCGGGATCTGCATCTTCCGTGATGTCTCTACTCACCATCTGCTGCGTTTAAATTTAACTTCTAATATTGCATAAGCAGAAGTGCCTTCAGGTAGGGCTACGACTTCCCAGGTGATTTGGACCGACAGAGGCATGACCAATGTGTAGGGTGCATCATCTGAGGTCTCCGATGCGGTCCTGCCTGAGCTCAGATATCTCATTGCACCGTTTTTGACACAAATCTTCCAGATCTTGATGCAAGAGGAAGAGGAGGAGGGCCACGAAGGAGGGCCACATCCAGAGGAGGGCCACGAAGATGATGCGAGGGCTGGAGCACCTTTCCTATGAGGACAGGCTGAAAGGGTTGGGGCTGTTCAGCCTGGAGAAGAGGAGGCTCCGAGGTGACCTTATAGTGGTCTTCCAGTACCTCAAGGGGGCCTACAAGAAAGATGGGGAGAGGCTGTTCAGGAGGGCCTGTTGTGATAGGACAAGGGGTAATGGTTTTAAAATAGAGGGAGGTAGATTCAGGTTGGATATTAGGAAAAAATTTTTTACCATGAGAGTTGTAGAACACTGGAACGGGTTGCCCAGAGAGGTGGTGGATGCTCCATCCCTGGAGACGTTCAAGGCCCGGTTGGACGAGGCCCTGAGCAACCTGATCTAGTTGGAGATATGCCTGTTCCTTGCAGGGGGGTTGGACTAGATGACCTTTGAAGGTCCCTTCCAGCCCTGACCATTCTATGATTCTATGATTCTATGCAAGATGAGTTCCTGGAAGCCACGCGCTCTGCCAGGCTGATGGAGCTGCACGTGCTGGGGTGCTTTTCCTCTTCCCTACTAGAGATGGAAGAACACTGAGAGGAGCGTGAGCTACCCTCAAGTCCGATCTCGTCCAGGACGTTTATGTAGCGATATTATTTATGTAATACCGCTGCCTTCTGCGTGTTACAAATCGTTCAGCAGCTTTTTGTTCAAACTTGAAGACCTTGAATCAGTCTGCAAGTCTCTTTAGCTCCAGTATGAACGTTAGTCGAGCTAATGAATGTCAGATGCGTTCTCTTCTGGCGTGAAAATTACAGACAGAAACTTGCTGAGGTTCCAAATGGCTCAGCTATTAACCTTTTTGTGCAGAAGCAGCTGAAGGCAGTCTTGATTGCTTCTCTTCCCACGTTCTCCATTAGCTTGGACTTTTCACTAGGCTTTCCTTTTTTTTTTTTTTTTTTTTAAGCCCACCCACATTTGATTCTTCAGACTTTTTCTTCCATTATCTCAGTAGGTTACGTTTAAATGTGTGGACTTCTTTGTCAGAACCGGTGTTACTTAGAAATGTTGGTCTCTTAAATTGCTCCTTTCAATTTTGCTTCTGCCGTACTCATTAAATCCCGTTTCCAAGCAAGTTCTCACGACTGCTCCCAAACACAGGGACTGATCTGAAGTTCAGCTACAGTGAGAAGTGTCCAAGGCCAGGTTGGATGGGGTTTGAGCAACCTGGTGTAGTGGAGGGTGTCCCTGCCCATGGCAGGGGGCTGGAACTGGATGATCTTTGAGGTCCCTTCCAACCCAAACCATTCCATCACCTGTTGTGGAGGGCTCAGGTTCTCTGATGAGCCCTACGAACTCCCCAACGCTTCTTTAGCTTTGTGTTTTCTTGGAAATCACGATGTTGTTGCCACTTTATGGAGGGGGAAGCTGAAGTGCGGAGAAGCGAGTGACTTGGCCAGGGGGAAGTTTAGCTGCCCATTAAAACCAGAGACAGATTCCCAGAAGAGATTATTGCCCACGTGCCGTGCAGCCATCTCTCGTGCGTCTTAAACAGATATTTGGGGTTTTTTTTCCTAAGAAATGTGAAAAATGTACCAGGTGGTCTGGAAGAAAACAAGGTAGAACACTCCAGCTGATGGGAAAATCCGTTACGATTATAAAAGGAAAGCTCTAAAACTGCTAGAGGGATAGAAACACCCCCTCTGCCCCCCCTGCAAAAAGTGAGGGAAGAAAAAGGAAAGAGATTTTGTTCAGTGACATGATCTTTTAAATTTTGAGGGCAAGGGGAAAAAAAATAAGTATTCTAGAGGGAATTATTTGGGAGAGAGGAAAGAAAATCCCCAATCAAGAACCACCAGACCAGTTTGTATTGAGAGAAAGGGACTTAGGGTGGGAAGGTGTGTGACAGTAACTAGGGAGAATCAAGGAGATGATCTTTAGCACCATCAGAGTTTGTATTTTAATCTTATTAAGGGTACCACACCCTATCAGAAAATTAAGATTGTCATATTCAGCATCTAGGGAAGTTATAAAGGGTCTACGGAGTGTTTTCTTTATTTTATTTCAGAATCATAGCATCACAGAATGGTTTGGGTTGGAAGGGACCTCAAAGACCATCCAGTTCCAACCCCCCTGCCATGGGCAGGGACACCCTCCACTACACCAGGTTGCCCAAAGCCCCATCCAACCTGGCCTGGAACACTGCCAGGGATGGGGCAGCCACAGCTTCTCTGGGCAACCTGTGCCAGTGCCTCCCCACCCTCAGAGGGAAGAATTTCTTCCTTAGATCTCATGGAAATCTCCCCTCTTTCAGTTTAAATCCATTGCCCCGTGTCCTGTCACTACACACGCTTGTCCAAAGCCCCTCTCCAGCTTTCCTGTAGCCCCTTCAGGCACTGGAAGGTGCTGGAAGGTCTCCCAGGAGCCTTCTCTTCTCCAGGCTGAACAGCCCCAACTCTCTCAGCCTGTCTCCAGAGCAGAGGTGCTCCAGCCCTCGGATCATCTTCGTGGCCTCCTCTGGACCCGCTCCAGCAGCTCCATGTCCTTCTTGTGTTGGGGACCCCAGAGCTGAAGGCAGCACTGCAGGGGGGTCTCAGGAGAGCAGAGCAGAGGGGCAGAATCCCCCCCCTCGCCCTGCTGCCCACGCTGCTCTGGATGCAGCCCAGAACACGGTTGGCTTTCTGGGCTGCCAGCGCACGGTGCCGGCTCATGTTGAGCTTCTATTTTTATATTTTTACATATATATATATATTTTAAATTTTTATGTTTTTATCCGCCAACAGCTGTAACAAAGTGTTCTGGCACAACCAGTTGTAAATGTATTCATAACTAAGGTAACCGAGAGAGGCTTCTGACTGGTTAGTGCTGGAGACGACGTCATCCTTCATGCAGATGAGGGATGCTTTGGAATCTTTTCGCGTTCGGCACGTGGATTGGGAAAGGCTTCTTCCCCTCCTCCTGGGTTTCGCCGGAGGACGGTGCAGACGGATTGCTTGCTGCAGCCGTTGCGGGTTATCAAACTGCCAAGTTGTACATTTTCTCCAGCTTCACGTTTTGTTCCCTGATTTTAAGATTTCCCTCCAGGTATGATCCTGACGGAGCTCTTCTTTTTAAACATCTTGGGGTGATACCCGGTTCTGCCCTCCTGCTCGTGTCCAAGCGGCCGTAGCTCTGCAGCCCCCCGAGAAGGGGATGCAAGAAGAGGAGGTGATCCAGTTGGAGTTTTTCCTTAAGTGGATCAACTGTTCCCATGAAACACGTGCAGGTCGTGGTGAAGGAACTGAGACTTGGAACACGCTGAGCTTAGAAGGAGCAAACTCCATCGATTATTTTCCCACGGGCTCGGTAACAGCAGGAGGAGAACCGAGGCGGTCGCCAAGCCAGTGGTGGAGTGTGTCCTCTCTCGTCATCCCTCCCTCTGCAAAATCCCAACGTTTGTCACGAGTAGATCCTTTGAGTTATTCCGTTGGTGCTGTTGAGCCAGCCAGTCGATCGATAACGAGACTCTCAATTCTAAAAGCCTTAAAATTATGTACGGAATTGGGCGCTTGTATAAAACACCCGCTTGAAAAATAAAAAGATGAGACTCTAGACAATCCTGGCCAGAAAAGTAGCAGCTGTGCACGGAGAGATATTGTGGTTAGTAGCCCCTTCTCCAGCAGAAGACGACTAACGCAGCAACTCTTGCTGTGTGCGTGACTTCGCCGCGTTCAGGTGTGCTGTTCCCCCATCCGCTGCTTTCTGTAAAGCCTGCGAGTTCCCTCGGTGGCTGGAATTGTCTTCCCGAACTGCTCGGGGCCCGAGACGTCACCCAAGGGCATCGATGTTCTCCTCTGGCCGTGCCAGCACCTGTCAGAGTGAACCAGTTCAGCAGTAGCCCACTACGGACATCGCTTCAGTTCGTTTTGTCCACATCGGATTAGGAAGACCCAAAAACGTTTTACTGGGCAGACTGGAGAGGCTGCTAGTTTTGCTGGGGTGGTTATTGAGGTGGTAGCATCCAACGCTTCTAGCTGTAGTCAGAAGAGCGTGCGTTCCCAAATCTGCCAAATATTGTGGGTTTTAACATCTTTTCAGTAAAACCAAGGAGATGATGTAGGGATGAAGCACGTGTTGCAGTCAAAACCCTATAAATGAAGGGATGTGTTTGGCTCCCATCCGTAATATTTGGTTAGGAACTGGTATGTGTGGCACCTCCTTGATTTTTGCAGTGTTTTTTTTGTAATAATATATATATTAGTACATAAGGGGAGACAGTTTCACCAAGGAAAGCAGACAGAAGGAATCCAGATTTGAGGAGACCACAGGATTAGGGAAAGCTCTGGGAAAGGACCCAAAGTGCTTCTGCTGCAAAGCACCAGGCGCAGAATCGGCGCAGCTTCGCTTGTTGTTTCTCCCTTAAATTTGAAGTGGGTGTGAAAGCTGAAAATAGGGTTAAGTGGACTAAGTAGGTTCCAAGTGTTTTGGGTCTCCACATGGCTTTTCCCATCTTTGAATATTGCTCTGCTGTGGGAGTGGGAGCAAAACCTTTGGTTGGTCACGTCGGGTGTCCCCTTTCAGCTGCGGTCCCTTGCGCCTGCCACCAACTGTACCATATTTTTTTTGCTGCATTAGGGGAATTAGCTGTAACAGCCAGAAGGAATCTACTGAATTTTTCTTTTTTTTATTATTTTTTTTCCAAGCACAGAATGTAGCTGTCCCGTGTTGACATGTGGAAACGGATACTCCGGGTCACGCAGCCGCCTACCCGCCGTGTTCGACTGCGCGCTGCGATGTGCGGCGAGATCTCGGTCTGACCAATGCTTCTGGGACCTAAAATAACACCAGTGGCACTGGGACTGGCGAGTCTCCTGGTTGTCCATACCAGAATTTCCCTCGCAACCCCCGATTCCGTAGCTGTCGATGCGATGTCTGAATCGCAAGGAGCCGTTTTCGTGCGCCGCGCCGCTCCGGCAAACAAGTCCCTGAGGTTTTTGTTTTCCACCGGAGAACCCGCGGAGGCTCGGTGCTCTGTGGAGGATGACTACAAAAAAGCAAATGTGTTATTGATGCGGTAATACGTTTGCTTTTTTTGCAGTTGTTAACTTGATGTAGTTGGTTTTACCTTGAATCATGGGATGGTTTGGGTTGGAAAGGACTTTTCAAGGTCATCTAGTCCAACCCCCGGCAATGAGCAAGGACATCTTCAACTCGATCAGATTGCTCAGAGCCTCATCCAACCTGACCTTGAATGTTTCTGGGGATGGGGCATCTACCACCTCTCTGGGCAACCTGTGCCAGTGTTTCACCACCCACATTGTAAAAAAATTCTTCCTTATATTTAGTCTGAATCTCCCCTCTTTCAGTTTGAAGCCATTGCCCCTTGTCCTATCACTGCAGGCCCTGCTAAAACTCTGTCCTCATCTTTCTTGTAAGTCCCTTTTAAGTATTGCAAGGAGTGCTGTGTAGCACTTTTCTCACTTGCCTTGAAGTGAGAACTCTATTCTGCTCTTGTGAGACCCCCCTGCAGTGCTGCGTTCAGCTCTGGGGGCCCCAACACAAGAAGGATATGGAGCTGCTGGAGCGAGGCCAGAGGAGGCCACGGAGATGATCCGAGGGCTGGAGCACCTCTGCTATGGAGACAGGCTGAGAGAGTTGGGGCTGTTCAGCCTGGAGAAGAGAAGGCTCCAGGGAGACCTTCCAGCACCTTCCAGTGCCTGAAGGGGCTACAGAAAAGCTGGAGAGGGGCTTTGGACACGGGTGTGGAGTAACAGGACACGGGGCAATGGCTTTAAACTGGAAGAGGGGAGATTTAGATTGGATCTAAGGAAGAAATTCTTCCCTCTGAGGGTGGTGAGGCACTGGCACAGGTTGCCCAGAGAAGCTGTGGCTGCCCCATCCCTGGCAGTGTTCCAGGCCAGGTTGGATGGGGCTTTGGGCAACGTGGTGTAGTGGAGGGTGTCCCTGCCCATGGCAGGGGGGTTGGAACTGGATGGTCTGTGAGGTCCCTTCCAACCCAAACCATCCTGTGATTCTAATGTTGGGGATTACATAAACGGAGAAAAACCATGAAAACTGCTTTAAAATGGAAAGTGGCTGTCAAAGGTCTTGTGCTTTTGGTCGTGATGTTGCGATAAGTGATCCATGGAAGAGTGCTCCTGCTAGTGTTTTTCAATTAGAGACTTAGCCGTAAGTTTGTGTGCTGGCCTAAAAATCAGGGAATTCTCCAGTCTTGCAAGCGTACAAGGCCAGGTTGGATGAGGCTTTGGGCAACCTGGTGTAGTGGAGGGTGTCCCTGCCCATGGCAGGGGGGTTGGCACTGGATGATCTCTAAGGTCCCTTCCAACCCAAACCGTTCTGTGGTTCTAGGGTTGGTGGTTCATGGATGCTGAGGGGTTGGGAAACACCGATGCAGTCAAGGATTCTATTTTGATGATTAAGCCACTCGTGTAGCGTGTTCAGGAAAACATTTTTGAATCATGTGTTGATTAAACCCCAGTGCTTGGCACCTGGTGTTTTTCAGGAGCGATCTCCGATGTGGGACTCAAAGCAGTCACTGTCACCCGTTACTCACGCCGCCTTAGAGCAGTTGAACGTCAATACGTGTGACTCTGCGCCAGCTTTTGCAGCCTGGAAAATGCTCCCCCGTCCTCCCGAGAGGCAGCAACTCTGGTGGCTGGTACAGGCAAAGCCTCAGCTCGCTGAGACGCTGCTTGGAGAAGGGCAGGATGCAGGGCTCTGGGCTGTGGCGGCGAGGAGGGCTCGTCGTCCTGCTCCTGGTCAGCGTGCGTAGCCTCTCCCCAAAGAATAATGGAGATGGGAGAACAGGGTGAGGAAATCCATCACAATTCCAGAGGAGCTGTGGCTGCCCCATCCCTGGCAGTGTTCAAGGCCAGGTTGGATGAGGCTTTGAACAACCTGGTGTAGTGGAGGGTGTCCCTGCCCATGGCAGGGGGGTTGGAACTGGATGATCTTGAAGATCCCTTGAACCCAACCCAACCCATTCCATTCTATTCCATTCTATTCATTTCCCCATAAAAATCATTGGAGTGAAAACTCCTTAACACAGCAGCAGCTCCTCACGTTACAACTTTAAGGTCTTCCTTGACCCGCCGGCCCCGCGGCGAGGCTTTAGGTGGTGATGGTGGTCGCTGTGACCCATTGGTGGAGCCCTTCTTGTGTTTGGAGAGAGTACGCGCGGCGGAGACGGGAGAGAAGGCACGCGGGGGGCAGGAGCAGGCTTGCTCGCTTCAGCATTTGATTTTAATTTTTTTTCCCTGCTGTTGATGCTGCTGAATCATGCTGTGCCCCGGTGTAATCTCTGAAGTTGATTTAAATAAAATTAGGAAAAAAAACCCAAAGACTTCCAAACCAAACTGTGCAAGAGGCTCTATCCCTCATCCGGAGCAGCGTAAGCTTTCCTCCGAGCGTTCCGGTGAGGGATGTCATCTCATCTGCCATTTCACCATTACAGGTTGGAGTTTCCACTGCAGACTGGGAAGCTTCTGTCCTAGTATTGCAATTGGAAACTTTCTTTTAAACTGGATTTTTAGTTTCTCTTTAGCTTTATTTTTAAATTTCTCTTTAGCTTTTATAATTTCTCTTTAGCTTCATCTTTAGTTTCTCTTTAGTTTCTTTTTTAGTTTCTCTTTAGCTTCATCTTTAGTTTCTCCTTAGCTTCATCTTTAGTTTCTCTTTAGCTTTTTAAAAAAGTTTCTCTAGCTTCCTTTAAACTTTGTCTTCAGCTTAATTTTTTAGTTTCTCTTTAGCTTCATTTTTAGTTTCTCTTTAGCTTCATTTTTTATTTTCTCTTTAGCTTCATCTTTAGTTTCTCTTTAGCTTTTAAAGAAAGTTTCTCTTTAGCTTCTTTTTAACTTTCTCTTTAGCTTTATTTTTTAGTTTCTCTTTAGCTTCATTTTTTAAATTTCTCTTTAGCTTCATTTTTAGTTTCTCTTTAGCTTCATTTTAGTTTGATTTTTGCGAGGAAGAAGTTACAAGGCACACTTTGTGCTTGGTAAGTGAAGTTCTTTCCATTTGTAGACAAGACTTCCCCCCCCACCGCCCCCACACCTCTGTGGAATGTGAAGCAAATTACTTCGATTTTGAGTTGGTTTTTTTTTTCCCCCATCTCAATTCATGTGCGAATTCGTGTGTGTGACAGCTCAGCGCTGGCTTGTTCCAGTGCCGGTGCCTCTCCTGTCACTGGAGGTGGGGAAGCTCTGTGTGTTGTAAATCTCAGTTTGGTTTCCAAGAAACCAAACACTTTTTGGGTGTTTGCTAATTCACTTCCAGACCTACCTCAGGATTTACTACTTGGTTGCATTTAATTAAGCAGTTTTAAGTTTCTGGGTGCTCCCACCTGCTGGCCTTACTCCCCGCCGTTATAGCCAGTTTAGTTTAAGGCAAGCGTGATGATCCAGAGGAAACCTCCGTTTTTCCATATTGTTTAAACAATAGGAGAGTTTTGAGACAAGTTTTAAGAGTTTAAGACTTTCTTCTTCTGTTAGGAAAGTTTCGAGTGGTTGTAAGTACTCGTGAGGTGCAGATGGTGGATTCTCTGTCCCGCTCATCCTTTCCTGGGATGTGTTTTCATCGCTCCTTTTAATAAAGAAAGACCCAAGAAGTAGAAAAAACTGGAAAAACACTTTAAAAAAATTATTTGTTACAAACTTTTAAAGCAACAGAGTCCGTACTGAGGTTTCTTTGTCCCGTTTTTGGAGATGCTTGGGCTCACCTGGCTGAGAGAGGTGAGAGGCGATGGGTTCCTGATGTAGTTCTCCTTCCTAGAAGAAGGGTGTACGTACGTTCCGTGCAGGGTGGTGCTCACCTGGGGGGGATTATTGCCGTGTTAAACCCGGGGAGTGAAGGTTAAACGGCTTAAAAATGTCGTTAGAGCTCCCTCAAGCCAATTATCGCTTCCGCGTTATTCCGCGTGGCGGCGTTTGAGAAATGCAAGATGGTGCCTGGACACTGAGCATCCTGCTGGGTCGTTCCAAATTTACAGCGTTGGCATCTCATCTTCCGCGGGAGCGTCCCCTGCCGCGGGCTGCGATACGTGTCGGTGACGGTTTGCTCGTTCTCTAAGCGCCGTGTCAGCGTCTGAGCTGTGATCCCATCTCCTCGTCGCTCCGGAAGCGGATCCTGGAGGTAATGGTTTTAAAATAGAGGGAGGTAGATTCAGGTTGGATATTAGGAAAAAATTTTTTACCATGAGAGTTGTAGAACACTGGAACAGGTTGCCCAGAGAGGTGGTGGATGCTCCATCCCTGGAGACGTTCAAGGCCAGGTTGGACGAGGCCCTGAGCAACCTGATCTAGTTGGAGATATCCCTGTTCCTTGCAGGGGGGGTTAGACTAGATGACCTTTGAAGGTCCCTTCCAGCCCTGACCATTCTATGATTCTATGATTCTATGATCCTTGCTTCCAAGTTGGCAGCACCCTCAACGTGCCGTTTGCTGTCGCGCCGTCAGAAACCCCACGTGTCGGTTTTTTGGGTAAAAACCTTTCTCGGACAGGCTGCGGTTGGGTTTTATGTTATGGTGGGTGAGGTGGGGCAGAGTCATCCTGCTGCTGCTCCGTCGTGAATCCGTAGTAAACTGGTAGTATGTCTCTGAGGTCATACGGGGCCAAAGCCTCGCGTGTTCTTGGCACCAGTTGTTGGGGTGTGTGTTTCCTAAACCGCTCATGAAATGCCACCGGGACCTAGTGTTTATTTAAAAAAAAAAAAAATTGAGGGGGAAATGATTAGTGGTGGCTTGTTTTTTTTTAAAAAAATATCTTTCCTGGTCTGAATAACATCTAAGCTTTAAACAAGTTGATCATCCCAAGCTTCTGGAGGCAGCTGGTTTAGAATCATAGAATCATGGAATGGTTTGGGTTGGAAGGGACCTTAATGACCATCCAGTTCCACCCCCCTGCCATGGGCAGGGACACCCTCCACTACACCAGGTTGCCCAAAGCGCCATCCAACCTGGCCTGGAACACTGCCAGGGATTTTTCTGCTGCAGAGGCGACATTTTGCTGAAATGAGTCTCTGGAAGGGATTTGTTTGGGAGCAACGCTGTCGTTGAGGACAAGTGGTGCTTTGTAAGTCGTCTTCTCTCTGTCTCCATAAAAACCAAACCCAATCCAGCCCCAGAAACCCAAACCATGCGTTGGACAGCGTGCACTGATGGTAAGTCACCAGCCGGTCCTCCGATGGGATGCAAATTAGAGCCGTGATGGAATTAGAGCAATTAGATGGGGAGGTCTGGGGAGAGGGCAGCAGAGAAGGGGTAAAGGGGGGGGCTGCAAAGATAAACCTATAATTTCTCGTTAAATCGAATCGGTACGGGGGCACGTTGGCTTTTTTAACGGGAAGGCCAATTTGTTTGGGACTTTTGTTATGGAAGGGTAAAGAGGTCAATGTAATTGATATACGGATTTGAACTGAAAGAGGGCAGATTTAGGTTAGATATAAGAAAGAAATTCTTTACATTGAGGGTGGTGAGGCACTGGCACAGGTTGCCCAGAGAAGCTGTGGCTGCCCCATCCCTGGCAGTGTTCCAGGCCAGGTTGGATGGGGCTTTGGGCAACCTGGTGTGGTGGAGGGTGTCCCTGCCCATGGCAGGGGGGTTGGAACTGGATGATTTTTGAGGTCCCTTCCAACCCAACCCATTCTGTGATTCTATGATTCTATGATATAGATACATAGATACAAAAAATTATCCTTCTCTAATTATTGACGGAGGATGGTTCCTTCATTGCGTTTTGATGCTTCCTTTCAAGTTCTCCGTCCGTACCCAGCGAATTTCACATCCTTCAGATGCCTGTCACCTCCGTGGATCCCATTCCCCAGTGTGGGAGTAAACGCTAAGCCCACGTGCGAAATGATAAAGCATTTGCCTTTTAAACTGTCAGAGCGTTCTGGTTTGAGCGAGAGAAATTGTTAGTAATCCCTCATTAGTCTAATTTTAAGCATCTCCCATGTACTTAAATGTTCTTCTGGATCTTTTAATGCACATGAAGAACGCCTGATTGATTTACCTGCACTTCTGATTTCTATTGTGCTCGCAGCGCTGGATTTGTTCGTCTCGTTTGAGCTTTCTGTAGTAGTCGTTGCACTGGTGTGACTCAGAGCTCCCATTTGCTCCTACTGGGGTGCCGGCTCCGGGAAAACGCTAATGGGGCTCTTGACTACGCAATTTTTGGTAATGGCTCCTTAATAAGTCAAAGCATAAAGGACTCCTCCGTGTTGCGTTTGACTCTTTCGGGGAAGTAAGTCGCTGAGTAGGGGTTGCTGCTGAGCAGTGGGACAGGAGGTTGCGGCGGAGGTGAATCTCTTCTGCATTTGCATCCCAGACTTTTCAGGCAGGGCACGAAACGGAAGAGAAAATCGCTACAAACTCAACAGAAACGTGCCGCTCTTTCTGTTACCCGGAGCGATGCGGTTATTTTAAAAAGAAGAGTGTAAACCTGATAATTAAAATATTTCTCTTGCTATCAAAGTCGTATTTTCCGTACGGTCGATGAAACTGTTTTAGACAGATTTGGACGTTGTGGCGTCGTTGCTGAACACGGCCGAGTTCGTGACCGCTCCACACAAAATGAAAACCATTTCTGACCTTGAGGAACCCGGTGGTCCCCTGTCCGCCCTTGGAACTGGGAGGTCGTTAGGAAAAATTAATGTTTTAGCAGCAGGGCAGGGTTGTTTCCAGTGGGACGGAGGCACTGGGGCACCTTACACAAAAACGGTCGCCAACAGCTATTGTCCTGGCCGCAGCCAACACACGTCGCGCCGGACGCCAAGTGGTTAAAATGCGTAAATTGGTGGATGTTAATGGCCCTTGACCAACCTGATCTCGCTGAGGCCCAGTTAACCTGGAGAAAAGGCAAAGCAGAAACCAGGTTGTTCGATTGACAGGAGCTGTTCGCCTCCCTCCCGGGGCACGTTTGTTGGGTACCAAGTGGGTTTGGGGTTGTTACCCCCCCCCTCCCCAATGGCCTCGTGTTAATAAAGGGAGTTTCTGTTTCAACTTCATCCCGTGCTCTGTTCTTCACAGCTTCCTCTTAGGTAACCTGCAGGTTTGTCTGAGAGCTCGGTAACGAGGTAACGTCGTTAGGATGGGGCTGCGGAAGGTAAGACACAATTAACGACTCATGTGGTTAACTCCCATGATGGAGTGTCTTGTCCTTAATGGCAAAAAGACGTTCCCGACGCAGGAGGCGACTGCCTAGGTTGGGTGATAACTTCTCCGTGTAGACTTGGACTACAGAGACTTGGACTTGCAGAGACGGGTCTCTGCTCTTGTGAGACCCCCCTGCAGTGCTGCCTTCAGCTCTGGGGTCCCCAACACAAGAAGGACATGGAGCTGCTGGAGCGGGGCCAGAGGAGGCCACGGAGATGATCCGAGGGCTGGAGCACCTCTGCTATGGAGACAGGCTGAGAGAGTTGGGGCTGTTCAGCCTGGAGAAGAGAAGGCTCCGGGGAGACCTTCCAGCACCTTCCAGTGCCTAAAGGGGCTACAGGAAAGCTGGAGAGGGGCTTTGGACAAGGGCGTGGAGTGACAGGACACGGGGCAATGGCTTTACACTGGAACAGGGGAGATTTAGATTGGATCTGAGGAAGAAATTCTTCCCTCTGAGGGTGGTGAGGCACTGGCACAGGTTGCCCAGAGAAGCTGTGGCTGCCCCATCCCTGGCAGTGTTCCAGGCCAGGTTGGATGGGGCTTTCGGCAACCTGGTGTAGTGGAGGGTGTCCCTGCCCATGGCAGGGGGGTTGGAACTGGGTGATCTTTGAGGTCCCTTCCAACCCAAACCGTTCCATGATTCTGTGATTCTATTAAGGACACAATTTGAACTGGAAATTGCATTCCCACCATATGTGGAGTTGAAGCTGTCGTAACTGGCCGTGTGCTGGCTCGTCGTTTGCAGTGGATGCAGAATGGGGTGATTCGGCTTCGACTGCGGTGCAGGAAGGTTTAAGATCACTTGAATTGTATCGTAATTTCTCCAAGTTAAGGCGGCACCAAGCGACAGTTACGTTAGGATCAGTTAGTACCAGGGATTTCTGTAGGTCACAAGTAACGGGAAGGGTCCAATCTGTCAAGAAAAGTGTTCCAAGTACTAAAATAAACAGAAAACGGCTTAAAAATTGTGGATAGATTTCAAAGCATTGTATTTCAAATATTTCAGAGTTACTGCGTTTTCGTTCCGCACCCCGAGAATTGTGTGTGGAACCAGATCTTTTCAAGTTTTTCCGCAGGGCGCAGCGCTCAGAGCACAGCTGTGGATGGGCAGAGGGGAGGAGAAGTGTGTTTTGTTAATCAGGGTCACTCGGAAAAGGGTCGCTGTGGACAAGAAAACTGGTAAGACCTGTGAAGGAATGCTGTGCCAGAAAGCTGGAATTAGAGCCTGAAAGGATAAAATGCAAACTGGGGATGAATGGAGAATGGCTTGTCTTTGTTCATAGTATGGATGAAATGGTTTCTGGAAATATCTTTATTTCTGATGGCAGCACTTACCCCACGGTGCGTCCCAGGAGGCTCGCAGGGTGCTCAGATACTGAAGAAGTTGTTCCTTTATGCCAAGAGTATGATTTTGTTGAGGTTATCGAGAAGACCCAGTAGGAACTCAATGGAAGGTATGCTGGCAGGGAGGAGAAGTTGGCTGCCCCATCCCTGGCAGTGTTCAAGGCCAGGTTGGATGGGGCTTTGGGCAACCTGGTGTAGTGGAGGGTGTCCCTGCCCATGGCAGGGGGGTTGGAACTGGATGGTCTTTGAGGTCCCTTCCAACCCAAACCGTTCCATGATTCAGACCAAACTAAAACCAGGGGGAAAAAAAACAATCTGATGGTCTATAAGCCAAAATTTTAAATGGGATTAACGTTCAGGGTAAAGCGTCGAGGGAGCTGGCTGAGGAAGATGTGTGTTAGCCAGACACAGCTGTATGGAGTCGGCTTCGATGTGCTCAACGGAGGTCAGGCTGGGTGGCCCGTTGGTTTTAATACCCATTAAATGTATCAAACAGTGACGAGGTGGAGATGTGTTGAGTCGAAATGGGTGGAGGTTGCTCAGATGTAGCGCGTGTGCTGTGACCATGGGAAAGCACAGACCTCCATCAGCCGGGGACCGCGCTGCCAGCTGGCCGCGGTAATCTCCGTGTGATCAGGGACCTTTAGTGGCCTCTTAATAAGGGTGAGGAGAGACTCTTAAAACTTGGTGTAGACAGTGGGGTAAAACTGGTGAGCATCTTGGAAAAAGTGCTCTGCTGTAAGGAAGCACCGACCCGCGTGGGCGAAGTGAGGACACGGGGATGAACCCTCCTCGTTTTGGGTAGATTTCAGATAAGTGGTTGTTTTTATTTGCTGCAAACTTGAGTGAAACCGTTCAAGTGTCGCGTTTGCCTACAGGAATGCCGCGTGGAATCTCTGATGCGAAGGCTTTTTCTTTTCCATCTGACACGCCGTAACTTTCTTCCCATGGGAAAGCTGGGAAGGGACGCCCTGTCATTCCATACTCAAGGGGCTCTGCTTCTGATTACGCCAAGGTCCGCTGATCAAAGCTTTGCTCATTAACTTCATTTCCTCCCCGTTGGCTGACGGCTGGGCGGCGTTTCCAGCACCGGTTTGGCACGTCGGCGCTGCCCCCAGGAGCCCTGCGGCCGCGGGGACCGCGCGTGGGAGGTGGGATCGCTCGGGGATGCCGGGAGTTCCTCTGGGTGGTTTGCTGATGCTCTCGGTGAGTTGGCTTTGGCTTATGGCAGGATATATTTATTTATAGGGATAAAGAACCTGAGAGCTTCTAGCACACAAGCAAGGAAGCTTTTGCACCTCAAATGCCCAAGTTTGGGGTTCGGTGTTGGATCAGAGTGAGGTTTTCTTCTCAGGTTGGGGTCTTTTCCCAGCGCTCAGGTTTTGAGAGATGTTCCCCCTGAGCTCATCGGCCCCGTATGCCTTAAATTTCTTTCCCAAATGTGGAGCTCGCTGTTTCTGAGCGTGATCACCAGTTCACCTGCTCGTTAGCACTGTGGCAGGCAGGTAAGGCAGCGATGTTTAGAGAGCCCAGGAGTCTGGGTTTTTAATTTAATTTACTTTTTATTTCTTAACCTTCTGTTCCCCAGCACGCGTCAAAGCCTGAAGGAAATTTCCAGATCTCTCCCAAGTTTACATCTCTTCAATCTTCTCCAAATGGTACGATGCTGTGGCTCTGTCAACCTGAGGTACAGACTGCAGGAAGCTTACAGAGCCGTAACGGCGAGAGCTGAGGCAGCACAGATGAGCTGTCATCTGTCCCTCACTAGGTCACATCATAGGATCATAGAGTCATGGAATGGTTTGGGTTGGAAGGGACCTCAAAGACCATCCAGTTCCAACCCCCCCCTGCCATGGGCAGGGACACCCTCCACTACACCAGGTTGCCCAAAGCCCCATCCAACCTGGCCTTGAACACTGCCAGGGATGGGGCAGCCACAGCTTCTCTGGGCAACCTGTGCCAGTGCCTCACCACCCTCAGAGGGAAGAATTTCTTCCTTAGATCCAATCTAAATCTCCCCTCTTTCAGTTTAAAGCCATTGCCCCGTGTCCTATCACTCCACGCCCTTGTCCAAAGTCCCTCTCCAGCTTTCTTGTAGCCCCTTTAGGTACTGGAAGGTGCTGGAAGGTCTCCCTGGAGCCTTCTCTTCTCCAGGCTGAACAGCCCCAACTCTCTCAGCCTGTCTCCATAGCAGAGGTGCTCCAGCCCTCGGATCATCACCTGGTAGAAGGACCTTTTTTACACTGCTAATAAGACTGTCTTGCTAGAAGGTGCTTTAATGAGACCTAATGAAGCAGGAAAGATGCTGTATGTTGTCCTTACACCTCTGTGGTCCTTGTACCTCCTTCCACGAGAGGCTACTGAGCTCGTATCTGGCTGTTACCCTGTCCCCAAAATATTGTGAGTTCTTGGCTCTCTTTTCTGATTTACCACTCTCACCAAAAGAGTTGTCGTTGTTTTGGCTTAACCGTCCCACATAGGAGACTTTTTGAGTAGAAACCATCATAAAGTTGCATCTTAAGCACAGAAAACAAGCTTAGACTAAAGCTTTCAAAGTAATTTTTGCTGGCGAAACACCGAATTTGATGTCCTGGTTTCGTGAAGTCCTTCTCACCCTGGGCAGAACTGGAAGTGGTCTACATCCCTTTGAACTTCAAAACCACGTATGTGCACTGCAGATGTGTTGCTGAAGTGAGCATTAGTGCCGTGCTGTTGGGTGCCTAAGAGATCACAGCAAGAAAAGGGGTACGTTGGCTGTAGGGGTGACCCCACTAAGCCTTTGTTTGGCTCTTAAAAGGATCCCTGTTTTGACAGGTCGCTAATCAGATTTTTGACTCCACAAATAAGCTGCAGATTGATCTCTGAAGGCCACTGAGCTCTGAAAGAGCAGAGGCTGTGAAAGAAATTAGATGGACATCTAATTACCGAGGAGCCTGACTTCGAGTGCAATGTAATGAGCACCGTGCTTTAAGAAGCAAAACCAAGGGTTTGTGATTCGCCTCAAACTTCTCTCGGGAGCAAGTAGGAGCATGAGAGATGACAAGATACTGGTATTAAATGGTTATAATATATGTACACACACCAGATGTAATGGCTGCTGCTATATATAGGGAGCCTACAGGAAAGCTGGAGAGGGGCTTTGGACAAGGGCGTGTAGCGACAGGACACGGGGCAATGGCTTTAAACTGGAAGAGGGGAGATTTCCATGAGATCTAAGGAAGAAATTCTTCCCTCAGAGGGTGGTGAGGCACTGGCACAGGTTGCCCAGAGAAGCTGTGGCTGCCCCATCCCTGGCAGTGTTCAAGGCCAGGTTGGATGGGGCTTTGGGCAACCTGGTGTAGTGGAGGGTGTCCCTGCCCATGGCAGGGGGGTTGGCACTGGATGATCTCTAAGGTCCCTTCCAACCCAAACGATTCTGTGATTCTATATATAATATATATAGAATCATAGAATCATAGAATCATAGAATGGTCAGGGCTGGAAGGGACCTTCAAAGGTCATCTAGTCCAACCCCCCTGCAAGGAACAGGGATATCTCCAACTAGATCAGGTTGCTCAGGGCCTCGTCCAACCTGGCCTTGAATGTCTCCAGGGATGGAGCATCCACCACCTCTCTGGGCAACCTGTTCCAGTGTTCTACAACTCTCATGGTAAAAAATTTTTTCCTAATATCCAACCTGAATCTACCTCACTCTATTTTAAACCCATTACCCCTTGTCCTATCACAACAGGCCCTCCTGAACAGCCTCTCCCCATCTCTCCTGTAGGCCCCCTTGAGGTACTGGAAGACCGCTATAAGGTCACCCCGGAGCCTCCTCTTCTCCAGGCTGAACAGCCCCAACTCTTTCAGCCTGTCCTCATAGGAAAGGTGCTCCAGCCCTCTTATCATCTTCGTGGCCCTCCTCTGGACCCTCTCCAGCTGGTCCATGTCCTTCTTGTGTTGGGGACTCCAGAACTGGACGCAATACTCCAGGTGAGGTCTCACGAGGGCAGAGTAGAGGGGGAGAATCACCTCCCTCGACCTGTTGGCCACGCTGCTCTGGATGCAGCCCAGGACACGGTTGGCTTTCTGGGCTGCCAGCGCACGGTGCCGGCTCATATTGAGCTGCTCGTCCACCAGCACTCCCAAGTCCTTCTCCTCAGGGCTGCTCTCAATCCATTCACCGCCCAGTCTGTATTTGTGCAGATTGCCACAACCCAGATGTAGGACCTTGCACTTGGCCTGATTGAACTTCATGAGGTTGGCACGGGCCCACCTCTCCATAATATATATGATGGCTGCTGTTAAAGGTGTGATATTCTGGTTGTCTCTGAAGCCTATAAAATAATCTGTCCTCCAAAATAATCCCGATGCAGAGCGCGTCGCAGCAGTCAGGAGTGGAGCAGGTGTGAACCTCACTGCAGATTTCATCCGTGTTTTTCATGGAGAATTGAAGCGCGAATGTTGGCGTGTAACAGAGTAGGAGGCTGGTGGCAAACAGAGTGATTCAGCTGGATGAAACGTGAAGATAGCAGAGATGATGGGGCACCTTTGCAAAGAACTGGTCAGTCTGCCTGGGGAGGTGAATATAAAATACTGGTTGAGACTTGTGAGTGGATATAATAGGGTGGTTGTTGTTCTTGGTTTTATTTTTTCCTCTGATCAGCCAAATTTTCGGTGAGGGGCCTTGTGCAGGAGACGTGATGGATCTGCTGAGGCTTGATCTGGTGTCAAAGGAGCGCTTGGGCAATTAAAGCAGGCGCTAATTTGCGGGGCTGTTGCCTCATCCTCCTGCCCCGCTTCTCTTCTTGCCTCTTCTCCAAAGTTCGTTTTAACAGAAATTGATGATCGTTCGGGGGTTTTTGGCCACTGTTCATGGTGATGTAAAATCTGCAGTCTGGACTTCAGGGTATCTGACCACTGGTGGTAACAGTGAGTGTAGATGAGGTGGCTTAACCGCCGTAAACTCGTGTCAGATTCCGATACAAAAAAATAGTAAAAAAGCCCAATATTTAGTGAGGATCCAGACACACGGCCACGTTAGAAACCAACCCGTTCAGCTCCTGCTGTTCAGCTCCTCCGGCCACGCTCATCTCCTGGTTAATATTCATGTTCCCAAGGATACGGTGCGTTCCTGAACGACCTCGGCGGTTCTAGGTCGGACGGGAAGGCAGGCTCGGCGATTTTAGGATGTTTTCTGTAAGCATTTATTTCTCTAGAAGAGCTCTTCATTTTGCTTCAATCCAGTCTGGGTGACTTCTCATTCCCCAGTATTTTCCACATCGAAAATTTAATATTTAGTTAATTTTCAGCGTTTTTTCCCAGTACATGAGAAGTCCCCAAGCATCTCATGTGTGTTGATAATACTCTGAGCACATCTGCTGCCTTCCATGTCCCTTTTCAGGACATGCTTTAGTGGGCACGGTGGTATTGGGTTGACAGTTGGACTTGGTGATCTTTAGAGGTCTTTTTCGACCTTAATGATTCCATGATCCTTAGCCTGTTTCCCCTGGGAGGGAAAGATGCAGGGACTGCGTCACAGGATCATGCGGGTTGGTTGACCAGCACATGAATGTAAGCTCCAGTTCAGAGCTTCAGCTCCAAAAATATTTCTGTAGGTGGATGAACTTTAAAATAATTTCCCAATGCGTGCCGTTTACAAGGGAGTAAAGGTAAAAAGTTAGTAAAACTGGAAATCTAAGCATACTGAAATAGAAATTATTCTTTATAGTATAGCAACATCCTAAAAACCAAACCAAACCAAAAAATTGGTGTGTTGACCTGTAGCAGTGTTCCTGTGGATCCAGTACAGGTAGATCACAGAATCACAGAACGGTTTGGGTTGGAAGGGACCTCAAAGATCATCCAGTTCCAACCCCCCTGCCATGGGCAGGGACACCCTCCACTGCACCAGGTTGCCCAAAGCCCCATCCAACCTGGCCTTGAACACTGCCAGGGATGGGGCAGCCACAGCTTCTCCGGGCAACCTGTGCCAGTGCCTCAGCACCCTCAGAGGGAAGAATTTCTTTCTTATACCCAGTCTAAATCTCCCCTCTTTCAGTTTAAAGCCATTGTCCCTTGTGCTATCATTCCATGCCCTTGTCAAAAGTCCCTCTCCAGCTTTCCTGTAGCCCCTTTAGGTACTGGAAGGTGCTGGAAGGTCTCCCCGGAGCCTTCTCTTCTCCAGGCTGAACAGCCCCAACTCTCTCAGCCTGTCTCCATAGCAGAGGTGCTCCAGCCCTCGGATCATCTCTGTGGCCTCCTCTGGACCCGCTCCAGCAGCTCCATGTCCTTCTTGTGTTGGGGACCCCAGAGCTGAAGGCAGCACTGCAGGGGGGTCTCAGGAGAGCAGAGCAGAGGGGCAGAATCCCCTCCCTGACCTGCTGCCCACGCTGCTCTGGATGCAGCCCAGGACACGGTTGGCTTTCTGGGTCTCAGTTTTCTAGTGATCAGAATTAATGATTTGACCGTTTCAAGGCTGATCCGACAGGCTGTTTATTCAAAGGTTTAGGAGTTGCCTCTACACATTGTCTCGAGCTGCTGCTGTGTGTCCGTCCTCTCCAGGCTGCCTCTCCCAGCCGAGACCTGTCCTCGTGCGACACGATGCACGTGGACGTGTTGTGGAAACGCAGAGCGGCTCGCCAACGAGGGGATGGGATGGGATGGATTGGGATGGGATGGGATGGGATGGGATGGGATGGGATGGGATGGGATGGGATGGGATGGGATGGGATGGGATGGGATGGGATGGGATGGGATGCACCTCCTGCATGGAGTTTCCGAAGTTACTGGTACCAGGCAGATACAGACTCTAATTGTTCAGTGCGTTTCCAAATGACGTCGTTGCCTCCAGGAATGTGCGAATGGCTTTTCTCTTGGAACGTCCTCATTAATCTTCTTTCTGCTGGTGTTTGAGCCACAGCAACCCTTTTGTCATCCGTGTGCTGGAATGGCACTTGCTGTCAAAGACTGCACTGACACAAATACCCTCTCTTTCTCCCAGTTTAGAGCAAATTAAAAAAAAAAAAATCTGTGTTTTTTTTTGTTGTTTTGCGGGTCTGTGATGCCGGCGTTCCTGCAGGCGCAGAACTCCGTGCAGGAGACAGATGGTTCTCCCTTGTTTTTGATGCGGTTCCCGTCGCCCCGGTGTACAGCAGCGGTTTGTTCGGCTACGGGAGACGCTGAATTCTCGGCAAGCGACAGGTTTTGCTGCGCAGATGTTGGGAGAACAGAATATTAAAACCTTACTTTCTCGTGCAGATTGGGATTTTTGTACTTGCCTTCCTGGAAGAAAATAAATATAAAATGTGTAGTTAGTTTTTTGGAGGGAGCTGGACTTATCTTTAGCTTCTCAGTGCCAAAAGCCTTCCTTACCGTGGGGAAATCACAGAATGGGTTGGGTTGGAAGGGATCTCAAAGATCATCCAGTTCCAACCCCCCTACGTTTTGCTCTTTCTTGTGTTTTCTGACAGACCTGGGAAGGAGCAATTTTCTGTGTTTTAAAAACGAAAGCAAAACAAGGAGAGTCTTGTAGAACGACGGGATCTGTGACCTTACTTGGGACCGTACAGATCTGTCAGCTCTTTCCTTATGGCCTCTTGACAACCTTCTTCTGTCTCCTGGAAAGTCAGTTCCTTGGGTGGCTGGAAGCTTCTCTCAAGGCCGCTACTGGTCCAGAAAGTCTCTTGGTGGGGTTTTGTGTTGTAATTAATGCCAGGAGTCTTCCAGTAGAAATATAGAATCACAGGATGGTTTGGGTTGGAAGGGATCTCAAAGATCATCCAGTTCCAACCCCCCTGCCATGGGCAGGGACACCCTCCACTACACCAGGTTGCCCAAAGCCACATCCAACCTGGCCTTGAACCCTTCCAGGGATGGGGCAGCCACGACTTCTCTGGGCAACCTGTGCCAGTGCCTCAGCACCCTCAGTGTAAAATACGACTCGTATTCGGTGCTTTTCCTGCAGAAGAGCACAAATGCCGTCGTGGGCTTGGATCTGGTGGGCTTGGATCTGAGGCAGGTTCATCTCGCTCTAGTAGGAAGCATGACCGTCTGGATGAGAACTGTAGATGTAGGATGGCTTCTGTGTTTGCATGTGCTGAGCCTCATCATCTTGCTTTGAGCTTTGCTTTGCCTGTTAAAGCAGCCATTGGAAAGCTGGTGCTCCAGAGCGTAACCCGTGGGAGAGCCCTGCTCTCCAAGCTCAGCCCTTTCGAATTCAAACGCTGACTCACACAATTATTTTCTTGTAATTCCTAATGGTAGAATCAATTTTTGGTTCCTAGAAACTTTCCAGCTGTGGAAGACCTTACCCCTTGCTTTGTATTCGAGCAAGACATCTCGGCACGATCAGGTCCGTAGGAGTCGGTGGATGTTTGCCTGCAGGCAAAGGCGTGTGAAGAAAGTGACTCTTCTCCTTCAGGACCCACCTGAGTTACCCAACACAAGTATTTGATGCTTCGGGGAGTGCTGAGAACACATTTTAATTCTGTTAATGAAAAAATACGTTATTTAAGCTGTTCCTGGAATATCTGTTACGCTTCCTGTGCTCTAAAAAGGGGACATGTTCCAGCTGGCTGGCCAACGTGACCATGCTGCTGGTGGCTTTTTGCCCCCAAGATGATGGAGAGACATTTCAGGCTGGTTCTCCAGGATAGGTGCTTGTCCCTGTCTGCTCCAGCCAGCTTGTCTTTTTACTCCTAGTACCAGAGGGATGATATTTTGGAATTGTTTATTGCAGGGGTGATGCTGCAATTCAAGAACGGCAAGAATTCGTATGGTGCAGCCTTGCCTTCTGCTTGGTAGCCACGGTCTGCTTGAACTGGGTCATGGTTTCGGATGCAGAAGTCTGCACGTCCCTGGGCTGTTCGAAGCCTCATGGGAAAATCAATTTTTTTTAAAAGAAGCCTCCTCTGATGATAAAATCTAGAAACAGGATCTGTAAACAGCCCCATTTGGAAGCAGATCTGTATTCAGGCTCGATTGGCCATGCTTCTGGATACTCCTTATTTGGAAAGCAACAGCAAAAAGGAGAGCCCAAATTCATGTAACGTTTGTTATTCAGCCTCAGCACCTTCAACACACCGATTTGACTTCTAATGCCGAGCAGCTGACAGTCTTTCCATTCCAGCATGCTTTGAAACCATGTTTAATCTTGAGGAAACTCATCCTCCTGTTTGCAGGGTCCTTCCATGACACCCACTTTCTTCAGGGATTGACCTGGAGCTCCTGCCTGAGCTGGAAGTTCAAGTCCTCACGATTTCACAGGATTGCAGAAATTAATCCACTTGGTGGACAAAGAATTGGCTGGATGGTCACACTCAAAGAGTTGCAGTCAATGGCTCGATGCTCAAGTGGAGATCAGTGACCGGTGGTGTTCCTCAGGGGTTGGTATCGGGGCTGGTACTGTGTGGTGTGGTGGACACGCTGGAGGGAAGGGATGCCGTCCAGAGGGACCTGGACAGGCTGGAGAGGTGGGCCTGTGAGAACCTCATGAAGTTCAACAAGGCCAAGTGCAAGGTCCTGCACATGGGTCGGGGCAATCCCAAGCACCAGTACAGGCTGGGCAGAGAATGGATGGAGAGCAGCCCTGAGGAGAAGGACTTGGGAGTGCTGGTGGGTGAGAAGCTCAACATGAGCCGGCACCGTGCGCCGGCAGCCCGGAAAGCCAACCGTGTCCTGGGCTGCATCCAGAGCAGCGTGGGCAGCAGGGCGAGGGAGGGGATTCTGCCCCTCTGCTCTGCTCTCCTGAGACCCCCCTGCAGTGCTGTGTTCAGCTCTGGGGTCCCCAACACAAGAAGGACATGGAGCTGCTGGAGCGGGGCCAGAGGAGGCCACGGAGATGATGCGAGGGCTGGAGCACCTCTGCTCTGGAGACAGGCTGAGAGAGTTGGGGCTGTTCAGCTTGGAGGAGAGAAGGCTCCGTGGAGACCTTCCAGCACCTTCCAGTACCTAAAGGGGCTACAGGAAAGCTGGAGAGGGGCTTTAGACATGGGTGTGGAGTGACAGGACACGGGGCAATGGCTTTGAACTGCCGAGAGATTTAAGCTTAGATTTTGATTAGATCTAAGGAAGAAATTTTTTACATTGAGGGTGGTGAGGCACTGGCACAGGTTGCCCAGAGAAGCTGTGGCTGCCCCATCCCTGGCAGTGTTCCAGGCCAAGTTGGATGGGGCTTTGGGCAAGCTGGTGTAGTGGAGGGTGTCCCTGCCCATGGCAGGGGGGTTGGAACTGGATGGTCTTTGAGATCCCTTCCAACCCAAACTGTTCTATGATTTTGTGAAACTGAAAAGTTCTGCAGAAGTTACTTAACTCTCTAGAAAGACCATTCTGATGTTGACTCAGCAGAAAGTTTTAAAATGGGAGAATTTAGAACTCGCTTGGGAAAGCATCGCTTTGAAAACCAGAATTGGAGAAGAGAGACAGCCCAACCTTCACCGGGTGATGCTGCACTGGCGTCTCCTGGTTCGTTGGGCTATGCCACCACGGGGTGAAGGGCGCGATCGGGATTGAAAAGAACTTGAATTTGAGAACAATTTCAGCACAGGACGTTAGTGGGGTTTAAGTCTACCTGATAACAAACACCTCGCCGGAGCAGCGAGGGGAGCGGACGCGCCCAGCCCCCAGGAACGTGCCAGATGAGCCGTGCCTGAAGCCACCGATGGGGACGTGCGGGTTTGCGTTAGTGTCAGCTCAGGGCCACCACGCCGGGACCCCTTCTGGTCTCACCCTTTACGTAGGCGAAGCCTGTTAATCTTCTACCAACCTGCATTAATTTCCTGAGCAGCTGATGACCGTTGCGGGTTGGAAGAACTTTGTACAAACACCTGAACGTAAAGCTGGGTGGTCCTCAAAGCCATTCATTTTTTTCTCCTTTTTTCTTCTTAGGTCAAGGCATTTTCTTCTTAGGTCATTTCTACTTGATGATATGGTTTAATGGGGATTAGGGATGGTTGGACTCGATGATCTCTAAGGTCTTTTCCAACCTAGAAATCTATGAATCTATGAATCTATGAAGGCACGGACTTTGGTTCTTGGTTGTTTTTTTTTTCCTTTCCGCAGGCTCTCGCTCCCCCTCGTGTCTGCGCAGGGCTTTTGCAGCCCATCATCTCGCGTTCATTTCTCCTTACCTCCTTCTTCCAACAGCCCAACGCGCTTCCGAGGACCGGCTCGTGTTCACGCTCCTGCTGCAACAACTCTCCAGCAAGTCATGAAATCGTACCCAGCTTTGCAGCAGAAGCGCCAAGCTACGTGTTTCTGAGAGTTCCAGGAGTAAATTGCTGATTCTCATTCTCTGGTCGGGACTTTAGTCCCGTTTTTTGGCGATTAGCTCTCAGGAACTGAAAGGTGTCTAGTCATTGAGGTTTGAACTGCTTCTTTCCTCTGCTGTGAAACACATTCCGAAGCAAAAGTGTCCTCGGTTCATTTGGCCTGGTGATCTCCCTGCTGAAGAAGGTTTTCCGAAGCTTTTTCCAATTGTTCGCACTTTTCCTGGAGCTCCGTACTTAGCACAGGGCAGCCTTCTCGGCAGCTCAGTGCTGGTATTTTTATTTTTCCATAATAAATATTGATTCGAGTCGTGGATGGTAGAAACCACCATCCACGGGCAGCTAGACGTTGGGTGGCGTCAGGTGGGATTTGTTTCGATGTGTTTTTGGTGGGTCTTCACCTCCCGAGCGAAGGGAGCGTGTTAGAGAAGAGGAAAACAGATCCTTCCTTTCATCTCAAACTTAAAAAGAACTGAAGTAGTAGCAGGTGGGAATACATAACCCACTTTTTCTAAGTTTCTTTTGCTAAAATCAGGTTGCAGGACCCAGCACGAGAAGCGATGGGGACGCAGAGCTTGTTCTTTGCAGATGAACGTGGTGTTGAAATTCGTGGTCCAAGATATTGTCCGAAACGTTAAAGGTTTGCGTTGTGTGCGTTTACAAGGAAAAATGCAAAATCTGGGTGTTCAATAGATCTGAACCTTTTGGTAGTGAAGAGTTGGATCAAACTTCATAGCTGGTTGAGGTTGGAAGGGACCTCAGGGGGTCATCAAGTCCAGCCCACCACGCTCAAGCAGGTTGGCCTGGACCACGTCTAGTTGGGTGTTGGACATCTCCAAGGGTGGAGCCTCCACAACCTCTCCCTGGACAGCCTGTGCCAGAGCAGGGTCACCCTCCCAGTAAGGAAGGTTTTTTCTGTGGTTAAGTGAGATTTCTTGTATTTTAGTTTGTGCCTGTTGCCTCTTGTCCATTCAGTGGTCCTCACTGAGAAGAACCTGGCTCCTTGTTGTTCATTCCCTTGTCAGGTGTTTGTACACACTGCTCAGGTCCTCTTGAGCTCAACTGTCTTTTCTCCAGGCTCAGCAGTCCCAGCTCTCGGCCTCTCCTCGTGTGATCGATGCCCCACTCCCTTAACCATCACCATAGTCCTGCTCTGGGCTCCAGTATATTCCTGTCTCTCTTGTCCTGGCAAGCCCAGCACTGGACCCAGCACACTAGTGATGGGCAGAGGGGAAGGACCACCTCCTCTCCTGCTGGCAACGCTCTGCCCAGCACAGCCCAGCGCACTGGTGGCCTCCTTTGCCTTGAGGGCCCATTGCCACTCATGGGCAACGTGGTGTCCACAGGACGCCCAGGGCCTTCTCTGCAGAGCTCTTTTCCAGCCTGGTTGGCCTCCAGGATGTGCTGGTGTATGGGATGTCTTTGGTTTGTGTGGCAAGGTCTACAAGGGGATCTACAAGGGTGGCTTCTGTGAGAATCTGCTAGAAGCTTCCACCATGTCTGAGAAAGCCAATGCCAGCTGGCTCCAAGACGGACCCGCCGCTGGCCAAGGCTGAGCCCATCAGTGATGGTGGTAGCACCTCTGGGATTACGTAGTTAAGAAGGAGGGAACAAAAAAAAACCCAAAACATGTTGCAGCAGCTGGAGAGAAGAGTGAGAACATGTGAGAGGAGCAACTCTGCAGACACCAAAGTCAGTGAAGAAGGAAGAGGAGGAGGTGCTCCAGATGCTGGAGCAGAGATTCACCTGCAGCCTGTGGTGAAGACCCTGGTGAGGTCCACTCATGCTGGTCCACAGTGAGCAGAGATCCGCCTGCAGCCCATGGAGGACCCCACACCGGAGCAGATGGATGCCTGAAGGGGAGGCTGTTAACCATGTGGAAAGCCCACACTGGAGCAGGCTCCTGGCAGGACCTGTCGCCCCATGGAGGGAGAAGCCCACACTGGAGCAGGTTTGCTGGCAGGACTTGTGACCCCATGGGAGACCCACGCTGGAGGAGTGAGTTCATGGAGGACTGTCTCCATGGGATGGACCCCACGCTGGAGCAGGGGAGGAATGTGAGTCCTCCTCCCCCTGAAGAGGAAGGAGCAGCAGAAACAATGTGTGATGAACTGACCGCAACCCCTGTCCCCCATCCCTTGTGCCGTGGGTGGGAAGGAGGCAGAGAACTCAGAAGTAAAGTTAAGCCCAGGAAGGGGGAGGTGAGGAGAAGGTGGTTTAAGATGTAGTTTTTATTTCTCATTATCCTACTCTGATTTCATTGGTAATAAATTAAATTAATTTCTCCAAGTGGAATCTGTTTTGCCCATGACCGTAATTGGAGAGTGACCTCTCCTTGTCCTTATCTCAACCCATGAGCCCTTCGTTATATTTTCTCTCCCCATTCCAGCTGAGGAGGGGGAGTGATAGAGAGGCTTTGGTGGGCACCTGGTGTCTTGCCAGGGTCATAGAATCATAGAACGGTTTGGGTTGGAAGGGACCTCAAAGATCATCCACTTCCAACCCCCCTGCCATGGGCAGGGACATCTTCAACTAGATCAGGTTGCTCAAAGCCTCATCCAACCTGGCCTTGAATGTTTCCAAGGATGAGACATCTACCACCTCTCTGGGCAACCTGTGCCAGCGTTTCACCACCCTCAGCGTAAAAAATTCCTTCCTTATGTCTAGTCTAGATCTTCCCTCTTTTAGTTTAAACCCATTATCCCTTGTCCTATCACAACAGGGAGCATAAGGCTACCCAAGACTGTGTGTTGCAAAGCAGGCTCTGAAGATCACAGGGGCTGATGGTGGCAGCAGCTGTTTTAAGGAACGACCTCCACTGTAAGAGTAGAGTGCACAGCACCCGATGGTGGACCTTAAAAAGACGTAGAGGAAGACGTAATAATTATGTGGAAGCTGGTACAGGGTTTGCTTTCAAGCCATGAAGGTGGTGGAGCAACCTGGGTCATGGAGCAACCTGGGGGATGTTTGTGCTGGGGCAGGGATAGAATCATAGAATCATAGAATGGTTAGGGCTGGAAGGGACCTTCAAAGGTCATCTAGTCCAACCCCCCTGCAAGGAACAGGGATATCTCCAACTAGATCAGGTTGCTCAGGGCCTCGTCCAACCTGGATGCTCAGTGTGCAGGGACAGCATGCTGCTGGCTGTATAGGAGTATAGGTGCTGTGCAAAACCCACATGTCTGGTGCCTGGTGGTGTGTCAGGTCTGGTGGGAACATCTGAGATGTCTGCCCCATGAGGGACCACAGTGCACTGCTGTCTCTCCTGATGCTGGAGGGCGCGTTACCAGCCTCCGCTGCTGGCTGAACTGCTGCTCACCAGGGTGTCTAGATAACGAGTTTTTTTTCCGGCTCGAGTTAAGCATAGCGTTGCTTGGAGATGGGAGCAAAATGGCCTGAAGGCTCGAAGGCAGCACGGAACAGAAGCTTCTTTCAATCTGGAAGGGTGAGCTTGCCAGGAGTGTGAAAATATCACCCTCCAAAATAACAAACTTTTCCCCATTTCTGCTAATCAATTTAGGTGGTTGATGCAGATGAAGTATATCTACTCAACTTGGGCTGTGCGTGGTGTTTGCACAGAAGATTTGAGTTATGCCCCTTGACTTGTTTTCACCCAGAGCCTCCTGCTGCCCTGTCTTAGCCAGAAACAGCAAACTCCAAAATTTCTGGCATTTAAATTGTTTGCCTGATGAGAGAATGGAGCAAGGGAGGGAACCTGGGAACTTCTTGTCCCTGTGATAGGACAAGGGGTAATGGTTTTAAAATAGAGGGAGGTAGATTCAGATTGGATATTAGGAAAAAATTTTTTACCATGAGAGTTGTAGAACACTGGAACAGGTTGCCCAGAGAGGTGGTGGATGCTCCATCCCTGGAGACGTTCAAGGCCAGGTTGGACGAGGCCCTGAGCAACCTGATCTAGTTGGAGATATCCCTGTTCCTTGCAGGGGGGTTGGACTAGATGACCTTTGAAGGTCCCTTCCAGCCCTAACCATTCTATGATTCTTCTGTCCACCTCGGTGTGCTGGGAACCCAACGGGACCTGTCTACCGGCGGTGTGCGAGCTGGTGGCTCACAAGCTGAGTTCCTCACCAACTGCCAAAATAGGAGGAGAAAGTTGGTGAAGGAAAGTTTGTGTCAGCTTTTGCCCCAAAGAAAACGCTTTGCATGAAGGAAAAGCAAAACAAGGAAATGTTTGTGAGGAGCAGACCTTCTCGGCAGAGAAGGGGGATTTGCTTGAGCATCTCCAGCGAGGTGCTGCCGTCGCCACCTTTGCTTCGTCCCGTTGGCTTTATGGGTGGAAATGTGCTGATAAAATACCACGGTGGGCACAGAAAACCATCACAGATGGCTCATCAATTCCTGAGGCTGGAATCCATCGTTATTTTGAGCAAACCAAGGAGGTTTCAGTTAAGTTGAAACCTCAACTTAAGTCTTCAGCGCTGCGAAGTGTCAAAGCTGTGTTTGCAACCCAGGCTGCTTTGGAGCTGCCGGTCGTGGAAACGTGTCTTTGCAGGAGCAGGAGATCCTGTGTCAATGGCTCCGGCTACAAAAATCTTCATTTCTGTCCTCTTCGCCTTCCGCGGAGCGAGGGCTGAGGGTGCTCAGCAGAGGGAGCTGCAGCCCCACCAGCCTGCTCCATCCCTTCCTTTTCCCCGAGACGGGCAAATCACTTCAAAATATTTCTCTGGTTCTGCGCGGAACGGAGTTCGTTCCTGGAGTTGGACGCTGAAAGCCGCTCAGCGAGGTGTCCCTGTGCCGTTTCATCCCAGGTTGCCTGAGCTTTGGATGGTGCCAAGTAGAGTCCTCGCTGCAGGAGACCTATAGCTCTACGTGTAGGTGTGTCTCTTGGACCTCGCCGTTGGATCGATCGGGGTATCGGCGTTCCGGTGACGCAGGGCGGGGGGTACGGCAGGGGATGGAGGGACGTCTCCTCCGTGCCACGGCGAGGTTGCTCACGTTCTCTCATGGCTCAGACATCGAGCAGAGCCGGGGTCGGTGTGAAACCACATCTGCAAAAATGGGCTGGATCTGGGCGCTTCGCCCGGCGCGGGATTTTGAACAGAAATGAGGAACTGGGTGAATTTTCAGAGCTGCCCGTCTCGCCGCCGATCGCTCGGCTAACGAGGCTGCTTCGTAACAAAGACCTCAGCTGGGAGAAGATCCAGCCACTGAAGACCTCGGGGAGCAGCTCAAGAGCTGGGGGGGCTCCACCGCTGGGCTGGTGCGTCCCGCTGCATCCGCTCTGCCAAGTGAACGTGAGCTGGAGAGTTTCACCCATGGAGAAGTGGGATGGCAGCGCCGGCGCCTCTGCTTTCCACGTGCCCGAGTGGCTGGTGAGTTATTGACCTCGTTGCTTTAATCAGCACCTCGGCAACTGATCGCCCCTCGATTTCGGGAGGGAGCTTCACCGCTCGTTACTCCGCGTCGGGATGCGATGGCGTTTGGCCAGAACGAGGGTCGTTAAAGCCCGATATTAACGAGGAGCGTTAGACGTCCTTCTTCTGAGCTGCCTAATGGAAAATGGTCGCGTGACGGAGGGGACGGTCCCCGTGGGCCACCCCATCTTCCAGATGTGTTGTGTTAGGAACTAATTTTTATAGCAATTTGGGACCGGCGGGGAGGAGGAGTGGGAGAAACTTTGCCACGTGTTCCAGGAGAGTTTGGATTTTGTCAGGATCACTGCGGCAGATACCGTCGGCTGTTTTAATTTCGGTCGTCAATTTAGATTCTGTTGTTGGAATAAAACTTCTAAAAGGGCATCGTGTGCTGCTCAGCTTCACGTTGGTCCTTAAAGAGGTTAGAAGAGAAACCAGCAAATCTTCAAATTCAGATTGGATATTAGGAAAAAATTTTTTACCATGAGAGTTGTAGAACACTGGAACAAGTTGCCCAGAGAGGTGGTGGATGCTCCATCCCTGGAGACGTTCAAGGCCCGGTTGGACGAGGCCCTGAGCAACCTGATCTAGTTGGAGATATCCCTGTTCCTTGCAGGGGTTTTGGACTAGATGACCTTTGAAGGTCCCTTCCAGCCCTGACCATTCTATGATTCTATGATTCAAATACGCTTTTTCTCTGCTTTGCTTCTCTGGCGGAAAGAATTCCCAAAGAAGCTGAAAATATAATGACATTGCTCCAAAAACCAGGCAGCGCTCGGAAGACTGAAGGTTCGTGTCCGGACGTTGGCTTCAAGTGTCCCCGGAGGGTCTGTGCAAGTGCCTCCTGGCCCAAAAATGTTCATGATGCTTCAGAAGCGCTGAAATTCTGCATCAATATTTGTTACGGCTTCCCGGGTTTCTGCTCGTGTCTTCCATTTCTATTTTTGAAGTCGTCCCTCTTGGTAGTTCTAAAAATATCACTATAATCACTAGAATAAGAAGTTGGTGTTCTCATCCTCCCATAAAAGTCTTCTTGCTGCTTTGATCTTTATCTACAAATAGAGCCCGTGCGTGGTGATTGATTCAAACTTCATTATTCCTCCTCGATACCCAACGTTCCGCACCCGCGGTGTTGCCTTCTTAAGCTTCATGGATTTTATTTTTGGAAAACTATGGTTTCTCATTCTGCTTCTCAGACTGCAATTCTTTCGGCTTTGGCTCAAATAGTGTCATCTTGATATCAGCAAGGAGGAAACGGATTTTGGATTTTAAGGGTTAGCGGTGACAAACTTTGCGTAATACGCAACTTTGTTGTTTCAAACGTGGATTTTTTTGGTCCTAATTGTAAAAAGTACAGAGTTCTGCTCGAAAACAAGCAACAAACCTTCCCCTCTGGATCTGTCCCGCTCTGATTTTCTCCTTTATGAATTTGTTGCCTCTAGGATTGGGACCAGATGACAAAAGCTTTATTTAAATAGACCTTTTTTTCTGAGGGCCGTAGCGATTTCCTTTTGCAGCGTGGGTGTGTGATTTATAGCTGGTTCCAAGCCACCGTGGTGTCCAACTCCATTTACAAAGGGCTTCGGGCTACGTCCTCCAGCAACGTTTTTAATCAGGATTTTCACCTGACTGATTTGCATTTTATGTGGTTTCTCAGGACAACGTGGGAGCGAACGGCCGCAGTTCAAGTAATAATTAGCCAAAGCTTTAAAATGCTCGTTATCTTTAAGGTCATTATTTCAAGCAGCCTTTTAGAATCATAGAATCCAGAATCACAGAACGGTTTGGGTTGGGAGGGACCTCAGAGATCAGCCAGTTCCAACCCCCCTGCCATGGGCAGGGACACCCTCCACTACACCAGGTTGCCCAAAGCCCCATCCAACCTGGCCTGGAACACTGCCAGGGATGGGGCAGCCACAGCTTCTCTGGGCAACCTGTGCCAGTGCCTCACCACCCTCAGAGGGAAGAATTTCTTTCTTATACCCAGTCTAAATCTCCCCTCTTCCAGTGTAAAGCCATTGCCCCGTGTCCTGTCACTACACACCCTTGTCCAAAGCCCCTCTCCAGCTTTCCTGTAGCCCCTTCATGTACTGGAAGGTGCTGGAAGGTCTCCCCAGAGCCTTCTCTTCTCCAGGCTGAATGTCGTAAGGTTCTCTCCGAGGTCCTACGTTTACTACCGTACACATCTCGTTAGTAACCAAATAACCAAATATTGAGAAATGTATTATTGGCGACTAATAGTAATAATAATAATATTAATAATAATCCCTTCTGCGTTACTTCAGAAGAGCAGATGAAACACAAGTTCTCCCATATTCCGTGGCTCTGGTGGTTGGGAGCAGATCTGCAGCAGGGTTGGTTTGGGTTTGCAGACGTGCTGATGGAGGTTCGGAGTTTTGTCGATGTGAGCGACAACACGAGTTGAAGTCGGTTCATCTGCTGATTAAGATCACACTATTTCCCTTGTTGGGTAAAATCCCTTAATTTTTCAAATAATCTACAACTTGGAATTAATATTGGCACTGAACACCTGTGTACCCGCGGTCGTCAGGGAAAGACTTCTGGGGGGGGGTTGTGGCACGTGACTTTCTCATCCCTACGAGGGTGGGATCAAAAGAAGGGGAAATTCTGAATTTTTCCAATCTGGACTCCCTGAAATCCTGCAGCCGGTGAGCGGCTGAGGCAGAAATGCTGTTTTGACTTGATGTCTTGTTGGTGAAGGTCTCAGGGATTTCAGGTTGTACAACGGAGCGCTGGTTTCAAGAACGTCTAGTTGCGTGGTCTTCAATAATAATTGGTAGGGAATTATCAGGAGAGGCTTTTGCTGTGACGGCTGGCAGTTTTTCCAGGGAAAGCTTCTTCTCCTGGGTCCTGTCGTTGCATCAAGCGTGCGAAGGAGCTGTCAGACCCTGTGGGACACTGGCCGAGTATAAATGCACTTAGTGCTGGAGATGACACGCTGGCTCGTGGTGACTCCAGAGGTGTTCTCCATCTCTGACTCTGGAGATCCGACGTTTTTTTTAATTATAAAACACAAGTTTACCCCGTCGTTGCGAGTCGAAGCGGTGTGGAAATAACCGTTTCCTCTCTTGCCGGCCTTGGCATGGGACTGTGACCAACAGAGCCAAGGGCGGACCAAGGGATCTGTTTCACGGCTGGGGGAGAAGGTTTCTCTCTTCCTTCTCCTTCCCGTTGTCCCCACTGGAGCTGCCTGGTTTAGGTGTTTGTTATTTTCTTTATTTTTAAAGATTTCTCCTTCCCGCTCCCACCGGTTGCAGCAGCAGGGATGGCCGCGCTCGTTCGTGTCGTGCGCCGGATGTAGGCGCTGCTGTTTGCTGCCACAGAAACGTTCTCTCTGCCAGTAAGCGCTGAGATGTTGGAAGAGCTTCTTTTGGTTTCATCTCCTGATTTTCCACCTGCAGCTTTACTGCTGTGGCCCAGAGAGGATCATTTTTGTTTAAAAAAGTGGTGAACTAAGAGTGAGTCTCTTAGAATGAGAGCAATGGCTTGATAGACATGGACCGTGATTCGGTCCTCATTGTCTTGGAGGTCTGAGGATCAAAATTGGTCTCAGTCCTGGTAAAATACAATAAATTGAGGTGTTTGGGGCCATGGTCTGATGTTTGCACTGTGCACAACCTCAACCCGGTGTTGAAATTGAGTTAGAAATACACTGGGCTGAGAGTTTGCAGAGCACAGCGGATCCACCGCTGGTGAGAGGTCTTCGAGAATCGTTGGCTTGAATTTCTCCCACGCTTGGAAACCACTTTGGCCCAAGTGGGTGACTCTTCATTCCCATTCTTCCTGTCCCAAGTCCTGCAGATAAAATCAGCCTTAACCTGCACGTTCTCAAGCTGTTTTTCAGAAGGAAGACGCCAAAGGGTTAAACATGTGTGTTAATCCCCGGAGTCGGTCTCCATGTGACCTTTTGGCTGGAGAACTGGAATCTTAAACACTTTGAGCTCCAGTGAAAGTTTTGCCTCAGTGAGCAGCCTTGTCAGGATTACCTAGTAATTTAAGGCATGCGAAACTATGGAATAAATGGATTTGGGCAGTCCCTTTCTGGAAGCGATGTGATCCAGGCTCGGGAGGTGGGTTAGGAGAACAGAAGCTGCCCGAAACGTCGGAGCTGAAGGTTGCACGGAGAGGGGAAGGGATCACTGGGATCGTGGGAGGGCAGCAGGTCTCTTCTCAGGTGCCAACACCTGGTGTCTACGTACACATCTCCGGTTTCACGGGGGAAAGTGGAGCAGGAGGTGAAGGATCTGGCTTGGCAGGTGGAACGGTGGAGGAGACCAGCTTTTCCTTCGTGAATGGGGCTGGGAAGGCAGGAGGAGGGGGTTCGGTCTGGGAGCTGCAAGTCCTGGGTTCTGGTGGAACATCAGAACGGTCATGTCGGCCCCTTCCATTGTAGTCACAGCTGCAAGATTATTTCCCTTGCAGTCTTTATTCTTTTTTATTTTATTTTTTTCGAAAAAGGAGTAAATTAATTTTATCTCTTGGCGTCACAGATGGACGAGAAGTTTTTCCACTGGGGAAAGACTTTCCAGGTGCTTTGTCACACGAGTAACCAAGTAGTGGCAGCTCTCGAAGGCCACAGACTTGACCTGTTGTTTCACACACGAAGAGATGGGGTTTAATTAGCTCCATAACTGCCTTTTTATTTCACCTAATTGTTGCAGGTGGGTTTGTGAGCCGGGAGCGATGCCGAGGAGCTGCTGCCACTGAGGCGCACGGAAAACTCTTGTTTTCTCCCTTCGTTCCTTTAAAAAAAAAATTAAAAATTCCACTGCTAAGAATAAATTTAAGGCTCTGGCAGTGCGAAACCGCTCGCAAAATTTAAAAGTTCGGAGAATTTAGAAGGATGGGATGAAAAACTGGGATGAAAAACCAGATTTTAATCACACGTGGTTTGTTAAATTGGAGCGATAACTCAGATTTTACTAGGAATGAACGTAGTTCTCCCAGGTTTTATTTGAAGATTGAGCCGGGAGATGCGACTGGCAGAAGATACCTGAGCTGTGGGCTGGAGGGACAGGGAAGAACTTTGTTTTTGGTGGTTTTATTGAATAGAGGTTCTTAATTTTAGTGGTTTAGACTCAGGCTTCACTGAAAAAAAAAGGCTTTTTTTTTTTTTCCCCCCTCAGACAAAGCTATTTGATTGAAATGTCTTGATGGGATAACCTATGGGAAAAAGTAGGTTGTGCTTTGGTGGTGTGAGCTTCACACCCCCTTTCCCAGCTTTTCTTAGCTTACACTGAGCTGAAGTAGCATCTCTCTTAGGATTTTGCCTGAAAAGGATTATCAATATTGTTTAAAAGTCAAAAAACCTCACCGTGCAGAACTTTGGCTTCAGTACCAGTTAAGGCAAATGGTTTTAATCTCAGTCTCTTATTTCCTGACATATTTCCATATTGGAAATAACCCATATTTCCATTTTCCAATTGCTCTACAGATTATTAAAGTTGGGAACTCTGTTTTTTTTCCCCTTCACAAAGCAGGCGTTGCTTTCTCATAGCCCCGGAATTTTTATTCTTTTAGTGGATTCCTTGAAATTTGCCATGGAGATGTAAAATGCCGTCGTGGCTCGTGCTTGTCTGCAGAAACGCTTAGAGGAGCGCTCGGAAGCAACGTTTCCTTGGCAGCGTTTTCCTCATCCTGCTGTACCATCCACTGGACAACCGTTGAGGGGCGATTTGAGGGGCAATATCATATCAAATCAGTGGTAAATTATTTCTAAAGCACATGTAATAATAATGCACGGAGCTGGAGGGAGGGGTTTTTTTTCATATTTAGTTAGAATCGGGGTTGAGGTCAATCGGCGATGCGCCGTTGCTTCCCAACTCCCTCTTCTTCAGAAGCAAATGTTGAGGTTGTCTGTGGGAATTGTCTTGGGTACATTGTCAAGGACAAAATTATTTGGAGAACAGGTCCAACCACTAAATAAAAATAAATTATCGCGTCTGTTCCGTTGCTCGTACCAAAGTATCGCGCTCTCCAAAGCCTACTGCTGCATGAGCACGTCTCTGGGGTTACCCACAGCCCTTTTCCTGCTGCAGTAGGTTCCTGTAAGGTGCGAAGAGACTAGATACAACGAAGACATCTTCTACAGTGAGTGTGGTGAGACACTGGAACAGGTTGCCCAAAGAGGTGGTAGATACCCCCATCCCTGGAAGTGTTCAAGGCCAGGTTGGATGAGGCTTTGAGCAACCTGATCCAGTAGAAGATGTCCCTGCCCATGGCAGGGGGGTTGGAACTGGAGACCTTGAAGGGTCCCTTCCAACCGATACCCTTCTGTGATTCTAAGAGGGATTGTCCGACACGGGAACAGCGGGATGGGTGTTGGAGTTTGGACCCTTCCAAGGACGGACTCTCCGCGCTTGCTGCCGTGGGGGACGGAGCGAGGACCGGCGTAATTAAAAACCACTTTGCCATCTAACGAACGCCTTCGTTGTTTTAGGTGCTCATTAGTTAATTTTCTTCTAATGAGGCTCTGTTAACGTAATCATCTGACATTGGGGAAAAAGAAAGTGGGGGGGAGAAACCCAAGTTAAAAAGAGCCTAATTAGCAAGTTAATTATAGCGAGCAGGGAAATGTTCTGGTTGCATAAATAAGCTATTGTTGTGCACGCACAAGCCAGGCCACGTTGCGAACCGCCGCGGACTGTCTCGAGGTCAGGCAAACGCCGTGCTCCGACATAAAAACAGAAGTAGGGCTTGTTCGGCGGGACGCCTCATTAAGTCTTGGGGTCCTTTCCTGCCAAAAAAAAAAAAAAGAAAAAGGGAGTCTGAAAATCCGAGCGGTTCCCTTCCCCTCCCTCCCTCCCTCTGCCTCCACCCCGCAGCTGAAACCAGAGCGGGCAGGATCGGGATCGGTGGGGCTGGGAGGTATAAATGGGGGGTCAGCCCCTGCCCCGGCGGGAGTCGGTGCCGAGGGGCTGTTGGTGATGCCGTCATGCCGAACAAGAAGAAGTACAACGTGAACGGAGATTCGGGGATTAAAGCCCAGGTGAGGGCAGTCTTTAGTGCCATAATGCCTTTTTTTTCTCTTTAAAAGTGTATTTCTTTCGCTCTGCTCTCCCTTTTATTCCCTTCTTTCCTTGCTGTTCCCCCCAGTTACTTATTTCTGGAGCTGACAGCATCCCCCTGCTTAGAGAAAATCCCAGTCTCCGGAGGAGTCCTCTTCATTTTCTCCCGGGAGCAGGAGGTTTGAAATGATCAAGTGTTGAGCCAAACACGTCGCTCTGGGGTTGTTCTTCGGAGCATCGTGACGGAAGAGTCGATGGGTTTGCGAGCGGGGAGATTGCCCAGGAAAACCTGGGATGACGAGGTGGTTTTGCTCGGTGGAGTAGCGTAGAGCGGCTCTTCATGGTGGAAAGCCCAGGCCGAAGTGAGACTGAGCTCATTTGAAACGTGATAAGCACCCACCTGCGTTTAGAAGTCATTAACCCCTTGCACCTCTGGAGCTGAGGTTTTTCAGCTTGAATTGGTTGTTTTTCCTGCTGGAGGTTGGAAGCAGAGGCATTTGTGTAGCTGCAGAGCAGGCTGGACTCCTAAATCCAAGCAGCTGCAGCTTCCAAAGGCTTCACAGCCTCTTCTTTGAGCTTTAGCCTGTGCCAAGTTGGCTGTTACCTTCGGAGGTGTTTCAGTTTGAGCTGAATGAGTTCAACCTGGAGCCAAATCACTGTTCTCATCCCAATCTTGAATGCCCTCATCTTTCCAGCCGGGCTGGAACATGGCATGTCGTGCCATCGGTCGCCTTGAGCCATTCGGTAGGGATTTAAACTGGAGTTTTGGTCTGGGTAAGCCAGGTCTGGTCTTCTCCTTTGGCCGGATCGAGTGTGTGTTGCTGAACAATTGACTCTAGAATGAAGATGTGTCGTGGAACCTGGCTTAAGGATATATTCCTGCCAGCACTGTGTAGCCTTCACGTCTCCGTGCGATACAAAATTTAGCACTGAATGAAGGTGATGTCTCAAATAACTCAAATTCTGGCATCCGTTCCTGCCGGCTCTCTCTGTTGTTTCAAGGATAAAGTCAAAAGACGTTGGTGAAGGGTCAACGCTAGCTAAAAGCAGACCTAAGCCTTGACCTGGCAGACACCCTTTCCCGATGTTCTCCTCTTCTGATGCCTTCTTCCACCTCTTGCCAGTCAGTTCCCTGCTCAGCTAAAGCTAAACCCAGCTTGTGGCAGCCTTTAAAGGGTTTAGACCCTTGAAGGGATCAAGGGCAGAGTATTATGAAGTCTAGATCTAGTTCTGCGTAATTTGGTTCGTGACTTATTTTGCTTTTTGGCATGTTCTTGCCTATCGTAGAATCACAGCACGGTTTGGGTTAGAAGAGACCTTCAAGATCATCTAGTTCCAACCCCCCTGCCATGGGCAGTCTTGGTTCTGGAAGTACTTGGAGAGCTCTGAATGCAATTATCAATATTACCGCGTCGCTTGAGCTAATTGCATCTAATGTCCTTGAAGAGGTGATGTGGGAAAGGAAAATGTTAATTATGTTACAATTACCCACCCTTTGTTAGACCCCCAGCCTGTCTCACTTTGCCGAGAGCATCGTTTCACACACATAACCTGATGCTTCCATGAAGCTGCTCGGCTGTCGAGGGGTTTCTTTTAAAAGAAAAAATAAAAAAAAAAGTAAAAATAAAAGTTATTTTAGGCCAACAGCTTCTTAGAAAAGGAATATAAAAACTGGTGTGAGTGTGCAAAGACCCCGTCCCACCGGGATCAGAGGTGTTAATCCGCAACGCAACTCTTGACTGTAATATGAGTTTGATGTGGGTTTTTTTTTTCTCCCCCGTGTGTTTCCTGATACGACGTCGTTCTGTTGTTTGGTTGAAGATTAGCAGGAAAAAAAAGAGTTCCCAGGTGCTGCTGCAGGTCCTCTCCTGGGTCCTTTCCCTCCTCCCCAGCAGCCTGGGCTGGCTGTCCCTGGGCCAGCTCAGACTTGGCTTCACAGGGAACTCTGAATTAGCCCCCCGAGATCCCCATCACCTTTTTCCTTCACTAACTGGCCCAAAAAGTGGGGTACGAGCTCTGTAGCAGCACCAGCCCATCTCAAGTGCAATGTCGAGTGCCGCTGCTGGAACCACTGAGCTTGGACTGGAGTTCCCAGAACGGGATCAAATTCTTTCTGCTTAAGTGACTTTTTTAAACGAAACTAACTTCTCGAAATACCCCGAGGGGTTAGTTAATAGGCTCAATTAGAGCCTTTCAGTATTTTGGAGATGTAAATATTTAATCCCGTTGCACCAGATTGAGGCAGTTTATGCCCGTAGCAAAATCCAAGGAAATTTGCAATTGGAAATCCGGTTTCCAGTTTCGTAGACTCATAGAATGGTTTGGGTTGGAAGGGACCTTAAAGGTCATCCCGTTCCAACCCCCCTGCCATGGGCAGGGACACCTTCCACTGCACCAGGTTGCCCAAAGCCCCATCCAACCTGGCCTTGAACACTTCCAGGGATGGGGCAGCCACAGCTTCTCTGGGCAACCTGTGCCAGTGCCTCGCCACCCTCAGAGGGAAGAATTTCTTCCTTAGATCCCATCGAAATCTCCCCTCTTTCAGTTTAAAGCCATTGCCCCGTGTCCTGTCACTACACACCCTTGTCCAAAGCCCCTCTCCAGCTTTCTTGCAGGCCCCCTGGGATTTAGAACAAATTTCCCTGAGATTTAGCACAAACCATGAACGTACTGGGAGCGCTGGTGGTTGGCTTACAAACCGATGAGCTCTGGGAGCTAAAATATTTCCTAAAACGATAAGCCTGTTCTCTTGAATGTTTAAGTATGGCGCAGTAGCTGCATGTAGAGAGAATTAGAAGAGATGTTGAGCTGCTGGTTGGGTTTCGAGATGCGCCGTATCCCCTGGCCAAGGCAGGTGGGCTCCGAGCGGTTGCAGTGCCTGTTGAAATGTGTCTGATGCTCGTGAAGCCCTCTGGGGTCACGAGCTGAAGGTTGGTGCTGATGTGAGCAGGGAAGCGTTAAGTTCAACCCAAGGTGCACGTCAACGGGGCACGGCAGGGTTGAGTTCCTACTATAAGACCACTAATAATCAGCTGTAAAAGAGGATGTTTGGTTTGTGTGAAAACCTGGATTTGGACAGTTTATAATGAGGAAATACTGATTATTTGCCCTTTTTGCAGTTCTTTTCAGCCAAATAGAGCTTGGAGAAAGAGGTTGTTCTCCTCCAAGTGACGTGTTGGCCAGGAAAGGTGGGAGCCTCTTCTATAAATACCAACGTTAAATGTCATTTTCCCCTTAAAAGTGCCTGGATAAAAGTGACACTTCTTTACTTATCCCTTCTGTCCTCCACACGCTTTGGAGCAGATCAGCTTTGCTGACTTAAAATAAATATTTATCCCTCGGCTTGGCAGTTACCGCAGCTGTAACACGGGCAGGGCTCAGCTTGGTCGTGCTCGGCTGCTCTCGAACCCACTGGTGGTCTTAGAGCTTTGCAGATGTTCCTGGGGAAACTGAAATCTTCATTCCTTGGTGATGATTGAAATGGAAACGGGCTCAATCCTTCATCTCGGGTTGAGCAGGTTGCTGTTTGTCACAGGCTGGAGAGGTGGGCCTGGAAGAACCTCATGGAGTTCAGCAAGGCCAAGTGCAAGGTCCTGAACGTGGGTTGGGGCAATCCCAAGCACAAGGACAGGCTGGGTGGAGAATGGATTGAGAGCAGCCTTGAGAAGGACTTGGGAGTGCTGGTGGGTGAGAAGCTCAACATGAGCCAGCACCGTGTGCTGGCAGCCCAGAAAGCCACCTGTGTCCTGGGCTGCATCCAGAGCAGCGTGGGCAGCAGGTCCAGGGAGGGGATTCTGCCCCTCTGCTCTGCTCTCCTGAGACCCCCCTGCAGTGCTGCCTTCAGCTCTGGGGTCCCCAACATCAGAAGGACATGGAGCTGCTGGAGCGGGGCCAGAGGAGGCCACGGAGATGATCCGAGGGCTGGAGCACCTCTGCTCTGGAGACAGGCTGGGAGAGTTGGGGCTGTCCAGCCTGGAGAAGAGAAGGCTCTGGGGAGACCTTCCAGCACCTTCCAGTGCCTAAAGGGGCTACAGGAAAGCTGGAGAGGGACTTTGGACAAGGGTGTGGAGTGACAGGACACGGGGCAATGGCTTTAAACTGAAAGAGGGGAGATTTCCATGAGATCTAAGGAAGAAATTCTTCCCTCTGAGGGTGGTGAGGCACTGGCACAGGTTGCCCAGAGAAGCTGTGGCTGCCCCATCCCTGGCAGTGTTCAAGGCCAGGTTGGATGGGGCTTTGGGCAACCTGGTGCAGTGGAGGGTGTCCCTGCCCATGGCAGGGGGGTTGGAACTGGATGGTCTTTGAGGTCCCTTCCAGCCCAAACCGCTCTGTGATTCTATGATTCTATGATGCAAAATGCCACAAGATATTGCTGTTATATCCATTGTTGTGGTATTATTTTAGGTGTTGCTGATAAATGATAGTTGGTTCCTTCTCTCCAACGTGGATAATTACGTTTTGCCAATCTGTGCATTGCTTCATCTACGTGCCTTATCCTTCGTTTCTTGATTTGTTCTATGAAGTTGTCTACTCTTAAACACAATACTCCTAAATCCGTGTCTTCTCTAGGCATCCTTGCTCCCGACGGTTCCATCAGCCTTGAGTGATGGATCTGATCACAAATGGTTCTTCATATAGAGTGCAGCTGGAAGTGGCGTTCGTTACTCGAAGCGTTTTTATTTTTGCCCTTCGTGTCTTGTGCAGCAAACGGGGAGCATCTTGTGTTGGTCACCGCAATAAATGTTGCGAGATAGGTCAGCACTGCGTCATCTCTGCAAACGTTGGGTGGTCCTAGTGGGGCTTCTCTTGCGACAAATAACCCGTATCGTTAGCATTTTGGGAAAAGAAGATGGTGTGCAATGGGGACAGAAGATTTGTAATTTGTATGGTTGAAAGAGGAGCTTCAGGTATTTGAAAGAGAAATGTGTCGATGCTGCGTCTGGTGAAGGGTCTGAAATTAAGCGAAGTAGGCGACTTAGTGTGCCCTGTCCCCAAATTTACTCCTAAATAACAGGAATTGCAATCCAGCCCATAACCCAGATGGTGTCGGTGTCTGCTCAAGGCGTTGGGTTCTTTGGATTAGTCTTCTGTATCAGCCTGTTGGGTTTTTCCATCTGGTTTCACTGTTCATTTCTTCTAACAGATCCAGTTCGCCGACCAAAAGCAAGAGTTCAACAAGCGCCCCACGAAGATCGGCCGCCGCTCGCTTTCCCGCTCCATCTCGCAGTCCTCGACGGACAGCTACAGCTCCGGTGGGTGCCAGGCTGCGTCCATTGTTCCTGTTTATTGTCCTAATTAAAAGTTTACAGATCTTTAAAAGCAAATGGAAATCTTTTGCCATTAGGTAAAGTTACGGGCAGTTATACTCCTTCAAGATCATCCAGTTCCAACCCCCCTGCCATGGGCAGGGACACCCTCCACTACACCAAGTTGCCCAAAGCCTCATCCAACCTGGCCTTGAACACTTCCAGGGATGGGGCATCTGGGTAGTTATCTGGTAGTTTAGAGCATGAGAGACCACGAGAGCTCAACCCTGACCTCAGCCAGACACCTTGTGTATGACAAGAAATAATTCTGGTTTGGGGTGAAGGACATGCTGTGAGCTACAGTAGGTTTTTGGTTGCAGGGTTTGCTGGCCATGGACATGTCCCATTCTGAAAGCCTGTGGCTGATAATCAAATCTGAAGGTAGTCCACCCACATCTGCTTGTATGAGGGTGTTTTGGGCCATATCCCACCTGCGGATTCCAGCTGTGTGTCTGCTGGAGGGAAGCAATGCCGTTCAGAGGGACCTTGACAGGCTGGAGAGGTGGGCCTGTGAGAACCTCATGAAGTTCAACAAGGCCAACTGCAAGTTTCTGCACTTGGGTCAGGGCAATCCCAAGCATGAGCACAGGCTGGGCAGAGAATGGATTGAGAGCAGCCCAGATGAGAAGGACTTGAGGGTGTTGGTGGATGAGAAGCTCAACATGAGCCGGCACTGTGCGCTGGCAGCCCAGAAAGCCAACCGTGTCCTGGGCTGCATCCAGAGCAGCGTGGGCAGCAGGGCGAGGGAGGGGATTCTGCCCCTCTGCTCTGCTCTCCTGAGATCCCCCTGCAGTGCTGCCTTCAGCTCTGGGGTCCCCAACACAAGAAGGACATGGAGCTGCTGGAGCGGGTCCAGAGGAGGCCACAGAGATGATGCGAGGGCTGGAGCACCTCTGCTATGGAGACAGGCTGGGAGAGTTGGGGCTGTTCAGCCTGGGGAAGAGAAGGCTCCGGGGAGACCTTCCAGCACCTTCCAGTGCCTGAAGGGGCTACAGGAAAGCTGGAGAGGGGCTTTTTACAAGGGTGTGGAGTGACAGGACACGGGGCAATGGCTTTGAACTGGAAGAGGGGAGATTTCCATGAGATCTAAGGAAGAAATTCTTCCCTCTGAGGGTGGTGAGGCACTGGCACAGGTTGCCCAGAGAAGCTGTGGCTGCCCCATCCCTGGCAGTGTTCAAGGCCAGGTTGGATGAGGCTTTGAGCAACCTGGTGTAGTGGAGGGTGTCCCTGCCCATGGCAGGGGGGCTGGAACTGGATGATATTTGAGGTGCCTTCCAACCAAAACTGTTCTGTGATTCTCTGATTACACGCTTGGAGGAACATCCAGAAGCTTGGAGGAGCCCCCGAATGTTGGGAACAACCTGGGTGACCATCACCCCTGCCGTGGCTGCGTTCCCATGCAAAGGGCTTTTAGGAGAAATCGAGGAACAGTACGTGCTGTGTCCTCTCCAGAGAGACATCAGCCTGGGCTCCGTTTGCGCTTTGTGAACCACCTGGATTGTGTTTGTAACGTTATTGTCTGGAGCTGCATGTTCTACGCTGGCATTAACGCTTGGACTTCTCTAATACAGATCCGTGATGAATTTAACATTTGTGGAGATTTTACCGCTCCCTCCGATATCTGATCAGCGGGGTCTGGCTCATGACTCATTTTTTGATGACCGACAGGCTGATTAGCCTGGCTCCTGTCACCATGTTTGCTCCCTGTTCACAGCTGAAAGAACTCGGAGCAACTTTGGGGAATTCTCCACCCCTTGCACCCAGCATCTCCTGCTAAAGCGTCAGCATTTGCGATTAATTAGCTGGTGAAAGTGTTGTGTTTCCCTCCTAATGAAAGCTGCTGGGCTGACAGTCAAGACAGAAGACTTCTGTTCCCAGGACGGGTAGATAAATCCCTTTAGTGCCTCTCGGTGTGGATCTTTGTCATTCTCCTTTTAGGGCAGAGCAGTAGCACGGTCTAAACAACCCATTAAGCCCTCCTGGGATGGGAGAAGGCTGGAGAAGAAGAAGCATGAGGAGCAGAGAGATGATAATGAAGGGAAAGAGTTGTAGAATCCTTTAGGTTGGAAAAGACCTTTAAGATCATCAAGTCCAACCGTTAACCCAACACTGCCAAGTCCACCACTAAACCCTGTCCCTCAGCACCACATCTGCACGTCTTTTAAACACTTCCAGGGACGGTGACTCCACCACTTCCCTGGGCAGCCTGTTCCAATGCTGACAACCCTTTTGGGGAAGAAATTCTTCCTAATATCCAATCTAAACCTCCTGTGGCACAACAGTTCCCTCAGCTGCTCTTTGTAACACTTGTTCTCCAGACCCTTCACCAGCTTCATTGCTCTTCTTTGGACATGCAAGAGTTGTGTAGAGGTCTCAAGGTTTGGAGGTGGTGGGCATGAGTGAAGAAGTGAGTGAAACCCAAGTGACCCTTCCCTGAGACATGCCTGGTGGGAAGGCAGTCATCCCAGCACCTCTGCCCAAAATGATGGAGCGATGTCAGTGCCTATTTAGTGATGCAAGAGAGACCTGGGTGTGGAAACACCATCTCTGCAAACAGCCGGTGGTTTCTTGCTCTTCCTGCTCATGAAAACTGGAAGAGTTCAGTCAAAATTCAAGGCCAGGTTGGACGAGGCCCTGAGCAACCTGATCTAGTTGGAGATATCCCTGTTCCTTGCAGAGGGGTTGGACTAGATGACCTTTGAAGGTCCCTTCCAGCCCTAACCATTCTATGATTCTATGATTCTATGAAAATCATCAGCTGGTCTCCAAAGTATGTACAATCACGACGTTGCGATGTGGAGCAGCGTACTCCAAGGTGCAATGTGTCGCTAACTGGGCTTTGCTAGAAGCAGTAATGGGAAGAATGAGGGTGGTGAGGCACTGGCACAGGTTGCCCAGAGAAGCTGTGACTGCCCCATCCCTGGAAGTGTTCCAGGCCAGGTTGGATGGGGCTTTGGGCAACCTGGTGTAGTGGAGGGTGTCCCTGTCCATGGCAGGGGGGTTGGAACTGGATGATCTTTGAGGTCCCTTCCATCCCAAATCATTCCATGATTCTATGAAATCGCTTAAATTTCGGCAACTCTTCTTTCTCTTGCTGCAAAACTCGGATAATGGTTACCTGCTCCAACAAAGATTTTTGGGAATCGGCTGGTTTACACCAGCGCAGCACTTTGAATATTAAAGCGCTCGGCGGCGTATGTGATGTGCCGCGTGCGCGTTGTGTGGGCGCTGAAGGCAGAGGAGAACAGTAATATCTTTAATTAAATTGACTTCATCCTCAGGCTGTTCCGGAACTTTCGAAAGGTTGAGAAGACCAGGAACGAGGTTTGTGTTCACAGCTGGGCTGTAGCAGGGACAGGTCGCCCCTTTTTTGCCCTCAACGATGCCAATAGAGTCATAGAATCATAGAATGTTTAGGGTTGGAAGGGACCTCAAAGATCATATTACAGATGTGAGTGGGTCTTCACCTGAAATATTAGCAAAGCTAAACTTTGGTGGATTTGGGCTCTGACCTGGTCTTTGCTGGATTAGGACACGAGCTTCATGTGTCTCCTTCCCCCCCACCTCAATGATTTTCCACTGGATACCAGTGCCTGAGACCTGTGTTTTCCTGTCGTTCTCTTTGAAATAATACAGTTTATATTAAAATGGTGTAGAATCATAGAATCACAGAATGGTTTGGGCTCGAAGCGACCTTCAAGATCATCCAGTTCCAACCCCCCTGCCATGGGCAGGGACACCCTCCACTACACCAGGTTGCCCAAAGCCTCATCCAACCTGGCCTTGAACACTGCCAGGGATGGGGCAGCCACAGCTTCTCTGGGCAACCTGTGCCAGTGCCTCACCACCCTCAGAGGGAAGAATTTCTTCCTTGGATCTCATGGAAATCTCCCCTCTTTCAGTTTAAAGCCATTGCCCTTTGTCCAAGGGGGCACATCACTACACGCCTGTGTCCAAAGCCCCTCTCCAGCTTTCCTGTAGCCCCTTCAAGTACTGGCAGGTGCTGGAAGGTCTCCCTGGAGCCTTCTCTTCTCCAGGCTGAACAGCCCCAACTCTCCCAGCCTGTCTCCAGAGCAGAGGTGCTCCAGCCCTCGCATCATCTCCGTGGCCTCCTCTGGCCCCGCTCCAACAGCTCCATGTCCTTCTGATGCTGGGGCCCCCAGAGCTGAAGGCAGCACTGCAGGGGGGTCTCAGGAGAGCAGAGCAGAGGGGCAGAATCCCCCCCCTCGCCCTGCTGCCCACGCTGCTCTGGGTGCAGCCCGGGACACGGTTGGCTTTCCAGGCTGCTGGTGCCCAGATTGTACGCAGCTCTGTGGAATGCCAACCCCGGTTATGGAGCTTTCTCTAATCAACTTCTGGGTGATTTCAGATATTTAGGAGACTGACTGTTCCGTCGGTTAGTTGGATATTTCTGGATTGCAGATGTTGGGGATCCTTTCCTTTCCGTACTTGTTTTTCATTTCCCAGGAGAGCAAGGGCAAAATTGACTGTTGTCTGTTATTAATTACGCTGTTACACTCGGCCCCTAACGATATTAGTGTAATTACCATCGTGCTCCACGCACTGTTAGATATTACACGTGTGTAACATAAAAAAAACATCTGCATATGCAAATCTGGCTACCAGCTAGGCGAGGTTTTGTGTTACCAAAAAATTACTTTCAGCCCCCAAACCCAAGATCTGTGGTTTTAAAGAACCCTCTGCACGGATTAGCTGTCTTCAGGGCAATAATCCTCCTTCAACTAATTAATCCTCCTGGAGTCCTTGATGTTCAAGAGGTTGGTATTATATAAGATGCTCTTTTGTTACCAAGCCTGGCTCCTGGTCCTTCAAGAGCTGCCGTGGGCTCGTGCGCACGGACTCGGAGGTATCGTGCCGTCGAGGCGTCGCTCGCAGGGTCGGACTTGCCTTTCGCACCCCGCTGAGGACGGAGTCTTTGCAGAGAAATTCCAGCAATGCCTAATTCTCCTCCGTAAGTGGATTAGGAGCTGAGCGGGTCCTGGGGAGCCTGGCACGCCGACAGCGGCGGCGCTAAGCTTTTTCGCCTCGGGATCGTTCAAACGCTTCGCGCAAGCCAGGAGAGAAATTAATCAGCTTTTGCTGGGTGCTGCGGGAAAGACAAACCCATGGCCGTGCTGGTAGGGTTGAGCTGGTGCTGGTTTAGCTCCTTGGTTTGGGATTTTGGGGGTGAAAACGTTGAGAGCTATTGAAATGGTGGGGAGAGGCGGTTTGCCTTTACTCCAGGTTCTCTGAAGGAGCTCTTGGTATCAATCTTCATGTGAGGTCTGGATGCCTCTGGAAAGCTGCAGCTCTTTTGGGAGCACTGGTAAGGCCACAGGTTCAGCTGTGCCATTCACCCTCTGACGCTGCGCGAGGGGCGCTCGCCCTTCGTGCTGCCAAATTCCCCTGGCACGGAATCGCGGTAGAATGTTGGGAATCTGTACTGACTGTTGGGTAGAACGACTTCCTTGAGTGTTTGGTGTAGGTCATTCCCTCTCTCTTCCCTGGGAGAGTAGCTGGCTCACGCATGAGCAACACATCACCCAAAGCCAGTAGCTGTTGAGTTTGACTGTGCGATGTTTCCTGAGTAAAGATTGAACCAGTTCTTTCCTGGTGTTTGGGGAGAAGGAGACCCCGTCATCAAGACAGCAAAGAGAGCTCATCATCATATGTGATGGTCTCACACATCCACATTGTTTGCCTGGCGATGCACAATGTTGGCCAACTCCACCGCGGCTGTTCTACAAAGGTGGTCCTCTTCCGCTGTTACCAACAATTTGGTGTCAGGTCTTGTGTTCATTTTAGAAGAACCACGTGATCTAGAGAGTAAAGACCTGGAGTAAAACTTCAGGGTGCTTTCATGAGGAATGGGGGATGACCATGTGGATGAGACTTTTGAGTTGGGTCCCAAGGTATGGCTCCTGACAGTGAGGAAGAGGAGGAGGTGGTGGTGGTGGTGAGCTCAGCAGGACCAAGTGTCCTGTGTTCCAGGTGCTTTGTCTCTGGAAAGGAAAGAGGACAGATGCTTTCTGGTTCATCTCCAAGCCTTATGTGTTGCTTTGACTGCTGATGCCGGTCCTAGAAGATGAAAGAGGTCTGGTCTCCCACATCGGGGCATATTCCAGAGGAGAACATGGCACAAATGGCCTCTTCAGCTGATCCGGATAAACTGGAAGCAGAAGTAGTGTCTAATTCATCACGGCTCAAATCGTAAATGGACTCTACGTGTGATCTTAGTAATCAAACTGAACGGGAAGGAGAACTTCTAACTCCACCAAGGACTCTTCAATAAATCTCTGTCTGTCCTCTGCCATAGACCAGTTGCCTAACCAAGAGTTTGGAGGACGTTGGTAGGAAAGAAAAACAGTTACTGACAGCAACTTACCGAGAGAAGTGGTGCCACCTTTCTTCATCTTCTCTTACCAAAAGAGCAAGAGGGAGAAGGGATTAAAGAAGGTCCAGGAAGGCAAAATATTAAATACATCTCCAAGGGTTTGTTATTTCTAATAGAAAAGAAGGAAAATATCCAAGGGCTGGATTGAGCTGTCTGTGGATGTACAGGGATGTTGATTGGAAGGAACCTCCTGTGTGGTGTTGCAGTAGGGGTAGATAAGAGTGAGGAGGTCATTGCAGGTAAAAGCTGACTGTGGGGAAATGGTCCTTGTAGGGAGAAGAGCAGATCCCAGCTGAGGGCAGAGAGAGTTGGCACGTGCACATGGAGAAGCACATCCACAGGCACGTTCAGCAGATCATCTGCGCCCTCCCACTGCAGGTGGTTGGGCTCTAGGGAATATTTTGTTCTGTCTCTGACCTCCTTTTCCTCCTCCAGCTGCCTCCTACACAGACAGCTCTGATGACGAGACCTCCCCCCGAGACAAGCAGCAGAAGAACTCCAAAGGCAGCAGTGATTTCTGTGTGAAGAACATAAAGCAGGCGGAATTTGGGCGCCGAGAGATTGAAATTGCTGAACAAGGTAAATGGGGCACGTTCCTCAAGCTCCACGTTGTCCTGGGCTGTCTTGGGGGGGGTTCTTCCTTCCCCCAAATCCTCTTCTTGCAAGGTTCGGTGCATTAGTGATTTCTTGACACCATTCCTGTTAGAGAGGGAGAACTTCTATGGGGTTTTGTGGGATGGAAAGGAGTTATAGAGTTAAACCATGTAGCTCCAACCAAGCAGCTACTGAAGGGCTACTCTGTAGTCAAATGCACTTTGTTAAAATCAGTAGAAAAGATGAAATCCATCGCATAAATCAGACATAAAACTTTGGTTTAGCACGATTGCCTCCAAAACTCCGTAGCAAAGGCAATGCAACGGTTAGGTAGTTGGAGGGATGTTGGAGAAGCTGATCAGAGCAGCGAGTCCCACGTCCTCCACGGTCTGAAGCAGATTTTCCTCCAGCCTCACCTGGCAGAAGTTTAAATGGCGATGATGCTGCGTCCTAAATAATAGGGGAAAAGGCCTCAGAGGGTACAAATCCGTAGGGATACGGGGTAGCGGGGCAAGAAGCGATGCTGCCTGTTTCTTCTGCGCTCGTCCTTCTTTCCATCACATTGATGGACTTCTTTTTGGGTTTTGCCTTTCAGAAATGCCTGCGCTGATGGCTTTGAGGAAGAGAGCTCAGGGAGAGAAGCCACTGGCCGGGGCCAAGATCGTGGGCTGCACGCACATCACCGCGCAGACGGCTGTAAGACCCCGTCCGTGAACTCCAGACAGGGATTTTCCCGCTGCCTATTCTCTAAAACAGACCCCAAACAGTCGATATGGAGATAAAATCTCTTGAGTCCAGCACCTGGCACTGATTAAAAAGAGAAGGGTTGATTTTGTGGATGTTTCTGGACAAACAGAGCCTGTGCTTCCAGGCGATGGGATGCATGGGGCTACAAGGCATCGCTGGAGCAGCGGTAACTGAGGAAATGGAATTATCTGTCTGGTATAAACGGGTGGAAGTGGTGGTCAGTGATCAGAGCAGTTATGCAATTCAAGAGCTGTGGTTTCTCCTCCAAACGTGGGACGGGAGTGCTGTCTCCTGACTAGATTTGGGACTTTGCTGAGTGAAATCTGCACATACATATATACATATTTATATGCACCCACCCACGTATACATGCTGCGTGTAGAATACGCTTTGAAGTTCTTATTTACTTCATCCATTTAAAACTGAAAAAAAAAAAGTAACTGCAAAATTGTTTTCTGTGCAACTCTCTAGTGACCCCGATGCTGCTTAAAACCAACTTCAGATACCCCCACCAGAAGCTTTCCCATAAATAGCAAATAAAGCTCCCAGTTGTGTGTTGCTCTTTGCGTTGTATCTTGCTCTTTGCGTTGCTTTTTCTGACTTTTCTGTTTGGTTGTTTGCTTAAATCCAGGTCCTCATGGAGACTCTGGGCGCGTTGGGTGCGCAGTGCCGATGGGCTGCGTGCAACATCTACTCCACTCTGAATGAAGTGGCTGCTGCCCTTGCTGAGAGCGGTAGGAAACCTCACCCTCCTTCTTCCTTCTGGTTTTAAAAAGGTTTCTTACTGCCCCATCATATTTAGCATCTCTTCTAGTTTTTGCCTTCGTTCTCTTCAATTTAGGATAGACCTACAGGAGGTAAAGAGCATGAGGTCAATCCCTTCCATGGTCTGAAAATCGTGGAATGGCTGATGACGCACGTTATGAGCCATCAGGGCTGCATGAACCTGAAAGTTATTTGGCCAAAAGAAACTAAGCTGAATCTCATTTCAGTTCTATAAATTTGAGTCATAACTTTGGCTCAAAAGGGATGAGGGAGAGAACTTCTAGGGACATAATTCGCTGAAGCTGTCCGTGTCGCCGCTCAACTGGGAGATGCCTTAATCAAATCCTGTGTTAGCTGGGTAACGGATTTTACCGTGAGAGCTGGGAGATCTAGAAGAAGCCAAACCCACCAGCTTGCCTGTTACCTGCTCTTGCTCGTTGAATCTGAATAATAATTGCTCATGAGTCAGACCACATTCAAGTAAATTTGTGGCCAACGTGCCTAACAGGAAGGTAGGACGACATCTAACTTGCGGTGAAAGCTTGATTTTGGGAATAAATGTTATCGTTTGAGAGTGTGTTGCCTTCTTGTCTGGTGGCTATGGGCTTTTTCTTGGGGGAGAGAAGGAATTAGGAAGGCTAAAGCTGACTCCTACCTGCCTTCAGTGTGTGTCTTCAATGTGTATCTCTGAAGCTTCTTCTAGAAGGTAGATGTTGAAAAATCAGACTGCAAGCAAGACCGCAGTGGTGTCGGGAGCCTGGTTCGTCACGCGTGGACGTAGGGAGAGCCCACCCCCAAGGGATTTGCTAAGGCTGTGTTAGCACCCATCTCCCTCTCTGTGCCAGGGTTCCCCGTCTTCGCCTGGAAGGGAGAATCCGAAGACGACTTCTGGTGGTGCATCGATCGCTGCGTCAACGTCGAAGGGTGGCAGCCCAACATGGTGAGGCGAGGCTGTGAAACGCTTGGCGGGTGTTGAAGTGTGAGTGTTTCTCATCTAGAGAGGAGGAGGAGGAGGGTTTAGTGCTGGTCTGTGTTTTTCCTCCTGAATTTCGACCTGGCTCAGTGGCCAAGGCTTGGTGCTGACGCGGCGCTTGCCTTCAAAGTGCTTTGCAATTCACTGCTCCGTGCGGGAAATCAGCTCATCTCCGTCTCACGGGTGTCAAGGCGGGGAGGAGGTGGGTTAAACGACCTCTGCGTGGGGCTCTTACCTATTATTTAACTATTTTCTAAATAAAAACGGCTCCGTTAGTGCAAATCAGGTGCTTAGTTTGCTTCCAGCGTCGCTCGCTGGAGTTGAAACCAAACTGATTGAATCCAGTTGGTATAAAATGACTCAAAATCAGAACGTCCTGGAAAGGGGTCGCATCCCTTTTGCCATATTCGATTAAATTCACAGCTTTGCTTGATTTTTTTTTTTTTTTTTTTTTTTTAATTTAGGCAAGGCTGCCTAAATAGAAAAAGATGTAGATTTTAGGAGATGGACTGTGCAAACACGAAACCTCAGGTAGCCCAACTCCATAACTGGTTTATTCCGCCCTCGTTTCTAGGGAAAACGGAGAACCCTGAACTGGGCGAGCGGAATAATTTGCAGCTGCCAAATGTGCTGTTTTCCTCACGCTTCCCGACAGGTTTTGAGCCCTGGAGCTTGTGATCTAAATTAGACGAAAAGCAATCAGAGGTGGAAGATGTGCACGTGTCTGTGTTGTTTGTTTGCCAATATCAGCTTGTTTGAGCTGGGTTTTTGTCCCTTCCAGTCTACACCTGCTCACTTCCTCGCTGTCACCTTCGAAAAGAATGGTGAGTGCCAAAAAATCCACCCCCGAGCTACGAGTCTGAGTCGAGACACGATAGCTGCTTTCTTCTTCTGTTTGAGGAATGATTTGCCATCGGAAGTGTCAGCAGTTGAAGAAGTCAACGTACCAGAACACACGTGTTACACGTTCCCAGGATCTCCTCAGCCCTCTTGATTCCGCAACGTGTCTCCAGCCATCAGGGTATTTTTAGACCTGCTTCTGGAGCACAGGAATAATTACTGGGGAGCACCAAAGACCTTGGATGTGGCAATTCTCAACGACTTCCACGCCAGATTTTGGAGGTCCACGTTTTTAAAGTCAAGAAACAGGATGTTTGGCACTGGGTGAAGAATAAGTGTGGGAAGGATCTTCTTCTCCTATGGAGACAGGCTGAGAGAGTTGGGGCTGTTGAGCCTGGAGAAGAGAAGGCTTCGGGTAGACCTTCCAGCACCTTCCAGTGCCTAAAGGGGCTACAGGAAAGCTGGAGAGGGGCTTTGGACAAGAGTGTGTAGACAGGACAAGGGGCAATGGCTTTACACTGGAAGAGGGGAGGTTTCCATGAGATCTAAGGAAGAAATTCTTCCCTCTGAGGGTGGTGAGGCACTGGCACAGGTTGCCCAGAGAAGCTGTGGCTGCCCCATCCCTGGAAGTGTTCAAGGCCAGGTTGGATGGGGCTTTGAGCAACGTGGTGTAGTGGAGGGTGTCCCTGCCCATGGCAGGGGGGTTGGGACTGGATAATCTTCCAACCCAAACCATTCTATGATTCTGTGAAATACACCCCAGGAGTCCTGTTTAGCATTGCTTCGCTGGCCCCCACCAGTCCTGTGTCCAGGTGTGCACTGCAAGCGTGATGGAGCTGACCTTGTACGTCCCATGCAAATAAATAGGGATGTCTTGTAATCCAAAAATCTGAATATTCAATGTGAGGGCTTCTGTGTGGCACTGCTCCATGGGAACAGTTAGACACAAATATTGAGAGTTCCCAAAGAAGACACCTTGGGTTTTCTCATGGGCATAGCAGACCTTCAGAGGAATGCTCTGTCTGGGTGGGAATGGCTTAGAAGCTTCTTTTTCTGAAAAACACTGAATCTGTCGTGCTGGGAGTTTGGCTTCCTTTGCAGCATGAACTGATCTAGGACCACGCTGCCACCAGGGGATTTCGATACTGCTTCCAACCATGCCTTTCTGCCTTCTCCTTGGGTTTCCAGCGGTCATTTTCTGTAGTGAGTTATCTTCAACCATGCTGCTGAGCTAATGCTGGCTAATTTTGATCAGCTTCATTTTGGCAAGGTCAACCACGAGGTGCTGGCTGTTGCCCCAAGAGAGTTGGAAGAAGGACAGGGTGAGACATTCGGTGGCACCGGGGTCTTAGATGGGTTTAAAGAGGTTGTAAAATGGCACCCTGAGAAACCATGGAAGAGCCAGATTTTCTGCTGGAGAAAACATGAAATGGAAAGACCGAGGGAGCGAGACGTCACAGCCCTTCTGTGCAGACAGCATTGTGAAATTGGTTACTTGGAGAGAAAAGCACGGAGAGAGGAACATCTACCAAGGGGACAGGATACGCTGAATCAGTCAAAAAACATTAAAATTCGGGGCGAGTACTGCTGTGGAGGAGCAAGACGAGATATCTCCGGGTGCTTGGGTCAGAGGATGGTCCCATCTCCCAAGAGAGAAACGTCCCTGCAGGCACAGGGTGATGGGAAGATGTTTTTCATGGGCATGACCACTCCAGCACGCTCTGCTCCGAGATGGAAGTGCCAAAATCAAGAGGGAGGTTGAGGAACTGCAGCTTTTTTCCCGGAAAAAAAATGCCTGGGAAGAGTTGGAATGAAGGTGGATAACCTGTGCAGAGCCGTGAAAACTGCAGGAATACGGGGCGCGTACCACGGGCTTTGCCGTTGGCCGCTTGGAGCTGCTACGTGAAGGTGACCTTCCATCAAAAACCAGTTCCTCCGCTGATTTGGTTTGGTGTTTTTTTTCCCATCTCCTGCCCTCCTGGGAGAGAAGAAACTGCCAACCCCCAGAATTCTCTCTTTGAAAGAGGATTATGTTCCCTATTAAATGGGGATTAATGAAATGAAGACGTGCTGAATTCCTACCTCGGCTGGCCCAGGAGAGCTTCTCAGCCCACTTAACCCCTACCTGCCTCCGCTTCCCAGCCTGGGAACGGGAGGTGGATCCAGGGCTTCCCTGGAGACTCAAGAGTCGTGGAAGACCCATGGTCTGCTCTGCTCTGGCAGGACACCATCTGCTTTCCAGACATTCTTGGAGGAGCAGCCGCTACCCACAGCGTTCACCTTCAGTGGGAAATCCTGCAATTTAGAGAGAAGAAGGTTATGATAGCACATGGCATTTCCAAGCAACTCTTTGCCCATGGACGTCGGAGTGGTGGCTCCATGCAGCCACCACGTCATGTCGTGACAAAGCTCACAACGTCGTCCTTGTGCCCGCAACGGGGCTTCTGTCGCAGGAGCACGGTGGGAGCGTTGAGTTTTTCCAGGTGGCTGCAGATACTGGTGGGAGAGCTGGAGACACCGGCGGCAGAGGGTCCTTGCCAGGTTCCACCGCTGGCCAACGAGCAGAGATGCTTCTGCCCAGGTTTGCCATCTGCATTTTAGGAGACCTGCACGGCACACCAGTAGGTCGATAACGGCTGGCTTGGCAGTCGGAAGTCTTTGACGTTGGTGTAGGGGACATGCAAAGATGAGGATGATGATGATTATGATAGGGAACAATCAAAGAGGAGAAGGAGGAGGAGGAGGAGGATGATCAGCATCCTACAAGAATGCTGGAGAGGGACTTTTTGCAAAGGCGTGTAGTGACAGGACACGGGGCAATGGCTTTAAACTGAAAGAGGGGAGATTTCCATGAGATCCAAGGAAGAAATTCTTCCCTCTGAGGGTGGTGAGGCACTGGCACAGGTTGCCCAGAGAAGCTGTGGCTGCCCCATCCCTGGCAGTGTTCAAGGCCAGGTTGGATGGGGCAACCTGGTGTAGTGGAGGATGTCCCTGCCCATGGCAGGGGGGTTGGAACTGGATGATCTTTGAGGTCCCTTCCAACCCAAACCGTTCCGTGATTCCATGTTTCTATGAAAGGAGAGTTTTGTGCTTCTGATTTTCAGGTTCGAAGCCAGATGAAATGGGCAGAGACCCAAAGTTGTCGTCTGGAAGAGGTTCAGTATTTTTAATATAGTGGTTTATGATGCAGTTGCATTTTAATTGGCATTAGTGGCTCTGTGTCCTCCTCCTCCTTCTCCATCCTCCTCCTTCTCCATCCTCCTCCTTCTCCGTCCTCCTTCATCCTCGCCCTCCTTCATCCTCCTCCTCCGTCCTCCATCCTCCTCTGTCCTCCTCCATCCTTCTCCTCCTCCATCTTCCTTCTCCATCCTCCTCCTTGTCCATCCTCCTCCCTCCTCCATTAGCAGTCATATCAGAAGAGCTGATGACTCTGTGTGGTTCAAAGGCTTTTCCATCTGTGTTTCTGGGAGATGGGGAGAAAGGAGCTTCCACAGCAATTTTCCATGTTTCCCCCAGTGTCATTACAAACATCGGGGTCTGTTGTGTTTGTCTGACCTGTTGCCTTTCCAGCACAGTATCAATGAAGCAGCACTTCTGCTTGGGACAGTCAGGCTGCGTGGTGTCACCTGAGCCGTCACGATGTGATGCTGGAGACGCCGAAACGTGGGCTCCACAAGGAGCGATTCGAGCCTGTGATTTTCCCCGTACCTCGCTGGGGTCAGCAGCCTCAGCGGATCTTCAGAGCGGTGACTTTGTGGTTCTTTGTGTTGCAGATCTTGGATGACGGAGGAGATCTGACTCACTGGATTTACAAGAAATATCCCAACATGTTTAAGAAGATCAAGGGGATCGTAGAGGAGAGCGTGACTGGTGTCCACAGGTAACAGGACAAGGCGGGGCTGTGAGCATGGAGATGTTTGGGCGAAAAAAAGCATCTTCTGCCTCAGGGCACCGGTAGCAAAAGATCCTCAAACTGTAAAATGCCACAAGACTCAGATGAATGTTGAACCTCCAAATATGTGGTCTGTGGTTTTCCTTCAGCTTGGGCTTGGCTTTTCCGTAAAAGCTGGATTAAATCTCTCGTGTCGTGAAAGCAACTGGGAACTACTGCTCCGAATTCCAGACGAGGAGGAGAAGCGCCCACTGACCATTGCATGGGTGGAAAACGTGCACGAGGCCTTGTTGTTCCACCCCGGGAAGTAGGGACGATGGTTGTCTCACCTCGTTCTGCAGATGGCAAAGGGAAGGGGCCAGGGTGTTGCACCAGAAGGGAAAGTCGAAAGCGTCGTCCTAAACTAAATCTGTGGGAAGAAGTGAAATTTGGGAAGAGGAAACGAGTCTCTAGTTGGGGTGGGTTTCTGGAAAGGGAGAACCATGGAGATGCAGCCGTACACTTGAGTGACATCCGTTGGTCTGCGGCAGAAGCAGAGTTGTGATGGGAGAGGTGTCTCCCAGGGGTGGGAGAGGCATCAGAGGTGCTTTTCCAGTGGAGTTAATCGTACACAGATGATGGAAAATAGGAGACTGAGGAGAAAAGGAGCAGATTCCACTTTTTTCTTCATTTTTGCAGGGAGAAAGGCTTGGCTGCAGCTCCTGGAGCTGGCTGGGAGTTTGGCCAGAGGTGCAGGCAGCCCTCGGAACAGGGAAACGAAATAGGTGAAAGAAGGAAGCGACCGATTTAGGTTTGCAGCCAGTGGGGTCAAGAAAAGGACCTGATGACGTTTTTAGCATCAGGAATCGTTCCCCATTTGAGGAGCCAAGAGTGAGGTTGGTCTCTGAGGTTGGCGGTACCGATGCACGCGTGCGAGGAACGCGGGCCCCTTACCTCCAGGGGACGGACTGAGGCTCCCCAGATGACAAAGAGAGACGGGGGAGAAACCTGGAGGTGGTCTGTAGAGGCTGACCATGGGAGCAGGTTCTCCTTCCCAAGGTCTGGAGCAGGAAGATGGTTTTCAGGTTCTCTTGGTAGCCGTAGTGTGACGTTCAGATTAATTTTTAGTGGGTTTGCTGCTGCCAGGAGTTGAGTCCGCTCTCAGAAGTAGGTCGGGTTGATGCCTTCCTTACCCTGGTTGCTTCTTGCATGACATCTCAGTGATTACACCCCTACTGCTGTTCCAGTGGACATTTTGCTGCAGGTGTTGGTCACAGCAGCTTCACGTTGCTGTGAACGTTATTCTTCTGTGGCCGTTCCTGTTTGGCTTGAGCTGTAAGAGCCAGAGGAATTACAGGAGCCCTCATCTTATCTGAAGCAGGATTTGGGGGTTTTGTCATTTTGAGGACATCAGAGGATGTTTGTAAGATCAAGTTATGAGGCATGTGGAAACTGGAGAACCTTCTTGTCTGCTATTCGACGTTTTTTTGAAATGCCTCTTGCCAGCCTGGTTCTTTGGTAGGGGAGGGAAATGGATTCAAACATCTGTGGAAGGAAGAATGCTATTTCTCCTCCTGAAACGAGGAGCTCCTATTAAGAGGTTATCTTTGACCCTCCAGATATCTACTGCTCACTCCAGTGAAACAAGGACCTTGAGAGCATGCAACAGTAGAGTGTAGGGAAATATTTTCTCATTAATCATCTGTTTCTTCTCGTATTCGTAACAGGCTGTACCAGTTGTCCAAAGCAGGGAAGCTCTGCGTCCCAGCCATGAATGTCAACGACTCGGTCACAAAGCAGAAGTTTGACAACCTGTACTGCTGCAGAGAGTCCATCCTGGATGGGTACGTATTCAAGCGGGGCCGTGGCCCTTGCTTGGGTTGCGTCGAACCCTCAGGGAACTGGGTCCATGGATCTGTCCTACCTGCCACTTCAGATCATTTTAAGTCAATTGATGTGTTGGAGGAGAAGAAAGACCCTTTATTACCTCTGGTCCATCCTGTTTGTATCGTAGGTGAGAATCTGCAAGGCATTTTGAGACAGCAGCTATTTCTCTACAGGTCAGAAGGTCCCAAGACTTGTTTGTACAGTTGTATGTAAAGCTCTACAAACATATGCACAGCAGAAAACAAACGTTGAGCTTTGTGTTTGTAGGATAACGGTCTTGCAGCGAAGACGTTGGTGTCTCTAGAAGTCTGGATTCGATGTTTTTAACCCAGCTACACGCATGAACGGGGCACATCACTTAAATTCTGCCTCTGCTCCTCTTGTGGACAGCACGTCTTCTCTTTTCCAAGTGTCTGGGAGATGCATCAAATATTTCATTAGCCGTAGTGATATGAGACACTTCCCAGTGCCCTTCAAGGTTGCTCACCGAGCCTTTGTGCTCTCGGGGTGACGTTGCCCTTCCATGTGTGCAGGTGACTCGTGTGCTTTTTCCCTTCCCGGTGAGCATGGCTGGAGCCGTGCTGGAGCCTTGCAGCTTCTCATACTCCAGTGTGACAACTTCAGAAGTCCTCACATATGGCTACAATACTGCTTCCCATCCCTCTTACCTTTGTGGGATCAGGATCAAACCCATCTGTGTCTGTTGCGTGTGTGTGAGTCAACCAACCGCTTCATCACAACAGTTTTTGCCTTTCTGATTTCCCTTTTTTTTATCCAATCCTGTGATTGGATAAAGAGGTTGTGGCAGACCAAGACTTTATCCCAGAACAGTTGCGTGTCCGAAGTGTAGACTTGAACCTGAGGATTAAATCCTGTCCTCCAGCTGAGCGTAATAAGTAGGTGCAGAAGGTGGGAATGACGGGGCCGATGAATGTTTTATCCACCTCTCCCCACCCTGGTCCTGCAGGATCTACAGCCACGTGCTGTACAAGCAAGCAGAAAAGTGTTTGCATCCCTCTGTGCTCCTCCTCCCCCAAAAAATATCCCATCAGGCAGATCGTGGCACTGGGAGCAGCTCTGCAGCATCCCGAGGATGCTCTTTAGGAGCCCATAGCGATTGGATGGGAATAGTCGCTGACGGGTACGTGGGCACCGGGAACATGATGTATCTTCTCAGACTGTTGGACTTGAGATGCAGTGCAAACTACTTGAAGTTGTGATCTAGAGAGGCTGTAAATCTCAGTGATCTTTTTTTTTTTTCCTCTCTCCTTCTCTTCTTTTTCTTTATTTTGATGGATTTGGGTGTCCGTGTCCCCGCCTCCCCCACTGACAAATTTTGTCAAAGCCAAGTGAGATTAGGAGAAGTTTTATTCTTCAGTTCAGTCTATGACATATTGCATCTGGCAGTGGTCCCTGTAGACAAGTAAGCACAGAAGCAAGGACAAACTTGACTTCCCAGACAAGTCAAGTTTCTGATGAGAAACAAACTTGACTTCCCAGAGGACAAACTTGACTTCCTAGACAAGTTAAGCTGCTGATGAGATGGATACCGGAGAAAAAATTGGCTGCTCTGTGCCAGGTGGCTGTGGTGTGGAGGAGGAACCATCCATGGAGAGGACAGCCTGCTTCAAGAGAAAAAACTTTTTTCATGTTGATGACTTGGTGTGGCTTAAAGTTTAAACAAGTCTCCAGATCTGCAGTTCTCGGTTCTTTCCTGGTGTAGAAACATCTCCTTCTGTTTAATCAAAGCCCATCTGGCCGTGCTGTTGGTGCTCAGCTGTGCTGCCGCTGCCTTCAGGCTGGTAGCACCAGAGGATCTCAGAGACCCAACGTAGGCTTCTCTGTTGATCATGGTGTCTGCTCTAACAGCTTTTTCCCAAATCTTTGTGGGGTTGGTAGTAGAGCGCCTCGTTTGTCAGCTCAGCTTTGGAGTGGTCTTCCTGGTAGTGGTCGTCTTGACCAGGAGAAGTGAAGAAGGCTCGTGTTTGTAAAACCCGTGTGTCCGAGTACAGGGGCATGAAGATGATCGTTAAAATGTATCCAAGAGCCACATGAGTTAGTGAACCACCAAATAGGTTTCCCTGGGTGATCTGCAACACGTGCAGTTTCTTCCCCACATTTCCATCACACGTTGTTCTAAAAGAGTGAATTTTGGGCTCCTTGTCAACTCAGCAGTGACGGTAGCCAGCTCCTCCATGCCGAGATGGTTTATTACACTGCAAACAGCCGGTGGTTTCTTGCTCTTCCTGCCCATCAAAACTGGAAAAGCTTAATCAAAATCATCAGCTGGTCTCCAAAATACACCAAATCTGCGAAGTTGTGATGCGGAGCAGCGTACTCGGAGATGCAATGTGACACTAACTGGGCTTTGCTCGAAGCGATAATGGGGAAAACGAGGGTGGTGAGGCACTGGCACAGGTTGCTCAGAAAGGTGGTAGATGCCCCATCTCTGGAAACATTCGAGGCCAGGTTGGATGGGGCTCTGAGCAACCTGATCTAGTGGGAGATGTTCATGCTCAGGGCAGGGGAGTTGGAACTGGATGATGTTGAAGGTCCCTCCCAACCCAAATCATTCTCTAATTCTATGAAAACATTTTGAAATAATTCCTCTAATAAAGTAGCCCTTCCTTCTTTATTATGGCCATGTCTCTGCTCTGTGGTCGCAGGGTTCAAGGCAGTCTCTGTTGTGGCAGTCAGCTGCCCCATGAAGAGTTGCCCCCAAATTTTGAGTGTCCCAGGACACAACTTGAAGCTCCACGTTCCATGCGTAGCAGCTGCTGCCAGTGGCTAAGAAACATTAAAGTCTTTAAAATCTTTATCTCGTTGTCTTCAGTTGTGATGGCTGATGGACCCTCATGGGGAGGTAAGTTGGGATTTGAGTTGAGTCTGGTCCAGGCATGTGAAACTGGGCCAAGGGAAAGCTGAGCAGAGGTGCAGTTAAGTCTGCTGTGGTTTTTATCGAAATTCTCTCGGAAGTGTAAGGGAATTTCACCTTCCCTGCACTGCTAACCTAGTTCCTCGTGTGCTAAAAATAGCCCGTAATGTAGGACACTCTTAGGGAGAAACCAGAAGGAAGCAGGGTGGAAGGGGAGAGCTTTGTTTGTGGAGAGCACTGGGGTTCTGGCAGTAAATTGCCACTTGCCTGCTCCTTCTGTAGTTATTTCTGTGGGGTTTTAAAAAAAAAACTATTTTAAAGTTTTTGACTTAAAAAAAAAATAAAAAACAGTAAGAAAAAATATTTTTGGAAAAGATTTTAAATATTTTTAGAGTACCAAAACAAAGGGATCCAACCAAAGAACCCAAAGGGATCCAACAAACAAACCCAAAGGGATCCAACCAAAAATAAAAAGACATCCAAACCCCAAATCCATCCTCTTTGTTGCGTTTCCCTGGGAGCACCCACCCTTACCGAAGGAAAAAAAATCAGTTTTTAGGTGCCCTTTGGGTCCTCTCTGCACCCAGAATTGCTGTGTGTCCTCAGGGATACAGGATGCAGCCGCGGTGGTTTGGAGGAGGAAGCCGGGGAGGACCGCTGTCCTTCGCAGCATCGTTGGTGGAACAGATCTCACTGCTGGTCTTTAATGGTTTTCCTTTTCCTTTTTTTCCCTTAGCCTCAAAAGGACGACAGACATGATGTTTGGAGGCAAGCAAGTGGTGGTTTGTGGCTACGGGGAGGTAAGGGGGCTCCTCGTGACGCCGCACGTCGAACCGGCGCAGCCTTTGCACGGCTTCGTCCCACGGGGCTTCGCTGGCCGCGGGGCTCTGCATCTGCAGGTGGCTTCAAACCTGGCGAGTTGGCCAAAACGGAAGATTTTCTCCATTTCCATTAAATTTCTTTAGCATCCAATACCAAACCTGAGTCTTAAAATCCAGGCGTGTTCAGCGTTCCGAATGGCTTTCGCATCCGAACGCTTAAATATTCAGATATTGATATATTATCTATTAATATTATAGTTATATATTTCTCTACCGGATGTATATTATATATTTTAATTTAAAAATATGGAAATGTGGGTTCTGCAGATGCAGTGTGCGGCCGCAGCGTCGCGTGCTGGGGGGTGGTCAAGAAAGATGCGTTCATCTCGACTTGCCCCTGGGCTCTCCCCCCCAAATGGAGTAGTCCTCTCCCAAGGGTGGGGATATCCACCCTTTGGCAGTTTTTGTTGGGACCAGTGAACACCAGTTACGATGAGCTGTGCTGTGGGTGCCATACTGGGACTCCTTTTTTTTTTTTTTTTCTCCCCAAGAGCTGAAATTGGACAATTTCCTCATGTGCCATCAGATTTTTGGCCAAGGCTCGGTCATTTTTAACCATTCCTGTGAGCTGCGCTGTATGTGCTGGGTAAAGGTTAAAGCTCGTTAACCCTCGGAGATTTAACCCTTAAACTTCCTAAATGGAGTGAAGGTTACAAGAGATTCTTCAACTTTCCCTGAGATAAGCGTAATCTCTCGTTACCGTGATGCTTTGTAGATACCAGGATATTTTTGGTGGAAAAAATACTCTTTGGGACCAAAATCAACAGCACTTTTATATTTTTCAGTGCCCCTCTTAGCTAAGCTGGGCCTGACTCAGCTCCTAGATTACTCCAAATCCAGGAATTTCGTGCACCCAGAAATTAAGTATATGCAACCAGAGGGTCGCAAAGGGGCTCCAGAAGAGACACCTGGAGCTGTATGTTCCCCATACGCTTCCCATGGCTGTAGAGCTGCTTGGTGGCTCCTGAGCTCCCGGCACCTCACTCTTCCTCTGTGCTCTTCTCCCTCCCCAGGTTGGCAAGGGCTGCTGTGCTGCTTTGAAGGCCATGGGCTCCATAGTGTACGTGACAGAGATCGACCCGATCTGTGCCCTCCAGGCCTGGTAAGCAGTCGCACCGAGCCCGGCTTCTTCTTCAGGCTTTTTTTTTTTTCCCCCAGGAAAACCATGGCCAGAAGCTGCTTGGCAGTGGTCCCTCCCAAGAGAGGTGCGGGTGAGGGGTTCATGGCTTCTCTGCACCCTCAGAGGGACCCACAGCTCTGTCCTACAGCCAGAAAAGGGTTCCTGCACTAAAGCATCACCTGGTTTATCTGTATCATAGAATCACAGAATGGTTTGGGTTGGAAGGGACCTTCAAGATCATCCAGTTCCAACCCCCCTGCCATGGGCAGGGACACCCTCCACTACACCAGGTTGCCCAAAGCCCCATCCCACCTGGCCTTGGACACTTCCAGGGATCCCACGTGCCAGCTCACGTAATCGTAACCACAGTGGCCAAGAGTTTTAACGACCTGGCTTGAAAGAGTTTAATGATGTGGCTTGAAAGGATGTTGGGAGTGAACCACGACCTTTGGAGAGCAAAGCTGGGCTCTCCCTCACCCGAGGGATGTTTCACTTTCTGCGACCACTTTCACTTCACAAACCCTTCCTCGCTCACGCCGGTGCCCCGGCGCAGGGCTGAGCACGCGGCTGTCCCCTCGCACGGGCACCTTGCCGTTGCACCCCACCTCGTTTCCTCCACGTAGAGGTTGTTTCGGTGCAGAAACGCTGCTCCTGCATCCCAAGGTGCGAGGTGGGGCTGTGTGACTATGGAAGCAGAGTCCCAAAAACACCTGGAGCCTTATTAAACCCGCAGCCACGTCCTAACAGCATGCCTTCAAAGGGCTATCGCGGTGAGAAGACTAACGAGCCCTGCTTAATTAGCAGAGCTGATCAATTCTCAGTCTGCTTGGCCACCTTCATGAGTGGCACATCCGGCACCCACATCCCGAATTGTGAATCTGGTCGTTTGTGGCAGCCCCTGCACCACCGCGCGGCCCCTCTCGTAGGGGGTTTGCGGTGGGGAAAAAAACCCAAAACACTCAGTAAATGGGACATTGAGCAGAAAAAAAAATTCCTTTTTTTGAATAGTAACTGTGATTTCGCAGCTTGTGAGAGTCACAGAAATAAGTTCTCAGGAGGACTGTCAACAAATCCTAAAAAAAAAACCAGTAAATTCCTGCCCGTGTTGTCGGATGCGCCTTTGCTCGGTGAAGTCAGGGAAGATGAAGGAGTGCTCAGCGCTCCTGAAGATCGTGTAGGAACCTAAATATGGATCGTGAGGTTCGTGGTAGACATCCGTGGGCTGGCTGTGGTTGGGTCTTTTTTAAGATGATCTAAATCCATATCAGAAAGGGTTCTGCAGCAGGAGGGCGGATCCGCATCTCCCGCATGTGCGTTGCAGCAGGAGCAGCTTTCGAAAAGCCGCCTCGATGGAAAGTGGAGATTTGCAGATGCGGAGGCCGTGACAGAAAACGGGAAACCCCCAAAATCTCTTTTCACTTCTCCCCACAACAGTCCCAGATCCTCCAGGTTGACTCCAGAAACCCTCCTAATGGCTCGGGGCACCTGGCCCTTCGCACACGGCCGTGCTGGTTTCCAGTCTGGCATTAGAAAGTTAAAATAAGTATCTGAGAATCACTTGATGGGATTTTTTTCTATTTTTGGAATGTTTTGCTGCTTCTCAGACTACTTTTTTCCCCCCTCTCCTCTTAGCATGGATGGATTCCGGCTCGTGAAGCTCAATGAAGTCATCAGACAAGTTGACATCGTCATCACCTGCACAGGTACACGGTCCCCGAGGCAGGAGGGTCGTCAGGGATGTGTCCACCCATAATTGGGTCCACCTTTTTCCAAAGGAAAAGGCAAAAAGGTGGGGGAAGTGAACGTGGGTAGTTTTTTATGGATATCGCTGTCCGGCAGGCAACAAGAACGTGGTGACCAGGGAACATCTGGACCGGATGAAGAACAGCTGCATCGTCTGCAACATGGGGCACTCCAACACCGAGATCGACGTGGTGAGCGCAGGGACGCGCGTCGGGAGCGGGGACGGGGTGGGGTGACGGTGCTTTCGGGACCCTTCGGCAGCCATGTCTGCCCCGTGCCGCTTGAGCGAGCACCTGGGAGGAGATCAAACACTCCATCGCTCCCCGTGTCAGCAGACACTGTCAGATACGTCGTCCTCACTCTGGTGATCCCAAAGGACGCCAGCGAGCCAGACAAATTGCTCCAGCTTCCAGCACAATGTCTGGTGTCCACCAGCTGCGTTCCTTCCCCGAGGGAGCCAGTGAGTTGTCCTCTCCAGCCCAGTCCCTCTGCTTTTGCCATCTTAAACCATTAAGACCCAGCCCAGCGTTCAGCCTGGTGCAACACAGCGCCCTCAGCCCCACCGCGCGCCACCGGACGGCACTGACATCGGCGCTGCTTAGAGACGAGCAGAAAACCAGGAGGGTCTTGTCTGGTGGCCAAACCGAAGGGTTTAAAGCCATTTTCTGCGCTCCCGAGCCCACCTGGCCAGGAAGAAGTGACAACAGCCGTGTGGTTGGTGACCATGAGCCCTCTTCAGCCAGAAGAGCTCCAACAATAGTCGTTGCTGGAGCTTTGATGTTGTTGTCATCATAAAAATAGTTCCAGGCTGTGATTCATGAAGGTTTCGTTGGTCGGAGAGTGCAGCCGGACCCGAAGGAAACTATAAGCCCAGGGCAACGCCAGCGAGTTGCTTCCTCTTTTCCTCCCTGTTACGTAGCTTCTGGATTTTGATCTTTTGCCAGTGCTTTGACTGTTCTAACACTGTGTTTCAGGCCAGCCTGCGTACGCCCGAGCTGACCTGGGAGAGGGTGAGGTCCCAGGTGGACCACGTCATCTGGCCAGACGGGAAGAGGATAGTCCTTCTGGCAGAGGTGAGTTGCGGGCAAAGGAGCAGGAATCGCGACCTGTTCTCTGCTTGAGGAGGAACAAAACAAGGGCTGGGTGAGCGGTGGAGCCGAAGTGCGGCCAGAAATCACCTCCTGGGCCTCAGCAGCTCAACGGACCCTCTGGTTGAAAGGCTTAGTGTGACCTGTTTTGGCCAATGAGTTACTGGAACGCAGAAAAGCTCCTGTGTTTTCCTTTGTCCCACCCCAGGGTATCTCCCACAGGGTATTTCATCAGATTTCTGCTGTTTTACTGAGTTACAGGGACAACCAGTATCTTGGGATTCAACTGCCGTGTTGTGGTTTGACCCACCGGCAAGTAAACACCACGCAGCCGCTCGCTCACCCTCCCTCACCCCTGGGGAACGGGGAAGGGAATTAAAGGGAAAAAGGGAAGAGACTCGTGGGTTGAGATAAGAACAATTTAATACTAATATAAAATTAAAAGTAATAATAAAAGAATATATATATTTGTACAATTATAATAATATACACAAACACATGATGCTCGATGCAGTTGCTCACCACTCGGTGACCAACACCTGTCCCATCCGGCAAACGATCCCGAAACGGGTTAAGTCCTGGCACCGCAATCCCGGATGAGTGAGAGGCACGAAAAGGGAACGAGAGAGAGAGAGAACATCCCAAAAATCTGTGAGAGCCCTTGGAAGAGAGTTCTCAGAAGAGCAAGAGCCCTTCTTCCCGGTCAGCCCTGATCTAATATACTGGGCATGAGGTTGCATGATCTGGAATACTCCAGTGGCCAGTTTGGCCCTCAATCCTAAGTGTGAGTTCACTCACAAGGGGAGTTGTGGACCTTCTGTCCCAGCCGTGCTCCCCCCAGCCTGTTGTGCTCCGGCACACTGGCAAAACTTGGGAAGCTGAAAGGTCCTTGATGTCTCAGCACCAACTATAAACATCAGTGCGCTGTCAACAGCCTTCTCGTAATTAATCCCAGGCTAAAAACAAACCACGGAGCTCTTCTGGCTGCTGAAAAGCAAAACTAACCCTATCCCAGTCAAAACCAGGACGATGTGATAAGTGTTTCATCCCAGAAGAGACGCGTTCCACGGGGGGTTCTTGTACCTCCTGTAGGGTCGTAAACTGGTTTTGGTGCCGTGTTGAGATAACAACCAGTTTTTGCTTCCCAGGGTCGCCTGCTGAACCTGAGCTGCTCCACCGTGCCCACCTTCGTCTTGTCCATCACTGCCACCACGCAGGCGAGTAGGGTTTGGGCTGAGCCAAAAGCAGCGTCTCGCTCCGTAGCGGGCAGCAGTTACTTACCTAAGTGTCTTCTCCATCCAGGCTTTGGCTTTGATAGAGCTCTACAACGCTCCCGAAGGCCGCTACAAGCAAGACGTGTACTTGCTGCCTAAGAAAATGGGTAAAGACGTACTCGTTGCCTTCTCTTTTTGGGTTTTGAGGTTGAACAGATGGGAGGTTTTGCTCGGCTGGGCTGAGGACAGCGGGGCATCGCAGCCTCCTGGGCTCTCGTGTTTGCTTCCCTGCCAAGCTCAGGGTCTCCCAGCAAGTTCTTCCCGCTGGGTCTGGGCTCTCTGCTAAATTGGACGCGTTGTTTCTCCGTCCCACCTGGGGAAAACAGGCTGACGTGCCTGGCAGACCGTGGGAGTCCATCCGTGCTGATGCAGGAGATTTTCGTGTAGAACTTCTCACCAGCGGAGCTGCCTCTGTTGGCTGCGAAGACGCGTAGTCACTGACCAACAGCTCTGCCAGCAGAACCCCCTCCTGAGGACACAGCTCTACTGACCACGCTTCTGCTACAGAACTGGTCTTTTTTTTTTTTTTTTTATTAATTATGGGTTTTGAGACCAGGTGCAGCTTGTCCCTAGCTTGGATGTTGGGTGTCACCTACCAGAAACGTCCAGTGGCTCCTGCATCCGTAGAGCATCCAAGCTTGCCCAAATGCAGCACCAGACCCAGGAATCCTGCTAGAAGGATATTTCAGAGAAAAGTTTTCCCTTCTTACTCAAAATAAGATGAGAGCCTTGGTTTTCTCCATTCAGGGTGAAAAACAGTCCTGCAATTGAGGAGCAAAGGCGTGAGGAGCGATGCCTTTCCCAGCCTGGGCTTTAGGGACCTGGTGCACAGCAGGAGGGGGACTCGTCGCCTTCCCCTTCCCCGTACTAACGAGGCTTGAAATCGTTTCAGATGAGTACGTGGCAAGCCTCCACCTCCCAACGTTCGACGCCCACCTGACGGAACTAACGGACGAACAAGCGAAATACCTGGGGCTGAACAAGAACGGACCTTTCAAACCAAATTACTACAGGTGCTGCTCCTCCTCCTTCTGCCATGAGTGTGGGGTGCATGTGTGGGGGGGGACGGGGTTTAATCCCACCGCTCCCCTCGAGAAGACACCGTGGGCTTTCGGAGAATTCCCGTCGCCGCGTGGAAAGCGGTCCGGCCGGGAAGGGGACGGCGCGGTTGGAGCTGTGACACTTGGCAGGACATGAGCCCTTTGTATCTGGCAGCAGCTGTCCCCCAGACGTGGCACGTGGCAGAGCGATGCCACGCGGCCAACTGGGATGACAGCTTTATTTTTAAAGTTTGACGAAGGGTGAGGAGTGCCGGGGGCTGCTCCGATGGGCTCAGCTCTCCTCCCCCAGCACGGGCTGTGCTGATCCCCCCCCAAAAAATAATAATAATTTTCAATATGAGCCCCTGGCCCCTTCTCTTTCCAGGCTGCTCTTTGCAGCCGACGCTGCAACGCGGTTTTTAGCGTGAAAATGAAACGGTTTTGCACAAACACAGATCAGAGCGTTGGGGGGTTTGAAGCTCAGGTGCTTTTCTTGCAGGAAAAGGCATTTTCTTGGCGTGCAGGTCTTCAGTGCTCACAGGAGAGCAACACCGCACCAAAACATTCCAGTTTGGGGGTTTGGTGGTTTTTGCCAGACCCTGAGCTTTAGTGGAGGAATTTCCTCTGGTTCCATTTTCTTCGCCCTGGTTTCGGTGTCCGGTTGCAGTCCTGACCTTGTGGGGAGGGTGGTTTGTCCCACACACGGAGAAGTCGGGATGAGTAGAGAGTGACAGCAAATTCCCTGCATCAAGGGAGAGCCACAACAAGTCAAACATCCCCCAGGCACCAAGGGATGGAGATGAACTGGGAGAGCTTTGGCTTAGTGTCCTGCAGGAATTTGAGCCTCCGGATACAAAGGGCTAAGAGTCGAGTTTTCCAAAGTTCTGTGTTTTGATGCGTAAGTGCGTAGGACCGGAGGTGAGAGATCTCCAAGTGCACGTAGCTTCTTTTTCCAGACACAACAGTGAATTAGACTTCATCCTCACGTAGCTCAACAGCTTGCTCCGTTAAAGCAAGGACCTCTCTCTCCTTACATGTAGCTTCGTTTGCGATACGAATTATCTGCTTTTAGTTCCCAGCCTATCGGGAGTCCCTTTGGAGAGGGGCTTTTTACAAGGGTATGTGGTGATAAGACGAGGGATAATGGCTTTAGACTGGAAGAGGGGAGATTTAGACTGGATCTAAGGAAGAAATTCTTCCCTCTGAGGGTGGTGAGCCACTGGAACAGATTACCCAGAGAAGCTGTGGCTGCCCCATCCCTGGAAGTGTTCAAGGCCAGGCTGGATGGGGCTTTGGGCAACCTGGTGTAGTGGAGGGTGTCCCTGCCCATGGCAGGGGGTCGGAACTGAATGATCTTTGAGATCCCTTCCAACCCAAACCATTCTGTGATTCTGTGATTCCCAATAAATTCAGCTGGTTTGAGCCAGGCTTTGGCATTCGAGGCATTTGCTCCTGCACCTTCAGTGTGTCCTCTCCAGTTTCTGAGCCAAACCGCTGCAAACCGCTGGGACTCGGTCCCCGAGTCAATCGGGTGCCGTGGAATTTTCCCCTTCCCGCCCTGGAAGCGAAGGGCCACGTCTGAGCAGCGAGGGCAGGCGGCCACATACAACGTGGTGTTTGTGGGGACGAGATGAGGACCGAGTCCCTTTCCGAATCATTTCTTTCCTTGGTGTCTCTCGCTCCCAAAATACACCACGGTGACGCTGGGCAGCTTCTCACCAAAACCTCATTTCCTCTTCTTTTCCCCAGATATTAAGTTCCTGCCGCTGTATCCCGGAGAATCGCAAGGAACAGGAACCCAAGTCTTTTCTCAACTACTGTACAGGATGAAGCAGCGCAAGCTTCCCAAGTTAGAGCCGGGCTTGCTCACGTAGTAGACAGTGTGTTTAGGTTATTTATTTATTAAATTAGAATACTGTACATGCGGCCTCTGCCACTGGTGTTCGTACTGCCGCGGGACTGGGAGACGGCGGATTTCTTTCTGTTTGTTTCATTTTCCTCTTTGGGTTGTTCTTTTTCGGGACTGGGAGGAATAGGGGAGGTGAGGAAGAAGCTGGTGGAACGGAATCACTGCGATGGACTTGGAACCGTCCGTTGTCACCGTTCATCCGACGCGCACGACGGCAGCCGCGGGATCCGAGTCGGGGGTCGCGCCTTGCTTTTGGTTTCCTTCGCATCCCAGCGCTTCTTCCAGCGGAGCGGGATCCCGGCGGCCGTGAGAGCCGCCCGTTTCTCCTGCCGTTTGACAACGCAGCTAAGAACCTCGTCTGCTCCGGGCGCTGCTGACCATGGGTGGTCATGGGTGCCACCATGGCAGCGAAGCGGGAAATCTCGCTGGAGAAACCTCTCGTAATTCCGCCGAGCTGCCCGAGGGACGGTTGTGCCGGTGAGTCGGTGAACTTGGCCTTAGCACTGCTGCAAGCTGTAACGAAGGGTCCGGTCGTTAGCGTCAGCCTGGGATAGCCCTTAGCACGTGGTAGGAGCTGGGAGGGCAGAGCAGTGCCCGCTCGGAGGCAGACGTGGTGGTGGTGGGGTAGGACCCACCACCGCTCCCTCTTCGCAGCTCCGCGGTGTTTTCCTGCTGCTTACGTTACGAGTGCCAACCTCCTACGGTTCAACCAAAGGCGTATTCCGGTGGGGCTACGGGGCAGCCTTGCGGAGCCGCGCCGGTGGAAGAGGCTTGCGACCTCACCGACAAATGCTGCTCACGGGTTGGGGAGCTCTTGCAAACCCAAGCGGAGCTCGTCGGCCATCCTGGCTGGGAGGACCCCTGTCCACGTGAGGTCTTTCTCCAGCTGAATTTCAGTCCTCATTGGAAACCTTTGGAGTTTTATTTTCTAGTAAGATTTGTATGATAAAATCTGTAAATCCCCTTTGAGCGTACAAGATGTACGCCTGAGTAATCCCCGTCCCGATTTTGTGCGCAAGGAAGAGTTCAGCATCGCTAAAACCCTTCAGTCGCCTCAAATCTTGAGGCATCAGGGCCGATGGAGAACAAATTTGCCATAGTTACTCTTTTTAGCCCAGGATGCCCCACCTGAACGCTGTGGACAGCATCAAGGTGACTTTCCAAGTCTTCGTGTCTCATCAGAGTCACTTTCATGGTTCACATGGAGAGTGTGTCCTCCTGAAATAAGATTGCCTGACCCCGTGAGCACAAAAGCCTTTATCCTGTGGTTGCTGCTTTGGTACCCAAGTCCCTCATCAGCTACAGATCTTGTTTTGTCCTCACGGACTTCTTTGCCATCATGAAAAAACTCTTTTGTGGCAGCTCATTCACGCACAAGAAAGGAAAAACTGTGGAATTACGGTCTCAGCAGACAAGTCCTTCTCATGGCTCTTGATGCCGAGGTCTGAAATCAGCTTGACCGCAAGCTGCTTGTCTTTGGAGCAAACGTTCTCGTACGCTTGCTTATTCCAAGCTTCTCTTTGAAATTTCTCAAAGCCTGGAAGGAAGACCTTGAGAAGACTTTGAAAAGACATTAGGCCTTTGAGGAGACTTTAGGCCTTTGGGGATACTTTGAGAAGACATTAGGGCTTTGAGAAGACTTTGAGAAGACTTTGAGAAGACATTAGGGCTTTGAGAAGGCTTTGAGAAGACTTCAAGAAGACGTTAGGCCTTTGAGAAGACTTTGAGAAGACATTAGGGCTTTGAGAAGACTTTGAGAAGACTTTGAGAAGACATTAGGGCTTTGAGAAGGCTTTGAGAAGACATTAGGGCTTTGAGAAGACTTTGAGAAGACATTAGGGCTTTGAGAAGGCTTTGAGAAGACTTCAAGAAGACGTTAGGGCTTTGAGAAGACTTTGAGAAGACTTTGAGAAGACATTGGGGCTTTGAGAAGACTTCATCATAGACCGATCGCTAACCACAAACTTGAAACCATCTCTACTCATTCATTAATTTTATCCAGACCGTGAGATTTCGGGGAAAAGTCCCCTGAGCTATTTGAAACGTCACGTTTGGGTCTTTCCCCGCGCTGGGGTACCGTGGTCTGCATCCACCAGCGACCCCCAGAGTTTCTGTCGTTCTCCGCAGACGCGCAGCGTGAAATCCCGCTCTCGGTCGAGGTGAAACGCGGTTGCGGGGTCACGTTGAGCAAAGCAGCTTTTGGAAAATAGGTGTCCCAACTGCTTCTGCCCTGGGAAAATCCCTCTCCATCCGCGTGACCCTTCGGCACAGCTCACGCAGTCGCTTACCTCCCCCGTGTCCGTCGCTTGTGCAGCATATGGTGGTGCTGTCCTCACCCGTGAATTCCTTCGTGCCCGTTTTTAAGCCCGTTTCATCTTCCAGGTAGATAGGAGAAAAAGAAAAAATTATTAATAAAATCCCAACTGGCTTTTCCCACCTCGATTTTTAAAGCTCTTCTCCAACGTTGTTCTGCTTCTTCTGTAAGCTTTTTTGCTCGCTTGGCTTTTTCCTAATCAGTCTGGAATCATATTCTGTGATCATCTCTAAATTAAACGTGTAATGGGTTGGGTTTTGGTTTGTTTTGTTTTGGTTTTGTTTTTTTTTTTAACATAACGCATTTTTAAAGAATTAGGAAAAAGGAAATTTAGGTAACACCAGCAAAATTGTATAAGGAAATTAATTCTGTTCTGAACTTTAGAAATAATAAGACAAAAACCTGTCATCAGCTGCAGTGAGGAAACGAGAACTTTGCAGACGTAACATTTCCAAAAGGATGTTTTAAATATTAATGTCTGAGTGATTGTATTAGATCAGCAATAAAGACTCTGTAATCTCAAAACACGAATAAAACATTGGAAAACTCCGCTTCTCCGGAGCATCTTTTGGGTGCGGCGGGAGGAGATGGGGAATTTTTTGGGCTGGGGGGCTACAACGGTGGGGTGTGGGATGGAGATGCCCTGGCGTGGGGGTGGGGATGTTGTTCCCAAACCCGGTGCTGTGCCGTAACCTCAAGCTCCCACCGCTGCCGTGTAAAACCTGGGAAGCTGCTCCAGCAGCTCCATGTCCTTGGGGCAGCCGGGGCTGTTTGGGCTCCGGGCGACTGTTTTGGCTCTTGATGTGCCCTTGGGAAAAGCGGCCTGAGCGGTGCCGGAAAAATCCCGGATCTCTTGCTCCTGCTGTCACTGGCGAGGCCGTGGAGGGAAACGCCGACCTAAAGACTTGGATTTTCCAGTGGCCGGGGAATGATGCGGGACAGGAGCAGCACCAAGATGGGGTGTCCAGCACCTCCCCGGCTGGGTGCCTGCGTCGTCACCCCTAAAAACAACCACCCCCCCATATTGGGAGAGAGGAGAAGTGTGGGGAGGGGAAGTCGGGGTCTCCAGCCCCCAGGAGCTGCTTTGAGCCAAGACTGGGGGGCCGGGGGTCTGGATAACCCGACTCAGCGGGTGATTCTGGGGGGGCTGCCCCGGCATGGGGACCCCCGGCCGGTGCCTGCAGTGGGGCAGCTGCAGCCCCCCAGGCCGCAGCAGGACCCCGCACCCCGTTATCTCCATGGCCACCCCCCTGGACCCCCAGTAGCCCCACGGGCCCCTCCTACAGCCACCAGCTCCCCCCACCCATCGCCCGCAGGGACCCCTCGTATTCTCCGCACCCCCAGGGACACCCCTGCTGCCAGCAGCCCCGGGGACACCCCATATCCCGCCCCCCCCAGCATCCCATGCGCCCAGCACCCCCCTTGCCCCCCCAAACCTGCCCCCTCCAGACACACCCCATGCCCTCCCCCAGCCCCCCTGTTCCCAGCACCCCCCATCCCGAGGGTGCCCCAAATCCCCCCCCCGGCGTGACCCCAAACCCCCCCCGCCGCACCCCATCAGCTCCCCCCCCCTCCCACCGCCCCCGGAACGCCCCTCCCCACCCCAAGGCCCTTCTGGCCAATAGCGGGGCGGGGGTGTGCCCTCTGGCCCCGCCCCGAGGAGCGGCGGGCCAATGGGCGCGTCGGGGGCGGGGCGTGGGCGGGGCGTGAGGCCCGGCCCCCACGTGCTCGGCGGCGCCGCGGGGGGGGCGCAGCGGATGGAGGCGGCGGGCGGCGCGGCCCCGGCCCCGGCCCCGGCCCCGGGCAGGGCTCGGCCGGCCCAGCCCCCGCCGCAGCCCCTGCCGCAGCCGCAGCCCAAGAGCCGGGAGCTCTTCAGGACCCAGCGGAAGGAGTCCGAGGTAAGGGCGGGGGGCGGCAGTGCCAGCACCGCCCCCCCCCCCCCCCCCCCGCCCGGGGTCCTGCTTGGGGAAGGGGGGACCACAGGTGGGGGGGGTCCGTTCTTAGGGGTTTGGGGTCCCTGCCCCGGGGGTGCGGGGTCCTGTGGGGCTTGAGCCGAGGTGCGGTGGGGTTCGCGGTCCTAGGGGTGCCCCGCTCTGGGGGTTTGGGGGTGTCCTGTGGGGGTGGGGGGTGCCCAGTCCGGAGTGGGGGTCCCCACGGAGGCTGCCCTCGGCACTGACACCCCCCAGCTCGGCTCCCAGAGCTGGCTGCAGTGTTTTGGGGTCCCAGCTGGGCTCCCCCATACCCTCCAGGTACTCATTTACCCCGCCAGCGTCCAGGGGTCGCAGTCCCCTCCGCCACCCTTCACCCTTCCTGCCCAAATAACGTAACCCCTAAACGCCCCCGGGCTGTGTCGCCACCCCTGCTTTGTCCCGGCTGCACCCATCCGGCTTTGTGGTGCCAGGCTGGGAAAGCAGGACCGGGCTCAGGTCACCAGGATCCAGTAAAGCCACCACGGGACCCCTGTGAGCAGAGGATGGGAAACCCTCGCTCCCCCGCCAAGGAGCTGCAGGTTGAGGGGCTCCCCAGGGAGCTGACCCAAAAAAAGTCCCTTCTTCCCGGAGGACGGTGCCCGAGTCACGGCCCCCGAAACCCTGCCCATGAATTTGGGGTTTGCTTTTCTCCTCTGGCTCAGCCTCGCCAAGCGGATTAGCGCTGCGCACGCTTCGCCGCATTCCTCGTCGGCTTTAGCTCCTTGAGCTGCCCCGCTGGCTTGGCTGCAAAATTTGGGTGAGAAACCAGCATTTCTGAGCAAGTGGTGCTCAGCCCAGAGCATCCTCCGGGGTCGTCAATATTAATGGTGAGGATGTGCGTCGGTTCCAGCCCGGTTGCTGTGAAGGGATGCTGGGACTCCGAAGGAGAAATTATGTTAATTTAGTCGATTATCCATTCATGTGTGCCCTCCCCGGGGCACGGCGGCACGATGCCGATGCCGGGCGTTGGGTCGTCGTCTGGCCGCGGCCGCCCGCTCGCTGCCCCGCCGTCATCCTCCGGCGAAGTTTCATGCTCCAGTTCCTCATCCGCAGGGGAGGAGGGGAAAGATCCGCAACCCTACGGGCTCCAAAAGGGCCAATCCCGACCCCGAAAGCTGTCGGATCTGGGATGCTGAGAACGGAGCGCGGCCAGGGGGTGGGGTTGGATCCCTCCCGGGCACCTTTGCTTCAAACCAGCCCCGGATTTTGTTTTTAAGCACGTGTGGGGCTCTGAAATGCATCCAATGTTCCTTGGCACTTTGGGTCCTGCCTCTGCTTTCCCTGAGACTTGAGAAATTCTATTTTTACATTCGCCTCCCAAATCCGCGCTGTATTTTAAGTAGCCTCACGCGGACCACCCGCTCGAGCCCTGGAGACCAGTATCAAGATCATCCACACACCAGTCGCTGCTCCAGGCGGCTGGAGGGGGTTTAGTGCGAAGGCTGAGAGCGCCGGCAGCCGTCCCGCCTCCCGAAATATCCGTGGGGATGCTCCAGTCCCCTCGCTAACCCCAACCCGTTCTCCGCAGGGCTCGGTGGATTGTCCCAACCTGGAGTTCGAATACAGGGATGCCGACGGGCACGGCGCAGAGTTAGCAGGTGAAGCGGCGTTTGGGTGCCGTGTTGCTATTAATAAATATCCGTCGGGATGGAAAAAAAAAAAAAAAATCCCTCGGGGAGTCGAGCGAGCGGGATGGGGGATGGATATCGAGTGGTATCATCCTCGTGGTAACGGAGCAAGAGGGATTTATTAATAGAGAGCCACTCGCTCCCCGGGGACGAGCGAAAGGGGCGCGGGGGGGCACAGGGATTACCCCGCGCTCCGAAGGATCCGGGACACGATGACAGGCACGCAGGGGTGGGAGGACAGGCAGCGTGCCCGCTGGCACAGCCCAGGCTGGGAAGCGTCAGCCTTTATCGTGGGCGTCACGATGGGTCGAGTCCTCGGCCCGTATCTTCTGCCTCTGGCTGCTTCTGCTCCGTAACCCTCGGGATCCGGCGCGGATCTCGACCGGCAAACGGGCTATTTTTAGCCACGTGTGTCTCGGCTGCACGAGCTGGTCTGCCTAAAGGATGTTTTCCCTGCGAGGGATCCTTCCTCCGCCCTGGCAGGACCATTTCAGGCCCCCGTGGTGCTGCTCAGCACCGTAGGGCCTATAGGAATTATATAGGAACAGGTAGGAATTATATAGGAACAGGCACAACGTGATGTCCCTCCAAGTCCAGCCCCTATTTGCAGGTCCCAAAATATCCGAGCTGCTGGGTGTGAAATGGGTGCAGATCTCGCCCGGGTGCTCCTGTGGTCCCTCCCTTTGCAAACTGGCTTAACTGGGACAGAATGTTCCCCCCCTCCCCTAAACCTCCTGCTGCGGGCAGGAGTGTGGGAAGAGCTGAGCCTGGACACGGCGAGGGGAGAGGAGGGGGAAAAGCCACGAGGAACAGAAACTCCAGGTGTAGGACAGGACTAGTCTTGGCCACATGGGTTTTTCTTTGTAACTATTTTGATTTATTTTGATTTAACTGATTTCGACATAAAAGTCAGGATATCTGCACCGTCCTCCCTGGTTACCCCACGGGCACGTATTTCCCTGGCTGTGAAATAGGGATAAAAATGATGGATTTGTTAGATTTGGGTGGCTCCAAGATGCCCCTTGGAGCTACTGAAGAGCTCAGGGATAAGTTTAGGACTCTGCCCCATATCTTCTCGGGGCGTGTAGGGATATTTCAGAGCCCTACGAGGAATTTGGTGATGATGAGGGGGGTGAAGCCCCTCCGGGTCCCTGCTGACCCCTTTCTCCATCAGAGCTGTACAGCTACACCGAGGAGCCCGAGCTCAGCACCAACAGGAGATGCTTCGAGGAGGATTTTCACCCTCAAGGTACCAGCTCCGGGCTCAGCACCCCGGGGCTCTGGGCAGTGCCCCTGGGCAAGAGCGGGACCCCCGAGAAGGCACCTGACTGGTTGTCGTGTCCCCTTTCCAGTGCAGGGCAGGAGGTGGCTGGAGTTGGATGGGACTCAGCAGAAGGCCTACGTCATGCGGCTGCTGGATGGGCTGGAGGTGGTCAACAGGGACAAGCGGCTCAAAGTAGCACGGGCCATCCTCTACCTGGCACAGGGTAAGGACCACATCCCCTGTGTCTGGGTGCAGCCACGTACCCACTGCCTGGCTTCATCACCGGGCTCTGGGAGAAGATTTCTCTTGGGTTTCACCAGGTTGGTGCAGTGAAGCTCCTTCCAGGGATGGTCCCATGTGCTCCAGGGCTTCAGAGGCAGCTCCCTCCTAACTAGTGTCTCCCTTCGGGCCTCTCCAGGCGTCTTCGGAGACTGCGATAATGAAGGTGATGTCCTGCACTGGTCTCGGCACAACAGCTTCCTCCTGTACCAGCTGGGAACCTTCACCGCCTTCCTGGAGCTCCTCAACATGGAGATCGAGTGAGAGGACCTGCCCTCATCCTCCTCACCCTCTTTGTCCTCTTCTTCATTTTATTCTTTCTCCTTGCCCTTCCTCACCCTCCTCTTCTTCACTTTCTTTGAACTCATCCTCCCTGCCCTCTTCTTCTCTCTCCTTCCTCCTCCTCCTCCCTGAGGACCAGGGAGGTGGCACGTCCCCCAGCACAGTGTTTCCACCACTCCAGACATAGGCTGGGGGTCGTGGCGAGGAGCAGCCCGTGCCTGGTGGCTGGTGCTGAGCTGTTCCCCTTCCCTGCAGCAACAGCCAGGCCTGCAGCAGCGCGCTGAGGAAGCCGGCCATCTCGCTGGCCGACAGCACGGAGCTCAGGTACCCCCTCCCTGGCACGCTGGGTGGGGGCTATGGGTCGGCCTCTGGGGATGACGTGGCCTCTGCCCGGCAGTGTCACCTCCCTGCCATGCCGTTCCGGCAGGGTGCTGCTCAGTGTCATGTACCTGATGGTGGAGAACATCCGTGTGGAGCAGGAGCTGGATCCTCCCGAGTGGAAAACCTGCCGGGAGACCTTCAGGATGGAGCTGAGTGAGCCACAGAGTTCATTGTGCCCTAACGAGGTCCCTTCGTTGTGCTGGACCGTTGGGGAGACCTGAAGGGTGAGGGATCTGCTCTGAACCTGCTCCTGGTCCCTCTCCACCAGGTTTCCCTGTGCACACTGAAGAGCCATTTGCTCTTCTGCTCTTCACGATGGTGACCAAGTTCTGCAGTGGCCACGCTCCGCACTTCCCCATGAAGAAGGTCCTGCTTCTGCTCTGGAAGGTGCTTTTGGTGGGTGCAAACTCTTCCTTTTTCCAGAAACCGGTCATTTTGAGAATAGTGCTGCTGCAACCTGGATGCTCCTCACTATTCAGTCCAACCATAACAAGGTTATTTAGGATGGCACAAGGCTGACACAACGCAAACAGATTTTTCTGGAACAAGAGTGGGCTGAGCCATGCAGAGGACATGGGGTGGGGGAGAAGTCTGGAAAACAAACCAGTGATGTGGTGTCTTCATGCTCAACTCTCCAGTTTGATGGCCTCAAACTGCTGCTCCCCTGGAAGCCTAGAACAACCGCACAGTCCAGGTGGAGCATCTGCTCCCGCTTTCTCACCTCTCTTGTTGGTCCCTAGTTCACGCTGGGTGGATTTGAAGCCCTGCAAGCGATGAAGGTGCGGAGGCGGGAGGAGCTGGGGCTGCCGCCCTTGCCGGAGGACAGCATCCAGGTGATGCGCAGTATGCGTGCCGCTTCGCCCCCCACCTACTCCATCGAGCTCGTGGAGCAGCAGCAGCAGAAGCGTGGTCACCGCAGCCGGCGGGTAAGAGCGGGCTCATCCTCCTGGCACGTGGCCCAGGATGCTTTTCCAACGGGAACCATCATCTGTTCAAGGAGCCAGCCTGTGCTTGGGAGCCTATTTCCCTTCATCCCCAGTGCTCCTGTGTTTTCCAGTTTCATAGACTCACAGAGTGGTTTGGGTTGGAAGAGACCCTTCAAGGTCATCTAGTTCCAACCCCCCTGCAATGAGCAGGGACATCTTCAGCTGGATCAGGTTGCTCAGAGCTCCATCCTTGAATGTTTCCGGGGATGGGGCATCTACCACCTCTTTGGGCAATCTGTGCCAGTGTTTCGCAACCCTCATCGTAAAAAATTTCTTCCTTATATTTAGTCTGAATCTCCCCTCTTTTAGTTTAAAACCATTATCCCGTGTCCTGTCTCTACAGGCTCTACTAAGAAGTCTGTCCCCATCCACATCTTCCAATCCAAACCGTTCTATTATCTTTCTTATAAGCTCCCTTTAAGTACTGGAAGGTCTCCCCGGAGCCTTCTCTTCTCCAGGCTGAACAGCCCCAACTCTTCCAGCCTGTCTCCAGAGCAGAGGTGCTCCAGCCCTCCGATCATCTCTGTGGCCTCCTCTGGCCCCACTCCAACAGCTCCATGTCCTTCTGCTGTTGGGGACCCCGGAGCTGAACGCAGCACTGCAGGGGGGTCTCACCAGATTGGACCAGAGTAGGAGAATCCCCTCCCTCGCCCTGCTGCCCACGCTTCTTTGGATGCAGCCCAGGACACGGTTGGCTTTCTGGGCTGCCAGCGCACGATGCCGGCTCATGTCCAGCTTTTCATCCACCAGTTTCAGTTGCAGCAGATCCGCCCTGTGATGCACTTGATCCGGAGGAAGCGAGAGGACATCCTGACCCCATGGCAAAGGGTGATAAGCGCCGAGTAGCAAACTGCTCACAGCAAGCTGCTCTTTTTTTAGCTCCACTCTTGGAGTTGCTCTGTTATGGTCCGAGGATGAAAACGCCTCTTTTGCTGGGGGAGAGATGTTGGGTGGTAGCTCCAAAAGTTAAGATGGAAAATTGAGTCACGCCTCCTAGAGCAGCAAGGTTAGAGGTACAGAGGTTTATTCCTTGTCCAGGCTTTAGTGGCAACAGGCAGGAGGGGAGTCTTCACCTGAGGAACATCTGGGAGCTTGATCCTTCTAGGATGGAGAGGTCTGGTGCTGGCAGCTGGGAGGGAAATAAAATCCACTGAGTGACTTGAATTTCTCCCTCCTCTTCTTCTGCAGCCCCTGGTGAAGCAAGACAGTTTGGATATCTACAATGAGAGAGATCCCTTCAAGAATGACGAGGCAGGAGTCGACGAAGAGGAGAACGATGACGTGGACAGTGGGATTGAGGGGGAACTGGACCTGATGGAGCGGGATGCGATTATCCCCGCGATGCCAGCTCAGCGCCCACCTATTGAAAGGGTGTCATTCCCCAAAGGGCTCCCCTGGGCCCCCAAAGTCAGGTAACACCATCTGGTGTCGTTGCCATCCTCCCCAGCCCTACCTGTCCTGGAGTTCATTGCAGGCTGAGTGTCAGTCTGTGGCCAGTTCGTTGGCCTCTGGCGAGTTGAACTGAAGTGACTCCAGTTCTTTTTTTGTCTCAGTTCATCCTTTCTGGAGTGGGTTTAGCTGGGCCCTTTCCCAGGCTTTACGAACCAAGCATGGCCAAGCTTGGCCAATAAGTGGTAATCCCATTTTGGACATCTCAGGTTGTACTGGGAAGGAGCCTTGTGCTGGGATGTGGTGGGAGCAGGGTCAGCTTTCCCAGCTGGCACCACTGGATCTCGGTAGGGCAAGGTCCTAGACTAATCATCTTGGTGATGATGATGAAGCCTTCTTGAATGGCCTTACTCTAAGGTGAAAAACTGGAGAAAAAACATCTGAAGATAAAGGAGTTGGTGCCTTCCCTTCCTAAGACCAGTTCTGCTACACATAATATGGGAGAGGGTTAGGAAAAGAGGGTGAGAACCTCTGTCCCTTTCCCTCTAATCCATGTGAGGTTTTTTGGTGTTGACCCGCAGCCTGCGTTTAATCCAGTGTCTTTAAAACACAGGAGCAAATACATCTTTTGATGTGGGAGCAGTGACAGGGTTAAGTGTGTCTATCCAGAGCACTCCCTGCAGGGACACAGCACGAACTGGTGTCCCACGTGGGTTCCTGCACACGCGGTGCCACCGTACTCCACGTAACGTAACGCTCTCAGCTTCAAAATCGAATGGCCGTTGTTTTTCTTGGCTGGTGCCTGGAAAGCCAGCTGGCTTTCCTTCTGCCTGTGAGAGCCTTGGCTCACGGTTCGTGTCCTACTTGTAGTGCTGAGACCCTGACCAGTTCCCATGAAAGATGCCCAAGGTGGACAAGATGTCAGCTTGCTCTCTCGGAGCAGTACGTGCTCCGCTGGACTGCGGAGGCGACATTTGTTCGCTCAAAGTGAGCAGATGCTACCTGAAGATGCGTGTGCTGGGAGCAGAGAAGGTGGCTAAAGAGGTGCTGATCGTAGAGAGCTCCTCGCCGTTTATTTGCACGCTCCCGTGGAGTGGCACAGCAACTACAAATGGTTCTGGTTCCTGTTGCCTCTGACCAAGGAGAGCAATGGGGGCTCCTGCCAGCTCCTACTAAGACCTCTAGGAATCAATCTGAGAAAGCTCAAAGGTTCTTGCTGGTCCCGGGCTGCTGTCCTTTCTGAGCAGCACGCGCTGTGATCTGGTATATGTCTGTTTTCCAACCTTCTCCTTGTTTTCGTTTCTCTGCTGCTCCATCAGACAGAAAGACATCGAGCATTTCCTGGAAGCAAGCAGGACCAAATTCATCGGATTCACGCTGGGACAGTGAGTATTACGCGTGTACGTCCAACAAAGGCTGTCCCGTAGCTCCCATCGGTGCAATTTAACTGGTGGGAGGTGTCCACAGAGCTCAGGTTTCCTCAACTCAGCAGGTCCAAGGCATGCTCGGGGTGATGAGGAGCAGGGCTGGATTTTGCTGGGGCTGCAGCAGTGCACTCAGCGCTATAAAAACATGTTCCTGGAGATGCTGGTCTCCAAGGACCTCTTTCTATTAAAAATCAGACCTAGCCCAGAATAAGTGACCCCTGGCCCAAGCCAGAGACCAGTTTAATGAGGGAGGGAGTTGGGACAATCTGGTATCCACAGCAAATTACCCAGTTTGTGAATAAATCAAGCCGCGGGTGCAGAGTCATCCTGGCATGGGCTCAGCAGCATCCTGGCATGGGCTCAGCGTCATCCTGGCACGGGCCCAGGAGGGTATATTGGGTTTTAGGCGCGGTGCTGGGCTCAAGCTGGTTCCACACAGGGACCTGATTTCACTCCAGTTCTTCACCCCGATGTCGCCCCTCTCTTCTGCACACTGTGCTGGGGTGGAGGTGGGAGGGTGGGCAGCTCACACCAAGACCTCTCCCAGTTCCTGACCCATCTGGGATGCGTTCGGTAGATTCGGCAGACTACAGGCCCTCTCTTTTACCTTGCATTGCCATGTTTACCATATAAACGAGTGTTTAAATCCAGATCTTCTTCCCAGCCTCATATTTACCTTCCTTTATCCCCCCCCCCAGAGACACCGAGACCCTGATAGGGCTACCACGGCCCATCCATGAAAGCGTGAAGACACTGAAGCAGGTAAGATGGTGGCTCCGTGGGTGGCACTTGGATGGAGCAGCCCAGAAAGCCTTGCTGAGCAGCAGTCAGCTTGTCTAACCTCATCCCTTGCTATTTTTGCTCTCTGGCACTCAGCAGATGCTCTGAGGTGGAATTGGATCCGTGGAGATCTCATGGAGATCTTTGGCCAAAATCACCAGGGCCATAGGGGGATTGCAGAGCATCAAGTCCGGTGCACATGAACTTTGTGGCACAGCACTTGTAACGAGTTTCAAGTTCTTCAGATGTAAATGTTTCATGTGACTTTAGTCTTCTGCTCCTCTTCAGCTGATACCTTCAGTCTGAGCTCTTGCTCTTTCTGCCTTGGGAAGTCCATCTCATAAATCCAGTCAACGTCTGAACAGGTTGAGAGGGGCTGGATCTCCATCACATGCAGTGTGGGATCCTCACATCTAACCTCCGGCTGAAACAGTTACTGGAGGGAGGAAGAGGGTCCCTTCTTGTTAGTTGTCACAGGAAAAGCTTCTGGAGCTTCTTGCAGGAATTGGGGCAAAAAATGGAAAACTGAGTCCTCACTGCGGTTCCAAGTAGATTGTCCATCATTTGGCTTTTCCCTTTATCTGAGATGTAACATCACTGCATCCTGGCGAGCCTTTGCCACGTTGTGCTTTGAAGGTGACAGACTTCCAGAGTTGGGTTTGGACGTAGATGCCCAGACCTGTGCTGTTCCCAGGGGGAAGCATGGCCAGCCTTGGCTCCTGCTGTGCTCCACATGGAGCAAGACACCTCCAGAGGCCAACTGACCCTATCTAAGGTCTGGGTTGCCTTTTGGAGGCGATTGTCCCTGTCTGTTTACTTACAGAGAGATGCTAGGAGGAGTAGGTGGAAGTGATCAAAGGCACGATGTGTGAGGGGCTTCAGGGACAGAGGGATGTCCCACACAAAGACGAGTTCTCCATGAATCTGCTGTGACCTATTCACTTAACTCGGATATTACTGAAATCAGCAAATGTTGTTGTTGCTGAATGTGTTTCGTCCTTCAGCGGTGACACTGCTCTGCCTCTGTCTGTCTTTGCCAGCACAAGTACGTTTCCATCTCAGATGTCCAGATCAAGAACGAGGAGGAGCTGGAGAAGTGCCCCATGTCTCTGGTAAGAAGTTGTTGCACCCCATCACTAGACAGATGTGTGGAAGATTTCCAGGGTGTCGGAGAAAGCCATACATTCTCCGTGATCCTTAGGTCACACCTTGGATGCTCTGTTTTGTGGAAGTCCATATCTTGATTGAATGTAGCAGTGGAGAAAGGCCTGGAGCTGCCTGCAGTCAGCATGCAGCTATGTCCATCATGAAGTCATCAAGCTGGGTTTTATGGAGGTGGCTGACATATCTCAAGTGTGTGAACTGGAAATAGTTATTTTTTCCCTGGTTTCTAATGTTTCTCTGTGCTAGGGGGAAGAGGAAGTCCAAGAAACCCCTAGTGAGATCTTGTACCGAGCGATGCTGTACAATCTCCCCCAGTATATGGTAAGCCCAACTTTCCTTAAAACTAAAGAAAAGCTTTTGAGTGGAGAACGGTGCCAGTCTGTGAGCTGCAGAGCTCAGCACGGGGCTGCTGGGGTGTGCTCACGACATGAATGTTTAGATTTTGGTGGGAATCCAGAGCAGAGTTGGGTGGAAAGTAGAGTCCAAGAGGAGAGATTCGGAGAATCAAGGAGTGCAGATACCCAGGGGCATGGTCAAATGGTTGGAGACAGGTCAGTAGCTGGAAAATAGGATGTATGTGGAGGATTTGGAACAAGGAACAAAGTCCTCCACGTTGATGGGAGCTCAAATATGGCTCCCACCCTCTGGACACTGAGGGGAACCAGTTGAGGATGGCCCTGTGTCATCTCTTGAGCTGCATGAGCTGTAGTAATCACCAACAAGCTGTTGCACGCTGGTGCAGGCACCTTCGCTTCTGACTTCAAGAAGCAACCTACGGACTTCACTGGTCCCTTGAGCCTTTGTCCTTCTTGCTGAGATTAACGTTCCGTTACGGTATCGCGCTGATCTCCGAGCGCGATGGCTTGCTGGGCCAGGAACCAAACTAGACCATCACTGTGCTTTACGTGGCTCAGCTAAGAAGGTGGTGATGCCTTCAGGTCTCTGCTGTGCTCTCAGCAGCTGTTCAAACCATGAAGAGTCTGTTAGTTACGGCCTTCCTTACAGGGACATTCCTTGCCATGGCCCCAAGAGATTCCCCGAGGAATACAATGAGTGTCCTGAAGTTCAGCTGGGTTAAGATCCTGATTGGGTCATGTGCACTATGTCCGCAGGGAGAGACCAACGTGGATTTAAATGCGTGCAGCTCCTGCGGACCTTGCATTCTTTTATCCGTACTCCTAGAGCTCAGGTGCTCACGATACCTTAAGTTGATGCTAAAACAGCCGCCGTGGTCCCCACTCTTGGCCTGTCTGTCCAGGGTATAAAAGGAGAGGTTGAGCCTTGGCATGGGCAGTCCACCACGGTGAGAAGTGCTTGGGCTTGTGAAAGCCTGTAGACTTGGCTTGAAGTTGTCCAGTTTAAGCAAGTGAAGGAGAAGGAAGGAATGCCCCTACCTGGGAGCATCCCTCCATACCTGTCCTCCTCTGCAGATAGCTTTGCTGAAGATCCTCCTTGCCGCAGCGCCCACCTCCAAAGCCAAGACTGACTCCATCAACATCCTGGCAGACGTGTTGCCTGAAGAAATGCCGTAAGTCCTTGAGGAGGTCACCAGCAGCCATCCCAGCTTTGCCATGAAGTCTTGGACCAAGCAGGAGAGTTGGGGTTTGCCAATAGTTTTGAGGGGGCTCCAGATTTGGGGCCGTCTCTTTGGATAGGAGCAAGCTACTGTTGCCACCGGTGCAGAGGGGTGAAAGCCAAGGAAGCCGTGCTGGTTCTTCAGGAGCGTAACAATTCCAGCGCAGTCAGCAGCTGCTGTGCTCTGCTAGCTAAGTGACACAAATCATAAAATCACACTCATCAACACGAATCATAAAGATAGGTGAGCATATGGCAAGTGTCCTTCCTACCGCTCCCCCAGGATTGCTGGCGGAGAGCAAGCAGCTTTTTTTTTCCCATTTTTTAATGCACTTTGGTGTCACCAGGCAGAAGAGGATGGAAATGAGAGTCCCAGGGGGGAAGCAAAGGTCCCTGTTTCTCTAGGCCTTGTCCAGATGAACATGAACTCAACAGTCCCTTAGTCTTCCTTGCTCCCATACCCACTGTGCTGTTGCCTTCTTTCCCTCCGGCCCAGCATCACCGTTCTTCAGAGCATGAAACTGGGGATTGACGTGAACAGACACAAAGAGATCATCGTGAAGAGCATCTCGGCTCTGCTGCTGCTGCTCCTCAAGCACTTCAAGCTGAACCACATCTACCAGGTGAGCGTAGAGAAGGCGTTGGCCATCGCCAAGCTGGTCTTGAAGCCGGTGTGTCCTGAGAGACTCTCTCCTAAAAGATCTCTCCAGGAAGGGTTTCCATGAGAAGCTGCAGACAGCATTTCCGTAGCAGTGAACCCTACCCCCGGGCCGGGATTTGTATAGGATTACTCCGGCAGGGATAACCTGCCTGCAATATATCTCTGGCTGTGTTGTGACAGGATTGTTTCCACTGACTTGGAAAGAGTTTTCAGACTTCTGGAAAAATTCATGCTGTGGCTGATGAGGTTAAAATTTAGGAGATAGCACGAGTCTCTCCGGCAGAAGGGGGAAGGGGATGAGGGTTAGATAAGACCCTCTTTTGCTCTCTTTTATCTCTGGTGGCCAGAAATAGTGCAGGGTAGGACCTCCTGAGGTCAACTAATCTAGTCCGCTGTCCCTTGGCAGGATCAAGTTGTTGGGGCTCCAGTTTCAACAGAGCAGGAGGTCTGGGTCCTAGGTGCAACCTGATTTTTGTTCCATCTGCATGGCACCGATCGAACTGGACCCGCGTGAGGGCTTTCCTTGATTAAAAAACCACCAAGGACTGATTGGGGCTGTGGCCTGGGCCCAGTTCTCCACCCATTCTGCAAGCCAAACTACTAGTGTTTTGTAATTTTTTTTCTTTTAAAGGTTTCAGCATGGTACAAACCCATCTGTGTCATGAAGCCCATTGATATTTATCTTAGGATAAATACAAATCCATGTGTTGGATTGGATAAAAAGAAAAAAAAAAAACAAACACACAAACCCACGGCATTTTTACAATCCTACATTTGCTCCAAGTGCCCCCATGTTCCTTCACTAATTTTTCTCATTTCACCCCCAAAACTGAATCCTCTCCTTTCTTCCTCCGTGGCAAGAGGACCCTTGCAGCCTGGTGCTAAGTCTGCAGAAAGCCGTGGGGTTTTCCCCTCCTGATTCTGCTTTGGTGTCAGATTTTGGCTGAGCCATCGTAATTTCTTTCCGTGCCGAAACTGGTCTCAGGGACCACCCCAGAAACCGCTGCGGAGGCTGAGCTGCTGCTTCCCGCGTGGACGGAGGCAGCGGAGGGTAGTGGGTGGCACGGCTGGTCCAGGCTCTGCTGGGGGTCACCCTGCACTCTCCGGCTGCCGCGTTAGCGTGGCAGCAACCGCACAGCCTTGCAAACCGACCCAGGTCATGGGGTTTTTTTTTGGTGCCAGTGCTGCCAGGGTTTGGCGTTTCTCATGCCAACAGAGAAATGCCATCGAGTTACTGCAGCTCAGCGTTATCTTTGGTCCAGTCCCATAGAACATACCAGTCTCCGCGTTTCAAACCAGTGGGAAGACCTCGGATCCCGGCTGGCGGGGACTGCCGGTCGCTCACGCGCAGATCACGGCGGCGGCGTGCCGTCGGTGGTGTGCCGAGTGTCGACAGCTTGTGCCGGGCTGAGACGAGACGCGTAGGAACAAACTGTTTCTTCGCTCTCAAATTTGGGATGTTGGTTGCAGGTTAGTGAGAGCCATGGGTAGGGTAGGATGGGATGGAATAGGATAGGGCTGCTATTTGCGTCTCTTTTTAGAGGGCAGTGGAGATTTATTGTGTGATGCAGCTGTACGTACCCAGACCATTTAATGTTTAGAGGGAAAGAGGAATTAAAAGCTTGTATGAAGGTGCTTTTTTCAGTCAAAATTTGGAAAGGGACTGGGGTGAGTGTGTGACAGCAACAGGAATTATTGTGTTTCCTCATGTAATAGCTACATCTCGTCCTTCCCTCTTCCCCATACACTGTTTCACCACAGATTTTCTTTTGAAAAGCTACCCTTCAGTCATTAGGTGTGGCTGTTCCTAAACCACTGCCATAAAGTTTGTGTGTCCACTCTATGGCAAACGGAGTTTTCCAGCTGGTGGGAGTTGCTGTATATGATGCAAGCCTTATACAGCAGACTTCTGCACGGGGAAGATGGTCTGAGAGGTGTCCAGAGCAAACCATCGAGACTGCTTTGCTTTCGGCTGGAAATGGGTTTCCATTCCCAGGTGATGCTCCCAGTTGTTCCAGCTAACGTTGACCCATTTCACTTCTCTTCCTCAGTTTGAGTACGTGTCTCAGCATTTGGTGTTTGCCAACTGCATCCCGCTGATCCTGAAGTTCTTCAACCAAAACATCATGTCTTATATCACTGCCAAAAACAGGTACAGCCACTTCTGGGGAAGAGAGAGGTGATGGAGCAGGGAGGCTTTATGCATGAGGAACTCTAACGTGGTGGCACCAAGTGGCCTCTGGTCCCTAGCACGGCTTTGGGGCAGTGTGTTCTCCACTACAGGAATACTCTGGAGGGGAGCAAATCCCTTCTGCTTAACGAGGAAGACTGGATGGGGGGTTTCTAATCTCTCACTGGACTACTAAAATACACAGGGAGCCATCTCCCCTCGCTGATAGTAGACTTGTTTTCTTCTTTACGTGGGTTCCTGGAAAGCAGTCCAGTGCCACCAGGCATCTGTGGGCCGCAGCTTCAAAAAGGCTGGATGGCATAGAGTCTTCTCAGTCTTTTCCACTTTTTATAGCTGTAATTGAGCTTTCCTGACTTCTTCAGGTTTTGCATAGTTGTCGCTGCCTTTTAGTTGTGAGTGTCTTTGAGAAAGACACTGGCCCTGTTTCGAGTCTGGATAGGGACTGGCTGGACTACGGCACGTCAGGGTAAGACCTGAAAGAGCACAACTTTCACAGCTCAGTGGGACTGGGTAGGATTTCTCCGTTTGGAGGGGATGTTGCTGTTGGAGTGATGAAAAGATCCTTTTTCTTGCTTTGTTGATGCTCTTTTTGTTGCTCTTCAGCTGCGTGTGTAGGCTGGTCTGTCTCCCGCATGGTGTGGCTGTGTATGTGTGAGAAGGCACGCATGGAAAAATAGAAATATATTAATTCTCTTGCTGATAAACATTTCCACTTCTGGTCCTGTGCTTTGAAGTCACTTAAGTGAGGAGGAATCGTAACCTGGGAGCACTTAGCTCCCTCCTCTGCTTTCTGATGGAGGCTTCACAGGCAGGATACGCTCCCGTGGAACGAGGTGGGGTTTGCGGCTGGATGCTCTGGTCCAGGGAGCTTTAGCTGTTCTGCCCAGCCCCAGCAGGCACTGCCCTGCAAAAAAAGGATCGTGGAATTTTGTCACGTTCGGGTGTATGGACCCGAGTCCAGTGATGCTTCAACAGGAAATATCAGAAGTGATGCCAGTAGCATGACAGCTTGTGGGAAATGAACCGTGGGGCTCCTGGTTCCGAGCTGGCTCCCTCTGAGCTCTCCTGCTTGTATCTGCACAACGCTTCCAGTTTTGGGGTTATGATGGGTAGGAGCCACTGAGGAGCATCTGTCGCTGCCGAATTTAAAAACAAAAAATAGCAAACGAGGGAACGTGCGTGTTATGTGCGTGTATGCATACGTCCCTTTCATAAATATATATATATATACACACACACACACTCTTTTCTTTTTTATTTATTGGCTTCTTTTACAAAGGCCTGGAGGGCTTCAAAAGACCTGATGCCCTTGTTGGGAATTTTCTTGCTGGTAATCGGATGTCTCCAGGAAAGCTGGAGAGGGACTTTTTACAAGGGTGTGTAGTGATAGGACAAGGGGCAATGGATTTAAACTGAAAGAGGGGAGATTTAGGTTAGATATAAGAAAGAAATTCTTTACATTGAGGGTGCTGAGGCACTGGCACAGGTTGCCCAGAGAAGCTGTGGCTGCCCCATCCCTGGCAGTGTTCCAGGCCAGGCTGGATGGGGCTTTGGGCAACCTGGTGTAGTGGAGGGTGTCCCTGCCCATGGCAGGGGGGTTGGAACTGGATGATCTTTGAGGTCCCTTCCAACCCAAACCATTCTATGATTCTATGATTCTATGATTCTATGATTTTAACCTAAGATCTGATTTTTGTGGGGTTTTTGTGGGGTTTTTTCCCCTTTTTTAAAATATGCATATGAATGACTAATCTGTCATGTCTTAATGGATCCAAATCCTCCGAGACCTTATTAATGCACTCAGGATGCGCTTCGGAGCCAAGAGGAATCGACGTGCTCCGCTCAGCTGAGACGCCAGGCAGCGGCGAGGCTGGGAGCCCATTTGGGTGCCCTCTGCGCAGTCGGGAATGCAGGAGGGAGGCACGTCTGCACAGCACTGGCTGCAGGCTGGTTCCTGTGCCCACTGTGGCCCGCTGGAGTTGGGATTGCCACCTAGTTTGCCCAGCCAAACTACTCGCTGCATGAGGCAGCGCTGCCATTGCGGTTCAAACCCCAGGCACAGGGAAAGCAGAAATTACGAATTGCTGGGCGTAGTCACATAGATCATCTTAAAAAGTTACTCACTTTCCTATTTACCTGGTTCTTAACGAGTCCCTTCTTTCCTGCCTTCCACAGCATCTCCGTCCTGGATTATCCGCATTGCACAGTCTGCGATTTGCCCGAGCTCACTGCAGAAAGCCTGGTAAGCAGCACAGCGAGGGTCCGTGTAACCGGGACTGCTCTACGCGAGAGCGTGAGGAAGGATTTTTGTTCTCTTTTTTCTGTCTTCTTTTTCCGTACCCCTAACCTTTCCAAAAATCACTTTTTTTTTTTTTTCCCCTCCAGACTTGAAAGTTTCTCCCATCGCTATTCTGACTCGCTATCAGCTATGGGGAGGTGGGGAGGAGGCACTGCTGGCCTTATGCACCCTATAAAAATAGTTGGATTTAGAGTTTTTCCCTTTAACTTCTCCAAATAAGAGTGCTTGCTTCCAAAAAGGATTTGCTCAGAGGCTATTGCCTCCCAGGTTTAAATTGCTCTGAGCACTCGTATTTTGTAAGATGCCAGTAGATTAAGGAATGAACCAAATTCCCTACAGAGAGGAGCCTAAGCGTTATGGAGAGCGGCCAGCATGATGTGAATATACGAACTGCAGATGAGACATTAATGCTGGAAGGTTCATAGCTGCAATAATCCAAACGCAGAGCAGTTGGACTCGGAGAGAGCTCAAAGCTTTGGGGTTAACAGGGAGGAGGATCAGAGGGAAGTGAGACCCTAAATGATGCAGGAATCACTAAGAAGGAGACTCTAAATGATGCAGTAATCACTAAGGAGGAGCCTGACCAAAACCAGTCTGGGCAGGGGTGATCTCATGTTGCCTGGCTGCTAAAATCTGAAGCTTATGTCATTTTTCTTAGCTTTATAAAGGTTAAAATCAGTAAAGTGATTTTTTTTCCTAGTTTCTATGAGCCAAAGTTGCTCACGAATCCCTCCAAGGCTGTGGTCAGCTGGGACAGCACAATTGATTTTATTGCTGCTGTAGCCATGGCATTTCCGATGTGCTGCAGTGATGCAAATTCCTGCCGTGAGTTGATTATACCACATCAAATTCACATAAAAAATCTGCTGTGGAGTGTGGGCGGGTGGGTTTGGGATCGTCACGAGTGGTGACTCGGTCCTCTGCTGCTGTCCCACGTGCCTTTCTGCCAGTACTTCTTCCCTCCTTTTGGGTGCCTGCTTGGGCTGACAGCTCCTGAGCATCACCTCCCTCCTCATCAACGGGATCAGTCCCCTCTTTTGCGCTGGTCCATGGGCTACTTGCCGAAGGCTGTGTCCTGGCCACGCTCGATGCCTGGCCAGCCCTGCCAGGCTCCCACCAACCGTGTCCTGGCCCGGTGGGGACATCTAGTGGCACATCACTGAGCGCTCCCATGGCTCAGGCTCGTCCTTACGCTCACACCAAGCTTTGTGGCTGTAGAAGACTGAACTTTTTTAGGGACAATACTCTGTTACCCTTTCCCAGTAGGGTCTGCTCCCCAGTTTGGGAGCTGCTGCATGAAACAACAGTGACTTATCGCTTTCCTCCAGCAGACGTGGATGTTAGCCTCACAGGAGACTAATTTAATTAGAAAACGTGCGGAAACCAACTTGAATTTTACCATGCGTGTTCGTCTTTGGGAGGATGCCCGTGAATGTAAGGATTTAATAGAAATTAAACTTGCCCTCCCACTTCAGAGCCATAGGTTTTTGCACGTATTTATGGTTCTTCAGCCAACATTTCATGTGTAGTTTTAGCTTTTTTGTTTAATACTCTGGTGCACTGATTTTAACATCCCAGCCGTAACACATTTCTCAGCAGGTGTAACAGACGATTGTGCTTTCAGTGGGTTGAACGTAGGATCGTGTCTGTTTGGTTTACTTCCGTGGAAGTAAACTCTGCTCTGGAGACAGGCTGGGAGAGTTGGGGCTGTTCAGCCTGGAGAAGAGAAGGCTCCGGGGAGACCTTCCAGCACCTTCCAGTGCCTGAAGGGGCTACAAGAAAGCTGGAGAGGGGCTTTGGACACGAGAATGTAGTGACAGGACACGGGGCGATGGCTTTAAACTGAAAGAGGGGAGATTTAGATTGGATCTAAGGAAGAAATTCTTCCCTCTGAGGGTGGTGAGGCACTGGCACAGGTTGCCCAGAGAAGCTGTGGCTGCCCCATCCCTGGCAGTGTTCCAGGCCAGGTTGGATGGGGCTTTGGGCAACCTGGTGTAGTGGAGGGTGTCCCTGCCCATGGCAGGGGGGTTGGAACTAGATGGTCTGTGAGGTCCCTTCCAACCCAAACCATTCCATGATTCTATGAAAACCAGGACGGGTTCAGCAGTGCTTTCTCCAAGGAGGGACCCTTTGGCTGCGGGGTAACTGCTGTCCCTACATGGTGTAAATCAGGAGTGGCTGCAGTCCTGGCAGGGTAGCGGGGGCTTCACCCATCCTGTTGTGGGACGGGCTCTTCAGTTCCCTGCCAGTCCCCGTCTCCCTTCTCCTGTCGCTCCCCTCCAGCTCCCCATGTTTGGGGTGTTTGGGGAGGGGGCTGCAGGGGACCTGCTGCACCGTGTCGTGGAGCCGTGGCAAGGGTAACAGGACACGGGGGTAAAAGGGGGATTAAAGTCTGTTTAGCCTGTTCCCTCCTTCCGTAAATCTGATGGAAAGACTCACTTGATGCTGTAGACACAACAGCAGCTTGGTGACAAAAATAAATCCAGGTGCCTATGAAATGGGTATTGGCTTATTCCACTGGGATCTTTTGGAAAAACTACTTGGTGCAGAGCAAAACCGATATGAAGCTGCCCGGACACTGCTCCTGAGCTGGTACTCCCAGAGCTGCACACAGCATCCACCAGTGCCTTGGTGGCATCTCGGTGACATCCCACCTCTGCGCGCTGCCGTGCACGCGCCCGCGGTGTGCAGAGGAGCTTCCAGAAACGTGCATTTGCTCAGAGTGGCTTTTACCAAATCCCAGAACTAAATAAAATCGATCAGAAGTGCTTTCAGTTTGGCCTCTAAAAATCACACGTTTTTACCAGCTTACTAAAATGGTGGGTTTGGTGCTTGCTTTTGAGAACAAAGGTGGTATGCTGGTGGGATTTTTCTTGGGTGAATCTAGTTTCAAAGCTGGATTAGACACTGCCAGAAGGGCCTCCCTGAGGTGGTCCCCAAATTCTTCTCCCGAGGATGCCCAGAACCTGGGTCGTGCACCAGGCTGCAGTTTTTGCCAGGAGTTGTTAGGGCTGTCACTGGCTGTAAGTGGCTTGTAAATTAAGCAGCGCTTGTTTCCGCTCTCATCCCAAAAGGTTATTTGTGGGACACTTGTGCTGTGCCCAGTGCTGCTCCGACATAAAGCACGTTGCTGTAGTGGTGGAATTACGGCTCAAACGTGCCGCAGGCAATACTTACGCGAGCTGGAGCTGGGGATCCTTACGTTTAGCTAATATTTAAAATAATCTATCAGCTGCACTTAAGCTGGAGGGGCTTTTGGGTACAGAAGAGTCTTGTTCTCCTGACAAAAAAATGCTGCGGTTTGCCATCCTGCATTGTCGTGTGATTTCCTTCTGTTTGTCTGTAACGTGTCCTCCAAGCATTAATTTATGAATTAATTTCTGTAATTAACAAAAGCTGTTTGCTAAGCAGTGGTGATCACTAGGCTGTAATTTGCTCTCTGGCTGTAAACAACGAATGCAAATCGGCCAGGATATATTTCCCGTGACGGAACGACGTGATTTATCTCCGCTCTTACTCTAAACCTAAATGCAAATTAAAATGCTGATTACATCTGAGTCTTTCAGAACCGTTTTCCCCAGAATCTGTTGGCTTCTCAGCAGCACGATGACAACCCAAGTGAGGAGGTAGCTAAGCTGCTCACTCTCCATTGGAAATAAGACTTGTGCAGATAGTAAAAATAAAGATTTTCTGCACAAGAATATCTCTGTGGCGGTGCCGTCAAATGCTGCCATTAAGGTTCATAGAATCATGGAATGGTTTGAGTTGGAAAGATCATCCAGTTCCAACCCCCCTGCCATGGGCAAGGACACCCTCCACTACACCAGCTTGCCCAAAGCCCCATCCAACCTGGCCTGGAACACTTCTGGGGATGGGGCAGCCACAGCTTCTCTGGGCAACCTGTGCCAGTGCCTCACCACCCTCAGAGGGAAGAATTTCTTCCTTAGATCCCATCGAAATCTCCCCTCTTTCAGTGTAAAGCCATTGCCCCTTGTCCTGTCACTCCATGCCCTTGTCCAAAGCCCCCCTCCAGCTTTCCTGTGGGCCCCCTTTAAGTACTGGAAGGGTTACGCTTTTCCTTCTTTGCTTTGTAGGAAGCCGGAGACAACAACCAGTTCTGCTGGAGAAATTTATTCTCCTGCATTAACTTGCTGAGGATCCTCAACAAGCTGACCAAGTGGAAACACTCGAGGACAATGGTAAGGCGATGTCCTGTCTCTCCGAGACCTGCCATGGGTGGCCAGCCTTGCACCTCGAGTGTGTGCCTGGCTCTACGCTGCACAGCTTCAGTCCAGCTTTCCTCTGAGCGTTTCTTCTGGAAGTGCTGGAGCTTCTGCTTCTTCATAGTTCACCCATTTTTCTTTCACGGATTGAGCCTTAAATGAAGAAATACATTTTCTTCTGCAAATAATACTTATTTCCATGACCCTCAAGCCCCCTGCAGCAAATGTTGGTTACGTTGAACGCTCCTGTTCTACCCACCTGGGGTTCGTACCGTATGTGGCCCAGGTGTTAGTGGACAATACTCAGACAATACTCGTGTTGCTTTCTCGACCACGTTGCGTTGTGTTGGTTCCTTGGCAGATGCTGGTGGTCTTTAAGTCAGCCCCGATACTGAAACGAGCTCTGAAGGTGAAGCAGGCGATGATGCAGCTGTACGTCCTCAAGCTGCTGAAAATCCAGACCAAATATCTGGGGCGCCAGTGGAGAAAGAGCAACATGAAAACCATGTCTGCCATTTACCAGAAGGTGCGGCACCGCATGAACGATGACTGGGCTTACGGCAACGGTGAGTAACCTGGTGCAGTGGAGGGTGTCCCTGCCCATGGCAGGGGGGTTGGAACTGGATGGTCTCTGAGGTCCCTTCCAACCCAAACCGTTCTGTGATTCTGTGGTTCTATGATCTGAGTGTGGGAACGTTCCCTCTGTGCGGAGCTGAAATCGGCACACAGAGGGTTTGGCCTATGACCTGTTAGGATCCCATAAACTTGTTTGGGTCAATATTGGGGATTTTTTCAGAAGCCTTAAGGCTCCGTTCAGCACCATCAGGAGGGAACAAATTATGGAATCATAGAATCGTTTAGGTTGGAAAAGACCTTTAAGATCATCGAGTCCAACCGTTAGCCTGGCACTGCCAAGTCCACCACTAAACCCTGTCCCTCAGCACCACATCTGCACGTGTTTTAAATCCCTCCAGGGATGGTGACTCCACCACTTCCCTGGGCAGCCTGTTCCAATGCCTGACAACCCTTTTTGTGAAGAAATTTTTCCTAATATCCAATCTAAACCTCCCCTGGTGCAACTTGAGGCCGTTTCCTCTTGTCCTGTCGCTTGTTACTTGGTAGAAGAGACTGACCCCTGCCTTGCTACAACCTCCTCTCAGGGAGTTGTGGAGTGATAAGGTAATTGATTGCATGAGGAAAGGTGGGAATAATCAGATCGGGATGGGACACAGTCAGCTCAGATCTCCGAGACAAAGAGTCCCCTCCAAGCCCAGGCCTGCACTTCTGCACTCCCAAATCACTTTTGCCACTGAGAAAGTGTCCTGGTATCCACATCTCATGTGCGTGTTTAGGACGGCCGTGGAGTGGAAACCTGAGGATAGCTCTGCAGCCAGCACCTGAGAAATGGTGGTGGTTACAATCGGGCAGTGCGGATGCTCGGAATCCTTACGCTGAGGCACAGGCTGGATGTTCTGGTCTGTTCAAACAGCCCTTGTGTCGTCTAAACCTGTATTTTTTGAGAGGTGTCATGAAGTTTCTGATGTTCCTCACGTATTAACTCATGGGATACATCAGGCCACATACACTTACTCCTTTGTGAGAGCACCCAGTTGCCATGACGACTGATCCCCGCTTAGGACAAGAAGAGAAAGCATTAAAATATCTTTTTGCCTTAATAACACAGTCCTAAATTTTTGTCCTTCTTTTTAATGAGGATTAAGCAGAGCAATTGGGTAGCATTCCTGTTTCAAAGGAAACAGGGCAGGAAGTAAAAGCTGAACATCTTCCCTTTTTTACAAGGGAGAAAGGCATTATAACTCAGTTAGGGTGTTTAATTTCACCTGTAAAAGATAGAACTTATTTTTTGAAGACTTCTGTGCTTCTGATAGTCATGACCCCACTATGACAGTAAATCAGAAGAACCAAATTTCATTTAAATTAAATTAATTTCACTCTAGGGCTAGTGGAGTTCCCCAAATGGTTAAAGGGTGGGAAGACTGGGGACTTCCTTTCTTTTATGGGGATTTCTATCCTGTTGCTGCCTTTTTTAGCGCGCTGACTGTTCCCTGTGGGATTGAATACGGCAGCAGGGCTTCTTGATGCCACTAACGGGATACAGCTATGGGATACTGCCTGCATTGGGTGGCTTAAAGAGCTTGAGCACTACATGCTCCAGAACAGCAGGAGAAGGCAGTTACCTCCATCACCTGCCCTGGAGCAAGGGTTTGCCGTAACAGCTGGATTTACATGGCACCAGCGAGAATAATGCAATTTTAAGACAGATGCAAAGGCTAAATTGTTGCGTGTGGCCCTCTTCCCCCAAAAGAGTTGATCGTAACGCGACACTCGATTGCGCAGTTCACTCCTTGGCAGAGGCTGCATCGTGACCTGGACGGTTTGCCAGGGAAGCACTTGGCTTTCAGAGACACGATCTGGAAGGGATTTTCCTGGAGGGTTTGGATTTATCTTTGTATGTCTGGACTGATACCCAGCTCGGACCATTGCCTTCCTTGAGCACTGCTGAGCTTTGCTAACGACTTTACTGAGCTTTGATGGAGAGAATGACTATTTCATACAGATTTAGAGCTCATAAAGACCAAGTTTCAAAATACTATTTCTTTTAACATGCTATATGTTTACACATTAAAATATTGTGGTTATTACAGCCAATTATTAGCTTTTCAACATCATTCATAGTTAACTTTGTCCCAATTTTAGAAAACTTTGTTTTCAGTAGCTCATAATAAGCTTGCTGGGTTTTTTGGCTGCATACATTGAATCTTTCAGTAGAAGTGGTGGGGCTTTTCTGAAAGAAGCAGGAGTGTGGTAATTACAGAGTCCTTAAAGCACACACCACGAGCAGAAATAATTGCATTCCTCTAGGAAGTTCTCTGACTCTGCTTAATTTACAAATGATTTAAACATATTTCATTTAAATACCTTAAATTAAAATGCATATATAATGGGAATTGATTAAGAATAATAATTAGGAATAACTGACTGACTAATACTCTGGTCAGTTCAGGCATGTGGTTGCTGTAAAATCTTCATTGTTTGTTTTGCTCACATCTTATCAGAGTTATTTTTCCACGATGCTTTGGTCTTGTTTCTCCCTCAACGTAGATATTGATGCCAGACCGTGGGATTTCCAGGCTGAAGAATGCACCCTGAGAGCCAACATCGAAGCCTTCAACAGCCGGAGATACGACAAACCTCAAGACTCGGAGTTTGCGCCGGTGGACAACTGCCTGCAGAGCGTGCTGGGACAGCGGCTGGAGCTCCCCGAGGACTTCCACTGCTCCTACGAGCTCTGGCTGGAGCGGGAGGTGTTTTCCCAGCCCATTCGCTGGGAGGAACTGCTGCACTACCAGTGAGAGTGACACCTTCACCTGCCCCCGGTCCCACCTCAATAAGAACTCAAGGTGCTGCAGGCTGAGGAAAGGAAGATTATTTTGGAGCTGGGTGATCCTAAGCACAGCTGGAAAAAAACTGCCATCTTTCCAAAGAGACCAAGCCTCCTCGTATCTACCCAGACACCCTCAAGTATGCAACTGCTGTCTTTTTGGAGGTCATCCCTTTCCTGTGACTTCTTGGAGACCACAGGGTATCAACAGACCTGCACAGAGGCCACGGAGCAGGTTCCAGTGTCACGCCAGTGGCAGTGTCAGGAGTGAGGTCATCGGGTCTTTACTGCGGATTGTCACCAGGGCGCAGAGTCCAGGTCCGTCTCGTAGCTGGGCTCACGCATGTAAGTTTGTCGTAAGAGCATCTCAGCTGTCAAAGGGTTTCGTCCCTCCCAAACGCCCCACGCTGTGCTTGATTTGTTTTCATGTGTTCAGTCTGATAATGTGCTTCAGACACCCTCCTGCCGTGAACGAGCCGCCCTGCTTCCCTAATGAAGCTGAAAATAAGGAATACGTGGCACTGTCCGCGACAGCCTCAACCAGAGGTGACAGGTTGGCTTGGCCGAAGGAGATGACGTTACCTCTTGTCCCTGGGCTGGCATCGCTGCTGCTGGGATTGCACAACCCGATTTCCAGAGGTTCGCTTTCACAACGGACAAGTTTTTGCACCGTTTTGCATAGTAATCCGTTACCTTTTCACCGCTCCGCTTCCCTCCACCGCTCCGTTCATTTTCCGTTTGCATTAGATCGGTAAGCTGTGCGGCGTTTGGAGCTGTGGAGGAGGTCGACTGCCACATTTCTCTCCTCTTGATTGTTTTTGAAGGATAATTACTGCAACATGAGGTTTCCAGATAGCTTTCTTCGTTGCTCTTCAGCCCTTCTAACCCTGGAGGAGACAGTAAACGCCACATTAAATAACCTAATTTTTACACAGATTTTTGCTTATTTGGAGGAATGTTTGTGCCAAGTCTTGAAGTGGGGAGGAAAAGTCCTTTGCTTAGAGCTTTACTGCCATCGTGTGAGGACAAGAGCAGACACCGCGGTCCGTAACGTTCAGAATAGCACATTGAGCTGTGGACTTTCTATCTGACACAGCCTGCAAACTATAATCTTTCTCTTACAAAATTTTATCAGTCCAGCACAGAGAATCCTGGGACTCACCTCCCCCTGGCCATGAAAGCAGAGTTCAGCCTTTGTCAAGGAAGCACGTGTTGATGCAGCGCAGGGAAGCACTTGGGCCGCACTGTTACCGGGATATCGAGCACACGGGTGATAAAAACCACGAGTTTTTGTTATGGCAGGATTTGTGCTTCTTGCTGTGGAATTAAACCGAGAATGTTTCCTGAATGGGGTTTGTCAAAGGCGTTTTTCACAGAAATAGAGTAGTAAACCTGCTCACCTTTTAAAATATGCTTTTGTTCAAAATAAACCAGAGCAACTTTTAAAGCAAATACATTTACTTCAGCTTTTTTCTTCCTGCGCCTTAATTTAAATGCTTCCTTTGCTGCTTTTTTTTTAAATTTTGTGTTTAAAGGACAAAAACATCCCCCACAAACCAATCCAGAAACTCAGCCCTCACCCCTGCCCTTCTCCTCTCCCTCTCTGTTGAAGAAAGGCCTCCTGTCTGACATCCTTTGGATGTTCCATTATGATGCATCTATAGAAATCTAAAAGAGAAAAACAGAATTATAGGCTGCAGATGTCTTCACAGTGTTTGTGCTTGTTAAAAAGTGAAAAGTTATTTAAAAATAAATAACGGTAAGGCACGAAAACCAGACGTACAATCTATAATGGAAGCACGGTGCAGTCTTCAGGGATTCCAGAACTGGGAGAGCTCCGTAGCTCCACGCAGGTCATTTCAGCATCTGTATTTCGGCTCAATTTCTGAACTACGGCACCCAGCACTTCCCTGTGTTCCCTAGAGCCTGCTGGTAGCACCTAAACTAAGGATTAAATAGGCACCAATAAATTAACAAACCCCAGCTAGAGACAGCAGACATCTGAAGGGTCTGTTAAATGTTTAAGTAGTAGAAATGCAGTATAAATACTACTATTTTCAGCATGTAGTAGGGTCCAGAGCCAAGGACTAGCTGGAAAGTTCAGGATTTTCTCTGTGATATTTTGTCTCATATTTTCCTACCAAATGTGCAATTTCCCCCTGGGAATTTAGCTGTACCTCCATGTGATATCACGTAGCCTGACACACAGGACACCTCTCCAGAACTGTTGGTTCCTTTTTTCCTTCCTTCCTTCACATGGTGACCCCACACCGGAAGAGTCTGGAGTGTTTTTTTCTGGTTAACCATATTACACCCCTTGCTTTATGATTCCTCTGGTATTTTCTCTGTTTTAGAGTGATTTAGAAAATAATTGAATTCCCCAACGTTGAAGTGCGAATGTAAAGGAAGGCCTAAAAACGTATCCAAATCCTTTTAGTCCTAGTAAACTGAGGTCGTGAAGGTAAGTGTTTCTTCAAAGGAAAAAGGGAATGAATGAATTATTAAAGAATCAGAAACTTAAAAAAGCCCTCAGCATTTGGCTCAAAACTTTTTTCCCCCAGTGTCTCTTTCCCACAATTTTTACATCGGAAAAAAATAGCCAATACGTACACAATGTACATTTTTCTACATTTTATGTTTAAATTGCACTTCATATAAGGTTTCCACAGCTTTTCAGTACCTTCTATTTTTACTGAGGTGGAGAATAGCAGTGCAAATTCTTACCTGAATGCCTGTGTGGTAGAGGATGGTATGAACTATCTTTGAATACTATTTCTTTCCAGTTATACTTCCTAGAGATTCGCCTTTATACAGAAAGAACTCTGGGTAAAAGAGTGACTGGGGAAAGGTCCACCTTCTCACTTAAATATTTGTGTCTCATCACGTATTTGTCACAAAGACTGTACTTCTGTGGAGATGTGCCATGATCCGAGAGCTGGAGCACCTCTGCTATGGAGACAGGCTGAGAGAGTTGGGGCTGTTCAGCCTGGAGAAGAGAAGGCTCCAGGGAGACCTTCTAGCAGCCTTCCAGTACCTAAAGGGGCTACAGGAAAGCTGGAGAGGGGCTTTGGACAGGGGTGTGTAGTGATAGGACACGGGGCAATGGCTTTACACTGGAAGAGGGGGGATTTCCATTAGATCCAAGGAAGAAATTCTTCCCTCTGAGGGTGCTGAGGCACTGGCACAGGTTGCCCAGAGAAGCTGTGGCTGCCCCATCCCTGGCAGTGTTCAAGGCCAGGTTGGATGGGGCTTTGGGCAAGCTGGTGTAGTGGAGGGTGTCCCTGCCCATGGCAGGGGGGTTGGAACTGGATGATCTTTGAGGTCCCTTCCAACCCAAACCATTCCATGATTCTGTGATTCTATGACTGTTGATTCCAGGAATGCTCAAGTGTTCTCAGTTTCTGCTGTAAATGGTATATGCAGAAAAGTTTTTTTTTGGCCTACAGGTGTTTGCTGATGGTAAGTCATTTTCTTCAGTACCTCAGTACAGATTCTTCTATTTTTAGCCTTGTTTCCTAGGGATATAAGGCATATGCCATTAAACTATTAGTTTCTCAGTCCTCCATTAGCAACTTCCCAACTGGTTAGCTAATTTCATGCAAATTTGAGTAAAGGCTAAAAGTCCTTAAAGTCCCTTTCCGAGCTGTGGAAGGTGGCAGCTAGGTAGAGAGTGACCCTATTAAGTCCCCAACCGAGGCAAAGGCAGGGGGAGTTCAGCCTTGATCCGTTCGGTCCGGCAGAGAGCAGCGGGCTGGTTGGCACCCATAGGCAGGCCAGCGGGTCTGCGCGTGCCTGGGAGATGCTGGGGTGGGTCTGCAGCTGTAGGTTGGGGGAAAGAGGAACTCTGTTCTGCAGGAGACGGGGAAGGCTTATGGAAAAGACAAGGGGGAGGCAGGCTGAGCTGCAGGGTGCTGCAGGGAGAGGATGTGGGTCTGGGTGACTCTGGCTTTCATTAATTCCGCAGCGAACGGAACAACTTGTTAAAAGAAAGGTATTAGGAATTTGTTGGAGTAAGGAACGTCAGGTATTATGTTGCCCACACACAGACTTCTCAGCAGTCAGTCAGCTCTCTTTTTGGATGTGGTCCCCTGCCTGTGCATATACATTTTCCTGTCTCTCCATGAAAATGACCATAACCTAATATCCCTCTTTTCTCTTATGTGAATATTTCCATAAAAATAATGATCCTGGGATGTCCTGGCCTGACAGAAAGCACTCTTTATTTATCCAGTTGTAACCACAGCAGCGACTTTATGAGGCCAGGTTTATTATACCCGTGGTTTGCAGAAACTTCACTTAATTATTTATCAAAAGCCTCGCGTGTGTAAACAGCCGCTTGTTTTGTAGCCATGTCCAAGCATCTTTACAAAATACAACAGCTGACGCACAGGCTAATTTTTGTCTCCTTGATCTAATATTTCAGACACGCGTGTCACTACTGGTGCTTCTTTTTAGCTTCAGCACTTAGTACAATGTGGTCTCCTGCCAGTTGTTTTTGCTAAAAGGAGATAATGAGTATGATTGCGATTGCTTCTTTTGTGCCATGGGGTTTGTTACTAAAAACGTCACAAAATCATTTTTCCCTGAACACAGTAAAAATCAAATGATTTTGTTTTTCATTATTTCTTTCACTATCTGTCCCAAGACTCACTCAAAAGAGTTTGACTTAGAAAATCTACAGACCTTTCTGAGCTACACTACTGAGCCTTTCCCTATCCTCCATCTTTTGTTTCTTTCACTATCTTTTTTTGGCTCCTTCTGATCAGGTGCTGGGATTCCTCCGCGATTTTCCTCAGCAGTGAATGTTCTTCTGGCACGGATATTTTAATCTCAAATAGCCAACCGATTCAGTTGCCTGTGGCCTCTTAGAGACAGGAGAGGGAGAGAAAAGGAAGAGTAGGAGCTGCTTTAGTAAACTTAACTGTTGAAAACTAGGCTCAAACCACAAACTTGCCTCGAACAACCAAAAACCAAGGCCTTGCACCTTTTCACATACCAAGGAACCTCTTTAGTCTACAGTTCATCCTCCACATGGCCCCGATAATGGCGTGTGAGACAGGGTAACAGTGTCCCTTGGTTTCTTTCACCACTAAATACAAGGAAGTTCAGCTGCTCCATCATCTGGTCTGAGTAGAAGAGAGACAACGCGCTCATCAGCCTCAGTGAAGTTCGATACTCCTCACCGATCAGAAAGCGATTCCCACTGAACAGCACATTCTCCTGGATCCCACTCATGGCAACGGAGAACAGTGACGAGAGCAAAAGGGCTGGGATCTTCCAAAAAAAACGAAGTACCCGTGATAAGTCAAAGAATCGGAGATGTATATTTTCTACACTGAATGTCTTATCACTTGTTCTTGAAAACACGTAACTCGTCCAGATGACAACCGAGAAGTTTTTTCCACTGGACTGAGAAAGAGGTCTGCGCCGTATTCACGGTAACGGCATTCAGCTGGTCAGGCACTCAAACACGTTACTTTGGAAAGATGAAATGGTGTTTTCCATTAACGCAATCCCTTTCTGCTCAAGGCAAATAAGCCTAATGGTTTCCACTCCGTGTTTCAAAATTGCTTTTCAAAACATCCTCCTCAGCAGCGTCTCACGCTCTGCCGACACCCACGCTCAGCCACAATGTCAGGTGATGATCCAGCAGACATTCTTTCCAAAATTTCCTGTTCTCATTTCTCCATCCGATCTGCACTCCTGGCTCCACTTTCCCTTTTGATAAAAGAGATAATCATTACACCTGTAGTTTGCCACGGAGTGCCTTTGCTCTTTGCTTTCTCCGTGCCTGAGCTCCTCCTCTAGTCATCACCTGGTGCATTTTGCTGTCACACGCATTCCTGTCGTTTAGCCTTCTTTTGACAGCTAGTCTACATGCTGTGATAATTATTTTCCTTCAAACGTTTCCTCCTGACCACCCTCCTCCCATCTTTCACTGATAACATTATTTCTCTTCGTGTTTTACTGGTCTCTCATTTTCTTTTTTGTTCTCATCCCTTCTTGTGTTCTTGTCTCTGGGATATCTTCTGACCATTCTTCTTTAAATTGCATTTTACTCTACTCGGTCACTGATCTGACTCTTTCTCTATACCCATTTCTATTTTCATCCTGAAATACTGTCCCTGCAAATGTTTCTGCCACTACAGAGTTGTTCTGTCCCCATTCAGAACTTGGACATTTGTAGCCAAATATGTTCACTCTTCTATCAGTATTAAAAAAATCTCCTTTACAGAGTCCACGTACCTTCTAATCACATCACTTCACAGCATTCAAAGCAACAGGTGAATGCTCGTTCATCACTCTAATTCCGTGAGATGGAAATTTGTGTTTGTAAGAAACTCAACGATTTCTGTAGCTGCCAGGAAGAGCGGGAAAGATGGTTGGATATTTTTGTGAATCAGATTTACAATCCTCTACCCATAGTCCCTTCCAATGCAGAATTATTGAAAAGCCTGTATGTAGCAGACTATAATATGTGCAAACTTCATACCAGGGTATGGACAAAGTCTGGACAGCTGTTATGTCCAGCAGGCAAATTAAAAAGTAAAAGCATCTCTATTCCCAAAAGCGCTTTTTAAAAAAAGAAACGACACGCTGGTCGTCAGTACTGATCATTATATTAAAATGATGAGCCTTTCCGATATTTGAAACTTATTTTACAGCCTCCAGCTCTCCAAATGAAGAGAATTCTTGGTTTTGTTAAAATGAATCGTTCTGAAACAAAGCTACAGGTTCATGTCGAACTGGTTCATGTCCCAACTGCCCCGAAATGCCGCTCCGTCCTCCGCGTGCCCAGAGATGGGCTGAGCTGGGTTGGCGTATCCTCAACGGAAACACTAATAATGTCTCGCTCACACTCTGCGCAGCTGATGATTTTCACGGAACACGTAGGAAATTCATATATTTGATCTCTTACTTCTGCGTCAATATTGGTTGTCTCCAAATTATTGCCGACCGGCTGACGGGCAGCCCCTGTGCCAGTGCATGTCCCGTTTCCTCGGGCAGTCTCACTGAAACAAAACCCCCTCCAAGCTCCTTGCTGTCGAGATTCGGAGGAAGAGCTTTGAGATATGATGAAGCGCATCCTATGGGTTTACGTACCGGAGGGCCGATTTAGAGAGGTGAACGCCCGAGATAAAAATAAATCCATGATCCAGGCACTCATGGATGTGTTGGGGTTCAGCAACAGTGTAATAACCAGATACTTTATGAGGCATTTCAGCTCCGACTGATGTTTTTCCCTTGTGCTTTTTGATTTTTAGCACTTTGCGAGCGAAAGCCCGGAGCTGAGGGCTGCAGAAGGGACACCTGCCTCCCACCATTCCTCCAAGGCTTAAAAACCCTTGTATTTACGAGCATTAGCGCCCTGGCTGTGAAAAAGCCGCTGTGCCTAAAAAAGGACCTTCCTGTGACCTTCCGCCGGTACTTCTGCCCGCGGGCGCGGTAGCGCCCTTCGCGCTGTGTTTCTCCGAGCGCGGAGCGGGGCGCGGCGGCGGCGGCTCCCCTCAGCCCCCGGAGGAGCTTTTCCCGCCCTTTCCCTCAGGGGGCGCTGGCGGCCGCCAACAGCCGCGGGCAGCGCGCGGGACGCGGATTGGGCGAGGGGCGGGGCGGCGGCTCTCCCGCCTCCTACCGCGCATGCGTGGGCGGGGGCGGGGGGGAGCGGGTGCCATGGTAACGCGGCGCGCAGGTGAGTGAGGGGCGGCTGCGCCCGGCGGCCGCGGCCGTGAGGGGAGGCTGCGGTCGGGCCCGGGCCCGCCGCAGGCAAAGCGGAGGCTCCGGCGGGCTGCGCTGAAGCGTTATGTTTTTCTTTCTGGAGCGCTGTGTCTCTGCGGGACGGGTGTCTCGCCCGCTGTGGCGGGGAGGCTGTGGAGAACTCGTTGTCGTTTCACGCGGGGGGGGGCGGGAAGCTCTACAGCTTCTGCCGGTGGAAAAGGGGCTGTGGGCGCTGTGGAGATGAGGAGGTAAGGTCCTGCAAGCAGGGGTGGGGGCGGTGGGTGAGGTGGGCCCGGGGCAGCCCCGCAGCTGTGCCAAGGGCCTTTCGTACCTCGCTGGCACCAAGCTGAGGTTCAGGTTTTCCTTTTTTCCCTGTCTAGTCTTGCACTGTTAGAAGAAATCTTAAAGGGGGCCTGCAGGAGAGCTGGAGAGGGGCTTTGGGCAAGGACATGAAGTGACAGGACACGGGGCAATGGCTTTAAACTGAAAGAGGGGAGATTTCGATGGGATCTAAGGAAGGAATTCTTCCTTCTGAGGGTGGGGAGGCACTGGCACAGGTTGCCCAGAGAAGCTGTGGCTGCCCCATCCCTGGCAGTGTTCCAGGCCAGGTTGGATGGGGCTTTGGGCAACCTGGTGTAGTGGAGGGTGTCCCTGCCCATGGCAGGGGGGTTGGAACTGGATGATCTTTGAGGTCCCTTCCAACCCAAACCATTCTGGGATTCTATGATCCTAAATCTCAAGGGCTTTGCTGAAAAGGTAGAGGCAGTAGATGACTTCACTGGCGACCGTCTGCAAAGAAGCACCTTCAGGTATGGCACACCTTGACCTGTTTTTGCAAGCAAAGTTTTCACTATTTTTTTTTTTCTCCCTAACTCTAAAGTTTAGGGGGAATGATACTAATGCCTCGTGCAGCATGTAACCCACTGCGTGATTGTGTGCTGCAGGGTCCGTCTTCAGGGCTTGATGTGGAGTCCCTCCGCTCGGTGAAAGGACGTAGCCATGGTAATACAGGTTTGATTCTTCTGAAGAGTACTGATACTGCTTTTTAAGGACATGGAATTAATATGCAAAAGGTTCCCTCCCAAGGTTGCAGGACATAGACTAACCTGCTCAAATTCACTTTGTATGTGAGTACACACCTGATTCTGATTTTTTTAGCTTTTCCTGCTGTTCTTGGCTACAGGCTGTAAAATTCTGCACACATCTTATTGCTTGTGAATGAGTGAAAATACTGCACAAATGTGGATTTCCCAGTACTTTTGAAGAGTGTTCAGATGTCACGCTGGGTTGTAGTTTAAAACTCAAAAGAGATCATGGTAGGGAGTCGGGTCCGTGTGAGTCCTGCTTCTACACACCAAAAAAGAACTGCAGGCTGTTCAGCATCACATGTCCTTTGGCTGCCTGATAAATCCATAAGAAATCCCAGGGTCGTCAGCTGGTGCGCCAAGCGTTGGCTCTGGCACTGCCAGCTTGGAGGACAGAGTTATCTCCTGCAGGAGCAGTGAGGCTGCTCTACACAAAAGGCGTTCCCCAGTTCTCGCCGCAGAGTTATGACAATGGTTTGCTCTTACCTGTAAGCACCTTTTTTATTTTGAAAGATCAGCTGCAGGCCAAATTCTGACCAGCCACCTAACTGTGCTTGCAAAATCCACCAGTGACTCCCACAGGGAGTGTGATTCAGGTGACTGGCTGAAAAATCTGCCATAAGCATCTACTCTGTGAAGTGTGCACATTCCAGCACGTGAAGTATCCAACAAATTCCATCCAATTAAAGTCTGCAATGCTAATTCTTCCTAACGATGTGCTTGGAACTGTTTAATTGCAGTGTGCAAAACCAGGCAAAGAACAGAAATAGATGGGCAGATGCATAAAGCGACTCGGTGTGTACTGGAAGTGCTCTTGGCATCAGACCAGAGATCAAATACTTTCAGTCCCTCACGATGTGTAAATGATCCTGTTCAGCCTTTTCTCTGGGACTAGCTGTCGCTCCATCCTCGATGTTCCTGGGATGCTGCCCACCTTCTCGCTCCGTGTTGCTATCACCGTTTTCCTGCCTACACAGCAGCAATGAGAGATCCCTCCGGATCCCTGTCCTGGTTTCTGTTGCTCAATACCCGGAGGCAGCGTCTTCCACATAGACACGCTCTGGGCTTGTGAGGAGCAGCCAGGATGGGTGAGAAAACAATCCAGGGAGTGAATCAGACGGGCAAATCCCTCTCAGAGACAATGGGCTGGATGTTCAAGCATCAGCACTAATGAGCTGGAGTTAACGGGAGTATTTTTTTTGCCTGCTCTCGGGCTTGGGTGAGTCTTGGCAACACTTTCTACGTATGGAATGGCAGAGCTGCTGCTTAGATTTGTGTTACACTAAGGATAGAAGGGCAACTGTATCCCAGAGCCTTGAAAAGGCCACAGCTGCAGAAGGGAGACCTGCTCTTCTGGTTTATGATCCAGAGCCACAAGCAGATGCACTGTAGTGGATGAACACGCACAGCCTTAGTTTCCTTTAGGATTATATCATAATGCATTAATTACAAAATCAGTTGAAAAGAATGTGTGATTTCCATTGTGCCCGAACCTTTTTTAGCCAGAGAGAAGCACAGGGGAACTCTAATTAGCTCTGTCTGAGGACTTTAAAGATTCTTACAGCCTATAGAGCAACTATGGATTTGGTGAAAGTGTATTAATGCTGTGAGTCTGTATGTAAAACCACCACAAAGTACAGGAGTGTGTGGTGAGGGGCTCTGAGCTCACACTTGTACAATGAAACAGCTGTTCTGGGATGTCTTGGCATCCTCCACCCAGAGGCGAGACTGTAAAGACGCGGAACTAACGGAGTGTTTTTGTGGTCGCTTTCTCTCTGCAGGCAGTTAAAAGTAGCAAACCCAAGCGTGGCAAAGGCAAAAGCTCCAAAAAGAAAGCAGAGAAGAAAAGTAGCAAACCCAAGCGTGGCAAAGGCAAAAGCTCCAAAAAGAAAGTAAAGAAGGCGGTGAGGGAAGTGGATATCTTCAGCCCAGCTGCCATGCTCAACGCCTACTACATCTGCCACGACGCCCCCGCCTGCCTGCAGTTCCGCGGCTTTCCCTGGCCTGACTCCCCCAAAAAGAAGGGGAAGAAAAGAAAGTAACTGGGTGGCTGGAAAGCAAAGGGCTCAGTGAAAATCCATCTCCCTGGTGCAGAAGAGACTTTTTTTTTGCGATTTAGGCTTGTGCTGACCTTTCCGGTGGTTTCTTTTTGCCGTAATCGCTGTTGTGTCCGTACAAAGACGCCCTTGTTATCGCCCAAGCACAGAGTGACGACTGGTCAGTGACACTGTGCCCTTGTAATTTCAGCCGTGGCCCGTTGGCTTCCAGTTCTGTGTGGAATAAAGCGTTGAGCCTCAGCAGTCTGAAGGGCTTGTCGTGGGGTTTGCGTTACCCGTACCGCTGCCGTTCCTTTATGGATGGGATGTGCTGGTTTAACCAGTGCCGGTGGAAACTTGAGCTCAGAAAGCAGATACCGTGCTGAGACTGATGGTGTTAAGTGTGATTTCCAGAACATCAGCTTACCCGTGTGCGAGTCACCCAGCGCTCCCGCTCTCAGTCAGCAGAGCCATGCGATGCCATCTGCACATACGGGTGATTCACCTCATTCTAAAGGAAACGGCTCAGATAAGCAGTGGTTGATGCTCCAGCGAATGCACCGCCCGCTCTCCTGTGGCTGTAGTGAAAATCTAGACATCTGGCGTAGATGTTGAGATCTGAGAGAGTTGAGGCTGTTCAGCTTGGAGAAGAGAAGGCTCCGGGGCGATCTTATTGCAGCCTTCCAGTGCCTAAAGGGCCTACAGGAAAGCTGGAGAGGGGCTTTGGACAAGGGCGTGTAGTGACAGGACAAGGGGCAATGGATTTAAACTGAAAGAGGGGAGACTTCCATGAGATCTAAGGAAGAAATTCTTCCCTCTGAGGGTGGGGAGGCACTGGCACAGGTTGCCCAGAGAAGCTGTGGCTGCCCCATCCCTGGAAGTGTTCAAGGCCAGGTTGGATGGGGCTTTGGGCAAGCTGGTGTAGTGGAGGGTGTCCCTGCCCATGGCAGGGGGGCTGGAACTGGATGATCTTTGAGGTCCCTTCCAACCCAAACCATTCCAAGATTCTATGTTGTCAGTGACGCTGTGTTACACACTTAGAGCTGATGACGAACCGCCCCCCGCCCGGTCTCCCCTTGCAGCAATTGGTGTTAGTCTGAACATCCTGGCTGGACACCACAAGCTTTGTGTCACAGTTCAGAGTCTTGCTGTTTCCTCCGCGTGTTTAACGCAGCCCTTGGTAAATTGTGAAGCAGCGCGTCAAGCGAAGCTGTATGTCCCTCCCAGATTCTTACACCGACTGGAAAGATGCATTGGAGTGACTGGGAGGGGTGAGGATGCAGGCTGTGGAGAGATGGGAAGGGATACAGAAGGGCTGGAGCCTTGGAGAAAGAGTTGGGAAAAGAGAATCTGCAATGGGCTAGAGCTACTGTAAGGGGAGATGTCCCAGTTTGCTGGGATACCCGAGGGACTATCAGCACGCCAGACCGCTCCCTACACTGAGCAGCACTGCAACGGGCGCAGGAAGTATCCCATCAGCATTCCTCTTGGTTTCTCAGGGCTGAAAATCTGTGGTGTTGAGCTGGCAGAGCAGCAGGCTGGCACTCAGGGCCGTGTCTGATCGACTGAACTGCGGGAGGAGGTGGGCACCTTTCCGACTTCCAGGTAACTTTATGCTACAGATAACAGAACAGTCAATCATAATTGCCACAGACCCAAACTGATGTAGGCCTGTTAAGCTGTTTCTCCAGCTTAAAATGTCCCCTCTGTGAAGAGGTCTTGACCAGGTAAAATTACAGTTTTGTGGCATTGCTTGTAGGCCAACTACTGCCATGGTATGGGCTACTGCACCACCCCGCTGAATGTGTTTCATCTACATGTCAAGAAAATCACGGTGGGCACCCTGTTTCCTTGCTAACGAGTCTGCAGTTGGCATGTCCTACTGAATCAGAGATGTGGTTTGCAGAATGACTTTATATGTTGTGCATCCATGTGTCTTCCTCAGCATTTACTCATGTTCTTGCTTCCCCACCACCCACCAGGAAGTCTCTGGTCACAGCGTATAGTTGCAACTGTTTCCTCCAAGTATCAGCATTCTAAAGTAAGAAGCAGAATCCTAGAATGGTTTGGGTTGGAAGGGACCTTCAAGATCATCCAGTTCCAACCCCCCTGCCATGGGCAGGGACACCCTCCACTACACCAGGTTGCTCAAAGCCCCATCCAACCTGGCCTTGAACACTTCCAGGGATGGGGCAGCCACAACTTCTCTGGGCAACCTGTGCCAGTGCCTCACCACCCTCAGAGGGAAGAATTTCTTCTCTTCCTTAGATCTCATGGAAATCTCCCCTCTTCCAGTTCAAAGCCATTGCCCCATGTCCTGTCACTACAAATCTCTTGCAACCTCTACAATTAGCACCACAAGCAAAGCGTTTAAAAAAATACGTTTAAAAAAAAAAAATCATTCCCTTTTTTGTCTGATATATTTACTACACAGAGATTTAAGGGACAGGTGTTCCCGAGCACTAAGGTAGAAACTGCTTAACATCAAGGGGCAGCACCACCCCACCACGGCCAGTTTGGGTCCCGGGGTGGGTTTGCAGGAGAAGCCGGAGAGCAGCACCATCTCTTGCCAGGCTGAAGAGCCCAGTTGAACAGCAGCTGCACACAGAGCAGGTGTTTTGGGAAGTGACCTCCTTCTGGGCACCTTGTTCTCCAGCTCCCTACGGCAGCGCCGTGTGTGGTTTCCTCTGCAGCAGCCGTTGTCTGACCGACGCGGGAGGCAGCGTCCGGCACGGGAGAGGCAGCGGGCTGATCCGAACGATGGTTACACGTAAGCACGGTTGTGTTTTCATCTGTGAACAAATAGTGAAATATCATGATATGTTTTCTCTTTAAAAACCAAATAAATCTGATTTCTGCACGATGCCATGGAGCACGCCAGATGGTGACCAGTGAAGTGCAAAGGACAAAGGCTCCGCTTTCTGGCGCATCTGAAAAGTTGCCATTAATTTCTTTGACAACAGATGAGAAAACCCTTCCAACCATCCCAAACTGACAAATTAATCACTTTTTTTCCCCTTTTTCCTTTTTACCTCTCTCATGCCTTGATCCATCTCAATTTTCCATGTAATTTAGGCTCCCCAGTGGTTAACAAAGGCCCATAGATGTCTCTAAGAAAAGTTCGGACTTTAAACTCAATTTCTTCATTCTCGGTTTGAATGTGTTGCTTCAGGGTGCTGCTGACTTCCGAGGGAGAGTCTTTGGCTCGAGTGGACGTGACCTTATACAGAGTCTGCGCCCCTGCGGGATGACACTTGCCGATACTTCTGTTTCATCACAACGTGTAAGAGTTTGATTCTGTGACGGGCTTTTCTGCCTGCCAGGGTACAGAACTTAGGAGCTGAGCTTATAGAATCATAGAAACATAGAATCACAGAATGGTTTGGGTTGGAAGGGACCTCAAAGATCATCCAGTCCCAACCCCCTGCCATGGGCAGGGACACCCTCCACTACACCAGGTTGCCCAAAGCCCCATCCAACCTGGCCTTGAACACTGCCAGGGATGGGGCAGCCACAGCTTCTCTGGGCAACCTGTGCCAGTGCCTCACCACCCTCAGAGGGAAGAATTTCTTCCTTAGATCCCATGGAAATCTCCCCTCTTTCAGTGTAAAGCCATTGCCCCTTGTCCTATCACTACACACTCTTGTCCAAAGCCCCTCTCCAGCTTTCCTGGAGGTCCCCTTTAGGTACTGAAAGGTGCTGGAAGGTCTCCCTGGAGCCTTCTCTTCTCCAGGCTGAACAGCCCCAACTCTCTCAGCCTGCCTCCATAGCAGAGTGGATGTCATAGGAGATATTTGGATGCAGAGGCCCTTCACTTTGTGGACGCAGCACAAGAGGACTTTGTGACGTTATGTGCATCATCTCTTGCAGGGAGTTACGTTTTTCTAGCGTTGGGGTTTCCTTCGTTTGCCGTTAGCGAGCAGGCGTGCCGAGCGCGCTGCTTTCGCTGCGGGAGGTTAACGTTTCCTGTAGGAAGTTGTGTACCAAGGGCCCGCTGTTAAAAATACACTGCGTGTTTGTGGGTGGGGTGGGGAGAGTCACAGGACTATTATGGGATGTGAGTGATGGCTATATATATATATATATATAAAGTTTAAAAAAAGATATTATTCACCACATTTGGTATTAGAATATTTCAAGCTGTTTATGAGCCACTTCCCTTTTTTGCTATTATTTCCTTCAGTGAGCGTTTCTGTATTGCCTGGTATCTCCTGGCACAGTTTCTTCACACTAAGAAAAGCATTTGGGATCTTTAGGATCCGTAAGAAAGGCTTTAGAAGTGGCACGTATCCTTTTGTCTCATTTCTCACCTTAAGAAATGCCCTGATGGTTATTTTCCACCTTCAGGGGAGGACAGCCGAGGACTCTGTTGCTCGTAAATAGTATCTCCATAGAGGTCACTATGGTGAATTTTTAAAGAAAAACTTCCATCCAAAAGGCAATTTAGATATTGGCACTAAATAGTGTCAGCAGAAGTAAATAAAATAAAGTTTTTTGTAGGTTAACTCCTGTCTTATTTGCTCATTTTTCACTGTCTTTGTTTCCCACTGCCATTTCAGATGTCCTCCAGGAACAGAGTCCAATTTCAATGTCTTTTTTATAAACCTCTCTTTCAAGCTTCCTGTTTATCATAAAAAAAGGCACAAGTCTTTTTTTTTCCTCTCTTTTGCTAGTGATTGTTGTACAAAAGAGCAGAAGGAACAAAAGATTAGAACTTACAGAAATGGTTTCTCTCGGAGACGTGCTGTCGAGGTACCATGACAGGTGCAAGCATTGATGTCTCCCATTTCAGGTACCGGGATGGTTTTGTTCCACTCTAGTGCGTTATCTGCTCTATAATTATTGGGTTACTGGTACTTTTCTGGAGGTTTTCGGTGAATTCTGGAGCCTTGCTTCTCACAAATGCTTTTGATGATCCCCTCAGAGTAAGCTCACTGGGCTTTCCCAGCCCAACAGCCTCAGACCAGAGGTTAGTCGTAAAAATATCCTGGGGAGAAGATACATTTTTCCTTGACATTTTTATTTTCAAAGAAGTAAATATCTCTTGTCTTTAACAAAATTAAGTCCTTTAAGTCTGCAGTGTTCCTTCTAGGTTATTGCTGTAGGACTTCAGGAGAAAAATAACTGAAAGTGATTTTTAAAAATTTACTGTTAAGGTCTGATATATTCATGACCAACCCAAAGTAAACTGACTGAAATCTTCTTAATGCAAAAAAATGGCTTAGTACCAGCATTTCTCCCAATTATCTTCTAGCTGTAATTGGCACTAAAAGAAATGTTTAAGAAAAATGAGGAAGATATTTAATGCAACACATGGTTACAACGGCTTCCTTGGAATGGCCGAGATTATGTGCCATGAAGGGAGCAGATTGCTTTTTGGTGGAAATTCTTGAACCAAATGCTGTGTAAGTTCACCAGCAATTACTGCTGAATGTGAGAATATTTTGAATAGCTGCAATCGCAGGCGATAAGCCAAGTGCTCCTACAAGCTAAAAGCCAGCCCTTTTTTCATGTTAGTGGTTAGACTGGAGTACACAGGTCATGTGAAGAAAGCAAAAACACTTAATGCTGTTTAGTGCAAGTTGAAAATTAGATTTAACTTCAGAAAATCTTCTCTCTCAGGGCGGTTCAAGTGGGTCATACGTCTCTTGGGGGCACTTTTTCCACATCATTTGATAGGAAGTGCCTGTTCTGTGAAATACGACGATAACCACCCTGGGAGAGAAGTTCTCCATGCACACTGAGAAGGTGTATTAGTTAAGCAATTAGTTAGAGTAATTATTGTAGTTGTTTTTTTCTTGAGTTTTCTCAGTGGTGATATGGTCAACACTTGAAATCGAGACTTTAAACACGGGTCATCTCACCTTGCTTTGCACATCTTTCGCATAGCTATCCCTGCCTGACCTAGTCGTGCTGGATCTCCTTAGCGATAAAAAGGAGACAGGAAACAGAAACTTCTGGACCAAACAGTTTGTTTCTTTGTCACATTTATGGCAAACTACTCATTCCTTAAAGTATTTCATTCCTGGAAAAAATTAATTTACTATCTATGACTTTTTTTTTGATCTCTCTTGGTCTGAAAAAAATGTTTCTAGAATAAATCTGCCCCCAAACCCTCATCCGATGTGGTGGGTTTTCTACTATAGCACACGACGTAGCACTCTGCATGTTGAATATGGTTTAATGGGGATTAGGGACGGTTGGACTCGATGATCTCTAAGGTCTTTTCCAACCTAGAAATCTATGAATCTATGAATACACAGCTTCCACTACTTGGATTCTCATTGCGTAGCAGGAAAATGACCTGGCTCCCTCCTCGTTTACACAAAACGTTGTCTGTAATGGCTTCTACAGTTTCTTTTCACAGCAGTTTGGAACGTTGTGTAGGCTGACTGACCTTCTGGAAACCATAATATGTTTATGTATGGAGAGAATTCCTCTTCTGTGACGTTTGCTTTTGATGCTGCTGCAAGTTCCTCATCCTTGATTTAATGTATCCTTCACTAAAGATGGTTGTGGAGGAGCGAGTGGGAATGCTTTGTGTGTATAAGATGGATTTTTTTCCATCAGGGAAGGGGAGGGGCCTGTTGAGGATAGGTATTTCATGTCTGTAGGGTTTGATTGGCTCGTGAGCAGATCTTACCAAGCCAGCAGAAGTGAAGGCTGGATCGTAAGTGATGCAGACAAATGACGTCATGTTCCTCGTTTTCCTAATTTGACCTTTCTATGGGAAGCGAATTATCTTGCAACATCAGTTGCCTCACAGAGAGCTTCATAAGGAGAGTCAGGGTTGGCTTAAAGCTTCTGACGTGACTTGCAATCTGCTTATTGGCAACAATCCGATCCTTGAAGAAATGAAAGGAAGAAAATGCCAACCCTTACGGAATCACCGCTGCTTCTAATGCTGTTGATAGTAGTGCCTCCTCCAGTGACCTCAACCTTGTCGTCTCACCTCGTGCTTCAGTTCTTCAAGGTAAGTAATGCTTTATTTATTATTTAGAGCTGAAGGTCTCAGACCTAGTGAAACAGGCGACTTCTGCTGGGGTATATCGGAGCTTTCTGAGTGTGAGGCTCTTTGTCCGACTCCAATAATAACGGTTGAGCCATGGTGTCCAACTCATGGCAAATGATGTGGCCTGAAATGGTGCCTTGAAAGCAAGAGTCCTTCTGTCACCTGTTGGTTTGGCTCCTGAGACACTTTATCCAGGTAGCCTGGCACCTTCTGAAATGGAGATAATATTTTGGGAATATCTGATAATTATAGCTTGCTCTTTGGGAACTGTCCAAGGAGTAGCTCTGTTTTCTTAGAAAGGTACGTGCTTTTATTGATTCCTCATCCTTTTCCATCATGTTATGCATGTGGCTTGCATAATTTGTTGCCATCAGCAGGAAGCAGATAGGAAACATTTTGAGAGGAAACATTTCAAGCTCTTCCATTGGTGGTTGATGCTTTTCTTGCCTAGAGCCACAGTTAGGGTCTGCCGCGGTGCTTTGGCAAGGCTTAAAAGTTCTTCACAACCTGGCATTGCAAGCTCACTTGGAAGGGGAGGTCAGAGTAGTTTTAATAGTTTGTGAGATTTCAGACTGGCGATCTTCTGGGGGTGTCTCTGGTGAGCTTCTCAGCGTCTTCTGAAATGTCCAAGGGTCGTTCAGCTCTCAGGTAGCTCCAGGACTACCGTGCCAACGCATGGCAGAACTGTGCTAGTCCTGAGCTTACCAGTAGAGTCATAACCCACAGTTCACCACTGTCTTTACAGTGATCTTTCATGAAGCGAGGATCGTTTCATCTTTCTCTCAAAATTCCTTCCTTTCAGCTCTTTAGGATAAGAAAGCACACTACTCCCAGCCATTCAGTCCCAAGTTACCTTTTTTAAACCTGTTATTCTTGTTGCTTTCCTCTGTGCCGCACAACTCTACTGCTTCATCAGCACGAGGTGACAATTAACACCTCTGATGTGCGGTTTTTCTTCTCACGTGTTGCTACACGAGAGTCACAAAACCGAGACTCATGGGATTCATCTCCTCTAAATATAAATGCCTGCCTCGACTCGTCATCTGGGTTCCCATAGGAAGAGCAGTTCAGGATCTGATTCTTCCGACTAAATGTGTGCAGAGGCTCCAAGCAGCCCCGGGTGTCTTGTTTAGGTGCAGGAACATCTAGTGAGATCTATCCCACTCGCTGTGGGATGGAAGATTTTACTGAAAAAACAAACTCAAATTTAGTGTGGATACAGAAATGTAAGTTCTTTACAAAGTGATGAGTCCAGGGAAACCAGTACGGCCACGGAATGGGGGTCCTAAGGAATGTGGGCTAAAGGCCGTAACAAGAAACAGAAAACTTGCAAACTTTTGTGACTCTAGTGTCTGGGATGATGCGGGTAAAATTGCGTGGGATATTGTCTCTGCCTAATCTTCCTCTTCCGTTAAGAGGAAACCACCCAGCCCGCACCTTGCGGGCATCCCTGCTCAGAGAACAAAAATCCCTCCTGACTTCAGCACGGTGGTGCCTCAGACGCGGAGGAGTGGAGCAGAGCCAGACACATCCTCGGAGAGGAAGCGCAGGCGTCTGGAGCTTATCGCTCCTGCGCAGCGGTAAACGCAGCCCTGCTCGCTCTCGCTGGTAACAGCCACGAGTAATCACGTCCCGACGGCCGGCCCAGCCGGGGAGAACCGCCTTGCCTGTTAAAAGCGCCCTGGGTCATGAAGAAAAGCAACTCATAGACATCCAACGCGGTGTTATCAGTCTTCAGTGACTGCTTGGGGAATTTATTTCCCTAAGAAAAGCAGATTGGACCTTGTCTCCGTTTAGCCTGTATTCAGGGCTAAACCAATAGCTGTTACCCAATGATCCGTCCGCACTTGAGAAGGGGAATTGGGAAAAGGAAGGAAGACCCATGGGTTGAGATCAGAACTATTTAATAATTGAAATAAAATAAAATAACAATAATAACATATAGAGACAAGTGATGTACGGCGCAGCTGCTCACCACTCCTTGGCCAATATCCAGCCCGTTCCCGGACAGCAATTCCAGAGCAGGAAAGTCCCAAAAACCACAATCCCAGAAGAAAGAGAGTAGGCCTCAGGAGCAGAATGACCAGTGAGACCCTCCAAGACAGCAGACATTGAGGAAGAGAGAGAGAGACACAAGAGCAGGCCCGTCCCCAACAAACTTTCCAATTTATAACAAGCGTGACATTACATGGTACAATCCCTTCACCAGTTTAGGTGCCAGTCTCCCTGGCCATGCTCCCTCCAGGTCCTTGGACATCTGGGTCACTGGCAAAAATGAGCTGGAAAGTCCTTGAGTGCTACAGATACCTGGATACCGCAGCGAGCTACAAACTAAACCAAAGTGTCTTATCAACTCTGTTCCCACTGAATCGGGCGCTGCGGTCTTTTTAAAAACGCAGCTTACTTTAGAAATGTCGCTTCTCTGAACAGAAAATTGATTCTATCCCAGCAAAACCAGGACAGACCTGAAGAAACATCTCACAATGAGCAGATTCGCAGCCCTGTACCGAAGGCACTGCAGCAGCATGTTCTTTGGAAGCACCAGATGCTACAGCCCGCCGGACCAGTACTGGCCACAGCCACCCCAGCCAGTTCTGTCCCATAATCTAGGACTGGGATTATCAGGTGCTCCAGCAGCCGTGCAGGGCACGAACAGGATAAGCCTCAGCATGGAAATTAGATACTTGAGTCACAAGCAGGCTGGCCCCATCCTAAGAACTGTTAAAAACCAAGAGTCTTCACCACCGTGTTTGAAAATAGGCTTCAGGCAAAACGTGGAGATGGGAAAGGAAAGTCTTCCTGACAAGTTCCCAGGTAATTCCTTCCTTTTTTACAGTCTCATCTTTGTCATTAGCTGTTTTTGCTCTAAAATCTACTGTAGTTTGGCGCTTAGGTGCAAGGAATCATAGAATCATAGAATCGTTAGGGCTGGAAGGGACCTTCAAAGGTCATCTAGTCCAACCCCCCTGCAAGGAACAGAGATATCTCCAACTAGATCAGGTTGCTCAGGGCCTCGTCCAACCGGGCCTTGAACGTCTCCAGGGATGGAGCATCCACCACCTCTCTGGGCAACCTGTTCCAGTGTTCTACAACTCTCATGGTAAAAAATTTTTTCCTAATATCCAACCTGAATCTACCTCCCTCTATTTTAAAACCATTACCCCTTGTCCTATCACAACAGGCCCTCCGGAACAGCCTCTCCCCATCTTTCCTGTAGGCCCCCTTGAGGTACTGGAAGACCGCTATAAGGTCATTGCAATGGGCACTGAAAAGCTATACACAATAGCCTAAGTGGGCTCTTAGGTGCCATTCTCTCTCTGTAGCAGTTACTATTACTGCTGTTTCGCAGCGGTGAGAGAACAGCCCTCGTCCAGCACCGCCGGCTTATTTCTAAATACTCTGGGTACTGGCAGATTAGAAATAATTAATCACTAGTTACGAGAAGCAGTGAAGAAGCTGGCTGCTGCTGGGCAAGCCCAAAATCCAGATTGCTTTTGGCTACTGGTTGCTGCAGAAGAGCAACCACGAGTAAAGCTGCTGTCCCCAAGATGTGTCACGTATCGCTTGCGTTGCTGCAATTTCACACCCCCTTTTGTTGTACAATCATACGCCAAAACAAGGGTCTCAGCCTCAATCTGGGTATTTTCCAGATCTTCATACCATAGAATCATGGAATGGTTTTGGTTGGAAAGGACCTCAAAGATCATCCAGTTCCAACCCCCCTGCCATGGGCAGGGACACCCTCCGCTACACCAGGTTGCTCAACATCTGACCTTTCTCCCTGCTGATGAGAGATCAAGGTCTCCAGAGGCTGTCACAGATTCCCTTTCTGCTGCAACCTTCCCTGCTCCTAAGGGAAATTGTTTCAGGCTCGAGGCTGCCCTGGAGCACTGCTGCTCCAGGTGAGCATCCAAAACACAACTTCGAAAACAGGCACCAGAGCCCTAAAATCCTTTATTATGGTCCAAGAAAACAAATCTTGAACTGTTGACTGCCTGATTGTTTTCCATACTAGGGTTTTTCACTGGTGCAATTGGGAGTGTGAGCTGGCTCTGGGCGGTGATGCCAGAGAACTATAAAAGATGCAGTTATGGCAACACCACCCAGAGAGGCCGTACTGGAAACTCTGGTCTTGAGATGGCTCTTGTGACACTGAACCTGAAACAGAGGAAAAATCTCTGGATGTGTCTTTTTCAGAGAGGTACTGGCAATCTGGGAAAAAGACCAAATATGTTAAATAAGAAGAAGCCTGGAGAACTGGAATTACATGGAAAAACACCTCCTTCTCCCTAATACCTGGCAAGGTTAATCACCTTATCTCCTCACTCTGCCCCACATTGCACTGTAACATTGGACAACTTTAGGTGCTCGTCATAATCTGTGCAGAAAACCAGCAAGATCAGCTTATGCACAACTTGACCAAACTACATTCGAGCAGGAGGAGTGAAAATAAGCTGAAAATACCTGAGGAGTGCCCGCAGAGGTAGAGAACTAGGTGTAAGGATCTGAATTGAAGAGAGGGAGTATTCAGCTAGAAGACCAGAAGTCTCTTTTTGCAGAGCCCTGACAGGCTCTGGGGGAAGCTGCAGGAATCCACTATCCTGCCAGTAGCAGCTCTCCAGGATGGCTGTACCTGTGTCGGTTTTGGTAACTACGCAAACTAAACGAGAGCTTTCCATCACAGGAATCCTCCCCAAAGTCAGCCTCAGCTTTGGCCTAATCCGTCTCCACAGAAGTTGTGGCAGCCAGAGCCCAGTCAAGGCGACTTAGGACAAACTCATGGCACCATCAACATTCTCCCCGGAGAAACGAAAACCAGCCCGGCTCTTTATGAGCCGTGCAAATCTGGTTTATTGCACATTACCCAACAATCACTGTGCAAAGACTCACATTAAAGGAAAGCCATGGATGCAATTTTTTGTTTTTAATCTGGAAAAGAGGGAGCGAAGGAAAAGGCCAAGCAGCTGTGTCTGTAGTCTTCTCCTTCAGTCTGCACCGTGAATGTTTAAAAAATGCTCAGTTCGTTCTGATAAATCAGCAGTGTTTTGTTTACAGCACAGTGGGTGAACCAGCTACTCTTCTCTGAGCTTAAGATGAGAATAAAAACTCCCTATGAGAAAAAAAGACCCATCTACTTTTTCTCCTCTGGTGATACAAGATGCCAAGTGGCTGGGATTCCACCCCTTCCATCGCTTGCAAGCCCAGGCAGCCAGGAAGTGCCAGCAGGCAGCAGATGTTTTAACTGAGGCAGCCAGGATGTCGTGTGGCAAGCAGACCTTGAAGAGAATTGCTGCCAGGAACGTGTCTTCCACTGCACGACCACGTGCAGCTCCATCATCTCCAGCATGCCAGAGATCAGCCTTCCCATGTGAACTCTGGAAGGTAACAGGCTCTTTGTTGTAATGTCTGGTGTCATAAAATAAGCAAGAGTTGGTGTGCTTATGTCTCTGAAACACTTTTTGAAGACATCTGTGACCCAGGGCTGGTGGCACTTGCAGGCCAAACCTGTCAGAGGCTGTTGGCCAAAGACCGAAAGCCCCCCATGCTGCTGGTAATAACCCAAAGCAGTGCCAGTTAACTAACCCAGACACTCCCATTCCCCTTACCCCTTCCTGTGCATCTTTTCCCAGACAGTCCTTCCTTGTTACTCACTTTGTTTTCTTGTGCTGTCCCAGAAGTCACCAACCAAAGATGAGGTGATCTGCTGAAACAGCCTCTGCGTAGTCTTCTGACCTCCCTCCCACAGCCTCGCAGCACCAGAGCAGACACACCAGGTAACACTGGCCTCACGTTATCCCTTCCACATTTTCTCTTCTCAGACCTGGGATGCGGACAGGTAAACCTTTCTGGCCCTGCCTTGTCACCAAAGCTCCCTCTTCCCATTGCGCATCACCCTTCCTCCCCTGTCTTTCCCAGTATGCTGGATACGACGTGTCCTAACCAGCCCTTGGCATTCCCACGGGTGTGCAAGCCGAGCTCCCCACCCTTCTGCTGGCCCAGTGTGCATTTGTACTCACAGTTAGTCTTTTCCCAGCCCTTTTCATGTAGGATCACAGGTCTATGGCAAAGCACAGCCTGGATCTCCAGGAGAACCTGGGGAGACATGTGCCTGATGTTCAGTTTTTCAAAAGGAGGGTGTTTGTTGATGCTGGGAAATGTTGCCTCTCTGGAGGACCTTTCCGGTACATCCCAAATGAACATCCATGCTGTTCCCTGTCGAGAGGCTTTAGTCCTGTGTGCTCTCTTCTCTTCACATAAATAAGAGCACTTTGAGAGGCGTGGAAAAAAATGGGGGTGTGTCCCACTCCCAGCACACACTCAACAGCCACTGACTCGTAAATTTGCACTTTCACAAGCCCGTGACTTGCTCTGCCCATTCCAAACCAATTAGTAACGTGTGGCCTTGAAAATATGCACCTGGACGGGACCCCAAGACATCATGTCATCCATCCCTCTCCCGAGGCAGGAGCAACTCTACCTACAGCATTCCTGAGCCGTATTTTGTCTAACCTGTTCTTAAAACCTCCAACAGGGAAGACTTCAGAGCGTCCCAAAGCTCTTCCCGTATTACCATAGCCTACTATTAGGAAATTTTTTCGGTGGCTCATCGAGATCTACCTTCCTGTTAGGTACCAAGTCTCGGTGCTTCTGGCCCTGCTCCAAAAATGCTGATGAGCACAAGGGAATTCCACTGCTGTTACAGTCTGCATCAGCTGCCTCCACATGTCTGCCTGTGTTGGCAAGGAACTCCCCTGTCTTCAGGGAGCAGCAAGCCACAGCCAAAACACCTTCACAGCTCTGCAGCTCAAGTTCATCTCATCACCCATTTGGCCCAGATCCATGTTTCCTATCTATGGGAGGCCAAAGTCAGAAATCCAGAGCATCCGAAAACTCAGAGTGACTGTGCCTAGGGGCTAAGATGACTTTCACGCAAAAAGCCGAGGTGTTATTTTCCCCACGACACGCTCTGCCAGCGTGCGTGTAGTAGCAAAGATTCGGAAAAAATGTGGAAGTGACAACTGGAGTGTGACTCTGCAGTGTGGACAGTCGATCCTAAGCTGGGATGGTATGGGTATGGTCATGGTCATCACGTACCCTGAGGTATGATGAATAGATGAAGCAATCTCCATTGCTTCATCTATTTGCAAATAGCAAAAATTAGTGGCTGTGTTTCATTTCACCTATCGGATGAAGTTGTATTTTCTGTATTTGCCTGACTATGAGTAAATTTGCAGAGTGCTGTGAGCTGGCAGACACGGACACATCCCTTTTTACAGGGACTGGTACTGCGTGCGTCAGGGGAACTTGTAAAATCCCAGTAGTGGGTATTAGTACAATGACAAAAATTTTATCATTTTTACTACAATGACATACCCATGGAAGAGGTTTCTGCTAGGCACAGATGGTAAGCTGATGTCCTGAAGTAAAACAAATTACATGCATTTTTGCCAACAAAAATAAAATTACAATTACCCTAATATAAAGGTCTACTGAATTTTTGACCCACCAGATCTCTAGCACAGAGTGCACAATAAACACATAAGATCCTAATGAAAGAATATAACTGAATATATTTTGGTTTCCAGGCTGCTCTTAAAAAGCTTCTGTTAACTCTTCTCATAGTTGTATTTCCCAGGTTACTCTAAGTATGGAGAAAACATCTTAAATTTGACAGCTTTGGTGCATCAGACTTCAAATCCCATCTTAAGACTCATAGAATTATAGAATGGTTTGGGTTGGAAGGGACCTCAAAGATCATCCTGTTCCAACCCCCCTGCCATGGGCAGGGACACCCTCCACTACACCAGGTTGCCCAAAGCCTCATCCAACCTGGCCTGGAACACTGCCAGGGATGGGGCAGCCACAGCTTCTTTGGGCAACCTGTGCCAGTGCCTCGCCACCTTCAGAGGGAAGAATTTCTTCCTTGGATCCCATCGAAATCTCCCCTCTTTCAGTTTAAAGCCATCACCCCGTGTCCTGTCACTACACACCCCTGTCCAAAGCTCCTCTCCAGCTTTCTTGCAGCCCCTTTAAGTACTGGAAGGTCTCCCCAAAGCCTTCTTTTCTCCAGGCTGAACAGCCCCAACTCTCTCAGCCTGTCTCCATAGCAGAGGTGTTCCAGCTCTGAGATCATCTTCATGGCCTCCTCTGGACCTGCTCCAGCAGTTCCATGTCCTTCTGATGTTGGGGCACTCAGAGCTGAACAACTCCATCCTACAAAACACAGATTTATACCCATTTTTATTATTTCCCCCACCTCCATTTCCCTCTGTGTTTTAAATCCTCCTTTATATTCCAGGTTCCTGCTGAAACCCCAGGCTGCTTGGGGACAGCAACACTCTTCAAATGCAAACACCTTCCCCCCGAACAAGGCTGTGATCCTAATAAACGTCTCCGAGCCCTGACACGATAACATGAGACACCATTAGCTTCCATATACCGGGACGGGTAATTAGCGGGGCCGAAGCTGAGTTCATCTCATCGATACCCACCGGGCAGTGGTGGAAATGGGAGGCTTTGGGGACTGCGTTGGTGTTCGGGGCACAGAGCAGTCGGTCAGTCTGCTAATGGGCTGATCGCCGCTTCCTCACGTGCAGAAGGGACACAGAATCCCAGAATGTCAGGGACTGGAAGGGACCCCAAAGGATCATCCAGTCCAATCCCCCTGCCGGAGCAGGACCACCTAGATCAGATCACACCAGAACGCGTCCAGGTGGGTTTGGAACATCTGCAGAGAAGGAGACTCCACAACCTCTCTGGGCAGCCTGTTCCAGTGTTCTGCTCCCCTTACTGGGAAGAAGTTCTTCCTCATGTTTAAGCGGAACCTCCCATGTTCCAGCTGAGATCCATTTCCCCTTGTCCTATCATTGGATGCCACTGAGAAGAGCCTGGCTCCATCCTCATGACAGTCACCCTTTCCATATTTATAAACGTTAATGAGGTCCCCCCTCAGTCTCCTCTTCTCCAAGCTGAAGAGACCAGTATAGCCCAGTACAGCTCCCTCAGCCTTTCCTCAGAAGGGAGATGCTCCACTCCACTCCCGGCCCCTCGGCACCCGGCCGAGCCGCGTTTCCGAGGAGCTGCCGCGCAGGAGCCGCAGCTGCTTCGAGCCGGCGGCCCTCACGGGCAGCGGGCAAAGATTTACAGCTCCGAACAGATGGCCCCTCGCGCACCCGCCAGCCTCCCAGTGTGGTATTTTGACATTTTTTTTTTTTTAAACCCAGATTAGCTCAGCAATATGGTTTCTCCTACCCCCAAAACCGCCGGGGGTGGCACATGGTGATGCTCAGGCGGGAAAGCCGCGGCCTAACAACACGCTGAGATATTTTCAAATGGGGTTTTTCCACAGAAAAAAAAACGCGATTGGGACCGCAGCCCGCTCGGCAGAGGCGCCAGGGTCCCCTCGCCCGCCCCGCCGTCCCCTCAGGGCGCTCCCGCCGCCGCCCGAAGCCCCTTCGCACCCCCTCGCTGAGGGGGAGAATGGGCGCGACCTCCCCAAGATGGCGCCGGCCCCCCTCACCCCCCTCCGCGCCCCCGCTCCCCGCGGGGGAGAGGCGCCCCCGACCTCCCCAACATGGCGCCGGCGGCCGCTCGCTCCGCTCTCCCCCCCGCCACCGCCGCCTCCTCCTCCTCCTTCGCCCCTCCGCCGGCCTCGACCTCCCGCACATGGCGCCGCCGCCGCCCGCCCGGGGCGGCCCTCGCCCTCCTCATGATGGCGGCGGCGCCGGGCTATGACGCCATACGTCCTCCTCCCCCCCTCTCTCCCTCTCCCCCCCCCCCTCCCCCCCCCCGGCCTCCTCCCGCCGCCGCCGCCGCCGCCGGTCCCCGCCTCTCCCGCTCGCCATTGCGGCGGCTCAGGGCGAGCCGCGCCGCGTCCCCGCTCGCCTCCCTCCCCGGCCGCCGCCCGGCAGAGGCTCCACGGCGCAGGCCCGCCGCAGCGCAGCCGCTCTGAGGTGAGTGTCCTACCGCGCAATCTCCCAGCTCCTCCAGCCCGGCGCAGCCGCAGCAACGCGGGGGCCCCCGCCGGCCGCTCAGGCACCCCCGGCTCCGGCGCCCGCGCCTCCCCTCCGCGCTGCCGCGGGGCCGCCTAGGCCGCGCCAGGCCCCGCCGGGGTCGGCGTTGGGCTTGGGGCGGGCGGGGGGGGGAGCGCGGCTCCGGGGCGGGCCGCGGGCCGCTCCTGCCCGGCCGCCCCGGAGCAAGGAGCGGGGCGGCGGCCGCGGGGCCTGCGGGGCGCCGGGGGCCTCTCCGGGCCGCGGCCGGGGGAGCCCGGCGGGACCGAGCGGCCTCCCCGGGAGGGCGGCGGCGGCGGCGGGAGGGAAGGAGGGAAGGAAGGAGAGCGCGGGGGTGCGGGCCCGGCCGCGGGCCCACGCGTCGGGCCGAGGCGGGTGTTGCCGGTTGCCCCGGCGGGAGCCGGGCCCGCTCCGGGCAGCGAAGTTGGGTCGCGGCTGCAGCCATTTGTGGCGCTTTTCTTTCCCCCTTTTTTTCCTTCAGGTTTTCCTTCCCCCTTTTTTTCCTTCATGTTTTCTTTCCCCCTTTTCTTCTTTCATGTTTTCTTTCCCCCTTTTTTTCTTCAGGTTTTCTTTCCCCCTTTTTTTCCTTCAGGTTTTCCTTCCCCCTTTTTTTCCCTTCAGGTTTTCCTTCTCCCTTTTTTTCCTTCAGGTTTTTTTTCCCCCTTTTTTTCCTTCAGGTTTTTTTTCCCCCTTTTTTTCCTTCAGGTTTTTTTTCCCCCTTTTTTTCCTTCAGGTTTTTTTTCCCCCTTTTTTTCCTTCAGGTTTTTTTTCCCCCTTTTTTTCCTTCAGGTTTTTTTTCCCCCTTTTTTTCCTTCAGGTTTTTTTCCCCCTTTTTTTCCTTCAGGTTTTTTTTCCCCCTTTTCTCCCTTCATGTTTTCTTTCCCCCTTTTCTCTCTTCAGGTTTTCTTTCCCCCTTTTTTTCCTTCATGTTTCCTTTCCCCCTTTTATCCCTCCCTTTTTATTTCCCTCCTTTTATTTCATTTTTTTTTCCCTTTCTATTTTTCTGACTGCAAACGGCTGCCTTGTGGCAGCGCCCTGGGCCGGCGCTGCCCTTTTGTGTGCGATTCGGGGAGCGGGGCTGCTGCTGGGGAGGCAGCGTGTTTAAAAGCTGTTAATCACGCCAGCAGAATTCCCCCCCCTCCCCTCGAATATGCCCAAAAAGCGGGTGTAAGTCGTGTGTCTCTTTGTTCCTGGGTTATACAACATCTGGCTTGGGAGAGACCTCGTTCGTGACTGAGGTGCTCAGGACCTCGTTAGTGTAAATAATAATTACGGGGCAGAAATACTCGGCTCAGAAGTCTCCGTACGTGGAGGGTTATTAAGTCGTGGCTTTCTCGCAGCTACAAATAATTTCCATAGCATGGGGAGATGTTTTCTGTGCACCTCTGGAAGATGTGGATCTCTGCTTTATTTTTTTTCCCCTCTGCTGGAATAATCGTTTTTATTTCATGAAATCAGGATTTTTATCTTGGGAAGGGCATTGCTGTTCTCTTTTTTTTTTTTTTTTTCTGTCTCCAATGCATTAGCTTTGCTGCTGTCCAGGTGCAGTTTTAGACCCTCTTCCCACGTCCCAGACACCGTCAGAGTGTTTTCAGTGGGGTGGTGGCTGTGTGCAGTCGTTATTTTTCAGAGTTTCGTTCGTGACATCACGGCAACTTCTGTTCATCCTTACTTTAGCAGCGCATACCTTGCCTTCTGCTTCATCTGCATCATGCTTGCTCACTTTTAAAAGCTGTTCTATTGAACTTTAATGCCTTAACCTTGGGGAAATAGAAACTGTTCATCATTTTGATTTAGATTTTCATGTTTTTTAGATTTTCATATGGCAAAACTGGGAGCAACAGTTTTTTTTCTTTGAGGGGGAAAGAGGAAGTGTGTGACGGTAACTCGGGAAAGGTCAGGGTGGCATTAGGTTTCTGTGGGGTTTTAATCTTGTCCACTGTGGATCAGTGTTACAGAGTAGTGTTTAATTAAATAATCTCATTTTCTACACGTGTTTACTATTTTCTAGCGCGTCGCAGTTGGTTTTTCTTGTGTTTTATTGTATCGCAGTTGTTTTTCAGAAGTCTCACACCGTTTATTTACGACGAGAGGGGCACGGGCTCCTACGCGTGGCGCCGTAACTACAGCGAGCCGGGGAGCCCTCTGCCTCGTCCAGTCCGTGTTTTGTGCAGTTGTTGGAATTTCACCTACCGCAATGGCATCTGCGCTTTGCAAAGTGTGTGGCCCGGTGCGTGTTCACGTTACGTAGGTGGGACGAAGCACGGGTCTTGTAAAGCGTCGTTCCTTGGCAGCCCGTGTTTGCACGGGTGTGATTTTTGGCGTGGAGCGGTGAGAGCTCTGCCTTTCTGTCGGATCGAAGTTTTTCTGAGGACCCTCGCGGCGTTTCGCTTCGTACCTGCTGCGCTGCACGGAGGTGCCTTTGGAGGTGGCTTGGCCTGGCTGTGCTCTGTGTAACGAGCATGTACATTGTCCTGACACCAGTTTGTGTAGTGGATGCGGACCGTGCCGTCCCAGCTGGACTGCTCAGTGTGCTGGGACAAGAAATACCGTCACCCCAGAAGTAAATAAGCTGTCCTGGCAAGAACCAGCTATAAAGCAAGAGCCCTTAGCGTGTGCTGTGTCAGCCAGAGGTTGCCCTTCTCTGTAGCTTCATCGAGGAAAATGTGGCATAAACTTGTTTGTAGAGGATTAAGCAGCTGTGAGCGAAGGCCACTTTGCGTCTGAGTAAGACTGGCCACACAGGAGTTTTACATGCTGTAATATTGTGTTTCAATTAATTGTCTCAACTTTTCCTGGACAAAAGCCCCAGGACTGGTCGGCTGCACAGATGTCAACTTTCAGATTGCAGGTATTTTGGCGTGAGGACTACTTCAAGTGCGGGAATTTCGTAATTTTTCTGTCGCTCAGGAGCCAGAATCATCTGTTCTTAGACTTAAACCAGGCAGTTTCACTTCTGGCAAGCTCCAGCCTGGGAGATTTCAGCCTCCTAAGTGAGAATAAAGAGCCGCAAACGGCTGCAGGAGCCCAGGATGGGCGCACTGGGGCCGCCTTTATTGTAAATCTTGGCTGCATCGCATCAAACTTGTGCTGCCATGTGCATGTACATGCTCTGGGAATGTTTCCATTGCTGCTTCCACCTGCTCTTCATTTACCATCTGAGGGAGGTTTCTGTGCAGCTTCTTGATCTCTCGAAGGCTTGGGGAGTTACTCTTTTTTTGCCTTACCTCCTGTGGTCTGGAAGAGTGTTCCCTAGGAAGGAAGCAGAGCGCAGCGACTCTGCTGTGCTCCTGTATCCTTTTTGCCTAGGAAATTTTAATACAGACTTTTATACATGAGAATGTTGCGTGCTGTCAGTAGGAATCAGCTCGTGTTGATGATTTTCAGTGCAAGAAATACTGAGAGATTTAACCTCAGAATTCATCTTTCTTACTGCTGCTTCTGAAGTAGATCCAGAGGAAAAAAATACTGTTAACATTTTTTGTATTACTGATTACGCAGTGCTTGAGTTATTTAATAAAGTAATTTAAAAATGCACCCCCTGGTCTTTTTAAATAACTTAGTGCTGCATGGTGGGGATCTTACTTTTACTAGGTAGTGGTTGCAGTAGTAGAAAGATGGAAAATGGTGCTGAGGTGGCACTTGAAGCAGGTTCTTCTTGTGACTCGTGCGGCTCTCCTCTAATGAACGTCATTAGCTCTTTGATACACAGCCATTTGTTAAACATGCTTGTCTAAAACTGGGACCAGCTACAGCCAATTGTAAATCAAAATTAAGGATAGAAGTTTCCACTTACTCCAGTTTAGTTTTCACACCAGATTCAGGGCTCTCTTGCTGGATCCGGATCTTCGCTGAGGCTCATCCTGCTGAAAGTCTCACGAACCACTGGCGACCCTCCGTGTGGAGTCAAGTGATGTGTAGTCTCTGGCTCGGTCGCCGGGCACTCTGTGTTTAAAGGTAGTCCATCCTCTCAGGGTTTTGAGTGCAGTTGTTTGTTAGAGGAGCAGTGTAATGGTTTCTCACGTTCCCAGTGCTGAGGGCAGACGTGCCTTTGCCCCAATCTGATTGTCGCTTGGGTTGGTGAGTGGGTTTGCCTGTCAGCTGTTGTCAATCTCTTCATCAGCTCGTTTTGCTTGTGGATCTAAACCGGGTGAGTGTATCATAGCAAAGCCCCTGTTTGGCGTGTGTTACAAACCATGAAACGCTGAACGTTGCTAGCATCTTGGTTTTTTTCCCCACCTGAAACTTAAGCTTCCGCCAGAAACTCTCGCCGCATTCCGGAGTAGAGGCTGTACCATTAGCAGTGGAGTGTGGAGAAAGGTTTGAAGGTCCAGAGTCGTGCAGGCTGAGAGGGATTTGTACTGTGGGTGGCAGGAACCTCTCGCCTGTCCAGGCTAAACCTGGACCGTCCGGGCACCATCTGTCTTTGGGGAGAATTCAGGTTTATTCTGTTTCCACTGCAGCAATTGCAGTGAGCTTCACTAGTTGCGGTGTTGTACTGATTCCAGCCCTGCTGCCTTTACTTTGTCCTAAAAACTGGTGGGGTTGAACCAGTTGCTGGTCAGACAGGCCCATTGGGAAGGTTGGCTGGAGTCGTTCCTCCTCGTGTGCTGGCAGCCCTCACTGTGAAACGTCGGAGCCCGTTATCCTTTCAGGAATGGTGCAGTTTATGACTAGGAGTAGACCTTGTGTTCTCACCAGGAGCAGTAGTAAGGGTGGAGCTGGGAGGGGATGGCCCAGTCATGAAGGTACGCCCGCTTTGTTTTGGAGATTGCCTGATGGGTTTAGCTTTATGGGAGGGACTGGTGTCTGAGGCTGGTCTGGTTTTGTGGTGGATGAGTCGCCTGCCAGACTCCAAGGAGTCCCTTCTATGGACCGAAAATGGGGAGATGGAGGCTAAATTTGGCGGAGTGCGTGGGAGAGCGATAGGCATCCTGATGTGTGTTGACATTTTGAAGTCAATGCAATACCATGGATTTTTTTTTTTCTTTTTTTCTCTCCTGTAAGAAAGATGTAGCTGTGCAAACACTCTTAGGACGCTTCAGATGGAAGGTGTATTCCATCCAAGCATTGGCTCCATAGGACTGAGAAGTCCAGTGTCTCCTTTTCTCCCTGTTTTTCATCCTTTCTTGGAGACCATGCTGTTTTCAGTGGATAACGAAGCCCGTTTTTGTGCTGGAGGATGAAAGCTGGTGTCTCCTCAGTAAGGAGCATGGCGAGGTGCATTCTGCTCTTGGTGCTGGGCTCGGAACCTGTTTCCTCACTCGCATTATTTTGGTTGGGTGTCGATTACTTTCTGCCTCTGTGAGGCTGTGCGTAAGGCAGACGTGTGAATTGTTTTATCCGTTTGCTCTGTGTGCTGTCTGTGTTGCCTATAAATAATAAATGGATTGCTCAGATGCTGCAGACTGATAGTGACTTGGAGGGTAACTCAACTTTTTCAGTACTGTTACAAAATTCTTCTGACTTCAAATAAATAAGCAGAAAACCGTGAAAGCGTGTTTTCGTTTCTGGAGCGTGCCTCTTGCTTGTAACCAGCGCGATCAAGAAATGCCATCCAAAAGAAACTGAGTCCCTCCCACTGTTTATTACATAACCATCTAATTAAAGTAATCAAATGGGGATGACTTCGAGGCTTGGAAAGCTTCCCCATAGTCTGGGTCAAAAATTCTGGCAAGACCACACCCCCAGAATCTCCACAATTTATTTACCTTGTGACATCCTCTGGAGAGGAATGGTGTGTAAATTAATTCTTTTCCCCATAAGTTTATTTTTGGCGTCAGCCATTAGGGTGTCCTGCTGCTGCTTCTGCAGCCGCTTTTCTTGGGCACAAAGGAAATCTTTTTAACTCCTGGTTTCCCTTCGGAAGGAGAAGGGACTCCAAATAGTGCTGCTCCCTTTCCTCCCTAGAACGAGGTAGCTGATTCGAAGCTCTTGTCCTAGTTGCTTTGGGTTGCAAGTTGTTTTTCCAACTTATTACTTCTCCATCGTGAGTATTCCTGGCAATTGGGAGGTAAATCAGTAAATTGGGTCTCTTGCTTGAGAAGGAAACGGTGTGTGTTCCTGCGATAGCTGTAATACTTCAGCCCCGATAACGAGAAGCATGTGTAGATGAAGGTGGTGGAGAAATGTGAAAGACATCTCAAGTACAAAACGTAGCAGCAGACAGAAACTCATGGTCCATTTTCCATGTATCGGATCCGTGGTTGTGCATTGCAGGAACTCTAAAAACTTTGAATTCCCACTGGATTTGCACATCGTGCCATGTATTCAAAGCGGGAAAAGCCCCACTTGAGCGCTGATTTAAGGTGGGTGAGGGCTGGAAAACCACGATGGCTCCATCTCGGATGTTCTCCAACTGGGAAGCTGGAGATTCTGGTGGAGCAGTACCCCTGTGTACATGCCCCTTCCCAGACTAAGACAAAGGGGAAAAACTTGTGCTTAGTAAGAAGAGTATCGGCAGATTCACTCGTGTATGGGATTGCTCCAACCCCACTTCGTCTTTTAACGTGAGTTTTAAGTCGTGAGTGTTGAGGTTTGCCCGTGGGGAAGACAACGGAGCGCTGAGCAGGACGCTTGGAGAGCGCGGCGCCCTGCGTAACAGCTCTGTGCCAATACTGGAGAGAAAAACACTTGAGCCAGCCTTTAAATCCAGCGTGCGGGTACTTAAGACTTAAATAACTTGCAGACAAATCTCTTTGATCTAGTTGGGCTGCTGATGTACTTTTTTTTCCCAGAAAACACGAATCTTAATCCTCCCCAAGACGCAGCTGCAAGCGTAACACGTGCTGGATTTTCTGGCGTACCTGGTGCTTGGTTTGCAGAGGTGACGCTTGCTGTTATCAGGCTCTTTGCCCATTTGTTTCCAGTGGTTTTGCTGGGGAGTTTTTCCCTCTCGCCTGCAGTCTTTTGCAGGGCAGGCAAGCAGGCGTGTTCTTGAACCACTGGAAACTGTTGGGAGGGAACCTGTCTTTTCCTTTTTCCCAGTTTCAGGTGCTAAGGGGAGCAAATAACCCGTTCTTTACTGGTGCTGAACTGAGCCTCGCCGTACTCTGTCACCTCAGATGCCCCAACTGGCACCACAGGGTAACTGGAGATGCCCGTTTTTGTGAGCCTGGAGGAGAATCCCCACATGCTTCCCCTTGTGAATGCAGATATGGGAGTTGACATCAGTTGCTGCGTTCAGCTCTGGGGTCCTGTCGGGGTTTCGGCCGCTCTGGCAACTAAACCCCACACAGCTGCTCGCTCATCCTCCCCTCAGTGAGGTGGAGAGGAGAAAAATGTAATGAAAGGGCTGAGGGTCGAGACAGGAACAGAGGGAGCACTCACCGACCATGGTCCTGGGCAAAACAGACTTGGCTTGGGAACAAAACAAAACAATTTATTAACAGTTATTTGAGAGGATAAAAAGAAACATTAACAGTTAGTGGAGAGGATAAAGAGAAACAAAACCAGATCTTAAAAAAAAAACACTTTCCCCTCCTTCCCCTCCTCCCCCAGCAGCGCAGGGGACCCAGTTCAGGGGTCCTGAACTGGTCCTGCGCAGGGGGAGCAGTTCATCCCACGTTGTTACTGCCACTCCTTTCTTAAAGGAGGAGGAGTCCTTACACCCTTTTCCCTTGCTCCAGTGGATCCCCTACCCACGAGGAAAATCCACAGACTTCTCCAGCTTGAGTCCTACCCGCAGGATGCAATCCTTCCCCATCGGATTGCCCCAGTGCGGGCTTTTATCACAGTCTCGTATTCTTAGGGAGTTGTTGCCACTCGCTCCGGCGTGGGTTGTCCCACAGGCTCTAGATGCCTCTCTACCTTGTCGTCCCATGCTCCACGACCTCTCTCAGGCTCAGGCATCTCTTCTCCGAAGTGGCTTCTCCATGGGCTGCGAGTGGGTCTGTGCCCCACTGAGTCCATCCTGGCTGCAGGGAGCCACTGCTGTCTCGCCACCGGTTGCAGGGGAAACTCAGCTCCGGCACCTCCTCCCGTTCCATCTTCACTGACCTGGTGTCTGTGTAACTGTTTCTCTCAGATCTCAGCCCTCTCTGGGTGAACTCGGCCCAGCGGGCACCCCGGGAGCGGGATGCTCGCCGAGTTCCCCAAGTGGCTCTGCCGCTGCCATCCTCAGCGGGTGGCACCGGCCCGGAGCTGAGGAGTGGGGCAGCGCCCTCCTCCCTTCTCTCCTCACTGCTGGGCAAAGCACCTTTTCCAGTTCCTTTGTCCTGGCTTAAATAGGGCAATTCGCAGAGGCGCCGATTGGCTCAGCCGTGAGGGAGATGGCAGTCTGATCTGGTGGCCAGAACCGGGTCTGACCCAGTTCCAAAACCAGGGAAGTCACAGGGAGCAAATCCCCTCTTCTGCCACCAGAACCCCTTCACACAAACCCAGCACAGGTCCCCAACATCAGAAGCACATGGAGTTCCTGGAGCAGGTCCAGAGGAGGCCACGGAGATGATCTGAGGCTGGAGCACCTCTGCTATGGAGACAGGCTGGGAGAGTTGGGGCTGTTCAGCCTGGAGAAGAGAAGGCTCCAGGGAGACCTTCCAGCACCTTCCAGTGCCTAAAGGGGCTACAGGAAAGCTGGAGAGGGGCTTTGGACAAGGGTGTGTAGTGACAGGACAAGGGGCAATGGCTTTAAACTGAAAGGGGGGAGATTTTGATTGGATCCAAGGAAGAAATTCTTCCCTCTGAAGGTGGTGAGGCACTGGCACAGGTTGCCCAGAGAAGCTGTGGCTGCCCCATCCCTGGCAGTGTTCCAGGCCAGGTTGGATGGGGCTTTGGGCAACCTGGTGTAGTGGAGGGTGTCCCTGCCCATGGCAGGGGGCTTGGAACAGGATGATCTTTGAGGTCCCTTCCATCCCAAACCATTCCATGATTCACACCTCCGAGTCGCGCTGTAGCTGAGTGTGTCACACCGCCGCCCTCCCGCTCGAATCCCTCGGCCAAACGCCCTTCCGTCGTGTGTTTCTGTGGCAGTCCAGCATAACCACTAATCCTCTCTCTCGATAAAAGAGGATTACAACTGGGAACATTTGCACCTTAACGCAGCCGGTGAGGGCTGCGCTCCGTCTTTTCAGCAGGAATCCCGGGGCAAGGGCCCGCTGTTGTACGGTGCCAAGAATGCTGTTGGTGATCAGCGCGTGGTGACTCGGTCGGCAGTTGTACTTAGTGGGTTGGGAGTTCTTAAAAGGACCGTTTTGCACGTTAATTAAAAACGCCCTGTAGACTAGCGATGACTAACTCGTGTCACACTGTCAAAATGACTTCTGGGCTATGGCCAGAAGTACAGGGATTCATGGAATGGTTTGGGTTGGAAGGGACCTCGAAGATCACCCAGTTCCAACACGCCTGCCATGTGGTTCTTTAAATAAAACAAAAGAATGTGTAAATTGGCTAAGTATTACCTTTGAGAATGCCATTTATCATACGTTGTGTTTGCCAGACTCATACCAGACTACACATCCTGCAAAAAATTTTAGGGAAGAACGTTGTACCCTGTGCATTGCTGGTGGGTACTGGTAAGGGAGAGTCACCTCTGCGTATCACATCCCAAATGCATAACGTGAAACCTGCAGAGCCTGGAGGCAAGCACGGGAATGCTAAATGAGAATTCTACCTCCTGGTTTATGATTTTACGGCGTAGTTTGACTTCCAGTTTTGTATTACTGATGTGGGCCGGGATGTGGTGGCATGCCCTTACCATGGTTTTCCGAACACTGAACATGTCTTGATGTCTTCCTGGAGAGGACGGATTCCACTGTAGTACTTTTTAATTTTATGTGTTTTTTTTTTTTTAATTTGTGTGACTTGCTTAAAATTTGGAAAAAAAAAAGAAGGGATTCTGAAGAAGTGGAGTCCTTCTGCGTGTACGCGCTGTGCTTTCCCTTTGAACTACCGTTGCTCTGGTTGACACAAGGAACTGAAGAGAAGCTGCTTCGGCAGCCAGTCCAGCCCAGTTCAACTGCTGGGGTAATTTAAAAGTGGTGGTTTTTTTTTTTCCTGGAGAGCTTCATGTTCTCTCCATGTGCTGCTTCTGCTCTCTCCCTCAGAGATCAGGGGCTTTTTCTCACCTTCGTGCCGAAGCCTGAGAAGTCTTCAAGTGGAAACCACCTCATCCTTACCTTCACCCTATAGCTTCCTGCCACCGTTCAGTGCTAAAGACGTGAAGTTAAGCTGCAAAAAGGACCTGTTGCCAAGTATGTCGTGAAATGAATGTCCTATCACATCACCAAATGGTGGCTTTCAGCAGCAAGCAGGAGTTTGCATGCCTAATAAATGCGTGTAAAATCCTGTTTTGTTTCTTTCCCAGGCTTTCTGTCTGTGAAGGTTTTCCTGCGCTGTGATGTGTTTGCTCTTTCGTGCTGATAAAGAGAGCGAATTAATAGAAGGGATTTTGGTTTTATTTTCTAGAATCAGTTTTTTTTTCAGGTCTTTTCATGCTGAGACTGGTAGCGTAGGGAATTTTCTTCCATCCCAATTAAAAGGATCACTATACTAATACTGTGCCACAGGAGGACGCTGTGGAATGAGAGCTGGTTTCTGTAGTTCCTCTTGGTGCTTTGAGTTCCCGCATCTCCACCGACGTGCAGCAGCCATCCCCGTGCTGCTGTGAGCTGGCGTTCACTTCAGTCTTGATGGGAGAGGTGTGAACCAGCGTGTCCTATCTTGCCTTTGCGCAGGGTATCGGTTGTTGCTGCCGAGAGGAGGCAACGTCTCCAGTCCCAGAAAGTCAGTCCCAGGCAAAGCGGTGCTCAGCTTCCAGAGCGACACAAGCTTCACCAGGAAAAAGCCGAGTTTTATTGGATTGAGGTGTAGGCCAGCACATTGTCTCCATGAGCAAGGGAAGTTTTTCAATAGCCATGGGAAAATAGGGGTTTTCGGATTTAAATGAGTTGTTGTCATAATTGAGATGTTAATTGATCTTGCACCTGAGGAATGGTGGTGTGTCCTTATCAAACCCGCAGTGGTAATTCCCTCTAGGCACAATTTTTTACAAGAACGGTATCAAATTTATCCTGAAGGCAAATTAACGAATAATACTTGACCAGTGAGAGATGGCAGTGAAGTGTGACAGGTGGACATCATGGAAAGAGCTAAATCTCTGCTATCAGGAGTCTGAAACCTCCTGCTAGGGAGGACGGGAACATCCTCTTTCTTTCCTCGCCATGGAGGAAAGACCAGGAGAAGGTCTGGCTCTTGCTTGTTGGTAGGTAGTGAAGCTGGGAGACGGAGGCTTTCCCGCGTGCTTTCGGTTGCAAGCTGCACTCGCAGAAGCCAACGCAGTTGTAATCGGCAGGGGTGGACCTCCTGGCATCTCAGATTTCACCTGGAAGTGGTTTCTTAACCAGCATCGTCAGGAAATGCTGTGAGTGAGCTCAGCCTGTGCAAGTCAGGCCTGGCTGAGAGGTGGACATCTTTGCGTGAGATGTGGCTTCCAGGTGCCAGCCAGCGTTGGCCCAGATGGAGGAGAAGCACAGCCAGGACAGTGCCAAGAATGGCCATCTCTCCTCCTTTAGAGGTTGTCCTTTATTGTCCCCTCAACTGGAGGCTGGCAGCCCCTCTCTGATTCAGACCATCTCAGGAGCTATCAAAACCGAACCGTTTCTGACTGTGGTAGTCAGAGGGTGGGCACAAGTCTGGCAAGACTGATGGGGTTTCATAGAATCACAGAATCATGATTTGGGTTGGAAGGGACCTTAAAGATCATCCAGTTCCAACCCCCCTGCCATGGGCAGGGACACCCTCCACTACACCAGGTTGCCCAAAGCCTCATCCAACCTGGCCTTGAACACTTCCAGGGATGGGGCAGCCACAGCTTCTCTGGGCAACCTGTGCCAGTGCCTCACCACCCTCAGAGGGAAATTTTTTTTTCTTATATCCAATTGAAATCTCCCCTCTTTCAGTTTAAAGCCATTGCCCCTTGTCCCATCACTACACGCCCTTGTAAAAAGTCCCTCTCCAGCTTTCTTGTACCCCCTTTAGGTACTGGAAGGCTGCAATGAGATCACGGCGAAGCCTTCTCTTCTCCAGGCTGAAGGAGAAGGTGGTTGAAATTTGATGAAGACTTGTGATTGCCCAGAGAAGCTGTGGCTGCCCCATCCCTGGCAGTGTTCAAGGCCAGGTTGGATGGGGCTTTGGGCAACCTGGTGTAGTGGAGGGTGTTCCTGCCCATGGCAGGGGGGTTGGAACTGGATGGTCTTTAAGGTCCCTTCCAACCCAAACCATTCTATGATTCCAGTCGTCGCTCCTCGTGAAAATCATGGCGTGCGCTCTCTGGGTTTGTGTTGTCGTTGTTTCTGAATGAGGTTGGTTCTTCACGGATGGTGTAACCATTGAAATCTGCTGATTAGAAGCCACCCGTCTCAGGATGGATGTACTTGCTTGAAAAAAATGTGTAGAGGGCTTTGTGCCGGAATAGCAAAAAGCAGTACCGGACAATTTCAAAGGTATAATTGCACCCAAACAGGATTTGATTTTATTAGTAAATGGCAAATGATTTATTTTTTGCTGGATCAGTTTTCACTGACGAATTATTCCAGGCTGTCTTCGCATGCAGGGAATTTGGAATTTATCTCGATGTACAGCCGGGCGTTTGAAATAGCTTTTTACATAAAACGTTCTTACGTACTGAGTGCATAGGAAGCGCTTTTTAATCTGATTGAGTACGTGAAGCGTGAAACCTCATTAACCGAAAAAACTTCGCGTCACGTCGGCCCAGATCATCAAAGGTGTTTTAGATTCCTCCTCTCGCGAGATGCCACCGGTGCCGGTGGTGGCTGTGGCAGGCGGGCGGATGAGCTGTTGCAGCTGCAAGCCGGTGGGTTTTCAAAATAAATCGAGGTGGTGTGGGCTGCCTCCCCCACTGCAGCGGCTCTTGGGAGCGAGGAGGGCAGTGAATCCCGGCGTGGAAACTGCTCCTGCTGCCCTGAGATGGCCAAGGGATGGGGACAAGCACGAGAGCAGTGCTGAGCATCATCACTACCTCCTCCCAGCATTGCTGGAGAAGCAGCGTTTAGCGACTAAACACTCGTGAGAGAGGGCTGGAGCACCTCTGCCATGGAGACAGGCTGGGAGAGTTGGGGCTGTTCAGCCTGGAGAAGAGAAAGCTCGGGAGAGACCTTCCAGCACCTTCCAGTACCTAAAGGGACTACAGGAAAGCTGGAGAGGGGCTTTGGATATGGGTGTGGAGTGACAGGACACGGGGTGATGGCTTTGAACTGAAAGAGGGGAGATTTTGATGGAATCCAAGGAAGAAATTCTTCCCTCTGAGGGTGGTGAGGCACTGGCACAGGCTGCCCAGAGAAGCTGTGGCTGCCCCATCCCTGGCAGTGTTCCAGGCCAGGTTGGATGAGGCTTTGGGCAACCTGGTGTAGTGGAGGGTGTCCCTGCCCGTGGCAGGAGGGTTGGAACTGGCTGATCTCTGAGGTCCCTTCCAACCCAAACCGTTCTGTGATTCTATGAGTACGCACCGTGGCTCCCCTCTGAAGGGGAAGAGGAAAAGGAAACTGAGCAGCAAATGGCTCTAACGTGATTTAGAGGCCCATTTCCTAACAGAGCTCCTGGTCCACGTGGCTGAACACCACTGGAGAGCAGCAAGAAGGGGCTCAGCAGGCAGCGGCCGATGGCTGCGGCAGCCACCCCGCAGCCCACACGAGGACTAACGCACCCGGATCACAGGAGCCCCGTTGATTAACTCTCCGCAGCCGCCTCCGAGAACAAAAGTGCCAGTGTGGTGCCAGCGTGGTGTCGGTTGTTCGATGCAAAGCAAACGGCTTGTTTACAGCCGAGGCTTGAATCCATTAAAACCGCATTAAACTCCAGATGCTCGTCAGCTTTGCACAAAGAGTGGAAGAAAGGGAGGAGGTGTTGCACATTTTCTTGAAAAAGCTCCGCTTGCCAAGCGTGGAGCAGGGTTTCATTGCGGTTAAAACCATGAGGAGGGTGACCAGCTTGAGTGATGAGACAGAATTTGGTGGATTTGGGTTTTTTTTTTTCCTTTTTTTTTTTTTTTCCACACTGGTTTCGAGACTGCTGTGTTGTGCCAGAGAAAGTACTACGTGCTGAGTTCCTGTGCGGAGCAGGATTGTTGATAAGGAATTGGTACTGACTACGTGCAGGGACCAAACAGAAAATAGGCTCAGAAGGAAGAAAACAGGAGTGTTTCCATTCTTTTGAAACAAATTAGGAAATGAGCCAGAGGGCTTATTCTTGAGAGTGAATATGTAGAATCAACCCTCTCAAATAAGTCCTCTAAATTACTTAATTTAGAAAAAAAAGCAATTAAAAAACTCCAGGAACATCTGATGTCCCCTGAGCCACCACAGTTGGTTTGTCTTTTCCTTTCTCCTTTCCACATATTTTCCAGTTTGTGGAATGCAAGGGATGGCTTTGGGGGAAACGCCGTTGTAAACCTTGACAAGAGGGAGTTTGCAGGCCATGAGGCTTTGTCAGTGCCCGCTCTTTGGGTTTTGGGGGATCCATCACTAGCCAACAGGCTGCTTTATACCTTTTTAGATACCCTGTCCTTGCTGTGGAGAGCCATGCCTCTGTGGACACCAGCCTGGACCTCTACACGCAACTTTCCAGGTTGAGGTGTTGACCCCCGTGATGTTTAGGTGAAAGGAGGAGGATGAGGAGAAGCTTGGGGCAGGCTGGCTGGCTTTTTTGAGATGTGAGCTGATGCAAGCTTCTTGCCCCCTTTTCTTACTGATTACTGTGGCTTCCCGTAGCGTCTGGTTTGCTCCTGTATCATCTAAATTTAACATCTTTTCAGCAATTCAAGGCCAGTTCTTCAGAAGACATTAGGTGGGTCATGTAATGCAGCCTTTCTCCTGAGTCTCATCGCTGGGAAGGGAAACGTAGAATCACGGAATGGTTTGGGTTGGAAGGGACCTCAAAGACCATCCAGTTCCAACCCCCCTGCCATGGGCAGGGACACCCTCCACTACACCAGGTTGCTCAAAGCCTCATCCAACCTGGCCTTGAACACTTCCAGGGATGGGGCAGCCACAGCTTCTCTGGGCAACCTGTGCCAGTGCCTCAGCACCCTCAGAGGGAAGAATTTCTTCCTTATGTGTGACCTAAATCTCCCCTCTTTTCATTTAAAACCTGTGCTCCTGTGTTCCCGAGGTCCCTTTCATGTGGTGGCTGCTCTCGGAGGAGAAATATGAGCACGTGTCTGGAAGTGAGCTGTGCATGCACAGGAGAGCATAGAGCAGGCCTCCATCAAGATATTCTTGTGTCGCAGCCTTCTCCATTAGTCTTCATTCAGATAATCCATATTTTGCATCCTTTTAAGAATTATTTAATCTGCCAAAGAAGTTAGACCCAGCAGTTCTTCTGTTTATTGTTCATCTGAACAGGGTTTCAGATGAGTTAGACATTGTGTTGGGTGAGCTTCTAAAAGTGGCTGTATGATTTAGAATGCCAGCAGATAAGTGAGATGCTCGTCTCCAGCTTAAGATGATCTCGGAGGGCAGTGTCTCGTGCTTCTACAGCATCCCAGGTAAAACCGTTTTGGTGTCTAAAGGATAAAAACAAGTCCAGGCCCTGTCTGTGCAAGAGTTTTTCCAGTCATGCTGGTGTACCTCATCGTTTTTTCTGGTGTGGACGTTTTATTTTTGGCTCAGTTTAAAGCACCCATGAAGCAACACTAAACTAGAAGGCAGCAGTGGAGGACAATTTCTACAGTAGGATACACGTGGGTTTGTGGTGGTGGAGTTCTCTCTCCACGTTCACACCACAGATTACACTGCGCAGATGAGGCATTCGTTTTAATCCATGTGGTTTTAAATTTGATCTGGAATTTATGGGGTTTATGTTCTGTTTCTGTTCTTTTCTGCTGGTTTGAATGCTACGGCTTCTGCTGTTTTCGCTTGCTTTGCTCCTTCTGCACCTGATATTCTTCCAGCGATGGTGGCAACAGCCATTGATCATAGTTGACAGAACATACCACCCAAGCTGTGGAAAGAACTAGCAGGGACTGTGAGGATGAACCACTGCCCACTGTACTTGAAGAGCAGGTTCGGGAACATCTGAGGAACTTGAAGGTGCACAAGTCCATGGGACCTGATGAGATCCATCCGCGGGTCCTGAAGGAACTGGCGGATGAAGTTGCCAAGCCACTGGCCATTGTATTTGAGAAGTCGTGGCGGTCTGGCGAGGTCCCCGATGACAGGAAGAGAGGGAACATAACCCCCATTTTTAAAAAGGGGAACAAGGAGGACCCGGGCAACTACAGGCCGGTCAGCCTCACCTCTGTGCCTGGCAAGGTCATGGAGCAGATTCTCCTGGGAACCATGCTAAGGCACATGGAGAGCAAGGAGGTGGTGGGTGACAGCCAACATGGCTTCACCAAAGGCAGATCGTGCCTGACCAACTTGGTGGCCTTTTATGATGGGGTGACAGCATCGGTGGACAAGGGTCGACCAACGGATATCATCTACCTGGACTTGTGCAAAGCTTTTGACACCGTCCCGCACGACATTCTTCTCTCTAAACTAGAGAGGCATGGGTTTGATGGATGGACCACTCGGTGGATAAGGAATTGGCTCAATGGCCGCACTCAGAGAGTAGTGGTCAACGGCTCGATGTCCAAGTGGAGACCGGTCACGAGTGGTGTCCCTCAGGGGTCCGTGTTGGGCCCGGCCCTCTTCAACATATTTGTCGGTGACGTGGACAGTGGCATGGAGTGCACCCTCAGCAAGTTCGCCGATGACACCAAGCTGTGTGGTGCCGTCGACACGCTGGAAGGGAGGGATGCCATCCAGAGGGACCTCGACAGGCTGGAGAGGTGGGCCCGTACCAACCTCATGAAGTTTAACCAGGCCAAATGCAAGGTCCTACATCTGGGTCGTGGCAATCCCAGGCATAAATACAGACTGGGCAGAGAATGGATCGAGAGCAGCCCTGAGGAGAAGGACTTGGGAGTACTGGTGGACGAGAAGCTCAATATGAGCCGGCAATGTGCTCTTGCGGCCCAGAAGGCCAACCGCGTCCTGGGCTGCATCAAGAGGAGCGTGGGCAGCAGGTCGAGGGAGGTGATTCTCCCCCTCTACTCTGCCCTCGTGAGACCTCACGTGGAGTATTGCGTCCAGTTCTGGAGTCCCCAACATAAGAAGGACATGGACCAGTTGGAGAGGGTCCAGAGGAGGGCCACGAAGATGATGCGAGGGCTGGAGCACCTTTCCTATGAGGACAGGCTGAAAGAGTTGGTGCTGTTCAGCCTGGAGAAGAGGAGGCTCCGGGGTGACCTTATAGCGGTCTTCCAGTACCTCAAGGGGGCCTACAAGAAAGATGGGGAGAGGCTGTTCAGGAGGGTCAGTTGTGATAGGACAAGGGGTAATGGTTTTAAAATAGAGGGAGGTAGATTAAGGTTGGATATTAGGAAAAAATTTTTTACCTGAGAGTTGTAGAACACTGGAACAGGTTGCCCAGAGAGGTGGTGGATGCTCCATCCCTGGAGACGTTCAAGGCCAGGTTGGACGAGGCCCTGAGCAACCTGATCTAGTTGGAGATGTCCCTGTTCCTTGCAGGGGGGTTGGACTAGATGACCTTTGAAGGTCCCTTCCAGCCCTAACCATTCTATGATTCTATGATCAGAGGAACCCCTGACACAGTTATGAAGCAACTGCACTGTGTGATGAGATGGACTTTATCCTGTTTTTTTTTTTTTTTTAAGCACTTTAAATGACTTTAAAAATACTTCTGGCTGTTATCCAAGGCTTCTGGACTAAGCTACATCTACCAGGAAATGTCTCTGCAGGCATCAGCATGTCATTTGGGTTTCCTTACACCTGAAACTGTTCCGGTTGCTGAGGAAAAACAGGAATGAACTTTCCTTTTCTGGAATGTTGAATGCTCATCTCTAAAATCAGTCAAGAACAACTTTCCTTTCATCCTGTGTGCCTGAATTGCTGTTCAAATCCAAGTACGGACCCTTCGGATGCGTAACAGAGATGCTTTGCTGCCAGGGCAGCAACAGTAACAACAGGTTGGTAACCACCAGCAAAAACTGCCAGTCAAGGTGTTTGCCCACAAAACCTGACCTGTGTCAGGAATCTTGCGGGAGTAATTTGAATACATGAATAACCACCCAGGGTTTCAACACTCAAAGATGAGGCTCAGTGCCCTTCAGTGTATGTTTCTGGAGGCATTTGGAAATTTTCTGGAAGGAAAATATGCAGGTATGACAATAGCGCAGAAGTTGGAAAATCATAGAATCATGGAATGGTTTGAGTTGGAAGGGACCTCAAAGACCATCCAGTTCCAACCCCCCTGCCATGGGCAGGGACACCCTCCACTACACCAGGTTGCCCAAAGCCCCATCCAACCTGGCCTTGAGCACTTCCAGGGATGGGGCAGCCACAGCTTCTCTGGGCAACCTGTGCCAGTGCCTCCCCACCCTCAGAGGGAAGAATTTCTTCCTTAGATCTCATGGAAATCTCCCCTCTTTCAGTTTAAAGCCATTGCCCCGTGTCCTGTCACTACACGCTCTTGTCCAAAGCCCCTCTCCAGCTTTCCTGTAGCCCCTTTAGGTACTGGAAGTTCTCCTTGGAGCCCACATTGAATGAAGACAGCTCTCAGGTTAAACTAGAATTAACCCAAGTTACAACCTGGAAAGGAATTACTAGAACTTGTGGTGATGTTGTGCACGCAGCTGGGCAGACTATACCCTTTACTGAAGAGCTGTGATAGTTTATTGCCTTTTTTTTTCCAGCTTACACCTACTTTTACAGAGGCAGGAAAGCTGAAGGGTGAGGAAATCTGAGTGCCACCAAGGAAGCAAGTGAGACCATCGTACGTTGCAGCGTGTGCTTTGGACGGGAGGCGATGGAAAGAGGAAAGTGTGTAGTAGATTGATGGTTATTAGCCTGTCTTTGAATCAAGTGAACTTCATCTTTAATTAAACATGACGACTTTGCTGTTGATTGTCCCAGTCATTGCTTATAGCCAACTCTTCCAAAAAGGCCAAAATTCAACCAGGTGCCGTGCAATGAAGCAGGACGCGTGCCCGTAAAACCGAGATCGTGTTTAGATTTGCATAGTTGCCCGTGAGGAGTATTGATGTTGCTTACCCAGCTGTCCACTTGCTGACTCAGAACTGCACAGTTTCAGTCTGCTACCGATTTTTATTTATAAAAAAGCCTCGGTTTTAGTGGCATCGAGTGTAGTCTGCCCCGAATTCCAGCAGCTTTCCCTCCGAAGGAAACAGTATCTGAAGCTTCCATTGTCTTGCAGTCTTGTCTCCTGGTGAGCTAAAAGGTTACTACGCTTTGTCAGTTATATTCTGATTGTATTTGTCCATATAAAAATATATTTTTTTTTAATTTTGATGGAAATTACTTGAAGTTTTATTGCTTCATTGAGAAAAGCAGCAATATACTTGTTCAGAAAAAGCACGGTGGCTTGGGAAAGCCTGGCCTGCTGAGATATTTCATTAAGGTTTTGCTTGAAATATAGATTTGTTTTTAAATTATTATTTTTTATTCTTCCCCCATTCTTCTGTGGTGATGGCAAAATATGTTGCTTGGAACAGCTGATTTTTTTTTTTTTAAGCCAGAAATTTTCCGTTTGCTTCCATGTACTTTAGCATCTTAGTCCCTTCCTTACTGGCGGTATTTGAATTGCAGCTATTTTTGGATGATTCTAATATTACATTCTGACTTGTAAACAGCGTTGGACAACAGCAACATCTAACTCTAGCAGCCTTTTAGGGAGAATTGTGAGTTCGAGGGGAATTTGGATTTAGCCGTAACCTCAGGAGGTTCCTAACAGTCTCACAACAGGACTCTGCTGCCCTACAGGCTTGAGTTTCTCCAGCGCATGCCTAGATAGAAGACAGAAACTGAGAAACATCTGTTCATGGTCCAAGTTGAGTTTAGTTTCCCATCCATACTATTTAGGAACTTTTAGAGGATCTCTTAGTGTTTCATGGACAAGAAACTCACTTTCTTGGGGCAGTAATCATGGAATTGTAGAATCACAGAACGGTTTGGGTTGGAAGGGACTTCAAAGATCATCCAGTTCCAGCCCCCTGCCATGGGCAGGGACACCCTCCACTACACCAGGTTGCCCAAAGCCTCATCCAGCCTGGCCTTGAACACTGCCAGGGATGGGGCAGCCACAGCTTCTCTGGGCAACCTGTGCCAGTGCCTCACCACCCTCAGAGGGAAGAGTGAGTTCACTAAGTTGCAGAAGACATTTTGAGACGTGGAAACAAGCCTTTGGAAACCAGCTGGTGGAAGACGCCTCCTGTCTCCCATCTAATCTTCTGTTCCTATTTGCCCACGTGTTAGCAGCTTCAGCTGAGGTGTCCTCTGTGTTTCTTCCATGGAGCATCCCACCTTTGTAATAGTTTCTCTCTTGCCATGTCTCGATTAGTTGCTCCTTCTTCGTGTTTGACTATTGGTTAATTTGGTCAAAAGAACCCTCTTGACAAAGTGCTTTCTCCTGGTTTGGATCCCAGTGTCGCATCAGTCCTGTTATGGTGTTCCATGGTTTGGTCATGAGGATGTATGTTTTTTTTATGGTCAGTACAAGCCTGGTGGTTATTTTGCCAGGCTGAGGTGTTTGTCATGTTGATCATTTGCCCAGTGTCGTGTATTTAAGGCATGATATGGATGATAGAACCTGTTGAAAGTTTTTGAAGGATAAAACGGCGTGTGATGGCTTGCCTGAGTTCATAGAGCAGTTACCCAGCCAGGTGTCTGAGACCACCTGTGTCCGTGCTCCTTGCTCTCTCCTCCTGACAACCTGGACAGGTTTCCATGAAGTAGGTGTCAACCAAGAGCTTTTAATCCCATGGCTATATTTACAGGGTCAGAATTTGCTGGATATATTTGATTGTTCTCTGCAGCTGGTCATCTCTTTCCTTCTGCTGTTTGCCCTTAGGGTTTGGGGGAATCTGTTTTGAGGGTTGATGTCCTAATTCTTCTAATGTAGTTTGAAAATATCTTGAGGATGTGCTGTTCCACAAATATACAGTAGACACACACTGAAAATACCTGCTTACCTCCTGTCTTGTTCCTTCTGCACAGATTTATGCTCGTGGCGTGCGGTCCAGTGACGTAAGCTGCTACTTTGCTCAGTGGTTTACCACTAGATGCATGGAATAAATATGCTTTATGTGATATTTGTGCTTGGGTTGTAATGATTTTGCCTCCTTCTGGGCTCTGACCAAGTAATGCAATGGGAGTGGTCTGCAGAACGCGACTTGCTGCCAGTAAACTTCTGTACTGGCATCCTCGTTTGTGTCCTGCCCTAATGAGGCTGGAGGAGAGAGATTGCGTTTCGCCCTTGAGCGTCTTCCCCGGGAGCTAGATCTGGAAGTGGCAAATGTAAGTTCCAGCTTTGATCAGACCCTATGGTATGTAGTGGGGGGGGGGCACATAGACTTGGGGCTTAAAGATCCCTAAAGACCTTTCCTCCAGCAAAGATGACTGCCTCTGGGTGCTACGCCACGTTGTTGGGAAGTGTGGATTTTTCAGAACTCTTAAAACTTCAAGTTCCTCTTCTGGCTCCTGGTGCAGTCGTTATTTCCCTCTTGCAGAAGACCACTGCCACTGAGGGAGGTAATCTCTGTTGCCTCTTGGCCATGGCCTGCTCCCCTAGCTGGCTCAGAAGCCTTTGGCTGCCCTCCATTATGGTGTGTCAGTGTCAGTAACCTCTTCCTGTGATTTTTGTCTCCTCTGACAGTAGCTATTGATGGAAGAACACGGGGTGACCCAAACAGAGCACATGGCCACCATCGAGGCCCACGCAGTGGCCCAGCAGGTGCAGCAGGTCCATGTGGCCACCTACACAGAGCATAGCATGCTGAGCGCGGACGAAGACTCGCCGTCTTCGCCGGAGGACACCTCCTACGATGACTCTGACATCCTCAACTCCACGGCTGCCGACGAGGTCACCGCTCACCTGGCTGCGGCAGGTAAAGTCACCGGGATGCTCGGCATCGTTCACCGAACCCAGCATTCGTGCAGAGGTTGCAAACAGCGCTCGAGGGTGGCGGGTGATCTTGCCACCCCACGGGATGCTCTGGTTGCTTCCTTATTGCCCTGGCTTTAATAGCCCTTCTTCACAAGGTCTGCTGGCTGCTTGAGTCTTGCATTGCTTTATCTGCGTTGTAATACGGAGGTGCTGGGAGTAAGAGACTGGTTTGTACAATAAAAAAAGGTCCCTGGTAAGTGATGCCTCAAATAATGAAACTAAAACACCAAATATCACAAAGAGCAAGCTTATTTCGGGCCCGTCTAAACAACAGCAAAAGCCCTGCTTAGCCAGGAAGCTGACATGCTAGGCCTGTCCCAAGGGGATGCCACAAAGGGTCTTGGTGTATCTGGACTTGGAAAGTATTTCAGAATTACAAATTCCTTCCAGTGAAAGCCCTGCCAGTTGTCCTCCAGATTTGCTTTGTAGCGGATCTACCTCACTGGTAGAAAAAAGCAGTGATATCATAAGTGAAAGAAGCGCCGATGGACTTGTCTGACTCCTTCTCGGACTTCATCTGAGGAAGAAAGCTCTTGGTGTGCTTGAGCGAACCTGGGAAGTTCCACCACCCCTCTGAGCATCCCACACCATTTATTCGCTTATTAACTTTCCAACCTCAGCTCCTGCAAGACTTTTTTTTTTTTTTTCCCCCCCTTCCCTTCTAGCACACAAGCTTTTCGGTCCCAGGTGGTGGTTGCAGGAGGGTCATCTGTTGGTTCTCACCTGCCTGTGAGCCCTCCTGGTGCGGGGGCTGCCCAGTGCCCCTCCAGCCCCTGGCCAGTGAGGCACCCCGAGCCAGGAATGGCTGTGCTTCCCCAGGGCAGGCGGCTGCAGTTCGTGGCATGGGCTGGCACGTCCAGCCCCAAGCCTGCCCGAGAGCCCAGCGCAGCCTTCCCTCGCTTCTCTGGAGTGAATGTTTTTCCAGTCCCCCAAAAGGCAACGTTTTTATTCCTTTTTCACAAGCACAGGATCATTGGAGCAGCATGCAGTGGTGCTTGCTGTGCCCACCGTGGGTAGTGCTCAGGTAGTTTGCTACTGATGAATAAAACCCATTTCTGTAGTGTCCCCCACAGCTCTCTCCATTACAGCATCCATCTCCTGGAGCAGCTGCCTAGAGAAAACATACAATCCAGTGCTACTTTCGTAGCTTAGGACTTCCCGATCCAGTAGCTGCATCTTTGTTAAACACAAAAATATGGTGATTTTTGTGACCCCTGGTGCGATCTTTCACCTCTAACATACGGAGGAACTACACACAGAGCAACTGAGGTCTGCTCAGGAGTCAAAGGCAAAGTCTTGAGCCCGCGTTAGACCCCAGGGCTTTCTGACTGTGGCCCTGCACACGTTTCTGGAGGTCACCGATGGAAGCACAATCTGCTGCGTGTCACTTGGTTTAATTCCAATTAACTTAATGAACTTTCCCCTTACATAGACCCTGTGCCCAGAGCTTGGTCACGAGAGCACTAGCGCGGTCCTGCCATGATCCCCATCTGTTTTTCAGGGGGGCTGTTGTAGGATGCTGCTGGGAACTCTGGATTCCCAGTTTCTTTCCTGCTAGAACTGGTCCTTAATCCTTGGGGAAAGCTTCACTCTGCCGATGCTGTAGTTGAGGCGTCCGAGCAGGACGCATGGCGCAGTGCTCGCTCTCTTCTCCCCTGCCATCGGAATCTCCTCACTTGCCATCAGTTATTTAAAGTCTTGATGTACCTGAGAGTTTTTCAGTATGTTTGGAAGATAAAATACATAATTATGTGATTGTAAGGAAGACTCTGGACTGAAATATGTGACTTTCACCTGGGACTGAGCTGGGATTTGCCAGTCTGGGGAATGAGGCTTTTAGGTACACACCTTCGGTGCTGGAGAGGAGGGATCCCGGATGCCGGGGGGCTCAGCAGGGAATTTGGGTCACTCCGGTCTGGTGGGAAGGCCTTGAGTTGAGCCCTCGGGACCCATCCCTGGGCAGGGGGCAATGGCAATGTCCTTTCTGGCCAGTTCCTGAGCTGTGTGTGCTGATTTACCCTTTGTGGTTTGATTTCCAGGCCCTGTGGGGATGGCAGCAGCTGCTGCCGTGGCAACGGGTAAAAAACGAAAGCGACCACACGTTTTTGAATCCAACCCATCAATCCGCAAGAGGCAGCAGACACGTTTGCTCCGGTAAGGGCTCCCACCTGCACTCTGACACCTCGGTCTGCGAGGTGTCTCCATCCACTTCCAGTGCCGTGCGTGGTGGAGACCATGTGCTGTCCAGAAGTTGCCCAGCTTGGGAATTTCTTGGGCTTCTTTTCTGGAACCCAAGAGCTGTGTTTTGGTTTGCAGAAATGGGTTAAATTGCAGCTCTGTTCATCTTTAATGTGATATTCCAATCACTGGGACTGACATGACCGTTCCAGTGGGATCCACTGTTCTGTTTTAACCCCAGCTAGTCACAAGTTAAATCCGTCATGGTAACGTTGCCTTGCTAGATGTTCATAGTGGCTTTAACAGCAGCTGGCTTGAGAATTTGGAGCTACAGCTTTATCCCAGCTCTGCAGTGGCACGAAGGGCTTATCTGCCTAACAAAAAAAGTCTTTTCTGCATTATGAAACAATCCCATGAATAAATGTAGGGTTTGTGTGCCTGGATTTCCTTTGCCAGCAGAGCTCGTTGTGTGACCTCCACGCTGAAGACTGACCCAGCACAGTTGGGGGGGAATAATCGAGGGGAGAAACCTACCGGAGCTGAAACACTTTCTTTGGCTTTAGAACCTTGCACTGTAGACAACAACCTTCCGTAGCCTTTGAGGTGTTGCGTTAGAGGTGCTCTGAGGCTGTCTGCCCACCTGATGGCCACCTAGGAGCACTGGTGCTGAAGTGGCTGCGCAGGCTTTCCGCCAGCCTGGAGGGAGCACCTGCGACTCCGTCTTCAGGAAACGTTTCTAAATATCAGCTGGTACTGTTTACTCAGTTTTGGAGCAAGGCAATTTTTGCTTTTTCAACTGTTTTGGATTGAATTGGGTTGTCTTGTGAGAGTTGGAGTATTTGTCAGCCCATTACTTGCTAGGTAGTGATGGCCAGAGTTTCGTCTTTTCTCCCCCTGTCCTATTCCAACTCTTGTAAAGTTGGTGAGAAGTGAAGTTGGTTTCCTTATATTCTGCTTACTCATCCTCTGAGTCGCACAGCACCCTTTGCACATGATCAAACTGGAATGAAATGTGGCAGGGTTAGTGTTAAATAATGTTCCACAGGAGTGAACTCCCTTTCTTTTATAGCTTCACTCTGGTTTTCCCAGCTCTGCTGACCCAACCATGTTTATTGCAGCATTTCTGAAGAGCAAATTCTTTTCTCTCATGAAATGTGAACAATATATTTTTAAAGAAAATCCTCTGTAAAGGAATTATTTCTTCTCCCTTCGTGCAACTGCTTCATTTAACTACACACTACTGACAAAATGCAAAATGTTTGCACTCTGATCAGTTTATCGTGTTTGTGCTTGGTATTTACACCGCTGTGAATTGAGTGGGAAGTTACAGTTTCCGATTCTGGGATCTCTGCGTAGCTGGTGGGGCCGTTGGTGCTTTTTTGGCAACGTGTCTGCTGCTAACCACAGGTTCTGAATGACCAGGACATATACTAAACCATCACCTTACGGCAACGCTCGAGTTAACTGGTGATAACGGCTACTTCTCTCTTGCTTTATGAGTTTCTGCCAACGTTTCTGACACATTCTCTTGCATGGCTTAGGAGTGAATAAGAGGCAGAAAATATATGATGGAACATTTTCTTCCTACAGAGACAGCATTCCAGAGGGACTTGCTAGTGTGGCAGGTGTCTGGATACACGGGTTTTCTGTGCTGGGCTGTTGCAATATTTCTAGTTCTTGCCTGTCCTGTAGTTGTGGGTTGAATTCTTACCGTTCTGCTTTGAGCAGGACTTTGGTACTGGAGGACTGCAGTGTGCTGTTGTGAGGCTGGATGTAAGACAACCTGTGTTTGCGGTCCTCTTTTGTCGAGTCGTTCAAATTCTTGACCTGACGAGTTTCGTATTGCTAATACACTTAGTGACAGAGAGGATATGCAGACTCTCGCTGTCGTAGCTTTGCTGCTCCTGCAGTTTCTCTATTTACATCACTGGAAAAAGGAGAGAAGGGAGAACAATTGATATTTGAGCTGCTGGGTGGCTGCAGGGAGCGCAGCAGGCCTGCGGGAGCGGAGGAAGAAGTGGTGTGTGCGGCTAAGCTGGGGCTCCGTTGCTCACCTGGTTTGTGAATGGGCAGCATAGAAAGGGACTTTGCAGTGCGAAGGGTTGTGTTTCTGCAGGGCTTTCAGCTGATACCTGGTGGCTGGTTTGTATCTCTTTCAGGAAGCTCCGAGCCACGCTGGATGAGTACACCACCAGAGTGGGGCAGCAGGCCATCGTTCTGTGCATCTCGCCCTCCAAACCCAACCCTGTCTTCAAAGTATTCGGTGCTGCACCCTTGGAGAATGTGGTAGGTGTCTGGAGAAACAGCTGTGTACTGAACGTCTCGCCCTCTCTGCAGGTTTCATTCTGCTCAAGGCAGCCTGGCGAGCCTGGCAGTGATCTGGGGGTCGTGTTTAAAACCCTGGAAACAGGAGCTGGGAAGGGATGGACACGAGTGTAGCACTGACATCCTGCCTTCTCTGCAGGAATGGTTGCCCAGCACATCTCACCAGGGTTGAATATCCTGGGTTAAAAATCAGAGGGAGCAGGTAGTGATGGCATGTTTGAACTCCACTTGGCTGTCAGTGCTTGCACCTTGTTCCAGACCAGACAGCAAAGGGAGCAGATCCTGACCATGATAAGCCTTGCTTCAGAACTTTTCTTTTAATCCCGTAAATACTTCCACTTGCCAGTGTTACTTGATGTTTCATCATCAGCTTTTCGATGCGGCCAAGTCTTCGGGGCCAGTGGGTATTTTCTCTTGCCAGCTGCCGAGTTGTTTGCTCCTTCTGTTCTGCAGCACCCTGGGGAAGCTGGCTGGCCCTGTGTCCTTGCCCTCCCCTCTCCTGGTGCTCCTTACCTTGTTTACCTGAGCTTAACAATTCCCCACAGGTACGCAAGTACAAGAGCATGATTCTGGAAGACTTGGAATCCGCACTAGCGGAGCATGCTCCTGCGCCTCAGGAGGTTAACTCGGAGTTGCCACCCCTCACCATCGACGGCATTCCCGTCTCGGTGGACAAGATGACCCAGGTAAGCAACCAGACGTGGCAGAAACTTGGCAGAACTGGAGAGAGAGGGAGAGAGACGTTTGGCATCTTGCAGTCGCAGTCTGTTATTTTGCTTTGCAGCTTATGTCTACATCTCCAGGGGATGCGTTAGATCTTTTCTTTCCCGTGGGACTGTAACAGCTCAGAGAGTAGTTAGATGTGAAGCTTTGTTATTGATGCTTATTTTCCACATGCAGTGGTAGAAACGCCAGTAAGGACTGGAGCTCAGGGTGCTGGGAACGTTCCCCTTCGAGCTGATTTTGTCACCTCCCATAAACCGTGCGCAGGGTGGCTGTTTGTTCTGCGCTTTGTGGTGATTTTTAGGCACTGAAGTCAGGAAGGTCGTTGTGAAATGCTGCTTTGGCTTATCCTACTTGGACATTTCTTGTGTGCTCTAGTTGGTTCCCTCCTCTGTTTTCTGCTGTGGATTGGAGCAGAGGAGAGCTTGCTGGTGGCTTAACTCCAGATCAGACCCTGAGTGCGATACGTCTGAGGGAGACAGGATGTCACCTGCCCTGGAGATGCAGGGAACTCCCTTTTGCTCTAGGTTCAGCCCTTTGCTGACCTCCTTGTTGCTAAGAGAAAGTGGAGAGGACTACCCCAGGGAAGCTTCCTTGGTATGGGAGGGATCATCTGTAGGGAATTCTCCTTCCCCTGAGGTGAAGGACCTGAATGCAGGTGAGTATGTTTTGCAGGAGGCTCTGGATACATTGTCTGATGCACCACAAGAAATTTTAAAGGCTGAAAGCCAGTTTCTCCAGAGGGAGTAGCAAGATGGAAAGGTTGGAGACTTTGGGAAACATACAAAGAGGTGTTGTAGTAGAGTAAAGATGTGCAGATTTCCTCTGTGCTCTGCGGAAAGATCACATTCTGGTCAAAACACCATTTCCATTACTTTAGGTGGAATCAGACAAGCTCACACTTCTCATAAAATTTTATGAAGAAATCCACTGGTGACAGATCGTGTTCCTAATCCATGACAACACAAGACAAAACTTAGTTGCTGGATTTTTAAGCCACTGCGAAAGGTGGCATCTGCAAGAGCTGTTCGCAGGCAGCTTTTGTTTTCTGTCATTATCAGTTTCCCGTGGAAATGGAAAGTAAAAAATTAAAACATTTTACTTTTAAAGTAGAATGAAAGACCGTCAAAAGATCAGGGGTATGTAGCTCTGAGTTAATTTGTGCTGGCAAACAAAACGTTTGTGTTTATCTGACTTCCTTATGGCTCCGTCACTGTAGTAATTAAGCTGAGTAACAGCAAGAGAAGTGCCTGGGACTCGAAACAAGGAGGAGGAGACGTCTGTGTGGAGGTTTGCTTGGGCAGAGGGAGGCCGTTGAGTAGCAAAGCTGGAGGTGCCCCTACCCACAGCACGTGGGCTCTGGGGAAGGAACAAAGACAACGAGCTGTTGCTGGTGGAGTGCTGGGAAGAAACGAGAGAGAGAAAGAGAGAGAAGCGAGCGTGGATGAATGAGGTCAGGATGTGAAACCAGAACAGGTTGCTGCAATCCAGTAAGACATCTGAGAAACTTCTCTGGTTTGCAGTGCGCAGAGCGTGCGAGCGTATAGAAGGGCCAATAAAAAGATCTGCCAGCTGTTTGGCTGCTAATGTTGCACGTGCCATCAAAGCAGCAGTAAAAGCAACAAGCTCTCGCTTCAGAGAAGCCTTCAGCTGCATTTATAATGCATATTGTTTATTTGGGGGTGGGATAGAGTTGGAAATTAAATATTTTAACATCAAAGGTTACTTAAGTGCTTTCTGCTTCCATTTCATGGATAAAATACTAATATCCATAGACTTCTATGGATAAAATACTAATGCTTTTCATGTTAGGCTAAAAATAAGGTTGGCTTTTTTTCTCCCAAGCATGACATGGCCTTGGCCTTCAGGAAGCCTTGCACAAAGATTTGGCTGAGCCCAGTCACCCCTGGGGTTTGCTTGCTCTGCATTTCCACATGTGAAGCAGCTCTCCAGTCCGAGGCACTAGATTTTTTTTCCCCCTCCATGCCCAACACTCCCGTGTTCCCAGGCTTCTTGTGGCTCTGTTAAATGAGAAACAGTTTTTCTTCTCCACGTTCTGCAGGGCCTTCGGTCAGCAAGCGTGCAAAGTGCTGATGCAACAGCACAGCAATCATAGAATCATGGAATGGGTTGGGTTGGAAGGGACCTGAACGATCATCCAGTTCCAACCCCCCTGCTATGGGCAGGGACACCCTCCACTACACCAGTGGAATGTAGAACCTCTTATTTCAAGTCCTCTCGTGCTGCGTTACGGTAAAGCAAATATCTCGTTAGGAGCAGCCCTCACCACCTTAGTGCAATGCGATATCTTCTTGACAAAGCTGGTTTTGAGTTTTCTCCAGAGTTGTGGACAGAGTCCATGCTCTTCGTTGCCTGTTTGGCTAACCAGGGCTGTCCCAGTTAGCCCAGCCACTGCGGCGTGCGTGCGTGTCGTGGGCACCCAGTGCTGCGCTGCCTCGGTTTCCCCACGTATCATATAGGGATGATGTTTTGTAGCTGCCTTTAAAAAACTTTTGAGATCCTTGAATGGCTGCAGGCCACTTGAGGGCAGAGCACTGGGATGAATGGGCAGGACTGCAGACTCGTGGGTGGGTTTTCATAACCCAGCAGGTCTGTCTTCTTGTAAAAAATTCCAGGAGTAAAATTCTTGTAAAAATTTCCAGGAGTAAGGTGGGGCACGTGGTACTCAGGAGGTGATTTTGTTGCTGAAAGCATTTGGCTGCTATATGAGGTTTTTGCCAGACTTGGGGGCAAACTTTAAACAGAAACAAAACACAGATATGTTGAACATGATGAGGACACCGTGCAGTCTTTTTTTGGCCACAGTGTAGAATACATTCATTTGAGAGCGTGAGTGATAACTGACTCCTACATCGCTGCAACCTGTTGCACTGCTAGAGGTGCCATGGGTTTTTTTTTTTTTTGGATTTGCTAACAAGAAATGAGGTTTTTCAACTAAGTTGCACAAAGCCCTACGGAAAACCAAAATATTTATAAATATAAATATTTTAGGTACTGGAACAGGTTGCCCAGAGAAGCTGTGGCTGCCCCATCCCTGGAAGTGTTCAAGGCCAGGCTGATGGGGCTTTGGGCAACCTGGTGTAGTGGAGGGTGTCCCTGCCCATGGCAGGGGGGTTGGAACTGGATGATCTTTAAGGTCCCTTCCAACCCAAACCATTCTGTGATTCTATGATTCTATGATCAATTGGGCTGCACGATTAAGAGGTGTGTCATGGGGAGGGGAAAAACGAGGCCTCTGCTTTCAGCAGCTGCAGGTGTCAGCAGGCAGGTGGTAGAGGCATTAGCTCCTCAACCAGGAGAGGAAAATAAATAACTCTCCTTTTAATTGCTCTGCTTCCCTGGTGGTCTTGAGGGAAATAAATTTGCTAACCTGAGCAAAGAGACTTCAACTTGGGAGTGGAGAGCGTCGCCCACCTCGGCTGTGCAGAAATAAACCGTATTGCAGCGGGGCTTTCACCCTGGAGCCATCACACAGGGAAATCTCCTTGCTGTCTGGACTTTGGCTACGTTGGCACTGTACGTCAGAGCCGAGTTTGCCCCTAAACTCATTCCCAGTTGCTCACTGATATGATTAAGGAGTAAGATTGGGTAACGCCGAGGTCGATGCTTCAGTCAGCTCTCGCCAAGGTCACCAGAATTTGTGCTTTTCTGAACAAGCGATTTCTCCTTTAATTTGACTTTTTTTTAAAACTTAGTATGTTCCTGTGATTTGCCATCTGCTTATGGAACCCAACGAAGTTTTATCTGGGCCTCCCAAAAAATCGTCTTGGTGTCTGTTTGCATGCTGCCCTGCAAAAAGCTTTAGCACAAACAACAGATATTGTTCTGCACGTGACAGTTGGTGTGTAGGGGAGGCCAAGCACCAAAAAACGGTAACTAAACTCCGTTTGCGGCTGTTGGATCCTCTCCGTGGAGTGGCAGGGAGGATCCTGCAGTGCTGGACCCCATCGCCCGGGCGTGAGGGTTGCTGGTGTCCTTCTGGTCCTCACCAGAGGCGTGGGATGGGGACAGCCTGCATTCCTGCTCTCCCAGCACATTGTAGGCGTGGGCCAGAGGGAGCATCCTTGTTTTGCAGTGGAGGCACCCCAGAGCTAGGAATCGGGTCCTCTGTACAGCTGAGCTCTATCACTGGATGGTTGTTCCAGCAGTGGGAAGGGTAGCAAGTCCTGGAAGGTACTGGATGCGGGATGAGATACTTGGAACTGTCGTGCAGGTGGTTGCCTGCTTTTACAGTGTTTAAGCTCAGAGCCTGCATCATGTCTCGTTTCCAGCAAGAGCAAGCAGTTGTGTCCAGTACTCGGATGTCCAAACTCTGCTTGGAGATGGTGGTCATGAGAGGGACAGCCTGGTCTCCAGGTGTGCCCCTCTGAAACGTCAGAACTAGTCACTCATTCACTCGTCCCAGAAAGCCAACCGTGTCCAGGGCTGCACCCAAAGCAGTGTGGGCAGCAGGGCGAGGGAGGGGATTCTGCCCTTCTGCTCTGCTCTCGGGAGACCCCACCTGGAATACTGCGTTCAGCTCTGGGGTCCCCAGCACAAGAAGGACATGGAGCTGCTGGAGTGGGTCCAGAGGAGGCCACAGAGATGATGCGAGGGCTGGAGCACCTCTGTATGGAGACAGGCTGAGAGAGTTGGGGCTGTTCAGCCTGGAGAAGAGAAGGCTCCGGGGAGACCTTCCAGTACCTAAAGGGGCTACAGGAAAGCTGGAGAGGGACTTTGGACAAGGGTGTATAGTGACAGGACATGGGGCAGTGCCTTTAAACTGGAAGAGGGGAGATTTCGATGGGATCTAAGGAAGAAATTCTCCCCTCTGAGGGTGGTGAGGCACTGGCACAGGTTGCCCAGAGAAGTTGTGGCTGCCCCATCCCTGGAAGTGTCCAAGGCCAGGTTGGATGGGGCTTTGGGCAACCTGGTGTAGTGGAAGGTGTCCCTGCCCATGGCAGGGGAGTTGGAACTAGATGATCTTGAAGGTCCCTTCCAACCCAAACCGTTCTGTGATTCTTATGACTTGACCATGGTTTCAGGGAGAAAGAGAAGAAAGATCTGCATAAGGAGTAAATCCATGAGCAGACACTTCCGTGGGGAGACCCACAGCACCTCCTGCTTTTTGCACTGATGACCAGCTCATTAATTTCAGGTTTAATTCCTGTGGCCAGGCATAAACTACTGCGTCTGCTGAGCACCATTGCTTCTTCTTGAGGACACCCAGGCTGACCCTGCACCTCATCTTTGCCCTGATGAATTTGATGGCAGCAGCAAGCCCGTTCTCATCCTGCCTGCCAGAAAGCCCCCAGCAGTGAGACCTTGCAGAGTTTGGTCAGGGCCATGCAGGTTTTCATAGCAGGAAATTCATGGTGACAGCTTGGTTGCTACCTTGACAGTCGCCTGGCTTTTTAATCTGAATGTTTAAACATTTATTGGAACTTTTAAACTTAAAGAACATACAGTCTAAAATTGGCTGTTGCAGAAAGAAGGGCCAGTGAACAAAACACCTGGGTGCTTTGCTGCACTTGCTGCTTTGCCCTCTTCCACTTTCAGGTGCAGCCGAGATCCTGCACGGACTCAACTGTGCTTTTCCCAAGTGCTGCTTCTTTGAAATCCTGAGACTGAGCTGTGGGGACAGGTAGAAAATTCCCAGCCACAGGGTTCGCTCCCTTCTAGAAACCACTAACCAGGACATAAACCTTAAGACCAGAGAATTGCTTGGTGCTCCACATGCAGGACAACTTGTTGTTGTTTCAGCACTGGAGTGCTTTGGGAGGTTGCAACTGGTAGAATCAAGATTAGCTCACTACTGTTAACACTTGAGCTTAATGTTGAAACTTAGAAGACACTCAGTCTGCCTACCAAAGGGTATCAAAGCAACATTTCTTACAGTTTCCCTCAAACCCTCAATACTAGAACGTGCAAACCAGAGTGTGCTGCTGTCTTTTTTTTTTGAGCAGAGTTTTGATTTTCAGGTGGTTGGTGGATGGAGCCAGCGGAACACCTGGCTCCCGCAGCTGCAGCGGTCGCACCGGTTCCTCGCAGCTGCGCCCCGAGAGGTGCAGGGTCTTTGTCTCCGTGCCGTAGCCTGTGTCAGAGCCCCGGGAGCTGCCCGGGTGAGGTCTCGTTACGGCACTAATTAGAGAAGTCCTCGCGCTGGAGCAGGTTGTAACGCCGCTGCTGATTGTCTCCCTTGCGGATTAAAGCCAAACCCTCCTTAACAAGTGGCTGGAGCTGCTGAGCTCCCTCGGACCAGCAATTAATCCATCTGGTAACAAGGAGCATGGCTTGCAGATAGCGATTCTGGGAAGCAGCTTTTAACTGTTTTTGTTCCAGGCAACTCCGTGCTGTTAGCAGCTTCATTTGAATAAATGGGTCCTCGACTGGGGATCCTGAAGCACGCCAGGGTGACCGCTGGCCCTGCGGTGGAAGGTGCATCATGTACAGGCTTGGCTTGGGCTGGGAAAAAGGGCACCAAAGTGGTTTTTTTGTGCCTCTGTTTGTAATTCAGGGTTTTGGTATGGCTCAGGATGTCTGTGCAGTGGAAGAACCAAAGTGCTGTTTCTCTGGGCAGGGGTGGTTTTTCTAGGGTGTGCAGCAGATACACGGTGTATGGACCCACGAGTATACTGGATTTTTATTGCCTTTGAAGTCCCCAGTTACTGCTGGAAACTGTGTGCAATGTCGTAAATCATGCATACAAAGAAATTGTTTTCTTTCTACCAAAACACACTTAAATTTCCATCTTCCAGTTAGGCTCTGGCTTTGAAGAGCAGTTCTGTGTCCGGAAGAGCTAAGAGCTGCTGCACATCCTGGTGCATTTAACAATGTGCTTAGGGGCTCGAGGCTTTTTGCAGAGACCACAGGGACTATCTGCAGTCTCCTGTTCTTCTGAAGCATTCCTCCTTTCCTCTGTCAGACCAACGTTTTGGGGGACTTCAGTACATAGTCCCTATGCTAACAAGGAAAAGGCAGTTTGTGAATGAATTGATTTACAGCTTGGAGACTCTGGATACAATATCCAGACTGGAACCAGGATGTCATTCAAGCAGGATGATGGCTGGAAGGAAGGGACACTCTTATGGCAGAAGATCAGGGATGGGTGAGAAGTCCTTCCTGAGCTGACCCGTGTCTCTGCTGCCTGTGGCAGCAACCGGTGCTGGCCCCGGCGTGCTCTTCCATGGCCATACCCCAAAGCCCTGAACATGCAGGTGTCTCAGGGCTTTAAGGTGGCCCGAGGACTCCCAGTGGCACTGTCACAAGCTCAAATAACTTGCTATTAAAGCTATGAAAGGGTGCAGGAAGGTGCTCTTCAATGCAGCTATTTAGATTTAAGTTAAGTGGTTTTCTCTGACGCATGTGGTCGTGAGTTCTGCTTCTCTTCCTGCTCTGCTTCTGCAGCTGAATCAGCCTTTTCCTGAGGCTCCAGGCAGTTCCCGATACAAAACCCAAATGTGTCATAAAACCCTGTGTGAGTTTGGTGTTCTCTTTGGTAACACTAAGGATGTTCCTTGCTGGGGGTGACATATTTGCTCGATTTGCTTTGCAAGTGTATTTTTAAGGTATTGTCTGCTGATGGTAAAGGCAGTCCCTGGTCGAGCAGCTTCTGTGGGTGTTGAGAAGTAAAATCAGGTTGAAAGGTGTCTCCACTTTGGCAAAAGCTAAAAATAGATTCAGGAAATTAGTCCAGTGTGTGTTATGTTCTGCAGGGGTGGAGTGTATGTGTGATATTCTGGTTTTCACATTCGAGCAGCTCACTGAAGCTCCATCCTCTGCAGCATCTCTGTACAACGTACGTCAGCTCAAGTCTGAGCTCCTGTCGCTGTGGGGACAATGAGCACAGGTTTTTTCTGCATTATTCTGATTATTATTTTTTTCCATTTTCAAGTTGGCTGGCTCTCTTCATGGTAGTGTTTGAACCATGAAGTGAGTTAATACAGTGTGTGTTTGTGCCTTACTGTTTTAATGGGCTGACTTAATTTTGTTTTCTGCTCGTTCTCAGCTGACTCTTGGGAGAAGATCATAGAATCATAGAGTGGTTTGGGTTGGAAGGGACCTCAAAGATCATCCAGTTCCAACCCCCCTGCCATGGGCAGGGACACCCTCCACTACACCAGGTTGCCCAAAGCCCCATCCAACCTGGCCTGGAACACTTCCAGGGATGGGGCAGCCACAGCTTCTCTGGGCAACCTGTGCCAGTGCCTCACCACCTTCAGAGGGAAGAATTTCTTCCTTAGATCTCATGGAAATCTCCCCTCTTTCAGTTTAAAGCCATTGCCCCGTGTCCTGTCACTACACGCCCTTGTCCAAAGCCCCTCTCCAGCTTTCCTGTAGCCCCTTTAGGTACTGGAAGGCTGCTCTGAGGTCTCCCCAGAGCCTTCTCTTCTCCAGGCTGAACAGCCCCAACTCTCTCAGCCTGTCTCCATAGCAGAGGTGCTTCAGCCCTCAGATCATCTCCATGGCCTCCTCTGGACACGCTCCGACAGCTCCGTGTCCTTCTGATGTTGGGGACCCCAGAGCTGAATGCAGCACTGCAGGGGGGTCTCAGGAGAGCAGAGCAGAGGGGCAGAATCCCCCCCCTTGCCCTGCTGCCCACGCTGCTCTGGGTGAGCCCAGGACACAGTTGGCTTTCTGGGCTGCCAGCGCACGGTGCCGGCTCATGTTGAGCTTCTCATCAGCCAGCACTCCCAAGTCCTTCTCCTCTGTGCTGCTCTCAATCCGTTCTCTGCGCAGCCTGTCCTTGTGCTTGGGATTGTCCTGACCCACGTGCAGGACCTTGCACTTGGCCTTGTTGAACTTCACGAGGTTTGCACGGGCATCGGTAAAGTGTTTGTCCATCTTCCTTAGGCATTCAGGCGTCTTGTAGCTGATGGTTCCAACAGGATGGAAATTAAATGTGATAACTTCGTACTGTGCACCTCAAAACTACCAGAGATAGGAGTTCCTAAAAAAACTCTTAACCTTCTTGTGCTTTGTTCCAGGCACAGCTGCGAGCTTTCATCCCTGAGATGCTGAAGTATTCCACGGGTCGCGGGAAACCAGGCTGGGGCAAGGAAAGCTGCAAGCCCATCTGGTGGCCTGAGGACATTCCATGGGCCAACGTTCGCAGCGATGTCCGCACAGAGGAACAGAAGCAGCGGGTGTGTGTCTCCCATGTCTGTCTGCCTTCAACTTGAGCACAGGGGCTTGCAACTAGCTTGTGTATGAATAGTTTTCACCTCGAGTGACAGAAGAAACTACAATGTTGGCCCATCCTTGACTTTGTCTCAGACTTTCAGCCTGGGAGGGCAATGAGATGAGAGAGGTGTAACCTTCAATCTGCTCTGTCCCTGCTGGGGTTGTGTGACGAGCAGGTGTTTGCACCACGTCTCTCTCTGCAGCGGGTGCCCTTTCACTAACTGCAGCACCTGCTCACCTCCGTGGCCTTACGGAGCAGCCCACCCAGCCTAAGACAAGTCTGCTCCCCAAGTATGTGGGTCATTTGCCGTAGAGTCTGTATCACGGCCTCTGGAAGCCTTTGAAGAGATACTGTCCCATCCAGAGCCGCAGGGACCTTGGTACTTAAAGGGACGCGGTCAAGGATGAGCAGTGAAGCCAGGAAAAAATGAGAGAACTGGGTGAAAAAGCTTTGGGTATCACTTACAGCCATGGATCCTGTACACAGATGATGTTTCTACCAACCTGTCACAAAGATAATCAAAAATGCTGCCAGATGTGCAAGGGGCAGGACTTGTGCAGGCTGATGTAGGTCTGGTTGGGTGGGAGGGATGCCTAGTGAGGCTGGAGATGGTGCTGTGGCAGCCGGTGCCTTCCTAGGTAGGGGTGGTTTTCTACTTGTGGGCCCTAATCCCTTCGAATTCCGTGAAAGCTGGTGAAACAGATTCCATTGAGAAACTTCCCTTTCCCTTGGCCAGATGTGCTCATTCTCTGTCAGGACACAGAAATGCAATAGCTCTCCAGGGTGGTTTTTGAGTCTTGAGGAAAGTGGAGGATGAGAAGACAGGGATTAGATATTGGAGGCCTTTTGTTTGTTTGAGAATTTATTGAAAACCACTCAATAAAACCCAGTAAAGATAAGCGCGCAAATCCTAGTGGTGGCAGCACTGCAGTGGTTCAGAAAACGTCTTTAGACCAACTCTTGGCTCCTTTCGATTCCACTGGTAGGTGTCATGGACCCAAGCGCTCCGGACTATTGTGAAGAACTGCTACAAGCAGCACGGGCGTGAAGACCTGCTCTATGCGTTCGAGGATCAGCAGACACAGCAGCAGACTACGACCACACACAGTATAGCACACCTGGTGCCGTCGCAGACAGTGGTACAAACCTTCAGTAACCCCGATGGCACCGTGTCCCTCATCCAGGTGAGTGGAACCTTCCGGCTTTGCGTTTCCAGCACAGCTGACTCGGGATCGAGCTGCGTCAGGGAGGTGGTTTAGAGCAACCTCCTTTTGGTAGCGTAACGTGTCCTTCAAGAATTTTGTCTCAATCTGTACGTCGTAGCCAGCGGGCTTCTTAACCCAATGCTCCCACCCAAAGAAGCCATCTCATCCTCTCTCTCTTCCCTGCTCCCATCCCTTATGCTCCTGCTTCCTGCAGAAGCATTTCTGCAGCTATTTGGTCAAGCAATTCGAGGATCTGGCCTGAATTTAATGAACCCATTTATGAACAAACACAGTTCGTGAGGTGGCCACACAGCGCCAGTGGTGGCAATGGGATGGAGCGATGGGAGGAGAGGTGGTGGGACTGCCTTTCTTCAATGGCATGAAACATAGCTTCATCTACAGCATTAGGTGTTTCTGTGCCCTCTGTTCTTCATCTTACGCCTGCAGTGTAATATATATATTACACACACCAAATATATATTTATCCTCATGATCCAGTATCTAAAGGGGCTACAGGAAAGCTGGAGAGGGGCTTTGGACAAGGGTGTGTAGTGACAGGACACGGGGCAACGGCTTTAAACTGAAAGAGGGGAGATTGTGATTAGATATAAAGAAGAAATTCTTCCCTCTGAGGGTGGTGAGGCACTGGCACAGGTTGCCCAGAGAAGCTGTGGCTGCCCCATCCCTGGAAGTGTTCAAGGCCAGGTTGGATGGGGCTTTGAGCAACCTGATCTAGGGGAAGATTTCCCTGCCCATGGCAGGGGGGTTGGAACTGGATGATCTTTGAGGTCCCTTCCAACCCAAACCGTTCTGTGATTCTATGAAACTTCCCAAGAGCTCCTCGTTGGGTGTGGGATTTGAACCTCAGTTTCCCCTGTGTCCCTGCCTCCAAACCACCACTGCTTTCATACCTAACTGGCCCAGCCCTTTGTCCCTCTTGAGCATCATGTTGTTCTTGAAGTATCAAACATAATTTTCTGTTGGTTGTTCTCATCTCACAACCATGAAGATAAAAACATGGTATGTGGGGTTTTTTGGGTGGTTGGTTGTGTTGTTTTTTCAAATGAAAGCTTCCCAGCAATTTTAACAGCTTTCTGTTCCCCTCTCCAAGGCCTGGCAGACTTGCCAAGCTGGTTCTGTTTGATCCTGAGATCCCATTGACTTTCTAGCATTTAAAGGTTTAATTTTCCTTAGAAACAAAGCTCCCCACCTTTGTCTTTTCCCAGCTGTTAAGTGGGGAAAAGGTAATTTCCAAAGGCAGTGGGGTATTGAGGATGAGCTACTGTGCCTGAAGATGAAAGACCCGGTGAATGGTAAGCAAGGAGCATTATAAAGAGGGCTGATGTGCAGGGTGTTCTGATCCAGGACTACTCGGTGCTTTTTTAAGGGCCTTCCACCTTGTGGGAGAAGCGTGGACATTTTCCTGCGACAACGAGTGTGTTCAACTCTGTTTTGTTCCCTTCCGTAGGTTGGCACCGGTGCCACAGTTGCCACGCTGGCCGATGCCTCGGAGTTGCCCACCACGGTTACCGTCGCGCAAGTCAATTACTCTGCAGTGACTGATGGAGAGGTGAGGACCTGGGTCACGGTCGTGGTGCACGAACCAGGATTATCCTTTCTGAAATTCCTTGAAATTAAATATTCTCTAGAAGGAAGTGGTGGCATACCAAGTGCCCAACTGTTGTCATTTTGACTTAGGACTGCACAAATGCTGTTATGGTGGAAGCCTCCGTTCTGAATTTAATCCTTTTTTTTTTTTTTTTTTTGATATCTCCCATAGGTTATTTATTTTGTGAGATCTGCTGTAGCCAACAGAGACTTAAAGACATACTCAAGTACACATTTGTGAATTAATATTGAATAAGTTCCGTGTGAGCTGTGCACCCTGGGTGCTTGTTTGTCGGTTCAGGGTTGGGAGCGATGCCTGGGATATGTTGAGCCTGTGGTTAGCAAAGGGTGTTGCATGGCTGTGGGCAAATCCTGTGAGGTTTTGGCTACTGATCTCTGGATGCGATGGGACCGGTCCTTTGCCGCGGCTTTTAGGGAGGTTTGCAAGTAAATCCCCGAGAGCGCCGCCTGCCGCGGAGTTACCGTGCCCTTTACTCTGCAAGTTTCCTCCACTTCTTTACAACTTGGCAAAGTTATTTTGCCGAGGCCATTTTGATTCCTAAATCTGGATGCTCAAATTTGCATGCATTTATTTTTCCACCTTTTTTTTTTTTGAGTTATAAAGGTATTTATGTGTGTTTAAGGAACATTCCTTTAAGATTATGAAGATTTTTTTAATTTTTTAAATTTTTTTTTTTACCCTCTTCACCCCCAAGCCCACCTTTTAACCAGACTGCAGGTCGCTTTCTGCCCCTTTGCGTGCCAGAGTGGTCAGGTCATAGAATCATAGAATCACAGAATGGTTTGGGTTGGAAGGGACCTCAACGACCATCCAGTTCCAACCCCCCTGCCATGGGCAGGGACACCCTCCACTACACCAGGTTGCTCAAAGCCTCATCTAACCTGGCCTTGAACACTGCCAGGGATGGGTCTGGTCTGCTCTGTGTGCTTAGGGCTTTCATAGCGACAGGTGGCAGCACAGAACAGCTTTGCCCTGCACCAGTCCCTGTTTCCAGCTCAGACCCGCAGTCAAACAGCCTGGCATTGGGGCCCTGACCTTGAAGTACTTTGCAGCAGCTTTGAGGGTTTTCAAGAACCGGTTATATCCCTCGAGATCTGAAAGAAGGTTTTCAAAGGCACAAACAGAAATCAGGGGAACACAGGCATCTAGTTCCTAATGTGAACGGAAAGTCTAAGCGATATCTTGGACAAAATAAAGATAGAAAAGTAAACTTACTTTGGGGATGGGTGCTGTTTCTCTGCACAGATAGATCCACAGCCTGCCAGCAGCCTTTCCAGGGATGTTTTTGTCCTACTGTCTCTTGCTGCTTGAAGATCTGAGTTATCTCTGAGTGAATTGATGCGTTTGTAGGACACTGAGCAGCAAAGAGCAGGGATGCTGACTAGTATCTCCACAGCACAACCTTCGTTTTAGTGTGGAGAAGGGCCTGGACAGTCTCCCCTTTTTTCCAGGCCTTACTCTGTCCCTGTTCTGAAACAGCTTAAGTGTCTTTTTGGTGTGCTGTATGTCACAGTGGAGACCTGCCTTATCACTCACGTGTGTTGCCACGTGTTTGAAAAAATATATGTTGGTTCCTGTTCCGCATGGTTGTGGGAAGGGTGTCTTTCCCAGCTGGAGCTTTCTTCGGTTCAGTTTTGGCATGGCTAACGAGCACCACGAACTCGGTCCACCTCTCTCTTGAGATCTCTACCATCTGCAACTTCTTCCTCTCTGGGCACTCAAACTTCATTGCATCTTTCCTAAAAGGCCTTGCCTTCTCTAAAATCAACTTCCTTTCTCCTTCTCCTGATGCACTATGTCACTGCCTCCTCCCTGCTCTCCATCCTTCTGCCCAGGGTCAGCTCTGGGCACAGGAGGATGAAGCAGTTCCCTTGAACATTAGTCCTGTGATGGGACTAACCCTTTTCTTGCCCAAAGGCAGCAGAATTTACTTGTCCTTTTGTGGGGAGCCTTGAGTCATCTCCACTTCTAGGGACTTCTTAGCTTTCTCTATCTTAACAAATCGAGGGCTTTTTTTCATCACTTTCTACAACATTCTTGTTTGTGAGTCTCAGCAAGATGGTGAGTGGCCAGAAACATTTACAGGGAGGAGAACAGTGACGGGAGGGTGGTGGAAGATCATAGAGTCGTAGAATGGTTTGGGTTGGAAAGGACCTTAAAGATCACTTAGTTCCATCTCCTCTGCCATGGTCTATATGCCAGGTCTTAATCTTGCAAAGCAGCCAGTAGGATCTGTCAGCTGATGGGCCTTCATCCTCCACTTCTTTTTTTTTTTTCGGCCCTTAGTTCACATCCTGGTGGATTTTGTGGCTGTACACTCATTGTCTCATGAGCTGTGAAGTCCCAAATGGAGAAATGTGAGCTAGGTGGAAAATGAGCAACTGAGACTGAGTGAACTTGAAGTAATATGAAACCTGTCTACGTGAAGGTCTGGAGTAAGGGAATTGAAAGTACCTGAAATATATGAACAGAGCACTTTGCATCTGCCATCTTCTTTTATTAAATATGTTGCTGCAGCACAAAGAAATTCCAGTTGGCTCAAACCCATCTGAGTTCACCAGTGCTGTACCAACAAATCCTGAATGGGAGCATGGACTGTTCCCCAAAATGACAGCGTACAGTGCAGACAGATGGAAAGAGTGAGGCAAGTGCAGCCTGTTTCCCTGGGGCACGTGAGCCACGCTGGGGTTCCAGCACTGCAGAAATGCAGCGATTGATAAACTGCCCCGGCGGGCAGGCAGCGATCCGAGCACAGCAGCAGTCAACACTGTTCTGTTTTATTGTGGACCTGGCTGGACAAGAGGGATTTCTGGGAGGCTGAGGGACTTACGTTTATGGGGTGTGCTTTCCATGTGCGTGGGAATCGTAGGATGGTTTGGGTTGGAAGGGACCTTAAAGACCATCTAGTTCCAACCCCCCTGCCATGGGCAGGGACACCCTCCACTACACCAGGTTGCCCAAAGCCCCATCCAACCTGGCCTTGAACACTTCCAGGGATGGGGCAGCCACAGCTTCTCTGGGCAACCTGTGCCAGTGCCTCAGCACCCTCAGGGGGAAGAATTTCTTCCTTAGATCTCATGGAAATCTCACCTGTTCCAGTTTAAAGCCATTTCCCTGTGTCCTATCACTACACTCCCTTGTCCAAAGCCCCTCTTCAGCTTTCTTGTAACCCCCTTTAGGTACTGGAAGGTGCTGGAAGGTCTTCCCGGAGCCTTCTCTTCTCTAGGCTGAACAGCCCCAACTCTCTCAGCCTGTCTCCAGAGCAGAGGTGCTCCAGCCCTTGGATCATCTTTGTGGCCTCCTCTGGGTCTGCTCCAGCAGCTTTATGTCCTTCTTGTGTTAGGGGCCTCAAAGCTGAACGCAGTATTCCAGGTGGGGTCTCACAAGAGGATAGCAGAGGGGCAGAATCCCCTCCCTCGCCCTGCTGCCCACGCTGCTTTGGATGCAGCCCAGGACACGGTTGGCTTTTTGGGCTGCCAGCGCACGGAGCCAGCTCATGGTGAGCTTCTCATCAACCACCATCCCCAAGTCCTTCTCCTCAGGGCTGCTCTCAATCCATTCTCCACCTAGCCTGTCCTTGTGCTTGGGATTGCCCCGACCCATGTGAGAAAACTGAAGTTCTTGTTTGAAAATTGAACTCATGGAGAACGGCAACTAAAATAACGGTCTGACTAGAGAAACTCACTTGTGGCTGATAGAGGGTTGTGGGGTCCAGCAGTGTTCTCAGGTGGATCACAGACTTCCTCCCTTTTTGCCTTGTCTCTCAGAGTCAGAGCACTGCAGAGACCTCTTGAAACTATCTGGCTCTTTCATTTTAGGAAGCAGCTGTGCATTCATGGGATAACATCCTACTTGAGGGCCTTTCTTTTTGTGTTTCCCCATAGGTGGAGCAGAACTGGGCAACGCTACAGGGTGGGGAGATGACTATCCAGACAACGCAGGCATCAGAGGCCACGCAGGCGGTGGCATCGTTAGCAGAAGCAGCAGTGGCAGCGTCTCAGGAGATGCAACAAGGAGCAACTGTTACCATGGCACTCAACAGGTATGGGTGAGAGATGGCTTTAAGCATGCGTGCAGGACGTTTCCTTCCATGTTTTCACTCTAATGATGCAAAGATCACTGTGTACAGTCCCAGTAGAGGCTTTTCCTTAGCAAATTCCTATGTCAGCCCGTGTCCAGGTGTCTGCAGGACAGTTCCTGATTTCCGTTGTAACCATAGAAGAACACTGAAATGGAAATCTCCTGACAGAGGAAAAGATGGGTGGTAACTCTACACTCTGGGCGATCTTATTCGTACAGCAAGCGTCCGGTTACAGAATTGGACTTGCTCAGATAGCACCGTGTAAGCCACGCTGCTCGGGGTCTCCCTCAGAGACCCTCAGGCTTCTCACTGAAACACTAGGGCTGAATTTCCCTGCTCTGTGGCAGTACGCTCTCTCTTTAGAAGTCAGAATCTCTTCCAGAGTCCAGTGTTTTGGGGTTTCTCCCAAACGTGTTTCTGAAGTAGAAGGTGAAAGAGCTGCAGTAGTAACGCTGCCTCCTCATCTTGGAATGAGCTCTGTTAGATTTTTGGTTGTACTTGGGTAGCAAGATCTGCAGTGTAGTCCTTTACATGTCCAGTTCTTTAGAGAGCAGTGTCTTTGCTCAGCTCTGGTGAGCTGCTTAAGCTTTGCCTGCTGTTCTCAAAGACTAGAAATGGCTGTAGCAGACCACAGTTGCACCCTGAGAGTGCAGGAGGACCACAGGAAACACGGCATCAGCCCCAGCAGCTTGGGAGGTTTCACACTGCTGAGGTGTAGACAAAAGGTTTTCCTCATCCAAATCAGGATTCTGGGCTAGAGGCTGTTGACTGAGCAGCCAAGGGGTAGGACAAGGCACAAGTCCACACTGCTGGTGGTTGGAGTAAAGCTCCAAGACCTTGTTACATACACAGATTGCTAAAGGAGCCACTTTGATCCCAGGGGCTTCCAGATTGCTGTTGCAGTTGTATCACGAACACACCTAGAACTGTTTCTTCTCTTTGTAGTCCAGGTTCAGTTCCAGCAGGTATGTTCTTTAATGCTACCATACGAGGTTGGTTAAACAGACTTTTTTACTCAAAGTTTCACTGTAAAATTGCCTTTTAAAAACAAGTGATCTTTTTAGGACTCTAAGAAGAACAGCTAAAGTAACTAGGCATAGAGTTGCAGTTGTCGTGTCCAGTTTTGGGCCCCTCACTTCAAGAAGGACATTGAGGTGCTGGAGCGGGTTCAGAGAAGGGCAACAAAACTAGTGAAAGGTTTAGAGAACTTGTCCTGTGAGGAGCAGCTGAGGGAGCTGGGACTGGTCAGTCTGGAGAAGAGGAGGCTCAGGGGGGACCTTCTCGCTCGCTACAATTACCTGAAAGGAAGTTTCTTGGGGGTTGGTCTCTTCTCCCACGTTAGGAATGACAGGATGAGAGGGAATGGCCTCAAGTTGCACCAGGGGAAATTTAGGTTGGATATCAGGAAGAATTTCTTTCCAGAGAGGGTTGTGAGGTATTGGAACAGGCTGCCCAGGGAGGTGGTGGAGTCCCCATCCCTGGAGGTGTTTCAAAACTGTGTGGATTTGGTATTGAGGAACATGGTTTAGGGACCCTGACAGTGCAGGGCGAACGGTTGGACTCGATGATCTTTAAGGTCTCTTCCAACCAGACAATTCTATGTTTCTATGAAAAAAGCCTCATCCCCTGGAATCCGACTTTCAAATTTTATCCTGCACATTTCCAAACAGTAGATTTATCTATTTATTTTTTTGAGAAGATTTTTCTGGACTAGAATATCAGTGGGCTTTCAATTTTAATTTCATCCCATCACTACTAGTTTTAGCTCTTAAGGTTGGAATGAGCTGTTCCTTTTCCTGTATTAATTTAAGAATCCTTAATAAAAAGAAGTGGTGTTAAAACTAAAGAGAGTCTCCTTGAAAATATGAATGGAAGAGCCTTCATCAAGTCATTTAGTCTCTACTGTGCCTCAAGACAGGATTGGCTGTGTTTATACTCAGGGAAACCCTGTGTTAAGTCTGTTCAAACAGCTTGTAGTTCAGGAGCGATGCGAAGGCTGTAGCAGCATTGCAGGGGGAATGAGGAGCCTCATGTTTTGTAGAATCCCAGACTGGTTTGGGTTGGAAGGGACCTCAAAGATTATGTAGTTCCAACCCCTGCCATGGGCAGGGACACCCTCCACTACACCAGGTTGCCCAAAGCCCCATCCAACCTGGCCTTGAACACTTCCAGGGATGGGGCAGCCACAGCTTCTCTGGGCAACCTGTGCCAGTGCCTCACCACCCTCAGAGGGAAGAATTTCTTCCTTGGATCTCATGGAAATCTCCCCTCTTTCAGTTTAAAGCCATTGCCCCGTGTCCTGTCACTACCTGCCCTTGTCCAAAGCCCCTCTCCAGCTTTCCTGTAGCGCCTTCAGGTACTAGAAGGCTGCTGGAAGATCTCCCTGGAGCCTTCCTTCTCCAGGCTCAACAGCCCCAAACTCTCTTAGCCTGTCTTTGTAGGAGAGGTGCTCCAGCCCTCGGATCATCTTTGTCCCAGTTGTTTCCCAGTTTGTTGTCACCCTCTTTGTCTACTGACCATGGTAGTTGCTAGAGACCTTTCTTGGTGACAATCCTCCAACACCCTTCCACGTAGGACTGTAGGGCTGCAGTCTTTCCCCTACCCATAGGAAGATCTCAGCAAGGCTCTGGTCCTCGAAAGCTGGTGGCTCATCCCAGCTCGGGAGACTTAATGCCTAATTTAGCTGAAAGCTGCCATCTCTTGTTCCAATGGCTGCTGACGAGCGCGCGGAGTCTGTCCTAGTCCCATATAGAGCGGTACATCTGCCAACGGCATGACATGATGGATGAGGCAACCTCTGTCAGGTTCGAGGATGGGAAATATTAGGCCTTCTAGTAAAAGAGGACAGAGTGGAGGTGGGTAATTAATTCATTGATTCGAACCAATTAATGTTTGTGGAGCACACTGTAACTGGAAAAAGCTTTTATGCTGCAGATTGTTGTTATTTTCAGGGATGCAACCGTAACAAGTTATTAAAATGCTCGATTGCCCTTGAAAATGGATTCGGATAAGTGCTGTGAGAAGTCTGGGAAGCAGGGTTACACCAGTAGATCCATGCTTACGCCCGGGTTTGCTGTGTTGTAGCTGGCTTTCCTGCAGTGCAACTACCTTCGCATAGCTGCAGGTTCAGAAGAGAGATTAGTCAAAGGGAACAGGAAAGCAGAAGAGGAAAATGTTCTGGTTCAGTAACAGTGTTTAGCAGCTACTCTGAGAGGCAGATGGGCTGTTCAGAAATGAAGATACACCCGGAGTGAGCAGAGTTGGAGAGCGCACAGCATCTAAGCAGGAAATCAGGAAAGAGAAAGAAGCAGTGGGAAGTACTTGGAAAATATTTGAGTTAATTGATCTACTACAGAATGAGCAGGACAGTTAAGGAAAAGCATCCTAGGGGAAGCTCCTAGGTGGTTCCTTCGATCTCTTTTCCACAGGAACTGCTAAAGAAAATACCTACCATACTTTTTCAGTTCATTAGGGTAAGAAAAGGTAGGAGGTTGAGCTGCAGGAAGCAGGGGACTTTGGAATAATTTTGTGACTGGCAGTAGGTCACCCAAAGTAGCTAATAGTTGTCCAGAAGGTCTGAAGAAACCTGGACAACTGCTGAAAGATGCTCACAGCACTCTGTGCAACTAAGTGGCAAATAAAATATGATGTGGATAAATGCAAAGTGATACACATGTGAAGAAATATCTCCTTTATATACCCAAGGAGGAACTAACTATATGCTACCAGTTACCATCCAGAAAGCATCCAGGGGACTGTCCTCCAGGAATGTTTTATCACTGCTGAGCAGATATTGCCAAAAGAGTAAGTTGAGTGTTAGGAATTATAGGGAAAGGTGTAGAGAACAAGCCAGGATTAGGCCCCTGGACTAACTCACGGTGTGTCTACGTCTTGAATAGTGAGAGAAATAGTCACCCCACTCAAACAGATGTCTTGCCTTTAGAAAAAGCCTGGAAGGGTCAAGAGTGATCAGAAGCCAGGAAGAGTCCTTGCACAGTAAGTGGACTGTGGCTCTTCAACTTGGGAAAGGGATTACTGGAAGTCTGTGAAATCATGAGGAAAAGGAAAAGGGAGCAGTTATTTTCTCTTTCTCAAAATATCAGACGCAGCCAGACTGAGGCAGTAGCTTTCAGAGTACCAGAACACAGTTTTTCTTCGCACAGCATCTGATTAAATGTGGAACTCATTGCTACAGGATGTTGTGGAAGCAGAAAAGTATAAATGAGTTTCAAAGGGGATTAGCCAAATCCAACGTGGTGGTCCAGATGCGGTCTCCGATGTGGGAGATCAATACGCTGCCGACCATCAGAAGCTGAGAGGCTGTAGGAAGGGGAGGATCACACACACTAAATATCCAGCACTGGCTGTTCTCGCAGCAGGGTTGCTGCACGAGAAGGATCTTTGGTCTGACCTCAGTCGTATGAAGAAATGTAAGAACACTGTGCTAAGCTGCCCATCACTCCTTAAAAAATAATTATTAAACCACTTGGCTGGGGAGAAACGCTTCGTCTTAGCTAAACGCAGAGCTGCCGATGTGATCCTGGTAATGGTAAACCTCTGGGCCCGTTTCAGTGGAAGGTGAACTGGTGGAATCGGTAGTGAAAGGTAGAGCTCTCAAACCTGTAGAGACCCAGAACATGACAGTGCCAAAAGAATGAGTTTTGTACCAGAAATTTGTTTGGGTTGTCTGAGATCTTTTAGTAAAGTCCCAGGCAAAAGGCTGAGGAGGTAAGAAGGCAGGGATGCTCTAAGAGATCTGCAAGCTGAAAAAAGCCAATGAAAATGGCTCTTCCCATGTATTCCTCCTCCACTGTAGATTTTCTGCTCTGGATAACTTCATCTGGGCCCTGGTAAGGATCCCTCCTTTCTGGATTTGTTCTCTTGACGTGTGATACCTGGTTAAAATGAATGCTGCTGGAGTGGAGCATTTTGTTTGTCTGGTCTTCCTAATTCTTGTTTTCTCCTTTCCTGTGCCTGCAGTGAAGCAGCTGCCCATGCAGTCGCCACGCTTGCGGAAGCCACTCTTCAAGGTGGAGGACAAATTGTCTTATCTGGTGAAACTGCAGCAGCAGTAGGAGCGCTTACTGGAGTCCAAGATGCCAATGGTAAGGCTGCCGGAAAGCTTTTACTTGGTCTGGTTTTCTTCTTTGCTCTTAGCTAGGGTTTTGTCCTCTCTTCTACTTGAAATGTCCCGTTTTCCCTGCTAAAATAGTTTTGCCTCACTGCAGATGGTCACTAACTGGGTTGTGACTTAAAATCTCAGAACAGAGCGGTAGCCCTAACCACTTCTTGACTTCTGTAGCACCGGTGGCTCTGCTCTTTTCCTCCTTCTGCCAGCTTGCTATTTAACTTTATTTTGGGGGGAAAAAACTACTCCCTGCTCTGTATCTGTACTGGGAAGACCAGCTTGGTCAACCAACACTAGTCAGTGCCATAATAAACTCATCTCCAAAACACTTGACTGTGAAGTGGCAGAGAATATGACCAATGTTTTATTACCCACTCATTTCCTTCCTTTCTCAAGACTTTTTTGACATGCTTAGTGGCTGCACTTGGGCAACTGTCGCTTTTCTGCTGGAGTGGAACCTTCCAGTCGTCCTGCAGCAGTCAGCCTCGGGTTGGTTGCCCCCTGCTTTATTTTCCATCTTGCCACCAGTCAACCGCTTAGTTGTAGGGATTCTCTGCAGCATTTCTCACCTGTTATCTGGATGGCTCTTCTGCCATCTCTGGTGACTTCTGCGGTTCTTCAAACTAAGCTCGTGGTGAATAAAACCAGTAAGTTTGTAGAAACTGGTTCAAGAGACGATACTGGAATGTACGAACGTATCTAGTTGGTGCTCATCCACTGCCTCCAGTTGCGTTGGACTTCCGCCTGATGCCTTTACCATGCTTTCCAAGATGAAACTCACTGGTTATTTCCATTTCATGGAAGGAGGTGTGTCAAAATAAGCCCCAAAAGGACGCAATGGGTGAAGCTGTAAAGAAACGTCACCTTGAGGACGGAGCCATTTGGACTCTAATTATCAAATTAGGAACAAGTATGCGCGGTCGAGTGACAGAGCAATGACTTCTGGCCTTGTCCCTTTGTGTGTAAAGCAAAAATCTGTCTAGATGAGACCTCGAGTTCGACTTCCATCAAAATCCTCATCTCACAGGACATGCACTGCTTTGGAAACATCAGCATTTAGTTGGCAGTGAAAACGGGGCAGTGGAGGGAAGAGTAATTTTACTCGGGGTGTCTCTTGCTGTGGAGTCAGCCAGCCTGCAGAGGGAGCAGAAATGAAGTGAAAACCCTGTCGTCAGAGCCGGGAATGCATCTGATATCGAGAGGGAAGAGTGGAGTTGTGTTGTATTCCAGGGATGAGCGATGTGTGTTTATCGAAGGAAGGACCTGACCCTGGCTGCTCGAAACCAGCAACTAATCAGATTTGTAAAAGCACGTTAGCGTCCTTCAGCAGGTCTGCACCCCTGACTCCTTTTGGTCTGCTTCCAAAGTGCTTTCCTGGTCTGGATTCCTCTGGATGCTTCCCCCGAACAACTCTCCTCCTCCACACCCTTCCTGAGTCACTCTACCTCACTCACCCACCATTAATAGAATTTTAATGCGCGCTGGGCTTTTTTTTTCCCTTTCCTTTCTCTCTCTCTTTTTTTTTTTTTTTAGCGGCAGAGTTGGAAATCAGATGGGATTTAGAGTGCATTAAGGGGAGAGGCTGCAGCATTTTCCTCGGTGCGAAACCTCGCCCGCAGCCCCTCGCCTTGTTTCCATTCTCCTTCGATTTGCTCTAATCTCCGGTGGTATTAAGGGGAAGGGCTTTGTCGGCGCGGCAGTCCTTGGAAGCGCCATGCTGTTAGTTTTATTACGTAACCAGCTAATATATCTCCCTTAGGGATGGAGGAGATGTTGGTATCCATTCCTGCTGTCTCTGTCTGGGGCTGGAGAGCAGATGGATTTTCAGTGTTGGCACTGCCGCGGAGGATTTGTCTGCCTTCTCCGTACCCTGAAGCCCAGGGCGTGAGTGTGGAGCATCCTCCTGGACAGCCGTGCTCGGTTATTTGATGCAGTGGGGACAAACCTCTCTGCGTGCCGTTCTGTCGGGAGAGGGTGAGACAGGGAGTGATTTGGTGCGACTGGTTGCAGGAAAGAGAGAGGGAAAACGACTGCCAGAGCCATAATGGTATTAACCAGCAAATTCCCCCGGTTGCTATTGCTTGCAAAGTCTTAATTTGCTGATATTTCTGATAAAAGCTTCTCTCTAGGAACGCTCTTACCCTTTGGTAGGTCCTTTCTGAGAGATTCAAATCCCTTATCCACACCACTCTCCCTGGAACAGGGCATAAATTTACCCTCATCTTATTGATAGGGAAACTGAGACAGTAGTTTAACAAATTTGCCTGAGGTCGGGTAAGGTGTTTCATTCCTGATTTTAGCCATTAGATGTAATTATTCTCTTTTTTACATTTTTTTGTTTCTATCTTGATGTGGTATTTTTCCCATCCCTTCTCTGATAAGGTATTTTTCCATCCGTTCTCTGGCATCTGAATAATAATGATTAAGTGATACGAGAGAACCAAGACAGCTAAAAAGAGGCAACTTCTGTATGTTCATGGATGTCTTGAAGCCAGGGCTCGATTTGGTCGAGCGGGGAGCCCAGCAGTGTGGCTGAACTGCAAAAGGGCTGCAGATAGTCTTGTGATTGATTACATTGATAGGTAAAGGAAACAAGATCTCCTGCTCCCATGCAGCGTCAAACTAGCTAAGTGCTTTGTGGTTTTCTCGCTATTCTGGAGCATCTGCTCCGAGTTGGGATGCTGGAACCAGTGACCCCACGGTTTGAGCCTCAGCTGGCTCGTTCTTAAGTGGCTGGCATTAAAGCAGAGTAATATCTAAAGCGGAGTAATATTTAAAGTGGGGTAATATTCAAAGCAAGCGAAGGGGATTGTAGCAGCACCCATCTCTGAAGTTGGCTGGAAACTGAAAACGCTCTGGAGAGAGGAAACTGTGCACTCTGGGGCTGCTTTCGATGTGTGCCATGGGCAGCTCTGTGTGATGGGCTCATGCCGGAGCCGTCCCAGCTCGCTGAGGCTGGAGGAAACTCGATCGGCGTTGGGAAGGAGGGGTGGCGGTGCCAGCCTGCAGTCTGCGCTGCGCTCGCTGGAGCATCCTCCTACTGCAGCCTTTTGTTTGACATTGATCCGATCGAGGGCTTGAAAGCTGCTTGGGCTACGGGTTTCCTGGCTTCGTCTTTAAATATTGATGAAGCTTTTGCCTGAGCAGAACCTCCGCAGGGCTGTAGCAGCGTGCGGTGCTGCCCGTGAAGGACAGAGCAGACTCCCTGCCCAAGGAAGGTCGGTTTAATGGCCTCAGTGTCGTCACAAGCCTGGGATTATTGCAGTTTCCTGCAGGATGCGGCGTTTTGGAAAGATGGTTTGAAGGTGAGAGGGGTGGTGTGCCCAAAGCTCCAGCTGGGGTTCAAAAACAGCGCGTGGAAAGTGGCACGGTGGAAAGAGCTGGTGTTTGTAAGAGAAGTGTCAGTGGAAGATGTGAAATCAAGCTGCCATCAGGGAATTGATTTAACAGACCTGAGCCAGGCACAGCCATGGACCCAATGGATCCTTCCTTGTCCACCTTGGTCCTCTCGTGCAGCAACCGCTACTCTTTTTTCTGGCCCCAAAGCACGTTTAACTGACATATCTCCTCCCTGTGCTGCTGGAGAGGCTCCTGGGAGCCCTGATGTGCCTGGTGATGGCATGGCAGCCCTACAGGTGGGCACTAAGAGGAGCCTTCAGTGAGTCTTGCCCTTCTCCATCCCTCTAGTCATCCAAAAAATTCAAACCCAATTCTTCATATAGCCAAAGGGAGCCATGCTTACAGCTGGAGGTGAGCCAGGATTATCGAGTTGTGATGGAAGCCTGGAGAGAGCATTAGGACTCTGACGTGGGCAAAGGGGGATTAGCAAGCTCTCTGCTTTCGCAAACAGAGGAAATGAGGCATCAGTACAGGAGCGTATCTTGCAAGTTAGCGTGGGATAAACAAACCTATAGAGGCATATAGAATCCTAGAATGGTTTAGGTTGGCAGGGACCTTAAAGATCATCCAGTTCCAACCCCCCTGCCATGGGCAGGGACACCCTCCACTACACCAGGTTGCTCAAAGCCCCATCCAACCTGGCCTTGAACACTTCCAGGGATGGGGCAGCCACAGCTTCTCTGGGCAACCTGTGCCAGTGCCTCACCACCCTCAGAGTGGCTGCTTCTTCCTTAGATCCCATGGAAATCTCCCCTCTTTCAGTTTAAATCCATTGCCCCGAGTCCTGTCACTCCACACCCTTGTCCAAAGCCCCTCTCCAGCTTTCCTGTAGCCCCTTCAGGCACTGGAAGGTGCTGGAAGGTCTCCCCGGAGCCTTCTCTTCTCCAGGCTGAACAGCCCCAACTCTCTCAGGCTGTCTCCATGCAGAGGTGCTCCAGCCCTTGGATCATCTCTGTGGCCTCCTCTGGACCCGCTCCAGCAGCTCCATGTCCTTCTTGTGCTGGGGACCCCAGAGCTGAACGCGGTATTCCAGGTGGGGTCTCCCAAGAGCAGAGCAGAGGGGCAGAATCCCCTCCCTCGACCTGCTGGCCTCGCTTCTTCGGATGCAGCCCTGGATATGGTTGGCTTTCTGGGCTGCAAGTTGTTCCAGTTGGTGATTTCTATATCAGAAACAGTTCAAATGCTGAAAAGCCTTCAGCCCTGGCTGAGGTTGCTGAGCTTCCCGCACGAAATCAATAAGGTGTCAGGTGAAAACCTGTCTCCACCCTCGACTGCGCAGATGGGAGATGGGGAACCCTCCTCTCGACAGCAGAGAGACCTCCAGGCCTGGAGCGTGGTTGCCGTTCCCGTTGCGCTCTGCGTAGGCTGTTTACAGCTGAAGGCACATCCAGGAGGGGAAGGCGGGAGCCGAGATCCCGTTCCCTGGGCTGTGCATCTCCTAGGGAGCGTGGAGGCGGAGGGAGATAACGTTGGGCAAACCCAGTGAAGGGAACTGCCTGTTCTTGCTTTTGGATGCCTCGGGACAGGGAGGTGTGGCACGCTGATCTCCTGGTAACTGGTGACTTTTTTGCATGAGAAAATTTAAAAAAAAAAAAAGCTGGGGGGGAGGTTTGAAGGTTGATCTGCTGTAAATGTTGGTCTTTAAAAGCTTTTTTTTCCCTGTTGGATCTCCTTTTTTAGGGAAGGTGGAGCCAAACGAGTCGCTAGCAACTTGGCAAAGTGCAGATCAGCTTGCTTGCATCCAGGTGGACAGGAAGGAAGCAGTCGAGCTTTTTGTAGGGTCTTCTGGGTGTGAACATATTTTATTAATGAAGTGTTACCCTGAAACAGGTACGATTTAGTCCCAACCTAAAGGAGAAGTGAGGAACATTATTTTTGCAGATGAGTTTTGTACGACAGGGGAGAAGAGAGGCCGGTGGCAGCCAGCGAGGAGAGCTGAAGTTGGATGAGTGTGAACTCCTGGGTGCGCGCGCTGAGCAGGTCCAGGAACAGGGAGGGGTGTTTCCTAGAAGATGACTTACTGCGCATACATGAATTATTGTCAGCGACGCGGCCGTGATGCACTCTGAATAAAACATGTTGGCATAAGCCTCGGTTAAAACCTGCTCATTCTGTGTCAAGTACGTACAGTTCCCTGCGTGTGCCCTGTAGAGAAGGGGGGACTCGACTGCAGCTCCATGTCTGTGCTCTTTCCATGTCGGCATCTGGCTTTCCAGGGAGCCCCAGTGTGGGTGGTGAGGAATACGTGGTGTTGGGATAGGCGGGACACCAGCCACAGGTTTGATGCCGCCAGTCAGCATGGTGCTGCTGGGTCCTTCCCAGCATGATGAAGGCCAAAGACATCATCTGCCTGGGCTTGTCCAAAGCAGGAGCGAGTCCAGAGGAGGCCACAAAGATGATGTGAGGGCTGGAGCACCTCTGCTATGGAGACAGGCTGGGAGAGTTGGGGCTGTTCAGCCTGGAGAAGAGAAGGCTCCGGGGTGATCTTATCGCAGCCTTCCAGTGCCTAAAGGAGCTGCAGGAAAGCTGGAGAGGGGCTTTGGACAGGGGAGTGTAGTGATAGGACACGGGGCAATGGCTTTAAACTGAAAGAGGGGAGATTTCCATGGGATCTAAGGAAGAAATTTTTCAGTCAGAGGGTGGCGAGGCACTGGCACAGGTTGCCCAGAGAAGCTGTGGCTGCCCCATCCCTGGAAGTGTTCAAGGCCAGGTTGGATGAGGCTTTGAGCAACCTGGTGTAGTGGAGGGTGTCCCTGCCCATGGCAGGGCGGTTGAAACTGGATGATCTTGAAGGTCCCTTCCAACCCAACCCATTCCATGACTCTCTAATTTCCAAGACCCCGGCCTGCTGCTCCGTTTGCACTGAACCAGCACGGATAATTCCTGCTGGCTTTGGCCCGGCTTGCCTTGCCCTGCCGCTTTAAACCCATCGTGATGGATCTCATGGTTTTTGCCATGTCCTGCATCACTCGGGCGCTGATCTTGGGCAGCGCTGGCGGCGCGCTTGGCTCAGGCTGTCCTGGCGCTGGGCTGTCCCGGGCGCCACGCGGCTTTGCTCTGACATCCTGGGGCTGACGGCGAGGCGGCTGCCGCCGACGATTAGGATTTGTCTGCCCACCAACCGGGGCTAAAAATAACAGTGGCTCAGACAAGTCCCTCTCGCAGCGCGGTGACGGTCGGATTTTCCCTTTGGTCCAACTAACCAGGCGCTACCTGTGCCAACGTGCACTCGTGTTACCCGGAGCCAGCGTCGACTGGGCACAGGCGGTTCGCCTGGGTTGTCTGAGTAGAGCAGGAGGCTGGAGGTGGACGCCACAGCACTTGGGTGCTGCTGGCTTTAGGGTTTCCCTTGGCTTATGGAATGACCTTGGTGAGTCCCTTGGCGGAGACGCAGAATGGTTATTTCTGGGCACAGTTTGGCTTTCGGGGTAGGGAGGCTCACGGGCTCTGTCGTTCGGTTTCCTCGGAGGATAAAGGTTTTTATATGATGAGTACTCGTGATGTACCCCAGGCCTCCTCTTTGCAAAGGAGCAGCAGAAGAAGAGCCTCCCGGGTGGTTTTGTGCCCTTGCTCTGTGCCCAAGTCTCACGTGAAGCCTACAGGCTGCTCTTTTAGCTCTGAAACATGCCCGTGAGCTCGCAGAGAGCCAAGGCGGCGTCCTGGGGAGACAGCGGGAGTTGCTCGGTTCCTGCCTTGACCTGTTGCCATCCCCTAGAAGACACTCGCCTTTTCTCCTCGGCATGTTTGCCATGGTGTTAGCAATACCCAGAGAGGGAAACCAGCCTTGCTAGGAGCGGGGAGTCGCTGCCAAGTCCTTTGCTGTGTGATCCCTGCTAACGTTTCTTTGAGTCCTGGTGGTTTCAATGAGTTTCCATCCAGTGAATGAGCCGTGCCCCGTCTGGCCTTCTCTCCCGGCTTCTCGATGACCTTACGGCATCTCCAGCACCTCCCGTGCCCTCCCCGTTTCCCCTCCCCTGGTGAGTTTTGACATCCATTCCTGTTATCAGGCAGTTGAGACTTACAGGCTCTCCAGCTGTCACAGCTGATGCTGTCCCGGTTTAAGCACAGGCCATTTACCTTCCACGTGTCCTGAATTAGGGGAAATGGACAGGAGGGCTGGGTCTGTTTAAAAATTAAAGCTGATTACAAGGCATTAACATTACATTTAAAGAAATAGACAGCAGCCCTCCTCTCTCAGCGTAGTTGCAATATGTTCTCTTTTGTTCTGGTCTGGAAGAGGAAGCAGGACTGGTATCGACTCCAGGCTGGGCAGGATTTCTTCTTTATCCGTAAATTTAAAAAGAGAAGCTGCCCGATGTTTGCCGCGATACTTTAAAGCAGTTCTGGTCTTACAGCCCAAAGCAGTTCCCATCTTTGCGATCGTGACAGAAAGCTGAAGTCCTTTCTGCTGATCTTGAATTTCTCTTGGAACAAGTCAGATCTACTGACACCGTGGTCATCGAGCCATCTTCTGAAATGTTGTGTTTGGAAGCTTTGCGTTTGAGGGATCCCAGTCGTTGTACATGTGCATCCGCTCCGGTGCCAAAACAGGCCAGCAGTCAGGAAGAAAACTTTGGGGTTTTTTTTTTTTCCTATAAAGGCTCAGCATCGTTGCAGCAGATGGATTTTAAGGAATGTTTGGCCTGAGATCTAGCCTAGGGGCAATGGCTTTAAACTGAAAGAGGGGAGATTTAGATTAGAGATAAGGAAGAAAGTTTTTACAATGAGGGTGATGAAACACTGGCACAGGTTGCCCAGAGAAGCTGCGTCTGCCGCATCCCTGGAGGTGTTGGATGGGGCTTTGAGCAACCTGGTGTAGTGGAGGATGTCCCTGCCCATGGCAGGGGGGTTGGAACTGCACTTTGAGGTCTCTTTGAACCCAAACCATTCTGTGATTCTGTGGTCTTCAGGGCTGAGAAGGCAAAGGGACGTGATTGCTTCCTGCGTGGAAGGATGGAAACAAGAGAGCCTTGGGTGCAGGAAGTGCTGTTCCCACCATGCCCTGGCCTCGCTGCAGCATGGGCTTGGGCTGGGGATGAGCGTGGGTTTAAGAAAGCACACAGGGTTGGTGTCTTACACAGCCTTTCCCGTGGAGATGTGTTTCAACGAGGGCCTTCATGGCATGGCTGTCCCGCTTCTCTCCTCCTGTAGCAGTCACCTTATTTTCTCATTGCGTGGGGTTGTTGCTTTCCCAAGGTTGAGCTTCCTTCCCATGGCAACCCATCATCACAAAAGAGTAAGAAGTCCATCTGGCTGGGAGTAGAAGTTAATTGTGTTTCTAGGTTGAATTTGAAACCCTATTTATTTGGTGTATTTGTATGATATTTGTCCAGGCTTGTGCATCTTCATGTCTCAGTCCCTCAACAATCCACATGGCTTGAGAAGGAGTTGCTCAGTGCAGGATGCTTCCTGAAAAGAGACCAAGCCTTTCGGCAGGTGAAGTGATACATATGGCGTATATTTTATTCACCAAATCTTGCTTTCCCCCATCTCTTAATGAGACTTTTCATTTGACTTCACCATTGCCAATGTTTGCGTTAAATTCTAGGTGCTTGTTTCAATTTATGGTGACAGAGTCTCCAACAACTTGACTTTGAGAGCTATGTCGCTGAGGTCCTGAGCTTTGCTAGCCCCTGCATGCTAACATCCCTGAAGCTGAGTATCTGGGGGTGACAGGGCGAATGACTCTCGGCTCGCTGGATGGTTGGAGATCACCTCTGCTCATGGAGAAGGTGTGTTCTGCCTGATGGTTGCGTAAGGCGATGGGGTTGGGCAGCTCTGCACAGCTCCACGTTTGCTCAGCCCAGATGAACACTGAGCAGGAGAAGGAAGGGGCCTGGTCATCTTTATGGAGTACAGTCCTCGTTTAAACTAGTGCGTGATTGAGAAGTGTGTAGGCTTTAGTTTGAGAGAGGAGTGGGGTTTTTTGTCGATGGTATATTGTGGGCTTTTCATCTCCCCAATGTATATACACCCTGAGTGTAAGACTCAGATATTTGAGAAGGACTTTGGACCTGATAACCCAACCTACCACCTTCTCAAATAGGGTGGTGGTACTCAACCAAGGATGACTTCATCCTAGTGGCACGATCTCTGATCATAAAATCACAGAATGGTTTGGGTTGGAAGGGACCTCAGAGATCACCTAGTTCCAACCCCCCTGCCATGGGCAGGGACACCCTCCACTACACCAGGTTGCTCAAAGGCCCATCCAACCTGGCCTTGAACACTTCCAGGGATGGGGCAGCCACAGCTTCTCTGGACAACCTGTGACAGTGCTTCACAACCCTCAGAGTGAAGAATTTCTTCCTTGGATCTCATGGAAATCTCCCCTCTTTCAGTCTAAAGCCATTGCCCCATGTCCTGTCACTCCACGCCCGTGTCCAAAGCCCCTCTCCAGCTTTCCTGTAGCCCCTTTAGGCACTGGAAGGTGCTGGAAGGTCTCCCCGGAGCCTTCTCTCCTCCAGGCTGAACAGCCCCAACTCTCTCAGCCTGTCTCCAGAGCAGAGGTGCTCCAGCCCTCGGATCATCTTCATGGCCTCTTCCGGACCCTCTCCAACAGTTCATTCTGCTGCTCCTCCGTGCAATTCCAAACGAGAGGCCCGAGCTCACCCTCCTTGCATGCTGGCATGGTAGGCTGCTTCCCGGAGTGGAGCAGGACTCACGCCTTGACTTGTAGGGCATCGTTTCTTCTGCTTAGGGAAGCAGCGTCCCCTCATCCCCGTCTCTGTAGTGATGGGTGAGTGCTGCGACCACAGGCGGAGCTGGGGACATCGTTGCTGTTTTCCTACCTGTGCTGTGCTGCTTTTACCCCTTACACCACTCAAGGGCTTGGGGAATTGGAGGAGCAGCCTGCGATTACACTGAATCAGGGCAGATGGAGAGGGGCTTTCTAATCCCCCCGCGTCCCAGCAGAACTGGGCTGCAATCTGCTGTTTCATGACAGCAGGGCACAGCTCCTGCCTTCCCTAACAGGTCCCCTCGTGCCTCGGAGCTGGGCTGGATCAGGCCACCCTCTCCCGCTGTACGCTGGAGAGCTGTGGAAAATGTTACTGGGCTTTGAATGGATGGAGGCTCGTCTGACCCCAGGGCAGTTTTTGAGCTCCAGCCTCTTAATGGCTGTCGGTGGGCGGCGGGTGCAATCTGATCCAAATGGGAAGCTGGCTGAAATCCCAGCAAGCTGTTGTTACTGTGTCAGGCATCTTATGAAACGAGATGGGCTTTGTGAACCGCCCCCCTCCAGCCCCGCCGCCACCGGGCACCCCACTAGAAGGAGAGATACGCTGTAAGCTAAGCTACGAGCTGGGGCTTCCCCAAGTCCAGCTCTTCCCTGCGTCGGGGCGCGGTTTGCGTGTCTCTCCGGTTACGAAGCTCATAGTCTTGTGTATTAATCCAAGTTTTCTCCCTGTGGAGCTACTCGCTCTTTCTGTTCTCAGCGCAGCCTCCCCGACTCCGTGCTTCTCTTCAGACTCTGCTTTCTCACTTCCCCGGGCACCGATGTGGAGTAGACATCTCCAAACTGCCCGAGGTGCTGTTTGTTGTCTTTGCCTTCAAAAGTGCTTCTGCCCCTCTTTGAGAACAGCCTCAGCTGCTTTTTTAGCAGGGCCTGACCTCTTGAGTTCCTCTATTGCTTTTTTCTGAGCATGTCTCGAGGATCGTTCTGTGGTTGTACTTATCCTCTTCTGTGGATCTCCATAGCAGGGACTGATTTTCAAGCCTAAAAGCACATCTCCATCTGTCTTATGCCTCTGGGGCATAGTAAAGAGCCCCGTCCTGCAAGCACCGAGCCTGCGAGCGATCTCGCCTGCAGAAATGTTTTCGATGTCCACCACACCTGCCTATGGCAGAACGATGAAGGCAGCAGGTTTGAATTCATTTTCCCGAGTGGCCGCGTTGGACTTTTCAGTCTTACGTTCTTCCAAGTGAAACTCGTTCCCCTTCCTTGGCCCTGATGTTCAGCCGTTAGATTTTTGGATTTGAAGAGGACGTTTCTTCCCATAGGATTGATTCATTTATGCTTTGAGGCGTCAAGCGGGTTGCACGAGAGCCTGGGGAGATGTCACTCCACCCTTGGCTGGTGACGCGTGGGTGGCTTTGTCCGAAAGGTCGGTGGGATGCCCTCGCCTGTGGGCACACAAGGAAGAGAAGGTAAATTTATCACTGTAAGGACCATTCCAGCCTTCCAGCACCTCGATTGCAGCCTGGCAAACGGACAGCGTGTGACTAACCCCTGAGGATAGCCCTCCTCTTCCCTTTCACTGGGTGAGTCCTAGCAATAGCTGGATGGAGGGCTTGAAGGTAAAACCATTTTTCATTGCCCTCTGACCAGTCGGGAACGCTTCTCTCTCTGCCTGGAGCCTCTCTGGGAAGTAAATCACGGGCGAGTAGAGGGCGGTGTGTTTGTCCCTGGAGGCCCCTGTCTCCCAGTGACCTTCTCAGCTCATGAAGACAGCTTGGCTTTGCTATAAAGCAGCTCATGTGACAGCAGTAATCCATAGCTAGTAAACAGCTGTGCAGGAAGATTGCAGGGGAATCGCCCTATTTTCCCCATGCTGCAGACCCTGGCAGGCCAGCACACGAGAGCAGGATGGTGGCTTCTGCTTGCTGTGGGAGGCTGTAACCTCCTTTGGTCCATCAGCAGGTTGGTAGTTTTGAAGCCACACCAGCCATCGTTGCGGAGCGTCTTCGCTAGCTCAGGAGCACACACGTGCTTCTGAGTCGATGTGAAGCTGCAAAACAGGTTCCAAGAAGAAAAAAAGCCATTTCTCCTGAAGTGGTTTCCTCTGAATCTTTTCCAAAACCAGAGGTGGCATTTCTAAGTCTGAATTTGACCTGTTCCTCCGACCCGCCCTTATCATTTGGCTTAATTTACTCCCTGATGTGTATGAGTTCCTCTCTGAGTAACACTTTCTGATGGCTCACGTGGACCTCCTTCTGCTCCAGAGACGTTTGGTCACTGGTGGGCTTTTTGCCACCTGCCCAGAGAAAGTTAAAGTGTTCACTGGAGGATACACCCTGAGAAGGGAAAGACTGAGGGAGTGCTAGCTTGGAATTGCTTTCAAATTAATCATGGGTTTATTTATTATTCCCATATCAAGCTTACAGATTGTAGCAAACTTTCTCTCCCTATGGATTTGCCTCCTTATTGCCACAGATCCTTCAACTTCCTCATCTCCCTTTTACCCCCATGTCTGGGGTCCCCAACACAAGAAGGACATGGAGCTGTTGGAGCGGGTCCAGAGAAGGCCACGAAGATGATCCAAGGGCTGGAGCACCTCTGCTATGGAGACAGGCTGAAAGAGTTGGGGCTGTTGAGCCTGGAGAAGAGAAGGCTCCGGGGAGACCTTCCAGTACCTTCCAGTGCCTCCAGGAAAGCTGGAGAGGGGCTTTGGACGTGTAGAGACAGGACTCGGGGCAATGGCTTTAAACTGAAAGAGGGGAGATTTCCATGAGATCTAAGGAAGAAATTCTTCCCTCTGAGGGTGGTGAGGCACTGGCACAGGTTGCCCAGAGAAGCTGTGGCTGCCCCATCCCTGGAAGTGTTCAAGGCCAGGTTGGATGGGGCTTTGGGCAACCTGGTGTAGTGGAGGGTGTCCCTGCCCATGGCAGGGGGGTTGGGACTGGATGATCTTTGAGGTCCCTTCCAACCCAAACCCTTCTGTGATTCTATAATTTTAATCTTCAAAACCTCAAGCATGTCCGAAGGGACGTTCAGCGCACGAGGACTGGTGCGGAGGAGCCAGAGGAGCCGAGGACAGCTAAAGCAGCCGGTCTCAGACCATGATCCAGACTTGTGCAGCCGGAGCTTCCCACCCTGCCTTCCCAGCCGTAAGCTGCCAGCAATTTGCCTCCGTTCCCTCCGGGAAGGAGGTGCCTTTGATCAGGTGGGCAGCAGTTGCTTTGTACCCGTGTAATCCCTCGGTTGCTCTACCAGAAACCACCAGCAGTGTGTTCGTGGCTTCAATAAGTCGTCCACCAGTTGCCTGAGACAATCTCTCATTTCACGTGAGCTATGGAACTGCCTTCAGAAGTGGCCATCTGTTGCCGCTGCCCGTGACAGATTTCGACGGGAGACCTCGCAGTGAAAGGCTCTCTGCTATTCCCCTGAGCCTGCTGATCTCTTCCCTTCCACCCCTTCCCATCAAAAAAAAAAGAAAAAAGAAAACCTTTGTAGTCCCGAGCATCAGGGGACTCTAATGGGGGTGTGCACGACGGGACCACTGTGTTTAAACGGTCAACGTGGAGCTAATGGAAGCTGAGTTTTATCGCTGGCGTAAATATAGTATTTTCAGCTCTTTTGAAGTCTCAGGGATCAGCATCTGGGGGGGTTTGTGTTCAGTGATACACCGTCAGTGAATTTGGCCCGTGGTCGTTTCCCATCGCTCGAACCCGCAGATGCCTTATGACAACCTCGGCCGAATCTTCTCTGAGGTTCCTGGTACTTTTTCTTTGCAATAAAGGGTCCGAGTTGCCCTTCCGAATAGGAGTTGAGAGGTTTGAAGTCCTGCTGCAAATTAGCAAGACGTGGACTGGGCTGGGTTTTAGGCTTTCCGCTCGTTTGCCGCTGTCGGAGATGGGCTTTCTCGCTTCTGGTCCGGCTTCTGAGCCAGAGCAGCCTTCCTGCAGCCCGCGAGCGGGACGCGGGTCTGAACCATCCACAGCAGACGCAGAGCAGAGGGATGCTCCGGCCACCGCAGCTCCTTTCGCTCTCGGGAAGCAATTTCCAACCTGTCCTGTCCTGCCCCGGGAAGCGGCGGGACGGGCTGTTACGCGAGCGGCTGCTTGATTCTTCTTGAAGTTTTTGTCTACGCGGGTCCGTGTGCCACGAGTCTCCCTTTGCGGGCTCCTGCGTGCCCGAGGTGAGACCCACAGGGACAAAACACCTGGAAGAGACTCTTGGTTAGTGTGGAGCACATGATCGTTTCTCTCCTTGTGCCCATCGTTGCCTTCTCTTGGCGTGCGGGGAGGCTTCCTACCACCTGGCCTGCGTAAGCTCGGGCTCTGCCCGGATGTTCTGTACCTTCAGTTGCCGGGCCAGAGTCCAAGCTTTTTGGTTTGTTTTTGGGGTTTTTTTATCAACAGATGTGCTGAGTTTAGAAGGGAAGAATCTGCCAGAGGCAGTAACATACCAAGAATAAGTACTCTCGGGAGAGAGAGGTAGGAACCCATCCCACCTGCCGGGCAGTGGAAGACGGTGGTGTGCGAAAAAAGGAGGAATGTGGACTGTAAAAACTTGCTCTTTCCACAATAGTTCCACGTTTGGGTGGTGTGTTTGCCGTGATTTATTGCTTACCTCGCCGAGGATGGGCCGGGTCCTCCACAGAGGGAGGAGGGGGATCTGTGCTGAACGGGTCCGTGTCCTGTAAAGAAGACGGAACGTGGACATCAAAGCTCTGTGACACTTAACACCGTTGCAACGAGGGGCTGTGCTGGTTGGTAGCAGGGATGCTTTTATAGCTGGATTTGAAGGGTGTGCTTTGAAGAAGAGGGGAGAAAAAAAAGATGTTCCAGGTGTGCATCTAGCCCTTTTTTCCCCTAGGGAAAGGAGAGGAGTACTTACCTCCTTAGTGCAGGAACTAGCATAAGGTACGGCTCCAGCAGAGACGCCGGAGTTGCAGCTTTCCATATCCACAAGGTAAAGCTTCCAACGCCTTCCCAAGGTGGTGTCCTCCTCCAAAAGCCACACACCTTTCTTGGCTGCGGGTTCGTGTCCCCTCTCTTGGGTTAAGACCACAATTTCCCCCAGCGAAGAGGTGGAGGGGCCGGAGGAGACAACCCATCGCTTCGGAGCCGTCCGTTGGCCGTGAATGTGCGCTCTGTTGTAGCAGAGAGGCTCCTGCTGAACAAGACAGCGAAATGCTGGGAAAATGGTTTTTAGATGGAGCCAGAGACTATCCGGTTACGGATTCCCGTACTGCCGGCACAATAGCTGCTTTGTACGTCCGTGTGCTAAATGCTCTGTAGGATATGCTAATGGTCGTGTTCACAGGTGATGTATCGCGCGGCGTGCGGACTCGGGAAACTCATTGAGGTCCGAGGTTGTCGTAACCTTAAAAATATCGTTGAGCTCCTTTCAGAGACCACCGAGGCCAAGTGCCTGGATTTCGTGAGCTCTCCAGCCTCGTGCTCTTGGGATACATAGAAATGCCACTTTGGCAGCCGTTTCTGCTTCTCATTCATTTCTCATCCCTCATTACTCAGGGAATAGTGGGGATCGTTATTAGAGGTGGCCTTAGCTTTTCCGAGATGGATTTTTACTACTCTCGCTCCCGTGCAGCCATTTCTCATCAGGTCTCTCTGGTCCAATTAAGCCCTTCATCTAAATATTTGCAAAATACAGTGCAAATAATCTGGAAGTGTCTTCTACTTTACCACCTGCTTACTCTACCTCCCACTTAGGCACGTAGTGTTCTGTATAGAGGTAGGAATGTTGAGGTTACTCTGCTTAATATTGGGGCGTTACTCGTTTGTGAGCACTGAATTTTCTACTCGTATGTCAGCACTGAATTTTCTACTTGTATGTGGAAACTGAATTTTCTACTCGTATGTGAGCCCTGAATTTTCTACTCGTATGTCAGCACTGAATTTCCTACTCGTGTGTGGACGTTTGAATTTTCTACTCGTATGTGAGCCCTGAATTTTTTAATTCACCTAGTAAGGAAAAGGATGTATTTCCTACGAATACATTATTTACCCCACTTATTGCCCCCACCCCACCTGTAGTATTTGGCCTTTGTTCAGCCTTTTACACTTGCATTTTATTGTCAGGCTTCCTAGCAGCAGACTATTCAGGTTGCAAGTGGAGCCTGGCAGAGAGTTCATCAGGTGAGTGGATTTTTTGTGGTGGTAGTTTGGAATAACGGGATTTAGCTGCTGTTGCCACTTGGTCCTTTAGATTCCTCACTGTGGTGTTTCTTGGGCTTAAAAGGGTTATATCTATCTGTCTTTTTTTAATATATTTACTTCTTCCCCTGCCTCCTTTCACACTTTCAAGGGGAATAATATCAGGTGTCGGATATATATTTACATCCAGGCATCCTGGAATGGCTTTCTCAGCCGCCGCTCTGTGCCTGGACGCTGGTGGGGCGGTGGGGTAGAGATGCACATGCCTCTGGGATGTGCTAATTAATATCTTGCAGCCCAGTCTCGTTAGCCTTACGCAAGCCGAGCTCGCTCGTAAGCGTTACTTAAGTAAAGAATTAATGAGGGAGCAGGACCGAGCTGGGCTCGGAGCCTGTATTTGAGTAACACTCAAGCAGCGGTACCGTGGTGATGGATGGGGGCGTGGGGACGTTGTGATTTTTTTTTTTTGGATTTGTAAAATTGGGCTTTTTAAAGGTCGCGGACACGAGGCAGAGTTAAAGCAGCAGCACAAAGGAGAGAAAACCCCACAAATATACTTTCAGCACCCACCAGCTTTAAGGAACAGTAGGCTGAACGTTGTCAGAGCAACCTGAGTAAAGAAGTAGGCTTCCCCGTGTGCCGGGCAGGTACAAGGGTGTGACCGTGAACACTTCTGCTGGCTGATGTCCACCAGCTTTTGGAGTGTGGACACACCTGTCTTTTGAGATGCGACTGTATTCCCCCATTTATGATTTGCCAGGATGCCCGGAGTATTGCTCCTGCAGAAACTCTGCCAAATAATTATCAGCTTCATTAGAATATGCGATATTTCAGTGCTTAAAAAAAATGATTTAATTCCGTTCAAATGACTTTATTCTAAAATAGACTTCTGTCGTTTAAGTAATGTAACATTTTATCAGTTTTAGATGGTGCCCTGCCTCCGTTCTCACCGTAGCCTTTAATAAAACTGTATGAAAATACAAGACCCTAAAGGCTGTTTTTAAAGGTAGGGTAAGAGTCAGTCTCGATAGGCAGTTCTTCCTCTGGAAGAGCCCCTGTGGATGTAAAGAGCATAGCAGGCAAGTCAGTAAAGGATTTATGGCAAAATATAATCGGGATCCCTATTAGGTGATTATCCAGAAACTTTCAGGTGCTGTATTGCCCGCCTGTCCAGTCATTGGTTTGGTATCTGATTTCTCATGAGAGGAGGCAACTCGTATCTGTTCTTAGGTGTTTCCTGTCTCTACCTTCTGAGAAGTTTGGCACTGGTAACACCTGTCTGCTCCATCTTTTTTATTAGAGGACTAGATGGGGGTTGGACTAGATGACCTTTGAAGGTCCCTTCCAGCCCTAACCATTCTATGATTCTATGATTAGCAGAAAAGAGATCGTAAGGAAAGTGAATCCCAACTTGGGCAGACGTGAGGGGTTGCTGTACTTTCTCTATTTTTAACTATGGTTCCTATATACCTGATTGCCCATGATAGGCTGCTAATCTTATCAGGTGTGCCCTTCGCTCCACGGCAAAGGCAGCCAATCAAGGAAGCTTAGAAGGGTTATTTGCTAAGCTTTCCTCTGTGGAGTCTGGTAAAAAACCCTTTCTTTTCACAGGTAGACTCATAGACTCCTTGCGTGGTTGTCCTCTCCTACGCACCTAATTGGCTTGGTTTTAGGGTGACTTACCCCGGGGACCCAGCACTAGGGTGTGAGGTCTGGGTAAGAGCTGAGCTGGAACAGACACAGCTTAGTTCTGCCTCAGCCAGTGTCCAGGTCCTATTATGGAGCTCTAAATTCCCCCTCGATTCCACACCCCAGGAAGGGGAGAGCACGGGACAGATAACCTTACGTAAGACACGAGGGCTGAAGGCATGACGCTAATCCACCGTCGGGATACCAGACTGCTGCTTTGCCTTCTTTTCCCAACCCTTTCCATAGGAGTTTTCAGCTACATCAAAATGAGGATGGAACAGAAGACCCGGCATTTCAGATTAATCATTTCCAATGGTAAAGAGAATTGCAAAGTTTTCCCTTATGTTGCTATCCTTGCTGCAGATGTTGCAGATGGAAGGCTTCAGGTATGTCAGGAAAGGGCTGCAAAGACAGAGGTCCATGGCAGTTGGGAAGTGTCATCAGTGAAGGAGATGTTTGTCACCTCTGCTTGAAGACTGTGGGTCATTGCCGTGCCAGGGAAGAGTCTACGTATCAGGTTGGCTCACTGGGGTCTTCCTCTTTCTGTGGAAATGCTGGGGCTTCAGGGGAGATGATTCCATGAGGCACAGCTGAGTCCCTGTGTGTATGTCACCTGAGAGGTTGGGCTGTCCCCTCCAGCAACAGAGGCTCCTGTAGATCAGGAATCCCAGCCCCAGTGTTTTTGTCTCAAAGTACTGCAGCTTAAAAAGAACTCCAAAAACCCCCTCAAGCTCCAAAACCCCCAAAAGCTTTGGAGTCCTCTTCAGGGATCTTGTTAGTCATTTGACAAGGGAAAGTGGTGTCCTCTTGGTCATCTCTCCAGGGTGAAGAATGGGCTTGTATTCTCTTGGATTGTATATCAAAGTGAGAGGTGCAGACACACCTGTGGTCTGCTGAAAGGAGCCACAGTAACTGGGTGGTCCCTTTGTACCTTCCTCTGCCGTAGAGGCAAAGGTAAAAGACCAAGAAATAAGGGAGATTAAGCCAAAGGTGTTTCAGATCTTGGCTAAGCTGTGACCATTCCTTCCTTGTAGAGAGGAAGCACATAGAAATGTATCGAAGATGCTCGTGCAATGAGCTGTCTAGAGAAGGAAGGTCGGTCTCCCACCGAGACTTGGGGATAAATGAAAAACATCCAAACTTGGGGTTTAAAACAACACCCTGATACAAAATGCCGAGCATCTACAAGTCTTGCTGAAGCTAAGTGAGGGGAAGGAAGAATGAGCCCCTACAAGCATGGTGTTGCATCCTGGCCCTTGCCTTTCTGATGGTGTAGGGCTGGAGGTCCCAAATCAACCAGGCTTTATGGGGCACTGGGACAGCGGCTCCCGTGGCTCTGAACGAGCAGAGAAGGAAAGCTTGCTGCAACAGAACAAGAGGAGCCAGGACTGAGGAAAGAACAAGTCACTGACGATATTAAGCAAGTAGGTGATGCCCAGGGGCAGTCTGAGACACTGAGATGTGATCATGAAGATGGTCTGGTTTCAGGGAAGGAAATAGTAGCTCCAGGGCTGTCCTTCCTACATCCCATGCAGTTGTTGACGGAAATGTTGCATCTGGTTTTGTCTCCTGTGCTTATCTTCTAAGGAAAAGTCGAGGCTGTGATGTAACCTGCTAGATTGCAACACTCGCTTTCGTGCCCCGTCTGTGAGCTGCCATGACTCAACTTGGCTATCAAAACTTCAGGTGCCTTATTACCTTTCTCTTTGTTGTGGTTTTGACCAGAAAGACTCTTGAAAAGACAGGTGATGGATGATCTTGAGGTGGCCCAGGTGGCCGAGAAGGCCAACAGCATCCTGGCTTGTATCAGCAATAGTGTGGCCAGCAGGACTGGGGCAGTGATCATCCCCCTGTACTCGGTGCTGGTGAGGCCACATCTCAAATCCTGTGTTCAGTTTTGGGCCCCTCATGGCAAGAAGGACATTGAGATGCTGGAGCGTGTCCAGAGAAGGGCAACGGAGCTGGTGAGGGGTCTGGAGCACAAGTGTTATAGGAGCGGCTGAGGGAACTGGGGGTGTTCAGCCTGGAGAGAAGGGGGCTCAGGGGAGAACTTATCAGTCTCTGCAACGACCTGAAGGGAAGTTGTAATGAGGTCAGTGTTGGTCTCTTCTCCCAGGTGGCTAGTGATAGGACGAGAGGAAATGTCCTCAAGTTGCACCAGGGAGGTTTAGATTGGATATTAGGAAAAATTTATTTACTGAAAGAGTGGTCAAACATTGGAAGAGGTTGCCCAGGGAGGCGGTGGAGTCGTCATGCCTGGAAGTGTTCAAAAAAACGTGTAGATGTAGCACTTCAGGACATGGTTTAGTGGGCATGGTGGTATTGGGCTGATGGTTGGACTTGATCTTAGAGGTCCTTTCCAACCTTAATGATTCTATGCTTATGGCCAGAATAAGGATTGCAGCTTTTTTCAAATCATCGTTTGGTGGAGCACTTTTTTGTGTTTTGAGATGACTGGCACAGAGAACGTATAGGGAGGAGCTGTGACTTGTGTGCCTGGAAAGTTCTCAGAGCTTAAATTGCTGCGTGGACTTTTTGTGATTTGTCAGTAAGCCATTTCTCATGGTGAAAATCCTTCCAGCTATCATCTTGTCCTAAGAGACATCTAATTTGAGTTAGTCATTGATGCTTCAGCTGTAGTTGGGATGGGGAGAGAGAGAGGAGGGCATGCTTTCAGAACGCAATCTGTCTTATCTTCAAGTAGGTGCCTGTGTTAAGAGATGTCTTCTGCTTCCTTTGTCACCACCGAGTGTGGTAGGATTCCTGAAATGCTTGATTTCTGCAGCTGGCTTGGGCTGAAATCCCATCCATGGTGTCATGTCAACACCTCGTATCTGAGGGGACACGTTTATTTTGTGGATGTTTCTGCTCTACGGCCAGAGGATTTTTCAGGATAACGTGACTCTAACAGCACTCGTTAGCTGGTGTGATTTAAACTTGTTGCAGAGATGGGGTTTGTTTCTCCAAAGATACGTGCTCATGCCCATCGCCGGTCCTTTCCCCCTCTTGAAGGCCTCTCGAGATAGTCCCCCAAAAGGGAGGTGATTGAGACGATAATTTCTGGAAATCTTGGCAAGCCAGATTCCCACGCAAAGCAATATGGATTTAATAAAAATCTGTTGTGAGAGTGTTTAATGTGTGTGCTGAGTGGTGCTCTGCTGTGTTAGCAGTAACGCACCAGGTAGTCTCCAGCACTGCGCTTATTGTAGAATGGGTTGGAAGGGACCTCAAAGATCATCCAGTTCCAACCCCCCTGCCATGGGCAGGGGCACCTTCCGCTACACCAGGTTGCCCAGAGCCTCATCCAACCTGGCCTTGGACACTTCCAGGGATGGGGCAGCCACAGCTTCTCTGGGCAACCTGTGCCAGTGCCTCACCACCCTGAGAGTGAAAAATTTCTTCCTTAGATCTCATGGAAATCTCCCCTCTTTCAGTTTAAATCCATTGCCCCTTGTCCTGTCACTACACACCCTTGTAAAAAGTCCCCCTCCAGCTTTCTTGGTGTCTTGCTGAGAATGGGAATGGTCATTGCTCCAGGGTTCAGTTGAAGGACATGGTTGCTCTGCAGTTGTTCAAGTACCAGTGGTTGTGCGACCTGTATTGTAGGCAGCGAGACACGCCGTCTGGCCAGAATACATACGTGTGACCACAAACAGCTGGTCAGAGCTGCTTAATATCGCGTTTGTCCGACCATCCTTTTGAAAACGAGTCACAAGAGCCCCTCCTGTTGTGTCATGTTTCTGAAAGAAACTGCACATGTCCCGTGGGAGAATGAGGTATATCCCGTGGTTGACTGTGAACCCAATTTACTGTCAAGAAATATCTCTAGTGCCAACTGATTTGCCCTCTGTGTCCTAGTGCTGGCTCGGATTTGCTTGGTTGGTGACTCTACCATCAGTGGACCAAAGCTTCTTTACATAAAATGGAGCCTCCAAAATCTTGTTCACATACGAGGCTGAGGAAATCAAGTGATCACTTACACCAGTCCCTTGCCTGACCCAGCACCAGCCTTAGCTGGCTCTAAAAGACCTTTGGTGCTGGAGACTCTTCCAGTACCTCAAGGGGGCCTACAAGAAAGATGGGGGAGAGGCTGTTCAGGAGGGCCAGTTGTGATAGGACAAGGGGTAATGGTTTTAAAATAGAGGGAGGTAGATTCAGGTTGGATATTAGGAAAAAATTTTTTACCATGAGAGTTGTAGAACACTGGAACAGGTTGCCCAGAGAGGTGGTGGATGCTCCATCCCTGGAGACGTTCAAGGCCCGGTTGGATGAGGCCCTGAGCAACCTGATCTAGTTGGAGATATCCCTGTTCCTTGCAGGGGGGTTGGACTAGATGACCTTTGAAGGTCCCTTCCAGCCCTAACGATTCTATGATTCTATGATTCTATGACTTTGCTCCAGAGCTTCACTAACCTGATGTTTAGCAGTTGTCTGGATTTTTTTCCCACCACTCTAATGCCTAGTGCAACTTTCCATGCTGCACTTCAAGCTCATAACTTCTTCTGTCCCACTGTAGAAGAGACAATCGAGTTCTTCCCTACTTACCCGCGTCAGTCCTGATGTGTTTACAGGCCACCCGAGGCACAGAGATCAAAGCATTTGTGCTTTCGTTGTGCTGCCCACGTTTCCTTGGTCAGAGGTCCTCTAATGGTGCATTTCCTTGCTTGGTTTTGGGTTTTTTTTTTTGTGCGTTAAAATCTGTGCACTGGTCATTTTGAATCGTCCACGAGAATTCTTCCATCGTTGTCTTCAAAAGCTGCCTTTGGCTCTGAACGAAACGTAGCGATGAGATGGTATCTGCTGACCTGTGGGCTGGAGCCCTGTAGTGCATTCTTGAGCAGAGGAGTTTTGGTTGGACTGCTCAGCCTCATGCCTCCGGAGGAGAGGAAAAAGAAGTTACGGGAATATCTGCTGGGAAGTGCTACGGTAGGATCGTGCTAAGCAAAATTTGTATTAGCTTCCCCTCAGTGCTAGCTCAGAAGACTGAAGCAAGCAAAGTCCTCTGAATGAGTTGGGAGATCAATGGCCAAGAAAGCCCAGTGGAAAATTTCACTCTTTTTAGCCTTCTCCATTGTTGGTGTGAGCACTGTAAGGTCTTACGAGCTCTAGCAGGAGTCTGGGAGGCTTGTAAGGGCACTCACGGTGGTCTTCTGACTCTGCAGTGCTTGCAGATCTTCAAAGCAAGTGATAAACCAGACAACTTTGAACACTTGTCCCCTTTTTGGTGTCCAGGAGCAAGACATACCAACTTTGGCGTCCATCACATTGGATCTGCTTTCCCTCCTTGGTGCTGAGCGTGCCTCTGGTGCCAGTGGATCCCCAAGAGCAGCACCGGCTGCGGCTGACCATGGCTCGTGGCTTCTGATGATTTGAAGTGGGTTGTGGAGGCCTTTTGGAAGGGGACGTGCAGCTCTCAGTCGAGGTCCTGGTTTTTGATAAGATGATGTCTCCTAGCTAAAAACCAGATGATATCCTGTACTCTGTGCGGGGCTCTGAGGTGGTCGCGATCAGTGCAGTGTTTCTTGTGACTTCACAGCTTTTACAACCATCAACTCGACTCTCTTAACAGCATCCCTCTGAAATTCTTCCTTTACCAGCCTCCCCAAAGGTGTGTTGAAAAGGTTGACACCATCTCCCCTTCCCACTCTTCCTGGGGTTCGGCTGGCTCGGTACCACAGAGCGTTGCTTGAGATGCCTGTCTCTGATCCAGGAGCCAAGTGACAATGCTTCTCCGTTTGCCTTTTCCTTGCTCACAACCCTCCCATTCCAGAGGCTGTTCCCACAGGACTTGGCTTTGGTGGGAGATCAGCTCTCTGTTGTAGTTGATGCTATCAAAGAAGAGGATTTTGCACTTTTTGAAAGAAGAGGAGGCAGTTTCCTTTCTTGAGTCGGTGTTCGACATGATGACAGTGGCTGCCATTGTCTTGCCTGGTCAAGAATGGGGCTGGTTCCTATCTCTTGACCCTCCAGGACTTTGCTCTTATGTTCAGGCAGAGAACGTTACGTGCACGGTCTTGCTGTTCCGCCTTTCCATGGCCAAGACATTCTCTGGAGGAGCCCATCGCAGCTGGGAAGAGGACATCTCTCTCTCACTGAGTGACGGGCAGCTGAGAGGTCCCTCGAGATTACCCCTGTTCGGTTTCTCCCAGCCATCCTGCCTGTCTTTGGGCATTTCACGTGAGGATGAAGCTTTCGGAAGCGTTACATCGAATGTCCATATTGTCCATATGGACAGGAGACAACTCCTGTCTTGGTATCAGTGAAGACCGTTTTACTCCAGGGTGCGTTTCAAGGCTTGCAGAACCTGACTGTCCAGCTGTGAGCTCACACTGCCGCCGTAACGAGAGCATTCCAAACATTCACGGGACGTATGGCAGCAAGGCTCTTCATACCATCTGTTGCCAGATCATAACCTGATACTTACAGTCCAGCTTCAGACAGAGCTTTGTCTGAGGTTAGAATAGAACCATAGAATGGTTCGGGTTGGAAGGGACCTTAAAGATCATCCAGTTCCAACCCCCTCTTCATAGCAGAGGTGCTCCAGCCCTCAGATCATCTTTATGGCTTCCTCTGGACCCGCTCCAACAGCTCCATGTCTTTCTTATGATGGAGGCCCCAGAGCTGAAGGCAGCACTGCAGGGGCGTCTCAGGAGAGCAGAGCAGAGGGGCAGAATCCCCTCCCTGACCTGCTGCCCACGCTGCTTTGGATGCAGCCCAGGACACGGTTGGCTTTCTGGGCTGCCAGCGCACGGTGCCGGCTCACGTTGAGCTTCTCATCAACCAGCACTCCCAAGTCCTTCTCCTCCGTGCTGCTCTCAATCCATTCTCCGCCCAGCCTGTCCTTGTGCTTGGGATTGCCCCGACCCACGTGCAGGACCTTGCGCTTGGCCTTGTTGAACTCCATGAGGTTCTCACAGGCCCATCTCTCCAGCCTGTCCAGGTCCCTCTGGACGGCATCCCTTCCCTCCAGTGTGTCCACCACACCACCCAACTTGGTGTTGTCAGCAAAAAAGGTGGCCATGCTCTGTTACAATTTCTTCTTCGATGGGACCTTTGTGATGGTAAGATCTGCATTGGCTTTCTGGCCCATCTTCCCTCCACATCTGGTATGATTGCTTCATACCTGGAATGTGATATCCACTAAATAAGCTTTATTGGATGTGGAACCACATGGGATGCTGACAAACGGGTTTTCGGCGCTGATCTCCAAGAGCAGTCAAACAACACAGCGATGGGCTGTGTCAGCAGCCAGGACAGTGTAAACCTCACCTCATCTATGGTCAGGAAAGAACCAGTTCATGGAACTGGGGCATTGAAGAGTGGATCTGCACGGCTGGTTAGCTCTCTGTGTACTTGGAGCACCTTCGCAGATGGGCTGAGACACTTCAGACTACCAGACACTGAACAGGAGATAAGGATGCACCTTGGGGAATGCATTCAACCTTAGCTACCGGGGAATAAAAGAGATGTCTTGTGTCGCTGAGTAGGACAGTGATCCAGATCTGGAAGGACTAGGAATGTGCCAACAGTTGGAGATTCTGGTAGTATCTCTTCCTCGTCCTGCCGTTGTTTTGATCTCAAGGCAGAACAAGGCAGAAACTGGCACTGATGACCCTGATCCCTTGAGCATCAACTGTTCTAGATGTCTGGAGTACTGCTGAGCCAGCACAGTATTTCCCAGGGCACTGAATCATCTCACCCACTTGGCCTTCTCCCCCAAAACCCTCTGTGATGGTTTAATGCAGTCACCAGCAGCTCAGGGTCAAAATGGTTGTTCTTATGTCGCGGCTGATGTGCCCTCCGTGCCAGGTAAGATGTCTCTATCAGCCATCGTGTGACTTTTGGCCTCTGAATCCTGTGGTTCTCTGGTCACAGGTGGAGCCTAACCCTCACCCTTCTTCTCCTGTAAGCTGTAACCTCTTCTCTGCTGAAACAGCAAGAGTTTCATTATCTCCTGTGGCCTGTCATGGTCCCTCAGCTAAAATGCCACCACTGATATAGTCTGACCTGGCATTAGTGACAGCCGCAGCCGTCTCCGAGTCGATCGGCTCTAATCCTGTGATTCATGGTGGCCATCTCAACCCCTAAGACCTGCCACGGCTCTCCTTCCCCCTTGGCCACCCTCGTGTCCCACCACAGCACCCATTCCCTTCCATGGCTGTCAACCTCCTTCCTAGCAAAGCCAGCTGTGATCCTCCACCAAAAAAAATAATCTTTCCCTGGCATGCTGCAGGTGAGTAGAGGCAGGACCTCAGGGCTGGCTCTGCCCCAGCTCCCTACGTAGATGCTGTCCTTGTGCCCGGCCGGCTGGAGCAGGCTCCTCGTCCCTGCCGAGGACAGGAGGTGCTGGCAGGTAGGAGGTAGGTGCGGTTGGTGGCCAGGAACGGGTGACTCACAGCGGGATGGAGGTGCTTGGGCTTCGTGTCTCACCAATGTTCCTTCCAGAGGAGCTTTTTGGGCAGCAAACGCAGAGCCCGGCTGCATCTTCCTGCTCGCCGGGAACCCACGGCCGTGGTCTGCCGCGCTCGGAGCCCGACTCACCACCTCTGCTGTTGTCCCTCCCCAGGCAGGAGCTCGGCGCGGGATCCGACGGGATCCCTCTCCCCTGACTCCGCCGGGGCTCTCCCCGCGTGCCGCGTTCCTCGCAGAGCACGCCGGCACGGCCCCGCTTCCTTTGCAGCTACGTTATTTTTCGAAGACTGGAGAAGTTGTTTTTCTCTTTATATATATATATATATATTTTTTTTTTTTGTCTAATGGATTTCCTGTTTTTAATACAATTGAAAGGGTCTGAAATCCACGCTTTAGATTAACATATGCCAACTAGATTAGGGCTAATCAGGGGGCAGGTCTGAGCAGATGCAGCGCGGGGCCAATCCCAGACCTGATTACAGTATCTCGGTAGTTTAATCGTCTCTCTCCCAAGGGCGATCATCTCTGCTTTAATGCACAGCAGACTTTCCAGCCCTCTCCTCCTTTGGGTCGTTACCACCCCTGGCAGGAAGGCCGCTACGTCAGACGCTGAGGCGATTTAGTTTAATCCCATGCAGAAAGGGAGCTGCGTGTCGCCGGCTCTCACGGAGAATTCCCTGCTCTTCCGTGCTCTCCAAGAGGTGGCCAGCCTTGGCTAAACCTTGGGGGATGGGAACTTGTCCTTTCTAAAAAAGACCCCCTGTTGGGTCTTCAGGTCTCACTGTCTTTTGATAGCACCCGTCTTTGGCAGCAGTCCTACCCTGGCCAACGTGCTCGTTTGAACACTGTGGAGGGATCAGGCTTTTAACGTTGCACGCTCTATGGTCCGTGAGGGTAGTGGTGACTCTGGTCTTTGAGTTGGCCATGGGTAGTAGACTGTCATTTGAGAACTCCAGCAGTCTCCTAGAGTCATAGAATGGTTTGGGTTGGAAGGGACCTCAAAGATCACCCAGTTCCAACCCCCCTGCCATGGGCAGGGACACCCTCCACCACACCAGGTTGTTCAAAGCCTCATCCAACCTGGCCTTGAACACTTCCAGGGATGGGGCAGCCACAACTTGTCTGGACAACCTGTTCCAGTGCCTCACCACCCTCAATTTCTAGCTCCTTTGAGTTAGAAACCCAAGTAACCCAAAGAGCTTAGTTGGGTTGTTGGTCTGGAGTGAGGATTTTAGGTGCATCTCAGGCCACATCTCCAGATCTGTGCCAGCACCTGCTTAAACTGGGATGTGCTACATTTGCTTGAAGGGTCTGATAGGAGATTTTCTTCAAGAGGGCTGAGCGTGAACTCTCATTTCAGTGTTTTGGTGCCTAAAACTCCCATCTATTAGAAAGCATCCCGGGAGGTTCATACCTTCTCCTGACTCCACACCGCTCATCGCACCAGGACAGCAGTTCCTCGGTCGGGCCGTGAACCGGATGAACGTGGCCGTAACCCTTTTGGCGTGGGGCAGCCCTTTGGCTGGAGGGATCAGGAAACTTTCCTCCCCGCAGAACGCTTTCAGATCCCAAAAGGAGGGACGCTGGAAGGACTGCGAAGCGCGCCGCGCTCCGCCGGGGTCACCCACCTGGTCAGCACGATTAACTCCTAAGCTTTCCTGTCTGTACAGTAAGTTATCCGAGGACACCGAGCCGCGCTCCGCCGCCTCGTGTTATTAAACGAGTGCCCTTGGCGGGACGGAGGTCATCTCATCCTTCACATCACAATATCCTCAGGGACCCCGTTGCTTCCTTGTCGCCCCGCTTGGCGTTACCTCCCTAAGTGGGACACTCCGCGTTTGCCGCAGCGGTGATTTCCTCCGTGGCCAAAAAGGTGCCCGAAGCTTTGCCAGGGGGCATCTGATCCCTTTATGTAGCTGAGCCGTCCTTGGGAGAAAGATGTTTCCAACTTTGCTGGACCCATCCATGATTGGGGAAGGGCTGAGAAACTTGGTTTGCTTTCCTTCATCTCTGTTATATGTCTCCTATATACGTGTGTGAGTGCCTATAGCCAGTGCCTAGAGCCAGTATGGAAGAGTTTTAGGGAGGAGAAGCCAAATTTTATCCCTTCCTCAGCCCCAGCGTTCCCAATTCTGGGCAAATCAAGAGGAAAAAGACGTTTCAGAAGCATGTTCCTCGTCTGTGGGTGACCACTGATCAGTTGTGGGGAGCAATCTCTGCCTCCAGCAAAACACAGCCTGAGAAGGTCAGCTGTGCAGGTACCTGCTGTACCATCTTGGCACCTTCTTTGGGTTCCTCCTCCAAAAATTTCTTATTTCTTTCCTCTTTAACCTTTTTCTCTCTTCCTGCGGCTGGACAGCCCCATGGTACGGGCTGAGCTCCCACGCTGCCACCCAGCCCTACCCCATCTCATCCCCGCTTCCATCCCATGTGGAGCTGTGGTGGCTGAGGCGAGGCCACCAAGCCACAAATAATTACACCAGCACGGACACTGCCGCGTGGGAGGTGGGTGTCTTCCCCCATTGTCGGCTTTCCGTGCATAGAATCATGGAATGGTTTGGTTGGAAAGGACCTTTAAAGATCACCTAGTCCAACCCCCCTGCCATGGGCAGGGACATCTTCAGCTAGATCAGGTTCCTCAGAGACCCATCCAACCTGGCCTTGGATGTTGCCAGGGATGGGGGCATCTACCACCTCTCTGGGCAACCTGTGCCAGTGTTTCACCACCCTCATCATAAAAGTATTTCTTCCTTATATCTAGTCTAAATCTACCTTCTTTTAGTTTAAACCATTGTCCCGTGTCCTGTCACTTCAGATCCTCCTAAAAAATCTGTCCCCATCTTATAAGCCCCCTTTAGGTACTGGAAGGTGCTGGAAGATCTCCCCGGAGCCTTCTCTTCTCCAGGCTTAACAGCCCCAACTCTCCCAGCCTGTCTCCAGAGCAGAGGTGCTCCAGCCCTCGCATCATCTCCGTGGCCTCCTCTGGCCCCGCTCCAGCAGCTCCATGTCCTTCTTGTACCGAGGACTCCAGATCTGAACGCTGTGCTCCAGGTGGGAGTACTCCAACCATCCAAAGGATCATCTCCGGAGCAGCACTCCCCGTGTCCAACGCAGCCCCCAAACCACCGGGGAACACACCACGGCCCGTGGCCGCACCAGCCACATCCCTCCTGCTGCTCTCGCTCCTCTCCTTCCCTCCCAACCTCATTCCTCTTTGGTTTTTTTTTTTTTGTCTCCACAGGTCTCGTCCAAATCCCCGTCAGCATGTACCAGACGGTGGTGACCAGCCTGGCCCAAGGCAATGGCCCCGTTCAGGTGGCGATGGCACCCGTTACCACCAGGATAGCGGACAGTGCCGTCACCATGGACGGGCAGGCGGTGGAAGTGGTGACCTTGGAACAGTGACGATGCCCAGAGCAGGATCACGGTGATTTTCCTCGTCTCTTAACGCGAATAATTTTTTTATGCGTCTCCAGAGATGCAATCAGGTGGCACTTGAGTCTCCCGGCTTTGGAAGCGAAGGTTTTGTTAACTCTTTTTTTTTTTTTTTTTTTTTAAAAAGGAGGAAAAAAAAAAAAAAAAGAAAAAAATCTGAATATTAGCAGAGGATGTGTGTTAAGTGCGTTTTTCCAGCGCCACTCTGCTCTCGTAAGGGTGAGAAGCCAAATTGTGACAGGACTTTCACTCCGAGGAGATTTAAGAGAAAACAAAAGGAAATAAAGGAACTCCTCAGCCCCCGATTTCCCCCGGCGTGGGACGGAGCAGGGTGGGCTCCGAGGCACGGGGGGAGCACGGATGTTCTCGGCCGGAACCGCTCCGGCAGCATCGCCGGCACTCCCGGGCTGCGCCGGCGTCTTCGTCCGCGGCAGCTCCTGGGGACGACCCTCCGCACTTGGCAAATTAGGTTTCAAAGATTTTAACGTGGATTTTGTATTAAAAACCAACCAAACAGACAAGCAAACAAACAAAAAAAACCACAACAAGAAAAAAAAAAAAAAGGAAAAGAGTCCGGAAAAGGCTTCTCTCCTGGGAAAAAAAATAAAATGCATGTGTGACTGCAAGGGGGTGGCAGCCTCTCGAAGGGATGATGCTCCTCCAGGAGCCCGCGCGACTGCCGCCCTCCCCGCGCCGGCGAGCGGGGCCACCGCTGCCTTGGACGACCGTGAGCGCCACGGCGGAGCATCCCGGGGAGCATCCCGGGGAGCCTGGCATCCCGGGGTGCATGGCATCCCGGGGAGCATGGCATCCCGGGGAGCATGGCATCCCGGGGACCGTGGCATCCCGGGGAACATGGCATCCCGGGGAGCATCCCGGGGAGCCTGGCATCCCGGGGACCATGGCATCCCAGGGAACATGGCATCCCGGGGAGCATCCCGGGGAACATGGCATCCCGGCCGCGCTCCGCTCCGCTCCCCGTGCTGCACACTGGAGACCCGTTCTTACTTCTCTGCTCTCGAAACGTACCTGCCATTTTAGAGCTCTTTTTTTTTGTGTGTTTTTTTTTTCTTTATTATTATTATTATTGTTATTATTATTATTACGTCATGGTTTTGTGGATCTGGAAATGCCTCTGCAGGGGCTCTGGCTGTGTGTCCCCCCCCCCCCACCCCACTTTCCCTTGCCAAAGAGCTGCCTTGGGCTCGTCCCGGTCCGCGCTGCCATCCCCCAGGACCCCGCGTCCTCCGCTGCCCATCCCCGCAGAGTCCGGTCACCGCAGGAGAAGCATCGCTTGAAGGTCGCGGTGGGGCTGAGCACAGCCCCTTCCCCTCGGGGTCTGCCCCCCCAGAGCCTCCCAGTCCCCCCACTGGTCCTGCCCTACGTGGATCTCCCAGCGCAGCTCTGCCACCGCTGGGGCCTTTTGATCCCCATCACCCAAAAACCTCTGAAGGAGGGTTAAAAAAAAAATAAAAAAGGTTTTGGGGGTTGTTTTGGGGTTTTTTTTGGGGGGGAGGGTGGGGGGGGGCGAGCTTGACTTTCCCTTGGGCCAAACCCTCGTGTCCCAGCGGCAGCGCCCGGCCGGACCCTCCGGCAGCCCCAGCCCCGCCGCGCGTGCAGTTGTGCATGGTATTTAATTTTTGATTTTTTTTTTTTCTTTTGGTTGTTGTTTTATTATTTTTTTTTTAAATTGTTATTTCCAAGTGGCCATTAACGAAGTTCTCCGCGTCTCGCTCCGCCTTCGAGGAAGTTTTTGGATTCTTGTATTTACTTGTTTTATATTGGGGGGGGGGGGAAATATCAAATGTTCTTTGTATACATTTCTTCTGTACTTTTAACGAGGGAGGGAGATCTTTCCATAGAAACAGTCCTGGCTCTCCAATTTATTATTATTTTATTTTCTTTTTTTAATTATTATTTTTTTTATTGTCGTTGTGAAGATGTCGGTGGCTTTCACGTCAGTGTTTCTTTGGCGACGAAATGACGTTCTTTTAGTCCGAGAGGTTTCCCCACCTTCCCCTCCCGCCCCCCCCACCCCCCAAAAAAAGACAAAAACCAGGCAAGTAGCAGAGCATGGACCCCCCCCCGCCTTGTTTTCCCGGTGTCTATTATTGCCTCGTTCAATAAATTGTTACAAATGTGTCTACCCCTGCGTCCGGCTCACCTGGTTTGGGATATTTTCATAGATTCATAGATTCATAGATTTCTAGGTTGGAAAAGACCTTAGAGATCATCGAGTCCAAACATCCCTAATCCTAATTTGGGGGGGGTTGGTGTATCCCCCCGTCCCTCCCTACCTGGGGGTGTTTCGGTGCCCTCCCCACCCCGGCTCCGCTCTGCCCTGCTGGGACTGGAGAGGAGCTGGACACGACCGCGATGATTTTGGGGCTTAATTCTTCCTTTGGGCAATTTATCTCGTTCCTTTTTCCTCTTCCAGCAGTGACCTGGGGCTGGGTGGCAACTGCGGGCAGGGGGGTGCTTGAGCATCCCACCCCCCCCCCGTGCTCCCACCCAGGGGCTGAGCTGGCTTTTGGGTTGAAATCCTTAGTTTTCAGCTGCGGCAGCCGCCGCTGAGCGCGGGCGCCGTCCCCGGGGGGTTCCCGGGGTGCGTTATCCGGGGCGCGGAGCCAAGGAGGAGCCGGGAAGCGCCGCGCTGGCTTTCAGCAGCTTTATTCGAACACCGGCGAGGGACGGTTGCGGGCCCGGCGCGGTGAATCCTGCGGGTTTCTTGGAGAGAAAAAAAAATAATAATAAAAAAAAAGAGCAGAGGAAAGCTGGGAATAGGGACAGACGGATGGAAGGAAGGAGAGGAGCAGCATCCAGGGATGCTCATGGCCCAGCTGGGAGCAGATCCCTGGCCAAGCTCTACGTCTTCGTACATCGACGATGCAGCAGCTGCTGGGAGGGTGACCTGGGGGGGTCCGGGGACCCCTGGGACATCCCCCAGCCAGCCTGGGGTGGCCCGAAGGGGCCCGGATCCGGCAGCATGGCTGCGGGGGAGGCAGCTCGGCTGGGCAGACGCTGCCACGAGGGTTTTAATCTTCGTTAATCGGGCTTTAATAAGCGGGTCGGGGGCTCCCGCTGCGGCGGCTCGCGCTCGCCCCGGCACACCGGCCACCTTCGCTTCGGGTTTCTCGGCTGGTGGGGCCGGATCCTGCTCCCATCTGCAGCATTGGAACTGGGGGGGGGGCATCCCCGGGGCATGGGGGGGGATGATGTCCCAGAGTTGGGGGGGGGGGGGGGGGGGGGGGGGGGGGGGCCTGTGTGTGGCCAAGCTGGGTTTACTGCCTCTACTCGCAGCCCAGAGCTGCTCTGTCCAGGGGGGGCCCCAAATGGCAGGATTTGGCCCCAAATTACAGGATTTGGCTCCAAATTGCAGGATTTGCCCCCAAACGGCAGGATTTGGCTTCAAATTGCAGGATTTGCCCCCAAATGGCAGGATTTAGCCCCAAAAGCACAGGTGGGTGCTCAGGAGGAGCCCAGCTGCTGCAGCTGGGAAGGGCAAAATTTGAAGGGGGGGGGGGGGGGCGGGAGGGGTGTGATCCTCAATGGGGTTGGCGGGGGTCCTGGGGGCACCAGCTCCCCTTCAGGGGACAGCTGGGGGTGGAGCCTCTTGGGAGGGGTGGAGCTTGTTGCGGGGGTGTGGCCTGTTGGGGGTGGGGCTTGGGAAGGATGCCCCACCCCTGCTCCCTCCTGGGGGCAGGGCCCCATTGCAGAGCCTGTTGGGGGGATTAAGCCCAGTATTGGGGGGATGGACTGGTGGGTAGATGGATGGATGGACGGAGGGATGCACTGGTGGATGGACGGATGGATGGAGGGATGGACAGACAGACGGATGGACGCACTGGTTGATGGATTGATGGATGGAGGGATGGACAGATGGATGGATGCAGGGATGGACAGATGGATGGACGGACAGATGGCTTATTGGACTGATGGACGGGTAGATGGACGAGCAGACGGGTAGATGGACAAGCAGACAGGTAGATGGACAAGCAGACAGGTAGATGGATGACTCAACGGCTGGACAGAGGGATGAACCATACAGATGGATGAATGGGAGGATGGATGACCACCCGGACAAATGGATGAACGGACAGACAGCCAGACAGCCTGTGCCCTCCCCCCCGCACCACCACCTGCCCCGGGAGAGCGATGGGGACCCCCTGTCCATCCCTCCCTCCCCCACCCCCCCAGCGCAGGGAGGATGAATTGAGCGTGCAGCCTAATCCAGCGTGATCCAATCTCCGCGGGCTTACGCCGAAAGCCTCGTAATCACCCAGTGCTGCCCTACATATCCCGACCAGCCGCCTCCACCCCAGCCCTCGGGGGAGGAACTGCATCCCTGCACCCCAGGGGTGATGGGGGGGGTGAATGGGGTGTGCACAGCACCCCCCACCCCCCCTGCATCAGCCCAGAGCTGCCCCTTCCCATGATATTCCCTGTCCCTCCTAAAAGCTGTCACCATCCCTCCTGAACCCGGGGGACACGTGGCAGCTGCCACCACTGGCTGCTTCACCAGTGCCTCAGTTTCCCCTCCTTCCCAGAAACTGGGGGCTGAGTCCGGTCCAGATCCAGGGCCAGGGGGCAGGAGTCAGCCACCTAATCCCTCGCCCCACAACTGCCCTGCCTGCGTCGTGGGGCCGGATCAGCCCCAGAGTCGTGCGGGGACACTTGGCCACGCTGCTCCAATGACTGGTATCCAGCAGGTCCCTGTGTCCCCACCATGGAGAACTCCCCAAGATGCCAGACCCCCTCCTCACCACCCCCTCCCCGTACCGCAGGTGCACAGACACCCACCACATTCCCTCTCAAATCCATACCAGATGGAGCAGGACCCCACAAGCACCCTCCCAGCCCAGCAGCAGAGCCTTGGGTGGGTGGGGGGGAGGGGGGGAATGTGCAGGGTGCCCGGCTGTACCCATGGGTGCCTGAGTCCCGTGTCCACCGCAGTTCCCCAGGGCTGTAGTTGGCAAGTCTAGAACCACCGGATCCCGCTACCGCACCAGTGTGAGTTCTACCATTGCCAAAGGCAGCCCTGGGGCCAGGCACCACCAGCACCATCTCAGCAGCCAGGCACCAGCACAGGGACAGGGGAAGGGACATATGGCCGCCATGCCAGGCCTGCAAAGCTGTGAAAAATAGGAAACAAAACATGATTTCACCCTTCCAGACATTAAACCCCACGTGCGACTCCAGTAGATCCTCCCATGGGGCTGCTTGGCTCAACCCTGGGGAGATGCCACCACCACGGTTGAGGCAAGGAAGGCGGGGTCCCATCCTGCTCATGATGGCCACCACAGGGACGCGGCCTGGCTGAGATGTCTCCATGGGCTGGGACACCACGTTGGGACAGACACCTCCTCAACGGCACCCCTGGATGGGGTCTACCGGATACCCCTCCCTCACCCCACCAACTTCAAGGTGATTTCCAACCTTCCCATCCCCAGCAGCATCCCTTGCTCCCACCAGCCCCCAGCACTGTCGCTCCTCCGTTCCCCCACCCCGGCGCTGCTCTTTCCACCTCCTCCCATATTGGCACTACACATAATTGCTCAAAATCTACAAATCAAAGCAAAAATGTGCTAGTGCCAAAACGGGCCCAGGCGACGTCGGCGACGGCCCCGCGGCGCTCGCGGGTCTTTCTCTGCTCTGTTTATGGCCCTATGGTAATTCACTGACCGCGGGGTTTGCACAGTGAATTCTACCAGTGCCATACACAGAACAGGAGTAGCGAGCTCGCAACTTCCTTTTTTTTTTCCTTAATTTCCCCCCAAAACACCCCATAAGTGAGAGCCTAACACCCCCAGCCCCGTCTCTGGCTTTGAACCAGCGATTGGGGAAAAAAAAAAAAAAAAAAAGGGAATTAATTATTATGAACCAGCAAAAAAAAGGTTCAGAAACCTCCAAGCGATGGGAGGTGCTGGCACCGATGTCGCTTCTCAGGAGGATGGGGAACAAGCCCGTTCCCAGCTCGGAGCATCGAGCACTGGGGGTTTTTGGGAACAAGCTGATGCTGGGACCCGGCTTTGGAGCCATTTCCCAGCCGCCGCCTTTGCGGGGTTACGTGGGTGTCTCAGCCCTGGGTCTGCAAACCCCCCCTGGATGGTTGCAACCCCACCCCCCCAAGATGCTTGCACCCCCCTGGAAGGTTGCAAACCCTCTAAATGGTTGCAAACCCCCCCTGCATGGTTGCAAACTATCCGGTTGGCTGCAACCTCCTTAAAATGCTTGCACACCCCCCTGGATGGCTGCAAACCCCCCCCAAAAGGTTGCAACCCCTCTGGATGGCTGCAAAACCCCTGGAAGGTTGCAAACCCCCTGGGTGCTTGCAGAAACCCCCCCCCTCAAAAAGGTTGCAACCCTCCCCTGCATGGTTGCAAAGCAACTCGATGGCTGCAACCCCCCGCCCCCAAAGTGCTGCACATCCCCCAAAAGGTTGCAAAACCCCCTGGATGGCTACAAACCTGCCAAACGGTTGCAAATTCCCCCAAAAGGTTGCAAACTCCTGAACTGGTTGCAACCCCTTCCCCTAAATGGTTGCAGGCCACCCAAAAGGTTGCAAATCCCCTGGATGGCTGCAAACCCAGCACAAGGGCGCAAATCGGTCTAAACGGCTACAAACCCCCCAAAAGCTGGAAAACCCCCAAAAGGTTGCAAACCCCCCAAAAGGTTGCAAACCCTGGATGGCTGCAGAACCCCAGGTGGCTGCAAAGTCCCTAAAGGTTGCGAACCCCTCGGATGGCCGCAAATTCTTGCAAACCTTTTCGATGGTTGCAGACTCTCCAAAACATTGCAAACCCCCCAAAAAGGTTGCAGACCCTCCAAACCCGCTGGATGGCTGCAGAGCCCCCCCACAAAAGCTTGCAAGCCCTTCGGATGGCTGCAGAGCCCCTCCCGGGGGGCTGCGGACCCCCCGGCTGACCACGATACCGTCCCCGTGGGGCCGCGCTCGGCCGTGCCAAGCGGCCATGGCGGCGGCAGTGGAGGAGGAGGAGGAGGAGGAAGGCACAAAGTCTCCTTTGTGTTGGCGAAGCTGAGGCCCCGATGAGCCGAGCGGCCCCAGGACGAGCTTGGGGGGCTCCGGATCCGGAGGCAGGAGCTGAACCCCCCCCTCAAGGATGCAGCCGCCGACCCCTCGCACCCCATCCGGCCTCGAATTCGGGGCGGAAGACGAGCGGCGGCGCGGCCATTCCCCGTCGTTTGGGGAGCGCTGAGCGTGGAGGGGTTAACGCCGGTGGGGACAGTCCTGTCCCCCCCCCATCAGCACCCCACCTTTCAGCAGAGCCATCACCCCGCAGCGAAGCGCCCCAGAAGCCTGGAGGAGCCCCCCGAAGCCCCGCGGAGCTCAGCCCAAAAGGAAGGGAAGCCCCCCAGGGCTGCGGCACCGTCCTCACCTGGGGGACCCCGCCCTGGCACCCGCGGTGGCTCGGGGGGCACCGGTCCCCCGGGGGCGCGCGGCGCGTCGGATGCCGGACCCGCCGCATCCTTGGCGTGACTTTGGAAGCGACGGCTTCGCCTAATCCCGGCCATCAGCTGGCACCGCGTGGCCCCGGCACCGTGCCAGGCGGGATCCGGCCCTTCCCGGTCACCCCCTGCGCCCCAACGCCCGCGGGTGCCGCGTCCCACCCGGATTTGGGGGGAAAGCGGCGGCTTTGGGGGTGCCCTCCTCATCATCGTCCCCCCGCCTCCACCCGCGGCCGCTGCGGCAGCCCGGGGCCCGACGGGGCGCGGGGCTGAGCCTGCCCCTCTGCCGCACCCCGGCTCGTGACGTTGGGAGCTGCCGCATTGCGGATGCTGCCCCCCACCCCCCCGGAGCCCCCCCCGGCCCCGCTCCCGGCCAGCCCCCTCCAAGGGCTCCGCACGAGGCCCGAGACCTTCGGCGTGGGGATGTGGGGGTGTCCCGGTCCCCAAATCCTGTTTAGTCACCAGTCGCCAACCCCAAAACACCAACCGGTGTCAGCAGGGGATGCTCGTGGCACCAAGATGGTGCTCGGCCTCTGCCTCCGCCTTGCCAGGGATGGATCCCGGTGATCCCGGGTGGATCGGGAGCCACCACGGCCGTGGCGGCTCGGGGCCACGGCCACTGCCGGTGTCTTCCCCGCCGTGGGGTGCAGGTTCCCTCTCCATGGGCATCATAGGCTGGGAGAGCCTGGGTGGGGGACGGGGACGGGGATGGGGACAAGGACAAGGAGGGGAAAGGGATGGGGACAGGGACAGAGACGGGGATTGGGACAGAGATTGAGATGGGGATGAGGATGGAGATGGGGACGGGAATGGAGATGGGGATGAAAATGGGGATGGGAACAGGGATGGGGACAAGGATGGAGACAGGAATGGGGACAGAGACGGGGGATGGAGACAGGGATGGGGACAAAGATGGGGATAGAGATGGGGACAAAAATGAGGATGGGAATAAGGATGGGGACAAAGATGGAGACAGGAATGGGGACAGAGACGGGGATGGAGATGGGGATGGGGACAAAGATGGGGATGGAGATCGGGACAAAAATTGGACAGGGATGTGGACGGAGACAGGAATGGGGACAAGGATGGCGCTTGGGATGGGGACAGGGATAGAGACGGGGACAGCGACAGCGACAGAGCTGCTGGCAGCCCTGTTTCGGAGCAGAACGGGCAGATTTGTGTCGCAGTGTTGGAGATACCGCCATGTCCCTGTCGGCTGCCCCAGCGCCCAGGGGACCCCCCGCTTCACCCCACAGCATCCCCCAGCCCGGGGCAGGACCCCACCCTGACCCCCCCCGAGTGAGGTTTCAGTGTCCCCACGCAGGGCTGGGGGACATGTCTGACCTCGCCGGTGGTCCCTCCACCCTCTGCAGCCCCGGGCAGAGGTGGGGGGCAGATGGGGGGGGTACTTACCCCACGGGGTGGGGGGCGTGGACACCCCTCTAAAGCTGCACCCCCCCACGCTGGAGAGTCCCCCTCAGCTGGGCTTTCGTTACGGGCGGTATTTGGGACACTGGAGCTGCCATCGTGGCTGCAAAGCAGCGACACATCACACCGGGGGGGTGAGGGGGGGCACCCCTGAACCCCAAAATACCCCCCCGGGCCGAGGGGCAACTGCGGCTGTGGAGGATGGTGCTGGACCCCAATTTCGTTGTCATCCCCTTCAGCCCGGTGGGATGTGATCGCTGCAGACCACCTCCCCCCGACGGCAGAGGTTTGGGGGACCCCGGGAAGGTTGGGGGGCGCTGGGAGGGGAGGGTGAAGTGGGGGGAGCCTCAGCCCGAGTGGAGGGGGAGCCCCCACGTCGAGGAAAAAACGGGGAGAGGGGGGTGACGCCGCACCGGGGCCGGATCCTGCGGGCGGAGGATTGGAGGGAAGGGGATGGCCAAGAAAGACCGGGGGTCCCTGAGCCTCGGGGGGGGGCCCAACCGGACCCGACTCCCCCCCCCGGGGCCGAGACGGCCGCACTTACCTCCGCTCCGATCGTTGCCTCCGCTCCGGGCGGCCAAAGCGGGACCCGACGCGGGGGTCACCCGGGGCTGGGCTGGGGGGGAACGATGGACACGGGACCCCCCCCCCCCCCCCCCCCCCCCCGCCCCACCCACGCCCCCCTCTGCCCCGGGGCGGGGGGTCCCCGCCACCGCCCGCCGCCCCGGCGCTCGCCCGAGTGGCGGGGAGCGGCGGCGGCGGCGGCCTTAGCCCGGCCGGGGGGACCCCCCTGCGGCTCCCAATTGGCCCAGGTGCCCCGGAAGGTGGAGCCGGGCCTGGGGCGGGGGGGGGCGGGGGGGGGCCGGGCTCCCCTTGGGCCACCCCCACCACCACTCCCGGGGCCGCCCCGCCGGGGGCTACCGGCGCGGTAGCTCTGCCCCGTTACCCCAGCACTCACCCCGGAGGGGCTGATGGTGGGACCCCCCCACACACACCCAGTGCCCCCCCAGAAAGGGGATTGAAGGCTTCTAAGATGGGCAAAGAGCTCCCGCCGCTCCTTTCCCGTCCCTTAATGGGGTGGGAGGCGGCGCCCGCCCATCACCGCTGCCTCGGGGCGGGCGGCTCCGTCGCGGCGGGTGCGGCGGGCGGGCAGGGACCGGGAAAGGCTGAGCCCAAACCAGCGGTTCTTTCCCCTCGGGGGGGGATTTTTATAAGCCGTGCCCGGCCCGCCCCGGGGCCGCCGTCGGGGCCGCTCACCGGCTGTCGGACACCGGATACCGGCGGGCGGCGGCAGCGCGGCCGCGCACCTGAGCCGCCCCCCGCCGCCGCCGATCCGGTTTCCCGCTCCCTAAACCCCCCCCCGTCCACTTCGGAGAGGAGGGGGGAGACGGAAAACGATCCTGATCCCCCCCACACCCCCCCACCAATCTTCCATCCGACCCCCTCCCGGACCGCAACCCGAGAGGAGCCGCCGCGCCCGCAGCTGCCGCCGCCCGCCCCGAGGGGACGGGGATGGGCTCCGGAGGATTTGGGGGGCTAGGGGGGAGGGGGGGAGCACGACCCCACTGCCGGTTGAAGGGGGTGGGGTGGGATGGCTGATGCGATGGGGAGGGGACACATGGCTCCCCGGTTGTCCCCGGGGTGATGGAGGGGTCCCCCCACTTTGCCCCAGGCCTGGAGCCACGGGGATGGCGCGCAACGGTGCACACACACACACACACCCCCCCCCCCGCTAAAATTACATTCCACCCCTTCTAAAATTACATTTCCCCCAACAAATTAATTCCCCCCCTCCCCAAATCCCCAGCGCGCACCCGCACAGATGCAAGCCATACATTAAAACATATAGATATATTTGAGGGGGGTGTCACTGCAGGTGTGTGTGTCCCCCCCTCCTGGAAAGTGCCTATGCAGCACTGGGCTCCAGTGCAGCAAACCAGCCCGACCAGTTTGGGGCCAGGCTGCCCGCTGGGACCAGGATCGGGTTGCCGCAGGCCGCCGGGATGCAGGGTGGGAGAAGCCGCTTGGTGCTTCCCAGATTTTTGCGAGGGGGGGGCTCAAACCCTCTGGGAAGAGGCGTTTTTGGGCCATGTAGCATAGCGGGGGGGTCAGTGGGGAGCAGCTCATGGAGGCAAGTGGGGAGGGACAAGGAGAGGGCTGGTATGGGGGTGAGGGTGCCGGATCTTGGGGCAACCATCCATGGTGGGATTGAGCTCGGCCCCACACTGGGGATGGGGATGTTTTCGGGATGCTGGTGACTGTGGCACCCTAGGTTGATGCTGGAGAAAGGAGGGACCCTGGGTGGTCCCGCAAGATGGGTCTCAAACCCTGGGATGGTCCCTGAGCGAGGACACACTCTGGATGGTCCCCAAGACAGTTGCCAAGTAGAGAGGCATCCTGGATGGTCTCCAGAAGCTGGGATGGTTCCCAAGAGCACAGGGTTGTCCTCAAGCCCCCAGGATGGTTGCCAAGGAAAGAAGCACTCCAGATGGTCCCCAGCCCTGGGATGGTCCCCCAAGAGCCCAGGATTGTCCCCAAGCAAGGGGAGGCACCTCAGATGGTCTCCATGCCCTGGGATGATCCCAAAGAGATCAGGGTGGTCCCCAAGCAAGGAGACACCCTGGATGGCCCCCAGGAACCCAGGATGGTCCTGAAGCAGGGGGACACCCCAGATGATCCCCAGGAACCCAAGATGGTCCCTGAGACCCCAGGATGGTACCCAAATAGGGAGGCATCCTAGATGGTCTCCGTGCCCACAGATGGTCTCCAAGAGACCAGGGTGACCCCCAGGCAAGGAGGTACTCTGGATGGTCCTCAGGAACCCAGGATGGTCCCCAAGACCTCAGGATGGTGCCCAAGCAGCGAGGAGCCTGGATGGTTCCCAGACCCTTTGACCCCAAGAGCTCAAAATGGTCCCTGAGGCCCCAGGATGGTCTTAGCAGGGAGACAGTTTGAATAGTCCCCATGCCCAGGGGTGGTCTCCAAGACCCCAGGATAGTGCCTAAGCAGCGAGACATCTTGGATCTTGTTGCAAGGACCAATGGCAAGGATGGTCCCCAAGAGCCCAGGATGGTTCTGGAGACTCCAAGATTGTCCTTGAGGCTCTGGGATGGTCCCCAAGCAGAGAAGCATGCCAGATGGTTCCCAGAACCCAGGATGATCTCCAAGACCCCAGGATGATCACCAAGCAGGGAGAGACCTTGGATGTTCCCCGTGCCCAGGGCTGGTCCTTGAGACCCCAGGGTGGTCTCCAAGCAGGGAGGAACCTTGGATGGTCCCCAGGACTGTTCTCAAGCAGGGAAGCACCTTGAACGGTCCCCAAGACCTTGAGATCATCCCCAAGCAAGGAGATATCTGGGACCGTCCTCATGCCCAGGGATGATCCTTGAGACCTCGATGGTCCCCACGAGCTGGAAGGCACCATGAATGGCCTGCCTGGTGCCAACCCAAGCACAGCATGGGGCCCCTCGGCGCCAGGCTCATCCCTCTCCCCAGCACCGTCAATATTTCGGCTCCACGAAGGTACGGCCGAAATTTCGTCAAGGCCGCTGCCCAACGTAAACCAAGCAGAGCAAATGGCCCTGTTTAAAAATTTACATGGCCTTCTTTTGTTCCTCAACCGAATATTTAACGAAGACGGACCTGGAAGAGCCGCTGGAAAGGCAGAGGGGGGTCGGGCAAAGCCGCCCAGCCGAGACCTGGTGGCGCTCGGTGCGGGGGCTCGGCCGGGGCCGGGTTTCTTTCCGCGGCTCCTGGCTGGGCTCAGATGGGGATGGAAACGTTAATGCAATATTGATGCGGAGGGATGAGGAGCGCCACTGAAGTACATTAGCCAGGGAGCCCTCCCGGCACGTTTTACGGCACCGGCAAAATCCCCCCTCCCTGAGATCCCGGCTTAAAAATGGGGCTGAAGCTCAGGGATGGGGAGGTGGTCACGGTTGGTCATGGTGGTGGGTGTCAGCTTGAGGTGGGATGCACAGGGATGAGTGTCCCACCCTGGTGGGTTGGACCCCTATGGCTTGGTGGGGGATCCTGGTCCGGGGTGGGCGAGGGGTGAAGCTGAAGGGTTGGGCATCACTGCGCTCAACTGGGAAGAGGAAAACTGGGGGTGAAGGAGAGGAGTTCGGGAAAAAGAGTTAAAATTGAGAAGGAGCAAAGGGGGGAGGAAGAGTCTCCAGCTGCAAATGGGTCTGAATCACCAGTTACGGGGAAAACGGAGAGATTTGTCAGCAAACGTGCGCTGAGCTGTGAACGTTCTCTGCAGGACCACTCCTGGTCATCTGGGCTGTGGCAGGGGCGCTGGGGCTGGTCCTTCTTGGGCAAAGTCCACCTGGCAGCATGGCCACAGCTCCAGCTGGTGTTCAGGGACCCTTCCCCAAACCTGGCTCTGTCCCTCCTGCCCTCCCCAAGGGGGGCGGGTGGTTCAGGGGGGCCCCGGCTCCGCTGCGGGGGGTCGGGCACAGCCGTCTCCCGCCGGAGCATCATGCATTAGTAATGGCCACCGATCCGCCGGCGCTGACGGCATTTCTTCCAGCCAGGAGGAACAATTCGGGCCGTAACCGGAGCCAGTGCGGGGCAGCCGGAGCAGGCTCAGGTGTCCCCCGTGGCCCTCCAGGTCACCCCACAAGTGGCCCATCTCAGTGCCCACCTGGGGCTCGGACGTGCACGCTGCCCCGGGGTCGGTGGCCTGGGCCAAGGTGCAGCACTGGCATCCCTCAGGGTCACATCCAGCTGGGTGTGCAGCACCCGTTAGACCCCTTTGGGTCCCAAAAAGGGGTGGGGAGCAGTTCCCATGGTGGAATGGCCCAACATGTGGCAGGGGACAAAACCAGGAGGAGAGAGAACGTCCCACTCACCCCATGAGCAGCCCCAGGACCAGAGCCCTGAGTGCCTGACAGCGGTGGCTTGTCCTCTTCCATCACAGGGGCTGTGTGGTCATGGGGGTGGCACCCAGAGCCCCATGGACATGGCATCCAGACCCCTCCCAGGGATGACACCCAAGGCCCTGTGGTGGTGGCAACCAGAGTCTGATGGGGATGTCACCCAGAGCCCTGTGGGGATGGCACCCAAAGCCCCTTGGGCATGGCACCCAAAGCCTTGTGATGAAGGCAGTACAGGGAAAGTACTCAGAGGTCCACAGAGATGTCACCCAGAGCCCTGTGGGGATGGCATCCACAGCCTCATGAAGATGGCACCCAAAGCCCTGTGGGGACAGCACCGAGTCCCATGGGGACAGCACCCAAAGCCCTATGGTGGTAGCAAACAGAGCCCCATCGGGATGGCACCCAAAGCCTTGTGATTAAGGTACTCGGAGCCCCTTGGAGATGGCACCCAGACCTCCATGAGCATGGCACCCCAATCTCCATGGGGATGCCACTGAGATCCCCATGGAAATGGCACCCAAAGCCCTGTGGAGATGGCACCCAAAGCACCATGGGGATGACACCCAAAGCCCAGCAGGGCCCAGGCTCAGGGCTTCACCCTTCGATGCTCAGATGGAGCAGAGTGAAGCCTCCAGGTGCTGCTGGGACCACTGAGCAGCACCCACCACCAGCCATGGGTCCCCGTTGCCCGTGTCAACCCAGCATTGAGGCACCCCCCCCGCACCCACCTCCTGGGACCCTGTAGGAGCTCTGGCCAGGCCGAACCAAGCCCCAAGCCCTGAGGGAGGACAATGGGTGGCACCGGTCACCCAGGTGACTGTGGGGACAGAGCCAGGGAGGGCACCCAGCACCGGGTCCAGCTCTACCTGGTACTGGGCAGAGTGGGGGCTACTGGTGTGGCACGGGGGCCACCTGCTGGGCAGAGGGGACAGTGCCACCCCCAGCTGGCCCTAAAAGTTGGGGGGACACAGCTGGGGAAGGGTATAGGGTTGTCCTCTCCCCTTCCCTGCTCTCTCTCCCCAGGGAAAAGGGGCAGAGCCCGGAGGGCTGGTGGCCCCAGGATGGGTGGCACTGGGACGGGGTGTCCCCCCCTCTCCCCGCACCCAGCACCACCTAGAGGTGCCCTGGGCTGCCAGGCTGGGTGCTGGCAGCAGGTGGCACTGGCATGACACGGACCAGCCACCTTGTCCCCAGGCTGGGTCCCAGGGTGACAAAACAGCCCTGGTTGGAGCACGGGAAGGGTGCGAGGAGGAGGAGAGGAAGGTCTCGCTCAGCTCCAGCAAATTTAGGGCAGCAGCCGCAGCAAGATAAACCAGGATGAGGACAAACCACGTCTCAGGCTGTTGTTCCCATCCCTGGCCCACCCGAAATGCCAGCTCGGGGGTCCTTGAACTGCTCCCACTCCCAGTCACACCCCCTGTGTACATTATCCCAATCCCCACGTAACATCGACCCAAAATTATGCATGATTGTTCAGAAAACATCCATCTCTGCCATAATTACAGGCCCAGGACACCAAACACGCTCCCACGATGGTGGTGGCATCTCAGGCAGCGTTACCTGTAACGACTTGTCCTGCTGCAAGAAGAGACATTGAAAGAAATCCACCCTACGAGGCTGCGAAGGTGGAGGGATGGGGAGGGATGGATGCCCCGTGGCTGCACTCATCCCTCATTTCCAGCCCAAGACCCTAAAAATCAGGTTGGGTGCTGTGGCTGCAATCATCCAGGCATGGAAGGACATCATCCCGCCACTGGCTAATATGGAAACAGACTGGTTTGGGTTGGAAGGGACCTCAAAGATCATCCAGTTCCAACCCCCCTGCCATGGGCAGGGACACTCTCCACTACACCAGGTTGCTCAAAGCCCCATCCAACCTGGCCTGGAACACTTCCAGGGATGGGACAGCCACAACTTCTCTGGACAATCTAGTCCAGTGCCTCACCACCTTCAGTGTAAAAAATTTCTTCCTTAGATCCAATCTAAATCTCCCCTCTTTCAGCTTAAAGCCTTTGCCCCTTGTCCTGTCACTACACACCCTTGTCCAAAGCCCCTCTCCAGCTTTCTTGTAGCCCCTTTAGGCACTGGAAGGTGCTGTTAGAAGGTCTCCCCGGAGCCTTCTCTTCTCCAGGCTGAAGAGCCCCAACTCTCTCAGCCTGTCTCCATAGCAGAGGTGCTCCAGCCCTTGGAGCATTTTTGTGGCCTCCTCTGGACCCACTCCAGCAGCTCCGTGTCCTTCTTATGTTGAGGTTCCCCACAGCTGAACACAGGTGGGGTCTCAGGAGAGCAGAGCAGAGGGGCAGAATCCCCTCCCTCGCCCTGCTGCCCACGCTCCTTTGGATGCAGCCCACGACACGGTTGGCTTTCTGGGCTGCAAGCTCAGTTGGAGAAGGAGCTGACTACCCCAAGCGCTACCATCAGCTCGCATTAGGTGTGCCCAGCAACCTCTGCTTCCACTTCCAGCAGATCATCTCCAGGCAGAAGATGTCCTGGAATGGCTTTGATCTGGTGTAGATGGGCCGTGGGTGAAGTCCTGGTGGGATGTCAAGTCAACGTTCTGAGGTCTCGGGGTCTTTCCTGCAAGACCAAACTCTCAGTCATCAAGCACCAGCCAAGTTTCAAGGTATATACATATTTTATTTTAAAAAAAGTTTACAGTTCTTTAATTATACACAACTATTGGAGAGGTTATACTCTTAAGGAGGCATTTTGTCAGGGTGGCAGATGCGCCCACTACATCAACAACGCAAGAAAAAGAGGAGGAAAAAAAATAAAACAAAGACAAGAAAAAATAGCAATAAAGAGCCGACTCCAAGGAAGGGCAGAACCCCCCGGATCTCTTCAAGTATCACGCGACAGGTACCAAACACGGGCACGAAACCCCGGCCGTTTCTCACGCTGCCAACACCCCCGCTAAAGTGCCAGCAGAACTCGGACGAGCGAAAAAAAGCAGCAAAAATAAAAAGAGCAAATTGTCAAAAACCACCTCGCGGCGTTCCCGACGGTCTGCGAGGAGGGTCCCTGCCGACGGACGACACTCGCCGGGCGGGGATGGGGAGGGAGCCCCGTTTCTCCAGCACGTGTTAAGGGATGGGTGGACACACAAGGTGGGTTGGGGATCAACCACGGTCATGGTGGAGGCTGGAGGATGAGCTGGTGCCGTACCAGGCTGATGGCAAAGCTCCGCTCCAGCCTGTCCCCGTGCCAACATCCTTCTGCATCCGCCAAACCCACCGGTGGGTGAGGAAAAACTCGGCACGGAGGGTCAGCACCCGGCCCCGAGTGCCACCGCTGAGGGACGCAGCCACTCACACAAAAACCCTCGAGGGCAAAAGGAGGAGAGGACCTGAAGCCAAAGGTTGTTTCCAAAACAATGCCAAGGGGCTGGTGGCAAGTTTTGGTGGCGGGGAACTCAACCCGGGGTCCATCACAGGCTGGCTGAGAAATTCCCATCACCCCGACAGAGCACAAGGTGACACCACCACTGTCTTCTGAAGAAGGAAAAAAACCCAAAACCCTCAAGATGACCTAAAAAAAAATAATAAGAGCTATCTTGCTTCAACGTGGCTCCACCTTTTCTTCCAGACCACGTAGGTGTAGCTTTATTTACAAACTGTTTGGGGGGGGAGGTTTCTTTTGGGAGAAAGAGGGAGATTTGGAGAAAAAGAAGAAAATAGTAAAAATTGATGGACCTGCAGAGCGGACCTCCATCCAGCTCATCTCCTAGATGCAGCTTACATCCAGGACAGACCTTTTTTTTTTTCTTTTTTTTCTTTTTTTCTCCCAAGCAGCATTTTGGCAGCCGGGTTTTCCTCCGTCACCGGGCAACCCTCCGTGCCAGGGTGGTGAGTTTTGCCACGGCTCGGGAGCACCAGGGACACACGTTTTTGTGGCTCTAGACCCACCGAGCCACCAGCCAGCACGGCTTGGACAAGCTCCACGTCCTCGTGCCCCGCTCAGGAGTTGGCCCAGGCAAACTGCGGCTTTACCCCGGTATATTTTAATTTTTTTTTTTTTGATGCCCTAAATCCATGTTAGAGGATGGAGTGATGGGGAAGAAAAACCTGCAAAGGAAGGGGGATGAGGTAATTAGAACACTGTTTTTATACAATATTGAAAAAATACAAATTTTTATTGTGATTTTTTTTTTTTTTTTTTTTTTAATCTTTTAAACTGATATCACCACCCAGCACTTAACTCTACTCCTAAGTAGCACCTACAGTAAAGGTTATAGCACGAGCAAACTGCCAGCTCAGCAGGTAAGCAAGTTAAACAGTGCCAGCCAAACGTGGCCCCTCCCTCCCCAAATTAATGAGAAAACCAGCGTGCTAGATAAGAGTTAAGTACACCATTACATGTTAAATAGTTAATATTACCCTTCCAACAAGCCACAAATGCTAGATAGAGAACTTCAGCACAGTCACTAGCCACAGCCCTAACATTACTGCTTTAAAATGAAAAGGGAAAAAGGAGAGGAAAAACCTTTGCTTCATGCCCATAATTAACATAAATGAAATCCTTTGTAGATTTTTTTATTAAGGAAAAAATCATGCTAAAGCAAAGTGGTACTTTAGGAGGTTTGGTGGTTTGTTTTTTTTCTTTTTACCCCAAAAGGAAAAAAATAAATTGATTGTGCTTTATGAACTCGAAATAGGATTGTAACCTTCCAACCCCAATGACTCAAAACTTGGTGGCGTTTCTAAAGGAAAAGAAACAAAAAAAGAAAACCACAATATTCTGGGAAAATGACAAATGAACCAGTCTGACATTCAAAACTCTGCTCCAGAGTTGCTCAGGGTGGGTTGATTTTTCCATGCGCTGTCCTGTAGGTCGCACCACAAATTCAAACATTGTGTCCAAACCCCTCCAAAAACCCAAAAGAATACAGCAGGTGACATTCAGCTTTAAAAATCCATCTTAGTTTGAATCTCCAATGCACAATTATCTGAATTCAAGTATCCCGGCATCCCAGGTAGACATTTACTGTATCAGATTTTGTAGCGTTCAAACAAATAAACAAAAATATCTCAGCTTGCCGAAAGACATCAGGAGAAATCAAACATTTCAATTCAGAAGCATCCTGGAAAAAAAAAAACAAAAACGAAACCAACAAAACAAAACAGAGCAGATTCACTTGCTTCTTCAATTGGTGCTTTTAGGCTTTTTTTTTTTTATTCATCTCAATTTTTTTTTCTAGCTCATATTCTTTGTTAACTTTGAAGAAATTTTAATCCTGTTGTACACACACAAGCAGATGGTTACCGAGCTGGTGCAGAAGGGGCGGGGGGGGTGGGAAAGCAAAGGAAAAGAAAATCAGTGCCGATGGATTCGTGGACTACAGCCAGCGGGTCGATCTTCGTGGATCTGAAGCTCTCAGCAAGGCTAATCCATCTGGTCAGAGGACCCTCTTAGGAGATGGAGAGTGTTTGCGAGGTGTTTAACCATACTTCAAGGAAGAGGGTGGGGGGGGAAATAAAAGAAAAAAAAAAAGCAAACTCGTAGCCATTAAAGGGCAGCAGTTTCAAAACTATGACAAAGTAAGAGTTTGACTTCACAGGTGCTCCAGCTAAATCAAAGCACTGTTCAGAGAGCATCGTTTGTGGTTGTTTTTTTTTTTTTTTTCTCCCAAAAAGGGAACAGCTCGTAATCCAGACCAAGAAAGTGAATAACATCCAGATGAAGGCTTCCAAAAGTCCCAAAAGCAAATAGACCAGTGGTTGTCAGTCCCTACAGTTCAGGAGGGCAGGCAGGAGTCCACATATAAAAACGGACTTAAAATCCAAGTCAAAATTTTTAAGCTTCAATGCTCTGAATAGCTCCATGCATTTGTATTGTTTGTGGTTTTTTATTTTTTTTTTTCCTTTTTTTTTTAAATGTGACTCCACATAAAATACGATCAGCAAGGTTGACCTGAAGGAGCACCTTTTATTCCACTGTCTGATCTACACACGGTTAGTAAATCATCCCCCAGATTTTACACTTTGCGAAAACGCTGTTCCACGTTAGCATCCAAGGTGGTGTCTTTGGAAACATCGATCAGAAAGCAAACATCTTTTTTTGCTAACTCCCTACCTACCAGGGCAGCTGTTTTAGCTGACAGTTCAGTAGCACACAAGTTGACTTGGCCAAATGGAATCTGAATGCATGCATTCGGGCTGCATATTGCTACCAAAATGGAATGTGGGAATATGCTATGCACCTCGGGTTCGAGAAATGACCAAGAAAAAAATCAAGATCTAAAGGGTGATATATATATCTCAATGCTATTATTCATAAAAACCTTGTTTAGTAATAAAAAAAATTGCTTTGTTTAAATATGAATATTATAGTCTGCTTCTCATGGTTAGGAAATTAGAGTCTCTCTGAAAAGCAGGTTGCCTCTTTTACTACAACTCCATATCCTGAGCCTCATCTTCCGAGAAGTCGGACATGGAGCTCTCAGATGAGCTGTCCCCGGTGCCTTCTTCCTGTTCTTTTAGTGCTTCTTCTGTTGCATATTTCTGAATGTACTCTGTGTGTGACAGAAAAGAAGAGACATGTAAGTGGCAGATATTCAACAGGCAGAGGATGAGCGAACCGCAACCAACGGCTGGTTGGGTCGCATCGTGGTCGATAAATCATACAGATGATCACATTTCTCAGGCAGCACTGTCCAACAACGCGTGCGAAAACAGCTGACAGAGACCTCGGAGATGTGCAAGATCCTTGAAAACAAGTATGATCCCAAAGCTCCTGTATCAGTGTCATGCACACTCAGAGCTGGAAACAACCTAAGTCCTTCCCAGTTTGGTGTATCTCACCAGATAGGATTCAATTTACTGCCAAAACCAGGAGCTACTGTGGTGACCCAGAGACCAAGTGGAAAAGCCATCGAGATGTCACCATAGAGCCTGACTCTCAGAAACGAAGACCTGAGAGTTTAAACCGACAGGGCAGAACAACCATCACTGAAGCCAAGCTGAGAGCCAGACTAAACTTCCAGACTGAACTCTGCATAAGCAGAGGGCAAAGAAGGATGGACAGAAAAAGCAGGGCAGAAGACTTCTGCAGGAATAGGTGCACTTTTTAATTTATTTTTTTTTAAATAAAAAGCAAAAGCTCCTTTCCCCAGCCCTCAACTAAACGTGGGTCTGCCCCAGGCTCTGTTTCAAAGCACAACTCTTCCAACCTGCTTCCCAGCACACAGCAGCCACGGCATTAGCTGACCCACAGGGAGACCTCCACCCTGGAGCAACAGCATCTCACGGCGGGGTCTGAACCACACTGGCTCTAGGCACTCAGATCAACACCTTGAACTTCAGCCAGCAGCAAGCTGTACGGCAAGCAGGAAAACTGGTTTACTGGGATTCCTGCAGGCAGGTAAAGGAACCACTGCCAACCGTGCCTGGTGTGGCTTCCACGGTCACCTCTGTGCAGAGGGATGGAGCAAAAAAGGCAACACGAAGTGGGTCGGACAAGTCAGACCGAGCCTGGTAAACTCTTTCCTTCCTTCGTGGCTGCAGGAGGCTCCCACAGTGTCCCCTCCGAGATCCAAGGAAGGGCTGGTGTCCCCAGCAGCCAGGCTACCTTGAGCAGCAGAGAAAGCCTTGTCCTTACACACATGTAGGTGTGCAGAACGGAGCAAGGGTGAAAATCTGGCACAAAACTGGGCTAAAGAAGGGGTGCTCGGCCTCAACTTCAAGTCTTCCTCTTATCTATCTCCTCTTTTCCACCTCGTGCTGAGTGAGAAAGCAGCTTCACGGTATGAAGGAGTGATGTAACCTCAGTATCCCAACAGCACATCCTCCACTCCGCAGGTCACACACTCTGGGGAGGAGAGGGGTGTTGTGCTCACACTGCCGTTGGAGAATTCTAGTTGCAAACTCATCACCCTTCCAGATACGAAGGCACTAAAATACGACAAAGCCTCCTCCAAACAGCAGTATTAAAAAAAAATGAAGAGAGGGACCACCACCATGACGAGCCCCTGCGCAGAAACGCCACGTCACGTCATGTCCCAGCCCAGCAGCCATCCCAACTGTGTGTTCTTTAATTCCTCCCAGGGAACGAGGTCCACGAGAAGCATCTCTCCCCCAGATTGCTGGTTTTTATTCCATACCACATGGGCAGGTGGATGCACTGCCAAAGCCGCAGGAGGAGGCACCTAATGCCAGATAACCAAGTGTTACAACACAGGTTTTAAAGACCGTGCTCTGCAGAGCCTGGCTGTTCTCAAAGTCATCTCTCCTTCCCTCTGCACTTCCATCCTTCAGCCTAGTGGAAGGGACAACACTCCACCAAGAGATCTGCATCATCGTCATGTTTCTTCTGCATTTCTGGAGCTCGTACGGACACAGAGCCCCAAAACATTACTCTGGGTTCAGGAGTATAGTACAGACCCAAAGCCAACCCTTCATGGAGGAGTTCCCAGGATGGAGCAGCTGGTGGCCTTGGCAGACCTGCTCCGCCCTGGAAAAGCTGCGAGAGTCGGCTGGAAGGTGCTTCTGAGCCCAGCGAGCTTCAGGTTCTTCTTCAGAACTGATAAGGTATTGAAGGCACCTACGTAAACACCGGGAAGCACAGAGCACACAAGGTCTCAGATCGCCCTCAGGCTGCTGGAGCCCATGTAGCACTAACAGAAAAGCACCCTTGTGCTCCATCCTCAGGTCCTGGCTGCTGAGAACCTCCTTCTTGGAAGGTGCTTGCTTGTGTCATCGTGGAGCCTAGGTCCTGCCTGATCACGTCTCCTGCCCGCACTGGAGAAAAGGAGTTGCAGGGTCTGGGGCAGGACCACCTGCCAAAAGATGGACACTGCAAAGTGAGAATTGGTGTGACGGACCTAATGGTTTAAAGATGAGAGGGACTAACTGAAGGAGGGACCCAAAAAAGCAGCGTGTCTTCAGAGAATTTACACAGACATGTGCTCTAAAACTGTGGATGTCGTGGATGTCCTTGAATGACAAAGGCAACCCCTTACTGGGCACCTTAGAAACACATTCCTCTACGCTCACCCCAAACCCACCTAAACAACTGGTGTAGCTGCCTCGGGATGCCCAGACACAACGGCCACAAGCCAGTGGCCACAGCAGGACAGGCGGCCAGCAGCGCTTCTTCACCGACTGCTTCAAGTGCTCTCTGGGCCACTGGAGATTTGGACACGGAAGCCACTGCTTCTTACTGCTGGAAAAGGCCTGCTTGAGCCTAAGCTAAGACACAATTCAAAGCACTACAAACTTAAAATGTCATTTTCCACCCAGGAAAACCACCAAGCCCATAGGCTGTTTTTTTTTCCTAAAGGTTTAATCTGGGAAAGATCAAACTTGTTGTATTGAATTTGGATCTTCAGTCTATTAAGGGAAGAAACCAGAAACATCTAAATACTGACAAACCATCCTCCACAGAAGCCTGTTCAAGAAGGGAAAGCCTTGATGCACCCAATCCCTACCACGGAAACACCGCTTTGATGCAGCTCTTTCGAAACCCTGGAGCAACAAGAACAAGTTGTGGTTGCACCCCGTGGCTGGCACGTGCCCGTGAGCCGTGCTGGTATTTCAAAAGACTTTACTGGAACCTCAGAGTTGACATCTGGGATTGGAGAACTGCTCCCAGAGATGTCCTCTGCTCCCAGCAAACACTCAACCTGCCCCTCAGTAGAATCACAGAATGGTTTGGGTTGGAAGGGACCTCAAAGATCATCCAGTTCCAACCCTCCTGCCATGGGCAGGGACACCCTCCACTACACCAGGTTGCTCAAAGCCCCATCCAGCCTGGCCTGGAACACTGCCAGGGATGGGACAGCCACAACTTCTCTGGACAACCTGTGCCAGTGCCTCACCACCTTCAGTGTAAAAAATTTCTTCCTTAGATCCAATCTAAATCTCCCCTCTTTCAGCTTAAAGCCATTGCCCCGTGTCCTGTCACTACACACCCTTGTCCAAAGCCCCTCTCCAGCTTTCTTGTAGCCCCTTTAGGCACTGGAAGGTGCTGGAAGGTCTCCCTGGAGCCTTCTCTTCTCCAGGCTGAACAGCCCCAACTCTCCCAGCCTGTCTCCAGAGCAGAGGTGCTCCAGCCCTCAGATCATCTCCGTGGCCTCCTCTGGCCCACTCCAGCAGCTCCATGTCCTTCTTGTGTTGGGGACCCCAGAGCTGAATGCAGCACTGCAGGGGGGTCTCACGAGAGCAGAGGGGCAGAATCAGCTCCCCCTTCAGCTGCTGTTACCACCACCACCAGCCCACCAGAAGTTTCCATATTTGATCTTCCGAAGAGAAGGGAAAAGCAGCGCACACAGGAGTTGAGCACCAATTCCCAACAGCCCAACACAAGCCAACGTTGAGCCGCTGTTGCGCAGCTGATGCCCACCTTCTGGTGCTCTGCCACTTCGCCGAGGACTGTCAGGGAGATCTTAAAGGAGGACTTGGCTCTGCGTCCATGAACTACTTCATCTTCCTGAAGGCTCTAATGCTGGGGAATCACAGTTCCCAGCTGTATACTGGTAATATTAACGGGCATTTACCAGTTTCACGATAAACCCTTACTTTGTTTGGGTCTTGTACCAAGAAACACAGGAGCGACAAACCTTGGGCCACATCTCTAAGCCCACGCCCATTTCTTCGCTACCGCTACGTCAAACAACTGTTTTATGCGCTCATAACTAAAAAATGAAGAAAAGCAGCAATAAATTATTTATTTGCCCTACTGAGTTTCCCAGAGCAGAGGAGCTGCTACAACCCATCGCATCAATTTTAACGTGTCCAAGGCTATTTTTAAAAACGCTGCAATATAGAGCTAAACACTGTCATTCCACATCTCATACTTGTCACGCAAGCCTGGGACGAGACGGCAGAGGCAGGACTCTTGGGTATACGGAACGTGAGACGTATTGCAAGCACTTAAAACTCCTTCCAGATCATCTTCACGGCCTGTACTTGGCCGTCGGGATCATAGAGAATCAGGATGGATGGAAAGGAGGGAGCAGGCTATCCCATTTAGCCTCCCTGAGGGATGTCCTCAGATCCTCCTTGAAGCACCTGCCGTTGGTGAGCATCAGTCGATTTGCTTTTTTCCAGGGTGAATCTTTTTTTATTCCTGTTTCATTTAAGCACAGAGGACACCCAAAGTGTTGGCCCTGGAGATTTTATCTGCCAAACCATTTTGCTGGAAGCTTTGTCGTATGGAAAAAAGGCAGTGGACTTGAGGACACCAAGCAGGCCAGATCTGCAGAGCGGTTCTTACGCTCCTGTCAGAGGAGTCGGGCAAAGTGGGCTGAATAACTCAGGATTTAAATCACAGCTTTGCTTGGCCTCATTTGTAGTTCCGTCCTCGGCTGATGAAGAGTCATTTTGCATCAGAACAAAGCAACCCAAGGTTCAACCGCTCCAGAGCGACGTAGCAGAGCTGATGGAAGGGCTCCACCACCAAATCCCACGTCTTTGTGGGATACCTGCGCTCTCAGAACAAAAACGAGCTTCCACAAAGCTCCGTTAGGAAAGCTGCTACCCCACCAGACGATTAGATCGTGCTGCTTGTGGAGCTTTCCGTGTTGAACAGGACCTGCAAACCTTTTTGGCAGGGCTCCCGTGGACAAACAAGTCTTATGGTTATTGAGTAACCAAAAAAAAAAGAAAAAAAAATTAAAATAATCAGGTGGTCATGGTCTCTGAAAAACTTAGCTGAAGACCAAATCTGGGCCAAAGGCTGTTAAACTTCCCACCATCGGATTAAATGCTGATTGTGTTCAGCGCGTCAGGGGAGAAATGAATTCCGTGGCTTTGCCATAGGGCTGTCCCATCAGGAAACGGTGCCCTGCTCCTGATCCTACGGCAGGCAGAGCGCGAACGTAAAGTGCAATTCTTATTTTTCACCTTTTTTCTTGTGTTTGCAAAACTAATTCCATTTGTGTCTCAAGTACTACCTTGCTAGTTCTTCTATCGCCAGTCTTATCCAAAGTATTTGAGCGTCCTTCCCTCATCCCGAGCGGCTACTGACTCCATTCTTAGCCTTATCTAATGTTTTCTTCCAGCCCTTCCAGGAGCAGACACACCAGCACCCTCACCGGCTCTGCCAGCGCTCACCCACCCTCACCAGTCACTGTTAATGTTTAGCCTGGGCTCCCCTGGCCGATTTACACACCTGTGAACACATCCTGCTCACACTGATCACAGGATAAATCATTCCCTTCCTCTTTAAAGGCACCTTTGACATGTCAAAGCTCAAAACCCCGTTCGGTCCTTTACATTAAACTCCACCAATTCTTTCCATCTCTCCTCTTAAGACACATCTTCAAGACCATCTGCCCTTGTTACGCATTTTGGGACATTACTAACTGGTCTGCTGCTTTCTTACCCGTCAGTCTCTGCACCAGGCACAGTGTTAGTAAGCCTCGGCTTAACTAGGAATTAGCAAGGAACGATTATTTGGCATTTACCGAAAATTCCTGCTCTATTGCAGCACAAAAGTGCCTTCTGCAACAGCATCACCGCTTCCTTGACTGCTGCTCTCAGATCACTTCCCAGAGAACTGCTAGCAAGCCACTTTCTATCCAGTAACTGTGCAACTGGATGCTTCCGTTCCAGTTTAGCACTTTTCCTTGTCCCTTCCTTGGTCGCCACTTTTTCTTTCTCATCGCTTCTCCGACCTCTCAAAATCGTGTTGAATTGTAACGCAGTTTGCTCACAGCCTTCCCTGCTTAGGCTCTGCCAAGGATCTAAAACCCCTGCCCCACGTACTGCAAACACCAGCTCTGGTCTTCGAGCAGCAATGGTTCATCCACCCCTTACTTCACACTACCCCCACTGAAAACAGACAGGGACCCTGTGATGGGAAGGAACAGGCACCAACACACCCCAGGGCGGAATCCCAGCAACGCCACTCATTCTGCAATACATTGTTTACGTCCTTACCTTTAATTTTCTGTTTGTACTCTTCTGGTCGGTGGAGGTACATGGCTGCAGCGTCACCATTTAGAGGATCTATAGGGTTAGGATAGGCCAGCAGCTGGGGCAGGAACGACTCAAATATATTGGTGAGATCTGCAAGCGAAAGACACGGTTGTTCATGTCCACAGCTCCAGAGTCAGTCCGATTAATCACCCTGATTAATCATCCCGCAAGCACCGGCACTGGAACAGCAGCACAAAGCTCCAAGGGCAAACACACTGAAAATCTGGATGTGAGTTAAAATAAAGGAAATGGTATCAGGGAACACACACCCGGGGCTGTGCCGAGCTGCTGCTGGAGGTATGCTGCAGCTCCTCAGCTAACTGCACCACCGACTCAACATCCCAACACATAGATACAAGTATCGGTGGGTTAAGCAAAGAAGTGGAAGGACACAATTGTCTTGTTTCCCATCGAGGCTCAGCCTTGACTTAAAAAAACAAACAAACAAACAAAAAAACAGAGCGTTGTGCTTCATCCCTCGCTGAATTCTTCTCCTACTTCTGCCTCCTTCTATTAGCATCTTTAAATGTTTTATGCTCCGTGACTAAACTGACTTATCTCCAGCACAAAGCATCTTCCAGAGAGCGTTAGATGATTGTGCTCATGGAAAGAGCAACCAATAAGTCCTTCCTCCGACTCAAAACAATTCGCAGAATGTGAAGAGCTCACATTAACACCTTGGTGCCAGTTGGCATCTGTCACTAAATAATCCACAACAGGAAACATACTTCTGGTGTCGATGAGTAATTGTGGATACACGAAATCCTCTTCCCACATCCCTAAGATGAGACAAGTACCACGCTTCGGTGGTGGGAGCGTTCAGAAACAAGCCCTGTGTCATCATTTCTCCTCGGGGGTTCAGAAGGACCAGGCACACCCACACGGCACAGGGATGAAACCCCCACTGCAGGGCTGTGCACCAGCTTCCGCTTTAGCCACTGGAGAGTTGCTGATACAGGTGGAGCAGAATTTGTTCTGTGGGGTTTTCTGTTGGGTTTTGTCTGTCAATATTCTACACCTCTTTTATCAGGATTCCCCTTTCCTCCCTAATTAAAGGCAGCACCTCTTTCTTGGTGGCAGAGAAATCCTGCCTGGGGATGAGCATCACCAGTCCCCTCTAGCATGGATGGAACAGGATCTGTCAGAAGGGAAGAACAACACTGCTGAAGATACACCATGTGAGCAGCTCGCCATCTGAACGTGCCTCTTACAGTCCCTGTGACTAGTCCTGAGCCACTGAGCCTCACGAAGCCGCTAAATTCAACCAGATCTGAGGGGGGCAGGGATTTCGGAGCCCTTAACTTTTTAAAGGATTCATCAAAAACTGGAGGGCAGGTAAAGGGAAGAGATCTCCAAGTGCTCTCCCTGTGCAAATGGTTATCATAGAATAGAATCATAGAATGGTTTGGGTTGGAAGGGACCTTAAAGATCATCCAGTTCCAACCTCCTTGCCATGGGGCAGGGACACCCTCCACTACACCAGGTTGCCCAAAGCCCCATCCAACCTGGCCTTGAACACTTCCAGGGATGGGGCAGCCACAGCTTCTCTGGGCAACCTGTGCCAGTGCCTCACCACCCTCACAGTGAAGAGTTTCTTCAGACACTATCAGCAAGAAGCTGACTTGAGTTTTTGAAACCACCTGCTCTTGGGTCAAGTCCCTCCACAGAGCAGACTTAGCTCAAGTATCTCTTTATGGCCGTTGGACAACTAAACTCTCACATTGGCTGCGCAGGCAGAGCCCTGGGAGGCCACCATGGCTCACAGGACACATACAGGAATTTTTTTTTTTGCTTTAAGAGATCTCAGTACTTTGCCCCTTCTTTCAACTCTCCCCAAGCAGCGTCGGTTTATCAGGAACTAGTTGAACGCGTGTGTGAAGCCTAACCACAGCGCTAAGGACCTGATACTTCACTAGGAAAGGAGAGGGAATTTAACCACCAGGTCCTCACGAGTTTATTGGTAGCTATTCTGAGTCTCTTCCACCTTTGTTGCTCTTTGAATTATCTGACCCATTTCCTCTGCCAGCGCAGGAGCACTCTGGTTTAAAGGGGTGACACTCCAACAAACACAGCTGTGCCAAGAGGCACTGGGAAATATCATTTCCCCCTTTCCATTTCATGTTTGGAAGTTGGCCACCTCATTTCACATAAGGAGGCAAAGCCCTGGAAGTGAAGAGGTGATGCAGGCAGTCTAGTGCTTGATGACATCCGAGTGAAGGGGCAGAGCGAACGCAGTCACCGCAGTGTCCTCCCTGCAGCTTCCAGACATCCTGCAGCCAGGCAAGGGAAGTAGTTTGCAGTAACGTGACTGTCAAGCCATGCACTTTCTGATGCCAAGCTCCACCAGTTACTGTGGAAGGTGCTCTGCACAGAATACACACCTCATACCTTCAAGTTGTCTAACACCTATCACCGACATCGCAAGGAAAAATGCAGATTTTGGCAAGCTTGCTGATATTAATACATCACAAGCACGGAAATAACAAGCTTTTTCCCCAACTTTATGAGCTACAACGATGACAAAAATACAGCAGCGCTCATGAGGAAACCTCTCACAGAAAGCCCTCCTATGAAATTGTTTGGAAATAGTGCAGAAACCCCACTGTGACCGTCTGTGAGAGCGTGCTGCAGAACAGGGAGGCTACCCACACGCAGCTTCCGAAGGAGAAACCAGAGCACCAGAGCATAAAACCAGCACCACTGGAGCGATTTTCTTTTGTCCAGTCATCCCCACGGTCTGCAGGAGGCGTTTAAGGGCTGGAACAGCAGCACGCACCGCACTGTGCTGGATTCTGCGGCCAACTGAACCGTGCAGGTTCATCCCCAGCGGAGGGCTGGGTTTGCTAACACCGCTTTAATTCCTTCACCTCGGAGCAGATCCTCCCAGGACACGAGAGCATCCTCTTCCTCCATTAGCAGCACCACCTGGGTCATGGCTAAGCCCATCTCTCACAACAAACCCATGTGAGGTGTATGCCATGTGCAACTGCTATGTGAGAACTTCAGGAGTAAAGTTCAACAAGTTGCCATAGCAATTTCCCAGCCAGCATTCACCAAGTCTGGTATTTCCTTACCAATTGTGCTTACGAGGAAGGTGAAGTAGTTTGTCTCTAGCAACTACTTCAAAGCTTCAACTTACATAGGCAAAAATCAGTTTTTCATGGAAGAAGGTGAAGGATTTGATGTGCACCTTCCCCTGAATACTCTTCCACAAAGTATAAGGAACATCTGAAGAAGTTCACGTTTTTAAAAAGCAGCCAACCTAGATTAGATGCTGAGCTGTATTCCTTTTAACAACTTCAGCTTTCCCTAAATGCTATTTTACCAGGTCTTCAGCTACCAGCTGGTCTTTTAAAGGAGAGTTACAGCTAAAAATGACCTAATGGGAAACTCGAACCATTCTGCAGCGAGCAGTGCAGTCATTAGATGCAACACCACGTCCTAACCTGCAATGAAACGATGCTGCCAGGACAAACAGGAATGGTTTCTGGTGCCATCTTCTGTAGAAGTGACATCACAGCCTTGTGCACAAAAGAAGAGCAGCTCGAATTCCCGTACAAAACCTGCATGGGGTAGCTGGAACTAGGTTTCACTTTAGATACAGTCACTCCTCTTTTTCACTGCTGACCCATGGTGGGGTGCTGTTGTGCGGTTGCCGGACAATAACAAGCAATGGATCGAGTGATCCTTTGGGAGGTTTAGGGAGTATTTTCCCCTCACTGGCATAAAAAGAGGTTACGAAAGTATTTTCACATGAAAAAATCTTATTTTTCACGTGATCTTGGCTCAGCGAGGAGTCTAAAACTTCAGTTAAAAAAACAAAACCAAAGGAAAAGTCAGCCTAAGATCATCCGTCTCCAACAAGCTGCGTTGTGTTAACACACCAAACAAGGATGTTCCCGTGATCAGTTTTCGGGGAAATGCCAAACTCACCGTAGAGAGCTGTCCAAGTCTGATTGATTACATCTAGACATACAGTTCCTGACCTGAAACATACGGAAAGGACGGAATTAAACACAGTCACACTCAAAAATACTCTGGGGATTCAATAAAACCTACCCTCTCCCTTGCCCTGCCCTGCCTTTGCCCCACTGTTTCAGATGAGCCACGATTCACCCCTCTCGTGGTTAACAGAGGAGCAGCCTTTAACGACATCAATCTCCCTACTCTGCACAAAAGAAGGTAAACTGGAGCCTTTACTGAGCAACTATGGCATGTGCTAACCTCAGCTGAAAAAAAGGTGGCAAAATGTCTATGTTTTGAAGAGTTTTAGTAGAATCATGGAATGGTTAAGGTTGGAAGGGACCTCAAAGATCATCTAGTTCCAACCCCCCTGCCACGGGCAGGGAACAGACGTGAACTTCAGCTAAAGAGGGAGTTATGGCTTAGCCAACGCTGTTCCTTGTTTCTAGAAAGCCGGCACGATGCCAACGAGGAGGGGGACCAGCAACCCAGAATTTTCTGTAGATGAAGCATGTTACAACACAAAGACCACATCTGCAAGAGAGTCTGCAGCATGCAGCTCTCTAGCCTTGCCCCCAGCCTGACCCACTCCTGAGATTTAACTTGCGACAACATTTACTTCTATCAAATCCCCCCCTCTGGACTCTTAGATTGATGAAAGCATTATTCAACTCATCAGTGTATTATTGTGGAGCCAAAATACAGTTACAATTAGACAAACTCCTTAGAAAAAACACACGCTAGGGATTTACTTACGCTTCATCAATGTTGGGATGGAAAATTTTATTCATGAATCCTGCAAAGAGACACATTGGTAAATAGCAGAAAACAGCCAAAGATTTTTTTTTTTTTTTTAAAAAACAAGAGAAGCCTGGAATTTACTGAACAAGGATTCATCTGATTAGTTTCAAAAAAACCCCAGCCTTAGCTATATATAGCTATGTAACCTTTAAAATACACAGGCAACATTCTGACCCTAGGGTCCTTGTCCATTCCCTCAAAATCCAGCAAAACCCTCTGCTCACAGTGCAACCGTACCGCAAAGGTTTTGTGGTTCAGTGTTATCTTGAAAAGAACTGCCCACCTGCGCCATCGAGCACCCAGATCTGATGAAGTGCTTTTAAAAGCTGCAAGGATCTCTTGAATAAACACTAAACACAAAAGTCAAGTTCAATGTTTGCTTTAAGAATTATTTTTTTTTTAAATGTCTCCCAACAAAGACTTTATGAACTTGAAGTTGCAATGTTAGTCTACATTTGTAAGCCATTCAGAGGCAGAGACTGGTGCAGAGAGCTAATACTCCAAGTTTTGGATCAATACAGCAATTAATTCATCAGTTGGTACCTCTGGTCTCCTAGAAAAGAGAACAGCTCAGATGCAAAGTCTAGAATGAGAAAGCTCATCTTGGCTTTGCCCACATTTCAGACTCCTAGATTTGACAGCGCTTTCTTTGTTCTGACCTGCAAATTAAATGGTTTAAAAAAATCCTGTGGTTCCAAGACTTATGACATCACAGCAGAAGACGCCTCACACTTTAAAGACTGTATCTGACAGCAGCAGCTAGAGGTAAGCCGTGTTTTCCAGCTGCCTACTTTAACGTCAAGACAGATGGCACCTCAAAAACACTCCCTTCTTCTCCCACAAATAGAGTTTATAAAACAAAGATAGTAAAGGAATTATATCACACCATACTTGGCATCACAGCCCGTGCAGAAGTAAAGCACACCCACCCCAAAAAGCAAAGTTGAGTGTTTCAGATGATGGCTGTGAGCAGATGCAGAATCCAGTGTCCAAACTCTTTCCTTTCCTTTCAATAGGAAGAACCCAAATACCTGCGTGCAGGACACACCCCCAGGGCAGAACAGACATGGAGCAGGGATAGAAAGCTGCATTTTCCAGTTATTTCACTGCCAAACGGATCCAGTATTCCGCTAATTCTGCTGGCTTGGCCAAATCACTGGGGCTCTGCCCAGCAGGGCTGCTGCAACCCTCGATCAGTACCAGGTTAAGCTGCTTCCAGATCTTAGCATTGCTTTTTTTTCAGAACCTCTCCTCTGTTGTACCGTCATCCCACAGTCCATGAAGCCCTACAAACACTGTCCATGCAGGAACGTGCCTTTCTGCAACGAGCAGAACCCTATTTTAGCGAACAGCGACTATTTCCTCTAACGAAGGTCCACGCTCATAAAAACGGGTAAGAAATTTAAGCCTGGGATATTGACTCAACCCATTTAAAAAGCTCCTTCCAGCACTCAAAACACACAGAAGTTTTCTCTCCAGGGCAGCCCAAAAGGTGTAGAAAGATGTCACTGGTTATCTTTCAGCACACTCCCCACCTTCACCACCTTTATCCAGCCACGCCAGGACACTGCCGTAGTGCTCACGTACCATCTCTGCCCACGCAAGGAGCGGTCGCCGTTCGAGTGACAGCATGGTTCCCATCTGGGGTAAGAGCTGACATATGGATTTTACTCCCTTTCTTTCCATGTATTATGACACAAATATAATTTCATGTTTACTCGTACTGCTCAGATTTTGCCTAAATACAAAGCAAGGCTGAAACGACGCCCCAAGCCAGAACAATCTCTAAAAGAAGAACTGGGAACTGCATAAACAGCTCCACGCTAACAAGTGGCTTTCAGGAATACTTTGCCATGATTTAGCTTGAAAAACTGAAGCAGACATAAAAAGGGAAGCCGTAGTTCCATCAAATATTTACGTTATGGCAGCTCTCACAGGTTTAAATCAGGTCACGGATCCATTATGCCGGCGCGGGAGAGCTGCAGCAAGCACCGATCCTGATTCTAAATCCTGTCTCTCTCTCAGGGGTGGGGGAAAAAAAAAAAGAAGTTAAGCTTCTGATACAGCAGAATGGAAGAGAGGATGGGGAAGACACCAGGTAACACGAACAGGCCGGTAACGTGGAGACCTGCTGAACTAAACACTCTTTGTTCTGGTATCTGGGACACAGACTGGCTCTCTTCAGCCCAGCCAGACACAGGCATCCCTCTGCCTTCTCTCCTTTTGCTTTTCTGATCATCTCACCTGCTTCCAAGGACCTTCTACCACAGCCACCTGCAGCTGGTCGGACAAGGCTGTGCTGCAAACCCACCCGTAAGGTTTTGGTCAACTCTCCATTCACACACTTCAGCATTTGAGCTGCACTCGATATCCAGGGAGACGAGATTAGGTTGTTCGCTCCAGCAGCTCCAGAGATTTGCAATTCTCTGTCATCTTTGCGTTCACCCAGACAAGGAACAACCTCTTCTTTCACATCGTCCTTGGTCTCAAGCTTTGCAAATGAAACAGTTGTTCTTCAAGAAAGAAAACAAACATCCTCTCCCTGCATCCCTCGCTTCCTAGGTTGTTGCCACATCTTCTTGCAACTCTTCAAGGTCCCTCCAGTCTCATTCTACAGACACAAATTGCCCAGGCCAAGAGCTGCTCTGTTCATATCTTTCTTTTTCCTGACCCAGAAATAAGCTCAAGCTATTTTCTCCTCCCTTATTTGAAATATAAAAGTCTCCTGCAGTGATAAAGCGCTAACGTTGCTCCAATAATACTGACTCGCTCTGTATTTATTTTTACAAATACAAAAGACAAAGGAAGCACAAACATCCATGTAAAAATGAAAATTCCAATTTAAAGAGGATGCCAGGAGTAAAAAAAAAAACTCCCAAGCCGGCATAAACACTGGGACAGGTTTACACAGCAAACCCCAGTTAATAAATATACTGTACAGAACTCCAGGTGAGCACTCCATGAAGAGTACCAAGGGACGGGCTCTTGATTTTGGGTTCTCACCATGGCCTGGAGCATGAAGTCGAGGTCACAGTTCGAGCAGTCACGATTCTGTGTGCTGGATGGGCTGTAAGCACTTAATTTAACATTTTAACACAATATTGGCACTGAGCCCTGGAAAAGCTAATGCTTAGGAGGAATGTGAGCAGCAGAGTGGCTGCAGTCCACCCCTTCCATACAGAGACACTGAGGTCCAAGATTTGAAGGTAAGGTAGGACTGCTTAAAATCTGTATAAAAAAGAAGCCTTTGGGTGATAAGAGAAAAAAAAAAAACCCTGTACATCCACAAAGGAGTTACACAACAGAAAGGGACGCATCTGTTTCGATACGGAAGATGCCGAGACCAATATGCAGATGCTGACCTTCAAAAATGTTGGTATTTCAGCAACAGCCCTGGAGTAATCTCTCCTCAGGTTGACAAAAATCTCTGAAGAGAAGTGCATTTTTACAGTAAAAAAAAAAAAAAAAAATCAGCTAACTGAAAGGCTGTCAATCTTCCTTGGTGCTGCAAACACAGGAACATTCATAAAGCTCCAGCAGCTGGACGTATTCCAGTACGAAATGAAGTTCTCTCACCGTGCTCATGCATCGACCATGGATGGGTCCGAAGGGTTGGGTCAAAGCTGTCGCTCCGAGGATGGGGCCCTGCGTCTGGGTGATAGCTGAACGTGTTCTCCAGGTGAGCAAAACCACAGCAGAGAAACAGGGAGGAACCTCAGGCTTGTGGTGATGTCGATGTCTCTCTTGAACAACTCCAGCCTAAAGCTCCCAGGAAATGGCTGGAAGGCACGCGCTGTCGTGAGCTGCTTTGCCAGCAAGTTGTCCTCCAAGAGGCAGAGCCCAAACACCTGGACAACCTGGGGAATGCTGAGGAATCCCAAGGCACCTCTCGTCGTGTGAAGCCACGAGGCAGAAAGCTCCTGCAAGAGGTTGTTTCCCATCAATTGCTCCCCTAAGGTCCCTAAGGCTGGACCACAATTTAGAAAGGGTCCCCTACCTTTGTACAGCCCCCATGGAATCACAGAATGGTTTGGGTTGGAAGGGACCTTAAAGATCATCTAATTCCAGCTCTTCTGCCATGGGCAGGGACACCTTCCACTAGACCAGGTTGCTCATCTACTCTTCAGGCAGAACGGACTCAAAACTTGGGAGATAAGAGTGATCAGAAACCCAGGCTGGAGATTTGCCTCCTCACTCTTTCCACAGCTCCTGCTGCACCACGCTGGCCCGCAGCACCAGAAAGTTTTCTGCACCACTTGGTGCTTCTCCTCCAAGTCAGGAACCGGCTAAGATCCAACAAGCGGCGCTTCAAAAGGTGGCTGTTGCTTATCTGAGCTCAAAGTACATCCAGCTTAGCCGTAGGTTAGGTGAGAGGTCCCCAAAAGAGACTTTTTTTTCCTGCAGCACAGCTCTGCTCGAGCTGCCAGCCCTGCTGAAGCACGCGGGAAGGAGGAAAAGCAACGTGCCAGCAAACACGGCACATCCCGGCCTCCCGGCGTCACGTCTTCTTGCTCAGTGGGGAGTCAACTGCACGGCCCGACCACACCAGTGGTAACTGTAAGAGGACTTCCCACTGGAGTGGAGCTAGTCCATATCCACTGACCCATCCCAAACTCACCGCTGCCTGCCCACATGTCGGCTTGCTTTGCTCGTAAAAATCAGGCCAGCTGGACACTTCTCTACCTGAGCAGATCCCTATCCGTGTACCACCGCGGTGCCAAACAAACAGCCGACAGGACAAGTGGATGGAACTGCTCCTGACTTTCCAGCGCAGTGAGACTGACAAGTCTGAAAGTTTTATTTTTAATGAGAGACTAAGGCCAAGTCAGGAAACTGTTCAGACAGCCTGGCTGGTGAGGTGGAAAGGTGGTTACCAGTCTCTCTGCAGCAGGATGCAGCGAGTTTTAAACGCCACTCCAAACCAACGTGGCTTGGGTGTCCACCCAAGGCTCGGGGCAGAGCTACGTGCACAGAGATCAGCAGGCAAAAGAGCTTATGTGCAGCACAGAGAGGTCAAGAGCGGTGTTATTCCTCTGCTTTTTTTAATCATTGGACAACCTACCTAATGGAAAAAAAGATCTCCCAAGTGCTTGGGCAGTGTTGCCAAACAGCCAGATAAGATTAGTCTAAACTTAATGTTTATTACTTCCCCCCTCCCCAAACACTCAAAAGCCTGCAAGGGAACATGCATCTTTTTTTTTATTTTTAAAAAACACATCGCACTCATTTCAGGGACTACCTTCTTGTGTTACTGATCACGAGTCCATCACACACCACAGGTTGAGAAACCATGGTAGCAGACGGGGGAGAAGACACGAGAGCAAGACTTCTGCCCCACTCTTCAGCTCAGTATCTATTCCCCTCTGCAGACTGGGACAACCCATTTGAAGGGCACAGGATCTGCCCACCTCGGAGGTACGCACCTTCTCCAGGTCAATAAGCTCTCACTGGCAAAGGCAAGGATTTCTTTTTGATGAAATGTGGAGGTGAGGAGCCCGTTCAGAGCACTAACTACCCAAACACAACGCTGTGCACTCACCACAGAGGCATTCGCTGTACGGTGGTGGCGTGAGGGGCTGCGTAACATCAGCTGGCGAGCAGCAGAAGTAGAACAGTTTATATTACTGTACTCAAATTCGAGTACGTTTTCAAAACAGTACCATAAATACTTCTGCAGCAGCTTCATGAGGGAAAGATCAGGACAGGAAAATATGGCTGTAGCTCATGGAAAATAGTAGCAGAGCTATCAGCTCTGGACCTCCTGCTCAGAGTAAATGGCCTTCTTGGAAGAGGAAAAGCAGCATCCACAAGCTTACGGACTGGTGCTAAGAGCAACAATCTCTGAAAAAAACCCATGTGGAACTAGCACCAAGCAACTGCCCAGTATCAGCTCACCTCATTGCTTAGGTGCACCATCACCTGATGCCCAGGCTTCAGAGACTGGCACAGAAGGCAGTGAATCTGTGCCAAGTCAGGCTGAAAGCATCTATCCCATTTTTGTCGGTGTGTTCCCACTCTCCGATCGTAGCAGGGGACGCACAGAGGGTGCACGGTTGTGCGTCAGACCGGAGTGGAGACAGGGATACAAATTACCTTTAGGTGTCTCGTCTTTCCCCTTAGACAAAGCTAAGCATATTTGAGAGAATAAGTATTTTCACATCGCTTTTAGGTCAGAATAAGGATCAACACACACAGCTCAGAATGGTCACGGGCGATAAGTGACTCATGAAATTCTAAGTAGCAAAACGTAAGGCAATCCAGAGAGGAGCTGAAAGTAAAAATAGCAGCTGCAGTTGAAAAGAAAAATTAAGCACAGGCCAGGAGAGATCTGTTAAATCCTGGCTGGAGCTGAACACTGCTTCATTCCTGCACTGACTGCCACGATGTCTCATTATATATACACACACATACGTATACACACTTCCATATGTTTTGTGTACACACTAGGCATTTTGTTTTGCAAAACACTTCGGAGAAAGGTGAAATATAAACACAAGGTATCTGCAGATAAATGGGCCAGAGATGGAAGGAAAATGAGAACTGTGTATAAATACACAGCAGTTACCTAAGAAATTGAGGCTCTGAGCATACTGTATGCAAACTTTGCAGCTGTGACGTTTGATTATTGAGAAACCAGAGTGACTCAGTGCTGGTCTAGTATTTCCGCAGATTTTAGCAATAAAATAAATGCCACAGTGCTTCCAGGTAAGAGCTCAGGCTCTCAAGTTCATGTTTCTACCGCTCCTATCATCTAAGCAGGGCAGGATACTCATACTCTGCTCTTCCTCCCGTGTTTATGGCATCCAAGAGCATTAATCTCCGGCTCTTGGCAGGCGTATGGACTGATTAAAAACATGCAAAATTTACACAAAGTGTTCTTGTGACCTGGGAGTTCAAAACAGTACTTCAAGTATTTCCCAACTCCCCTTTGAAAAAGCAGGAACAGACCAGGCAGAAAGTTCCCCTGAAGATACTGCAGCCTCGAGGGAAGGGAAAAGTAGCAGAGCAGTGCCAGCAGTGTTACTGAAACCATAAACAGCTCAAAATGTATTGTCTAGGAGAAAGCACGAACGGAACCAAACATCTAGCAGGGCAGCGCTTCGGGTCCTCGTAAGCATGCAGGGGTATTTACATCAATTGACAAAAGCATGAGGAGCAGCAGCATTCACCAGCTTCAGAAAGCAACTGGGTATTTTTGAGGAGCTGGTTGTGGTCTAACAAGCTGCTCGAGTTCACAAGGTCTGTTTCGACCCCGAAGATCTGGATATTTAGGGATCATCTCAATGGGAGCACTCAAGCCCAGGGTCAAGATGACAGCCCTACATCTGGCTTCATTTAGATTCGTGTTCTTCTAGGACGTGCGTTTCCCTTTTTACTGTATGTTGTATAGCTCTTGTTAGGAAAAAATCATCCTGCACCAATATGGGATCTGTCTGAACGCACGGCAAAGAGCGAGCACGGAAGAGGCAGTGCCAGAAATACTGGAAAGGTACTGCAGGACATGACAAAACACTGGAAACTCTCCCAGGAGCTGCTCTTTTCACCTAGATCCCAGGATGGTTTAGGTCTTTAAGCAGAGGCATCATCTCCGTTGTCACGAGAGCACCGTCCCTGGGGTGGTGTCATCTAACAGACTTCAGCAATAATTACCAACCTGAGAAGGGCAGGAGATAAATGCCACACATATTTGAGAGGGGAGCTGCGGGTGGGATGAGGGAGCAAAGATTTGGCAGGAGAAGAGCAACCACGCTGAGTGAAGGCTTCTGCTAGAGACCCTTGAAGGTGAAGAGGACCACCACTCACTTAGGGTTTAAGAAAAGGTCCACATGTTTCCAGATGACAAATCTGGAACCTACTTCAAAGACCTTTTCTGTTCAGCTTTGTCAGTCGCACTTTGGAAAAGAACACCAAGTTTTCCTGTACCTTACACTCAGAGCCATGCTGGGATAAAAGCAATTTGAACAGATTATAAAGCAACTATTAGCAGTCATTTTTCAGAAGTGGCTTTCTAGAACGCACGGATATGCTTCAAGTCATCGTGTTATTTGCTGCAAAAAGCCCATGCCATGTTCAAGACTGCATTAAAATTTTTTTAAGATGGAAAGAAAATTTTAGCCTACAGTATTAGTGGAACAAGGAAAGCTGCAAGGACAGTATTTTGGCTTTAAGCTTCAACATAAAAGTGTAATTTATTGAAGGAAAAGAAACTGCTGGATTCTATACTATACACAAGCCAGTGACTGACACAGAGAATTTGAACTCTGCGTGTCTTCACCGCAGTGGGAGCCATGCAGTGCTGAGAACAGAGGGGCTGCAAACAAGCTACATGTGTGCTCTACGTGACCTTCCATCCATTTACAGGTCCTACCATCTCTGAAATCCTTCACTTCCACCCCTTTACAGATCACAGATTGTCACAGCAGATTTCTTCCCAGCTAATTCCTACCCTTGTGTTATCCAGAGCTCAAGCTGGCTGAGGACTGCTGGGTTAGGACACCCGTGCTCACTGGAACAGGCAGATTTGGGAGAGAATAGGATCTCATTTACAAGCTTGTGAAGGCTCCCAGTTCAGCTGGGACGGAGGCTTGCTCCAGAGCTATCTGTAGTGCCAAACCCAGCGGTATCAGGCACGGCACATTGAGTCTGCCCCCAACAGCGGCGGTGCAGAGACCAGGCTGGCTCAGAGGAAGGGACCGAGACATCACTCAGCCCTGGCTGCCCAGATAAGCTGGACTGGGGCAGCAGAAATGGGAACCAGACAAAGAAAAACAAACCTCTTCCTGCAGCCGGCTGGGAGCTCCCCTGGGTCCTGGTGCTCCTCTGGGCGCTTCCACTCTCCAGCTCTTCCCTCCCCGCAGCAGGGCTGAGCCCTGCTTTGCTAAGCCAGCTCTCGTCTGGCATCGACTGGTTATTCAACCTGAAACCTCAGCTGCACGCCACTTCGCCCAGGACGTAACCTGCGCTCCCAGCAGACAGCAAGGCAGACCCTGGAGCAAGAGCCAGCCTTCGGGGGAGCTCAGCGAGACAAGGGGGGGTTTTCAGCTACTCAACAGACTCGTGGGGCAGGGGAAGCATGCTAGAGGTCTGGTGAGTCCAGAATAAGACAGTCGTAACACAGAGGGTATAAGCAAGCTGATGGAGGGAAAACTGCTGTATTAAAAGGAAGATGGTAAAAGCAGTATTAGAAGGGAGAAAGCAATGTGAGCAGAAAATAACGCCCTCCACACCCACCCACCACCCTCCCCAAGTTCACACGGAGAAAGGCCATCCTCGTGGTGTCAGTTATAGAATCACAGAATGGTTTGGGTTGGAAGGGACCTCAAAGCCCATCCAGTTCCAACCCCCCTGCCACGGACAGGGACACCCTCCACTACACCAGGTTGCCCAAAGCCCCATCTAACCTGGCCTTGAACACTTCCAGGGATGGGGCAGCCACAGCTTCTCTGGGCAACCTGTGCCAGTGTTTCACCACGCTCATTGTAAAAAATTTCTTCCTTGTATCTATCTAATGGAAATCTGTCCTCTTTCAGTTTAAAGCCACTGAAAATACAGTTCTGAAAACACAGCTGGGCCAACTCTGATCCCAGGTTGCCTTTGACTCCCGTCTATCCCGACCAGCACTAAACAGCCTCCAAGCCAAACCACCAAAAGGTCAAACCTACCACCTTCCATGCAACTAACCAGAGCTTAAATCAACAGCAATACAAATACACAAGAGCCCCGTTGATGTTTAGCTGCATTAGCTTCACAGGCTACTGAAAATAAAGTTTGTTTTAGCTTTAAGACAACAACCTTGATTTCTGATACACACAGGAAGAACATCAGGAGAGAGAAAAATAATCATGAGTAGACTAGCACCAACACAACCACAAAGAAACCCAGGTTTATATGCTTTCTGAGAGTGGTCTGCAGCCAGCTCACGTTTAAGATTGCCAACACGACGGTACCCTGATCTGCATCAGACTGTGGCACTTGAGAAGCGGCGAGGGGAAAATGACTGGCACCAAACAACACACCGTGCGTTTCGTAAGCAGCCTCTAACCTAAGAGGTTTGCAGTGAGTGTCAGAGCTGACTCAAGAGGAAGGAGAAAAGGGTTTGCACAGCTGCAGCAACACTGCGTTGTTACTCAGCCGCGTGCACGTTTCTGTGGTTCAGTTAAAGGTTTCAACAGAAAAAAAGAAAGGTAAAGGACGGCGTAAACACAGCATTGGTCTTTCCCAAAAGGCACGGTTTGTATTTGGAACTAGACAGATTATCTCTCCCTTCAGAGAGATCTTAAATAGAAGGCTCTCAGCCTAAGAGTCTATTTTAAGAAAGCAGCCAATACTTATCAACTCCAAATCGGGATGTTGATATTGGAAGGGACCCATCTCATCCAACTCACAGTCACGTTTCCACACCAGCTCTCCTCAGGCTGTTTTCTCCATTCTTTAGAGTCCTCCAGTGGCTTAAGCCACAAGCACACCCTTCTGACAGAGGAGCACCATGTCACTGAGTTACCAGCACTTATTTCACAAGCCAGAAGAGAGATGTTGAAACTTCATGCATCTGCTCCAGTTTTTCAAGCAATATTGGCTATTTTATTTAGAGCTTAAGCGACTGGAGTAAAGTCAGGTACCAGAAGACATCTGAGTTGCATCACCGTTACCCAAGAACAAAGATAGGATGGATACAGTCTAAAGAACATTTCCTTATCAAACATCCTATTTGCTCTTGAAGGTTGAACAAGCTGAACCAGCCTAGCCAGCTGCAATTTTTCTGGTGATAGGTTCCTGCTTCTATGCTCTTCCACATATGCATCACCTAGTCCAAAAGGACAGAGGCTTCAGCTCCTACCTTCACTTCCATCCACTTTTGGGCAAGAGGTCCCAAAAGCTGAGTTCCCCCCAAGATTATAAACATGCCCTGTGGCCTTTGCTCTCCATACCAAATGAGTCATTTTATACTAACAGCCTCCTGTGGTATCCTGCACCTTACCCATGAACGGATGTGTTATTAAAAAAAGCCCACGGTCCAGAGACTCAGTTCACCAACACACAAACGTGTGACCAAATCACATTTCCAGCTCCAAAAGACCAAACTTCCTCTCTGCTTGGCACGTGGTATCTGGAGGTCTACAGTAAAATCATTCTGCAGACTTAACGATGGCACTGAGGGTTGGCAGAACTTCCCCTGAAACAATGCTGCAAGCAAGAACATCTCTCCTGCACAAACAGTAAAACAATTTTGACTGAAAGTGATGATTGGTTACCTATAGACGGGGATTTGAAAGGGTATTTATCAGGAAGGTCGACTCTAACTTTCCATACTCCACCTTCATACGGTGCTGCAATGAAAGAAACGCAGGTATTAGACACTTCATAACTCAGGAGAGAATAAATAGAACTACAGCATTAAGCAAGGCCCATCTTTGAAAGAATACTTAGTTCCATCAGGGGGTAAGATTTCATATCAAACCTCCTACTGTAAAAGCCTTTTTCCGGTGCTGCCTGACAAGAAATACGTGATTTTAACCGATACTGCAGATGATCTCGGCACAAAGACACGAGAGCCTTATTCAAAACCGAGACTTTAGAATAATCTACTTACCTTTAGAGATGTTACTAAATTAAGGCACGCTGGAAACCTGACTTGTGATCTCGTCACTAGGAAAGCCATCTTAATTACAAACTCGGCAAGAATTCAGGTGACTGATGCAAAACTTACGAGTCAGGTCTAGAAAAGCTAAGGATCAACAAAAGCGGTGCTGGAAGCCATAGCAGAGGGCTTAGTTGTCCGAAGGCAGTATCCAGCTCTGCTCAGCTCCAAGAGAGGTGGCTCATCTGTGTTAATCCTCCCAGTTGTATTCCTCGCCACCCTTCAGAGAGCAGCCTTCAAACACGGCTACCCTTTGATTTCTCACCCCCACTTAGATTTGCTTCTCTCTTCTTCCAATCCAGAAGAACACGTTCCCCACTGCGAGCCATTAGTTCATTTTTAATAGGAGGACTGGGTCATATACTTACTTCCTTGTGGTCCGTAAAACTTCACAACAAATTCATTGAGTCCTCCTAAGATTGTGACTTCGTGTTTGCTCTCAATACTGACACATCAAGTAAAGGAAAACATTTAGTCCAGGGAAACAAAACCCATTTACTCAGATACAGGTAACTTGCTAGAAACCTGTCAAACCAAATAGCTGAACCCAAATACTCAAAATATCCTACAACATGCAATTTAAGCCTCTTGACACATCTAAGTGACCACATCACCACAATGACGTTAGTAAAAGCCAATTCTACACACCGAAGAATCCCTCCTCCTGCACTGCGCAATCTTGAGACGATGCCTCCCGTCCCCTCAGGGCTGCTTAGTGTCTTCCATCTACTTGAGAAGCTCAACATGAGCCGGCGCTGTGCGCTGGCAGCCCAGAAAGCCAACTGTGTCCTGGGCTGTATCAAAAGGAGCGTGGGCAGCAGGTCGAGGGAAGTGATTCTGCCCCTCTGCTCTGCTCTCCTGAGACCCCACCTGGAATACTGCGTTCAGCTCTGGAGTCCCCAACACAACAAGGACATGGAGCTGTTGGAGCGAGTCCAGAGAAGGCCACGGAGATGATCCGAGGGCTGGAGCATCTCTGCTGTGGAGACAGGCTGAGACAGTTGGGGCTGTTCAGCCTGGAGAAGAGAAGGCTCCGGGGTGATCTTATAGCAGCTTTCCAGTACCTAAAGGGGGCCTACAGGAAAGCTGGAGAGGGACTTTTTACAAGCGTGTGTAGTGATAGGACAAGGGGCAATGGATTTAAACTGAAAGAGGGCAGATTTCGGTTAGATATAAGAAAGAAATTTTTCACTCTGAGAGTGCTGAGGCACTGGAACAGGTTGCCCAGAGAAGTTGTGGATGCCCCATCCCTGGCAGTGTTCAAGGCCAGGTCGGACGAGGCTTTGGGCAACCTGGTGTAGTGGAGGGTGTCCCTGCCCATGGCAGGGGGGTTGGAACTGGATGATCTTTAAGGTCCCTTCCAACCCTAACCATTCTATGATTCTACTTCGGCAGAGCGTTAGGCTCCAATTTAAGAAAACACGAGTGCCTTTCAGCAACGTATTTGGAAACATAATCAGGCTGTGGAGGGGAGCTAAAAATCTAGAACCAGCAACAGCTCCAAAGCCTCACTGCACACAGGCACGAACCCCAGGGCCAAGGCTCAGAGGTGAGGCCAGGACTCAGAGAGACCTCCCTCCTTTCCAGCGCTCAGGAGATGAGCCACAAAGCAGAAAGTCACCCTTGCCAACCACTCACACTGAACGCTTACTCTCCTGCCCAGATGAGAGGAGCAGAACTCGCCCAGTCCCTCTTCTGAGAAATGCCAGAGCTGATGAATTCAGTTCTCCTTGGCTGCCTTCGGCGCTGTCAGGTGGCCTCCCACAGCTACCACGCAAATTACGGCAATCTCACGTCAATTTGACTTGCAAGACCAAAAAACTCCACGTCTTCAGAGAGATGGCAGAAGGGCGAGATTATGAGGCACTGCTACAGTGTGAAAAGAACAACTGTATTTCTCAACACTTAAAGGAAAGAATCCGAGTGCCAGCACTTTGGGAATGAAGAGAACATGAACAGAAAGGCAAGAAATCTTCATTTCAAGTAAGGCTCAGTTAAGACAATTAATGGTGATGTCTCAGCACCCGAGCTTGCTGAAGAATTCTGCTATAAATCAGGATTAATGGATTGTGAATAATATCCTACAGCAATTACCTTTAATCAATAATCTTAATATGAATTACGAGGGAAGCATCAGGGAAAAAAACACAGCAGAAGAAAAATCAAAGGTTTGTTCCCACCTGCACTCCAAGCTGTGCTTCAGCTCTGCACCACAGAGGGAAGGGGGCAACAGCACAGGATATCTAATAAAAGATCCTTAACACCACAGCAGCAAGCTTGGCAGAAACACTCAAGCTAAGAGGAACCGAAGCCAGGTCCCCTTTTACAACCAAGATTTTTCCCTCTGATGCAAAAGGTTTTCTGCTTTCCAGGCAAAAAATTTGCCCAGGATGCTCTCCGCTCTGCAGTGGGTTACGCTGACCCCCTTGCACCTTCATGGCACTCGGCAAACAGGCACCCACGCACCTGGGCACACACATACGCGCCCACTTAAATATTCCTGACCCATCAGGAATGTAACTGCCAGGGACCTACCACCAGGAACAATTAATTCTCAGCTCAGACCTATCCCCGCTCTGACATTACGATCCTTGAAGTCTGCTTGAAGCGTGCCACAAACTAAGACAAGAGGCTCCTGTACCCAGAAGTGCCGATTCAATCCCGGCAGCCTGTGCTCATACGCAGGAGATCCAAGTCCCATCTGTGGGGTCCGTCAAGATTTATTACAGTTCCTCAAATACAATGACTCCCAGATTGTACAGAGTTTTCCCCACAGTGCCAACTCCAAAAGAGTTTGGAGGTAATACCCTTCTTCCCCTCGTTCTCATGGGGAGGGAGAAAAGTTTACGGCAGTTTGTCTTGGCTCAAGAGTTTTCTTGGTTCAGCATAAGCTGCTCTGCCCTACGGTTAAAGCAGCAAGCAGCTTGTTGCACCTGGCCGTCACCCAAGAGCAGCTCACAAAGGGCAGATCGATGCCTTATTGCCCCCAGTGCAAGTGATTTCTCCACTAAAAGCCAACGGGCATCTCCAGGAAAAGCTACATTCCCTACTCCAAGTTTGCAGAGAGTAGCTCAGCACCGAAGCACTGCAGACCTGATGTTATGGGACACTTGTCACCAGATCTTTTCTCGTCACCCAGTACCGTGACAACGAGTTTTAAATACAGGCTCGATTGAGTTTAACTTCCTTCCAAAAGGTCCACACTCATCTAACTGGTACATGTTCCACATTCGGAAACGGGCTCTCGCACAAACCCACCGCGTATGACGATGCCCAGGAGCGAAACGTTTAATACTGAAGTATGTTAACAGCAGCTTCGTGGATCAGGTTAAATACAAATGGTTTCACTTAGGACTAGATCAAGTACCACTTCATAAAAACCAGCTCTCCCAGCCTGATCTTCAGAGCGAGCTCCTGAGCAGCTGCAGCTTATGGCTCTCCAAGTTATTACCAGCCATAAATTAAAGCAGAGTTTTCTGCACTCAGACTAACTCCTAGTGTTCCCAAGTCCAAAAAACCACTAGTGAACAATGCAGTGCCATATTTGATTATTCTCCCTGTTGTGGCAAAACCCTAAAATTCCTACAAAAAAAACCCCAGCAAGTGAGTTAGGATCACAAAAGGGATATGTATTGGGATGCAGATGCCAGATTTGGGAACAACCGGATTCTCTATTAACATGATACAAGAGTTTTGAGGACAGACTGAAAACAAAGTGAATTTCAGCAATAAAGCCCTTGTATCAACACAGGGGAAAGCTCTGGAAACGCATTAGCAGAACTTAGGAAGCTGGGGAAGCCCTCTTTTGTGAGCACGAGGTGAATTCCAGGTGAGCTCCCACTTTCTAACACAAATGGGGTGAACCATCTTCCGTTTCTCCTCTCCATGACATTTTCTCTAAAGGTAGAGATGCCCAGGAATTTGAAATCTCAAAATCCCACTAACAACGTGATTGAGAGTATTAACAGGAGAAGTGCATGGAGCAGTTAAAGAAAGAAGAACATTCACACCCTATGAGCTCTTCCCATCTCCAGGAAGTCTTCAGAAAAGGAAACGAGGAAAAGGAACAAGATGGTTCCCAGGAAGACTGGAAACCCGAGGCAGACCTCAAGGCTTCTCCATCCCACAAAGTCATGCCAGGGAACCCTCTAGCAGCACCAGGAAAAATCATGGGGGAAGACCAGAAGGGACTTGACACGTTCAGAGGACTGTCCGGATCACGTTCCCGGAGAAACCTCCACCACAGCTCATGGTAATGCACCTCAGAGTAAAGAACGCAGGCTCTGACCCAACTATCTTCTCAACTCAGACAGATGATTTTTTCCATAAGGCAAGTGTTGCAACTAAATCCCAAAGGAACCCCATTCCAAACACATCAGCAATTAATCAGCTGTCTCAGATCCAAAAAGATTGCCCCTTTGGAGACCCACAAGATTTAAGGAACCCAGTTGTGCCCAGAGCACAACGAACCTCCCCTCCTGCATTCAGAGCTAGATGGGGCCTGGTGCTGGATCCTGCAGCAAGCCCAGGTAGCTCCCAGGAAGCAGAAAAGCTCCAGGTCTTCAGCAAACTGAGCACAGCTTCAGGAAGCCCCAGGAAAAGAGGATCAAGAATTTGGAGCAAGATTTCCACAGTGAAGGTGACCAGACTGTTCACAGCATCTCCTGCGTGTTTCTCCCAGGATAGCTATGTTCACATCCAGGATTCCCATCCACCTCTTCCATCGGCTACTGAGGTAAAACTGTGCGGAAAACACTCCTGCGAGCGCTCAGGACTGCAAACACACAGTCAGCATTCACAGGGAAGACCCCAAACCCCTCACCTTGTTTTAGTTTACTTTGTCCAGATGAATTCCTCTATGCCCAAGCTCTCTGTCACTGCACTCTAATATTCAGATTTGCAGGAGAACGAGCAGGTAACGGATAAAGACTTCGACGTTCCTGATTCTAGTGGCAATCCAGTGGTTCATACTGGTACGAGCAGTCTGCCTTGTTTCCACAGCACAGCACAAGGCTACACCGTGTGTATACGGGGTCAAGATGACAGAGCTACAAAACCAGCCTGTAACACATCACATGTGCTAAAATGTTTAACAAAAACACAACCAAATCCCTTTTCAAGGCACTCCGCTTGCTCCTACTAGTCTAGGTGACTTAACAGCCTTCCTGCTTTTGTCTCTTTATCATCTCAGTATACTAATTTGACTTTGTGTCAAATATAGCCAGCATAAAAGTCAAGAGAAAAAAGCAAAATCCAGATACGAGTCGGGTTTCAAACAGATAAGTTCAAAAGCTTTACCTTAAGACCACAGAAACTAGAAAGGAGTCCTGAGGACCTGAAGATAAATTATCTTAGTCCCAAAACTATTAAGAGAATTTTAATGACAGTTAAGTATCAAAAATATTTAGATGATGATCTGGAAAGCAAGCTTATTTTCAAATATCAGTTCAGAAGGGGTTGCTAGGAGAGAGACAGAAGGGAATTTTTCTGCAGCTGATCACAGACTCCCTGTACAGTGCCTGAAATGTGCCAGAAGCGCAAAGGCCACCGGTGCCACGTATTAGCACTACAGTAACATCCAGAGCCCCCATCAAGATCAAGGCTCTATTGTTCGGGGTTGAGCTCGTAGGAAATTGTTTCTTCAGTCAGAATGAAAAGTGATTTAAAGCATTTTGCCTCTTCTGTGTTGGGACAAAAACCTTTCAAATCTGGAGAGTGAGAGACTGCCCAACCATCAGTTAGAAATGGGCTGGCCACTGTGGATTTGCTTGTTCCAGGGTTGAGTTCCCAGTCTCTCATCCTTGTGCGGGGCCACCCACCACCATAGCACTGGATTTCCCTTGCAGTAATAAAAAAATTTGTTAGGATATCACTTCACACCCAGATCTCCCAAAATCCCAGATGAACATCGCGGTCAACAGATGGCTAGTCTGTTTGCAGGGTTGAGTGGTTTTTTCCTGGCAAACATTTAGCCTTAAAAAAAAAAAAAATCCCTTCGTTAAGTTACTTTAAAATTAACATACGTTACAAACTTGGGTAAAGCAGTTTTCCAGCTAAAAATATTTCACTAAAAATATTTTTACAAGCCTAGTGACACAAGTAGCCACGAGCACCCTGCCCCAAAGGGGCAGACAAAGCAGAAGGCTGGAATGCCCAGGGAAAAAAGAAAGTTGTGTATTTATCTACATTCATCTCAATACGAGTTTTAGATAGGTCGATGGTCATTACACCAGAAAGCAAATTCCTGCCTCCTATGGATCTCTGCCATGTCTCCTCTTACTTATGGAGACTCGTGTACAGCTACCCTTCCAGGTGAAGAACCTCACCAGAGAAGACATTCTGAATTCGAGAGAAAATGGTAAGATCACATCTGTGTATATTTAAAAAAAAAATAAAAAATCATCCAGCTCTGCTACCTAAGCAGCTGAGAACCTATCTTTGAGGAAATAACTCGCCACCTGCATGTTTTGTGACAAAGCTATGATTAATAGAGCTGATCTTTCCCTTCACAAAGAGCTTTGCGAGCAGCGAGCGCTGCCGCACCACCCGTGCGACGGAAACGCGGCCGCCCGCGGTACGGAAAGCGCCGCTCTGCTTCTTCGAGGCATCAGAGGTGTGAATTCTTCTGAAGTGTTTGCAAGCAGAATTTTGCAACAGAAACAGTCTCTAATATTGGGACCGATGGGTATTCGTGTTTATTTTCCCACCAAGGCGAATGAGTTCCGCCCGAAGGAACACTCCCAGAACCTACAGCCATCTGTAAGGAGCCCTGTGATGCAGCAGCGTTACCGGTTATGCTGCTGCGTGGCAGCAAAAGGGCAAGTTCAGCTCAGGGGCCACCTTGCCTCCCAGCCTTGCCCCCTCTAAACTCCTTCCCTTTATCTGCTACGAGTTACCCAAGTTGTCACTTGCACACGTGAAGCCACAGCCGGCACCAAAGTCCTTTTGATGCTTTAAGCACCAGGAATATTTATTCTTATTTTCCCCCAAGTAAAACTCATAGAATCATGGAATGGTTTGGGCTGGAAGGGACCTCAAAGATCAGCCAGTTCCAACCCCCCTGCCATGGGCAGGGACACCCTCCACTACACCAGGTTGCCCAAAGCCCCATCCAACCTGGCCTTGAACACTGCCAGGGATGGGGCAGCCACAGCTTCTCTGGGCAACCTGTGCCAGTGCCTCAGCACCCTCAGAGTGAAAAATTTCTTTCTTATATCAAATCTAAATCTCCCCTCTTTCAGTTTAAATCCATTGCCCCTTGTCCTGTCACTACAAACTCCCTGCCCTTTACTCACATTTAACTTTCTTCACGCTCCTCCGTCTATCCCTGTGGCGCACCGGAAGGAAAGACACTTAGTCAGAAGCAAAAAAGGTTATAAACAAAAAAAAAGCTCCTGTGATCTCCTCCAGGAGCAAGAGGCAGCACTTTTTAGTCATCCTGTTTGGTGCAAAACTTCTTTAGAACTCCAGGCTAAACTCACTCAGAGTATTAAAATCCAGAGGTTTTCCCCCAAGCTAATGATTCTCACCACCACAGGGAACCAGTTTCCTGGCCCGAGCAAAGGGGTTTTCTAGCACCAGAAAGAGGTTCGCCATTTGCCAGGGATGTTGTGTTGCACAATTTCAGGGGTCGGTAGCCCCGTGGTCTGCCCCAGCCCCAGGAGGGGACGACACCACCAGGACAACCTGCAGTTTATCTTCACATACCTGGGGCAAACCTCCATCTTCCTTCGTCTGAACTGGGGTTGCCCAGGAATCCTACAGCTTTGAAAGACACAAAACTCACTCAAATCCTACAGTGTAAAGAAGGAGCTCACCTCTTCTTTACCAGATTTGAACGGACTGAGACGAGAAATCACATGAGAGAGAGCATTCTTCAGTTGTTCTGCACACACCCTTCGCAATTTCACATCAAGGATGGCAAATTTCCCAAGATAAACAGCCCAGTCACCAGCAACCCCAGCAAAAGGCACTTTCCTAGTGCAGCCACGTGTACTGAAAGGCACCTTGCGGGTGCAATCAGGGGTTTTGGGAGAAGGAATTGCTGCTCCAGCAAACCCTTCTGTCTGGCTTGCTTTCTTTGGAGCTCTTGATGATTTACGTCTGGCCGCTCTCCACTAAACTTCGTGCCAAGAAACTGGAGTAATAAGGAAAAAGTGGAAGGAGAAGCCAGCTCTCCCCAGAAGGCACTTTGCATACGAGTTGCCTGCTATGAACTGATCACAAACTAAGTCAGCATTTTTCCGACTTTCCAGTTTCAAACCTGGTCTTCCCTCATCGGGAATGAAGGGAATCACCACCAAAAGACAAAAAGGTACATCTCGTACCATGCTGGATTGAGTAATACAGCCCTTTTCCTTCAGAAAACAAATGAATTCATTGCCCTCCCCGACTCTGTGCTGTTCCCTTGAAAAGCTTCAACTTGTTTAGGAGAGGAGACAGCAGACAGATACATATTTTTTTTTCTGCCGTAGAGAAAACAGATTGGAATAAACTCGTTTAAAACTGTTCTCCAGCTTCCACTGGATGGGCCAACATTTAATTGCAGCGGTGGCACCAAGAGCTCCTTCACAATCAGATTAGATGGGAACACAATCAGTGCCATTTCGACAGTAGATAACGAACACCGCAGCCAAACTCCAGCTTTGCGGTGCGGTTTGCCGTGCAATCCGTTGGCGTTTACAGACAAGGAAGACCACAATGTTGAGAACATGCATAGGCCCAGGGTGACACCACCTGATTTGCATCACAGCAGGGCTTTGCTTGCGAGATGACTGTGTTTTGGTGCTACACGTGGTGCTGGTCAGTCCCAGGAGCAGCATGCTGGACGGAAATAGCTTCAAACTGCTTAGAACTGTGTTGCTGAGGTGCTGCTTGAGAAGGGCCGGGAGATGCATGAGTCAAGTTGAGAAGAAGCTGGCATACAAGATTTTTCAAGATGAATGGAAGAGACTGGACTTGATGAAAAGGAATGAAGTTGTGATCAATAGAGCTTAGATGACATTCCTACGCATGATTCTATGACTGTAACGCAACATGCCATTGTCTCCACAAGCACAATATTTCTTCGAATCTCCATAAAAGAGGACACACTAGAAACCAAGAGAATTTAAGTGCAATTAGTCCGTAACGATAAGCAACTGTCAATCAGCAAACCCCTGAAATGGATCCTAGCTGGACATGACTGCACAGTTTGAGGAAGGCACCCTACCAGAAAAGACTAGCAAGGAAGACAACATACAGAGCCATGATTCAGGAGCATAAGGTCCTGGGCTTCTCCAGGATAACTGGAGAGCTGAAAATCATCCCTACGATGCGATTGCATTGGTCTCCTCTGACATGATGCCTGAGCCTCCCAGAAGAGTTCAATACAAGTTGCTCACCTGGCATGAACAAAGCAGAAATAATCAGGAACCGGCACTCTCAGCCAGCCACAGAATTCACTACGCTGACATTCAAAGTCAGTCATGGGGGAAACCAAAGCCAGATCCAGAAGCACCAGAGATGACAGCAGTAGTAATTTCCATGGCCATGCATCTGCCTGTAAGCTAAACCACTAGATACAATATTTGCATTGCTACAGCTTCCATCAAGAGAAGTTTGTTACCATGGTGATTGTACATATTGGTAGGAGCAGAACATTTAATGTACAAATAATAAACTTCTCAAACAAGCGAGAAATTTCATGTGCATTTTAAGTGAAATATCAGAAGGAAAAAATACAATCATTTCTTTTTCCAGTTGCGTTGGCTACCGTTGATTTCCTCTTTCCGAGGATTCAAGAAGTGCCAAAACGCTCCAGAAAGAGAAATCGTGGTTACAAAACCACAGCATTGAGAGAGGGAGCCCAAACGGTTGCTAGACCTGACACCAAGCCTGAGATGTAACTGCGTTTTGGGGGCTGCGCCCCACCACACGTTTTACAAGAACACACCAGGTCTGTTAAAAGCAAAATACTTTTCACGTGTTCATGCAGGTGGAATGTTTCACTAATTTAGACTTCCCGAAGACGTATTATCTTAAGATGTGGCCTCTTCCCTCAAGTGAAGTTTGTTTTAGGTTGCCGTAGAGTTTTCTGAAATGCTTTTTCACTCCAAGGAACCTACACAGTCATTTAGAAACTGCAAGCATGTCAAGCCACCTCAGCAACAGCGACACGAAACCCCAAACGTACAAACAACCATCTCCTCAGGCTGTAAAGCCCTTGGGATGTAACACATTCGTAAGTCAAAGCAGACAGATGCAGAGGAGGTCAGCAGCTGAGCTTTGACAAGTTTTTATTTAGGAAAAAAAAATCTAGAAGTATCTCAAGTTCTTGATTTTAAAAAATCAAGAGGGGAAAGAGGAAGTGACAAAGTAAATCTTTTCTCTCTGGTAAATTCAGAGTTATATTCTGTTCAATATAAGCTTAATTTTCCATGGCATGGAATAGTTACCAGTTCTGGAACCAGAGTCCTCATCCTCTTTGCTCCCCTTTACCAGGATCTTTTCTTGCCTGCAGGGGATGCTGAATCGGGCCACAGAGGCTCGCCGAGGGGATGCCCATACACTGCACCGCCTTGGGCTACCTCGTAACGCCGAACTGAGAAAGTGTTAAATACGGGAATCCTGAGAATTGTTTTAATAAGCACTTCACACCGGGATGCCTCTTCAACAAAAATCCTGAAAGTCCTCTCTAAAAGAGGCTTTGCACAAACAAACTCAAACTTGAACTATTAAAACGTCGGGGGGGGGGGGGGGGGGGGGGGGGGAGGAAAGACATTTAAAGTCCTGTTTAGGATCCCTTGGAATGAGGATAACGTATCACGACAGCTCTCCATGACCTGCCAGCAACTTAATTCAGTGGGATTTTTCCTTTTTCTGTTTTAAGTGTACAGGCACAACAGAGGTGAGACTCACCAGGAAGCGCTGGTTTAGCACAAAAACCCTGGCAGCACACCACGAGCTGGTCCGTGTGATAAGCATTCGCGACAAGAGCGAGACAGTGAGCTGCTCGGGCTGCCTTTCCAACACTAAAGGGTTTGGCAACGTGACTGGGAAGATACCTGTGGGGCACCTCCTCAGATGTATCGCTCTAAAACCAGATCCATGGAAGAGGTTTGCTTTGCTGACCTTTGCTGTAAAGCTAACGGAGCCGACAGCTGGAGCGGAGTCTCCGAAACATCGGAGCAGAAACAAGAGGCAGAGCTGCTCCGTAAGCACCTCTTACACCAAGGATACGGAGCTGTCTACAGCGTAGCCTCGTTATGCAGAGCTCCTTCCAACCCCACACCAGCGAGAGTACACGAAATACTTAATGATGTATTTCTTGCTCGTTGAGGTCACACATGCACTGAGTGGTTTTTTTTTTTTTTTTTAAGGAATTTGTAAACGGTAATTTTCAGAATCGAGACAGCAACAACTATTTGAAACGCCAGCTAGAGCAAGCTGTGCTTAAACTGGAAATAAGACTCAGAGCCCAGAGCAAGCATTGAAGTGGACAGTGCCAGTGAAAATTAAGCAGCACTGGTCCTCACAAAGCTTCTTCAACTTAAAGCATTCGAGAACAATTAACGTCCTGAGCTTATGTGCTTAATATCAAAAATCCTAGTAGTGAACTGCCACGCATCCGGCGTTTTCTGTACCAACCAGAAGGGCAATAAGGTGTCTCCAAGACATTTTGGAAATTATTTCTCCCTCTAAAGAACAGGGCACGACTGACATTTGTTTGTTACAGAATATTTTGCTACTCGAGCCAGAAGCTCCAGCGTTTCTGAGCCTTCCTGGAGAAGGGTTATTATCTGCTACTCCTCAAAGAAACGAGCTTTAAAACAAATCTCAGAAACCACTGGTATTTCTGCAGCATGGTGTCCCTGCCCATGGCAGAGGGGCTGGAACTAGATGATCTTTAAGGCCCCTTCCAACCCAAACCATCCTATGATTCTATGAAATAAAAGCAAACTGAATTTGGAAATTAAGCCAGAGATTAGTACAATTCCCTTGACCTAAAGTAACACAGGGGAAAAGCAATTGTGTGGCATCAATCCAGATTCCCCACCACCCGTAGCAGCCCAATCTGAAGTAACACATGATGCTCTACCAGATACAGGTGTTTGTTTCAGGGTGCATCACACCCCGAGGGACCTGTGGATTTCTGTTCCTTTCAAACCACTTTATTAGAAACACGTTTTTTCAAGAACAAGTTAAATTCTGCTCTTCTGCTGATTCCCAGGTTCAGCAGACAACGTGCAGAGCAGGTGGAAAATCACCAGGATGAACGTCGCCCTTGGGGCTGTCTACCTCTTACCTACACAAAGGGGCTTCCACCGACACGGCCACTAACAAAACGCTGTCATTAGAATCATAGAACGGTTTGGGTTGGAAGGGACCTCAAGATCATCCAGTTCCAACCCCCCTGCCATGGGCAGGGACACCCTCCACTACACCAGGTAGCTCAAAGCCTCATCCAACCTGGCCTTGAACACTTTAACTACACTAACACATTAACCAGTCTGTTGATGCAGCACCCACACCTTGCAAGGGCACGTCCGGACCCGGCGATGGGCAATCCAAGGGCAGTACGCCTTTTATAGATCCCTCGCAAAAGCACGAGGATCAGGTTTGTCCTCTTCTCCCTGCTACAGCAAGGAGTCCTGACAGAGCCTGCCAGAACTTCTGCAGGGATCAGATTTGCTTCTCCCCTCCTCAGTTTTGTTAAAAGGCATCTCAGGAGCAACGTTTTAAAGGAACAGCTCAGACAGGGTCTTACACACAATGTTGTTGGGGGTTTTTTTAAGCCAAACAAACGACCTGAGCGGGAGATGACTTTACGCTGTATCTGAATCACAGAACTGGTGAAGTTATGACAACCACAACCACAGTTTCCAACACAGACCATACACTGTTTTCTCTCAAACCAAAGCAGAAAAAAAAAAAAGTGATTTAGGACCAAGACCTTGGTTACACACTGCAGTCGAAGCCCACAGACACTGTTTTCCCTCTTTCTAGGTCACCTGCAATATAAAACACCCAACAGTCCCATGTACCAAGAAACTGCAGCTCCATTTTGCTGAAAGGAAAGGTGTAGGAGCTTCCTGCGTGCCACGGCTTTGTACACAAATGCCTACAACGATCCAACACGCCATTGTCATCGCTATTAAATCAATTATCCCCTTTATTCTTACTCTGTAATGAGAGCAATGGGGCACTGTGGCCTGTTCAGTGCTTCCTGTAAACAGACGAGGCAAGTGGTTTTGATTTTGTTCAGTCCTGTTGGCCACCTGTATTTAAAGGTTTATTTATAAGGATGGATCCATCACTCAGCCTTCTACCTACTCCGAGTCAGGTCAGCTTCCACTGTGCCTCTCGGGATGGAGCAAATACCGACAGACACACATTCCCAAGGTTAGACAGAGCGTCGATACGTGCTGCTTCCCATCCATCACGCCACTAACTCTAACTGCAAACATGGCATAGTTTGGTCAATCACCGAACCATCTGTATAAAGTTCACTTCTTTATCACCCTTGGAAATTTAAGAAGCCAGGCTGCTGCTTCTGTTAGTCTCTGCGATTCCTCTCGCGTCCAGTTCCTACCATCGGCTTTTGCACCAAGAAGTGAAACATTCGCCTGCTGACGAGTATTTCTAAAAGTCTCGAGCGCTTCCGAGGGGTTTTTGGCCTTTCCCAAAGGATTAACTGCACAGGATTTTCCTGACGTTTAAGGTATAAGGATACATTGTGTTCGGGAGGAAGACATGAAAGAGCCATACTTGGAGACTAACAATGATCCCCACACCAGCTTCCTTGTGCAACGGAAAGGCCGGCTTTAGGGACGCGGCAGAAAGGTTGCCAAGGAAGGAGCCTGACAAAGAGTTTGGGGCTTTGTTTGGAGATGTGAATGCACCAGCAGGCTGGAGCTCGCCAGCCATCCACAAAACCGCGGCGAGGCAGAGCCGGGGTGGCACCGGTGCCCGGAACGGAGGGTGCCCTCACCCCGGGACACCCGCCACGCTGCATTCAGTCATGTCAAATACTCTTTTTTTTTCTTTTTTCTTCTCTCTTTTTTTTTTTTTACAGTTTCCAAGTTTTGAAGACCAGGCCTTCGCTCAGCAGCTGCACCAGAAGCAAAAGCAAGTGGCCCAGGCTGTTTCTCAAGCGCCATGGCTTCCTCCAGCTACGCGAAGCCTCCGATCTCCGCATCTCCTGGGGAGGCAGGGGCTCGTTAAAGCTGCTCTGGCACAAGCAACACCACCACAATCAGAGGAAGGGAAAAAGTAGGGTTATTTTTTTTTTTAATAACATGACCAGCAGAACAGCAGAGGGTGTTGCTAAAACATAGGAACACATAGTCCTCGCTGTGGCCAGGCTGCTTCCTCTGAAAGCACCTCTGAGCTGCACAAATGGAAGGGCTGGAGAGAGAGTGGGAACTTTCCCTGGAAGGTGCTCTCACAGCCGGCCGTTTTAAAGCTCTTGGAAGCAAAGCTTCCTACGCAGCAAGAAGCATCAAATCCACTTTGAGAGGAGGACCAGGACAGAGGAGCAAGTTTGCACCTGCTGAAGTCAGGAGCTCCTCATCACCCAACCCTTTAGCTTCTGATCCAAGAGCTTGTTCTAGCACATCTGCTCAGGCTTAATTATCCCCCTTCCCTCTCAGCTCCCTAACGAGAGGCACATCAGTTATCTGAAGACGGAGCCCAGGGGAGTTTTCCAAATTAGCCATCCCAATTTATGTCCACATATTTCTGTTAGCTGCAGGAAGAACACTTCCTCGAGGTTTCCTGCAGGAATAACAACACCTGAAGTTTGTTACGTGGATCAAAAAAAAAAAAAGCCAATTTAAAACTGAACTTTGTAATCAAGTTTTGCATAAATCACCGCAACACAAGCCACACTATCGATATAAATGCTATTGTTAATCACTGCTATTCCCAGCTTTTAGACTGTGTTATTGAGCTTTGGAGAGTGAAGGCAGTGCTTTCTTATAATTAGTTAAATTCAGCTGAAACAGAAGATTCCTTGACATCATCTGTTTGGATGCCCATTATAGAAGGGACAAAGGAACACTACTGCAACTGCACTAAAAACTAATTAACACAGCTTAGTCGTTAGTGGGTGCAGCTGCCTGAAAAGTGGGATTTTTGTCACCGAGTTTGAAGTATCTCCTCCTTCAGAGATGAGCTGAAAAAAAACCCAAAGCTTACACCACTGCAGAACAAAAAGCCTAGTGCTGACCTTCGCCAGATGCTCTGAATTACAGGCGACCTCCGGCAGACCCAGCAGAGTTTCAAAGACACACATTTATCACAGCCTTCTTTAATAAATCAGAATTAAGCAGACTTGACACTCTTTGAGCCATTTTGGATGACAATACTACTAATCCGCAGAAAACCCCCTAATTAACTAGTGTGCTACTGCAAATAAACAGAATCCTGAAACAACCAAGGAAGTTAAAATGAAAGACAGCTTGGAACTGCAGAACCAGGGCACTGTTCCCAGTAGCCTCAAAATTTTCCCTTGTACTGTCAGTGACTTATTTTTCCCCCTCTTTACTCATTGCTCCCATCTTGACAACTTTAAGAGATGTGGGGCTCGAAATAAAGGAGGTGGGAACGTTCTCTACATAAGATGTATTTTAAGGTTAATGAGGAAAACGCTTCCCCTTTTGCTCCGAGCACGAGCTGTTCCTACCCCTAAACCAGCACAGATCTCTGGCAGCAACCAGAGTCCAGCTTTTGGGCCACGGAATGCAGCCAACCGATACACGGGCAACCAAAATCTGGACAAGTCTCTCCTTTTATCTGCCCAGAGCCACTGTCAACACAGACTTGACTCAAGCCTGTCATCCATGGGATGGGAAGTTCCATATTCTGTCACCAGCTCAGCAAACTGTGCTCTTCCCTAAAACTCTCTTTCCACTTCGCATGGTGTTATTCAGGAACTTGGCAAGCAAACCTCGGCGGTGTACCTGCTCCGTGTGATTAAAAACGGTCCAGGATTTCACCCCTCGTCTTCAGCAGATGTACGACTGGTTGTAGTGCACGGCCCAAACAGATAGCCCAGAAACAGGGACTGGGCAGGAGGCTGGATACACTTCTGGCTCATATGCTAAATTTAGTCCAGTCTGGTAATGACCTAAAAACAGTTGATGTGGGGTTTTGTGACTCATGTGGCAGCCTGGTCAGCTCCATTCAGTTCCTAAGAGGAGAAGGTGCATGCTGCAAAGTCCTGATGCCATTTGGGTGACTTCAGGAGAACTGGAGGGTGAGAAGTTGTTATTCACTCACACCTACATACAACGGCTTTGACTGAGCCAAGCAGTTTCAGCTTCTGATCCATCCCATGTCTCTCTGAAGAATTACAGGAACGTTCTCCCCCCGCACCCTGGGTGTTTTACATGCTCTTGTCCACAATTTTTGTGTATTAAGGAAAACAAGCAAGAGAAAACTAGCAGCAGTGACAAGGCACACTTACTCACAGAAGCATAAAACCTTCCAGCTCAGGACTCTCTTTCCTTTAAGGGGCTTTTCTTCTGTTTCAAGCACTTTGTAAAGAAGAGTAAAAGGCTTCAGCGTTGTAGTACCATACACCCAACTGTGAAGCCTTTCCCTGGGTGCTCAGCAACAGATCTCCAGCGGCTATTTGAAATAAAACAAAAGCTACAGAGGATTATGAAGTTCACCTGTCTTAAGACTCACTTCTTGTACCTTCCAAATCCACAGAAAACTGGCGAGAGAGAGTTGCACGCAGAATATCCTGAAGTGTCCTAAGAACACTGAACTTCAGGTGAAGAAACCTGTGACTCTGGAAGCCACCGAGAGGCACAGAGGACAATTTCAGGACTACTAAGCTGTACATGTTCCAAGACTCCTAAAGAAACCACACTAATGCAGCTCTTGACCCTGCAGAATCCTGCTGCACCCCAGCCACGCTGAGCAGGAGGCCCTTGTGAACACATAAACTGAAGTCTAAAAAAAGGAAACGACATCAAATGCAATATTCATCAGCAGAGGACTAAAACTTTTGGCTCTAACAAGACAGAGATGCTGGTTCAGACTCAAACTAGCCGGTTATAACTTCAGCTGTTCTCATATACAATCCCCCACTTGCGCAACCAACTCATGGCGGAAAACAGTCTGAGGAGGAAACAACGTGCACAACGTTGAGAAGAGGCACCAGCAGCATCCGGGCTCTCTCGAGGCAGCTTTGCACGACAACCTCAAATCACCTTTGCCAGAACCCCCACGCAGACAACCACCCCACAAAACCCACTTCTTGCTATGACTAAACAAGCGTAACAGGCAAATCTTTGCTTAACTGTGAATCTTTTTCCAATGCATCACGTTGAAGCGATGAAAGATTTTTCTTTTTCCAGAGAACTGATATTTAAAAAGCTACAGCAGGTCAGTCTGAAGGGCCAGATTTTCAGCGGGCACCTGAGCATCTGCACAAATCGACACGTGTCTGCAGGAACCGATGTGAAGCAGCTCAGGGCGAGGAGCTCCCGCGTTGGCATTTGATCATCCCGAATCCTAATGCAAGAATCTAATCCTCTGGCTTTACCGGATGCTGAGAATCAAACCCAATTCTCTCCTAAACAATCTATACTCTAAATCTGTAAAATTGAGTTTAGCAACAGAGGACAGGCAGATGGTTTAATTGTCCAGTGCAGGACTGAATACCAAGTTCATTTCAGTGGGTCAGCAAATGTTCTTATTTCTTTCAGAGCACGTTTACGGCACGCTTTTAAGTGCAAAATAGTACCTTCTGATGCAAAATAAGTGCAAACTAGTACCTTCTGATGGATGCAAGGGCTTAACACTGTGAGTACATTATTGCCAACCTTTTCCATTTCACGACATTTTTTGTTTCATTTGGCAAGATGCAAGTCTCAATATCGTGCCGGGGAAATTCAAGCCAGTGACTGATAATCAAAGCAGAGTTCACAGCTTAAACGACTTGCTGAAGCTACAGGAGTATAATTTTTTCAGTCTTGCACTTAACCACAACTAGTGTTTTCAGATATGCCCCCGCCAGCTCTGTGCTTTTCTCTACATGCAAAATGCACTACTTTTGCCTTCTGCAAAGGCAGCAGAGCCTGGATGGCTCTTTACCGGCGAAATCTCCTCCATCTTGATGGAAACAAGGCAAGTATCTAAACTCACCTTTTCAAGGCAACCTTCTGGTCATGCTGCCAACATCAAACAAAAGAAAACATGGCAGGAACTATGAAGTAATAAAAACCCCTGGGTTATGACTAACATGTAACTTTCTCAGCAGTTGCAAGCACGCCAGAATCTGTTTCAATCCAAGACCTCAGAGCTTTACCCAAAACACATGAGTTCATTACCATGCCCCCAACTTTTAAAAAACTGTGAAAAGCACCGGCTGTGAGCTCGCTTGCCGGGTGCAGTCGCTCCTATCAGCCTCGACAAGGGGGAGTTAACACCTCCCTGCATACCTTCCCTTGCAAGGAACGCAGACTCCGGGACTGAGTTACAAGGATCTGATTTCTGACATCACTTTTCAACCCAGCCTTGTCCCCCTCAGTCTCTCAAAGCCACATTCTCCTCTTGGGATCTAAGTTTACCCCAATAACCGCACACGGATTCCTCCCCTAGGCCAGGAGTATTAAGTTACCTATGATGCCAGGCCTGTTAAACAAAACACTGATCATCTACCTTCCTTATTTTCACCACTTCCCTCATTTCACAACTGGCACAGTGACGGGTTGAAAGCCTTAAAAGAAAAAGCAGGAGGTGGCTTCCACAGCATCGAGGAGTAAGCCAGTATAACCACGCCGAGCTCCATCGCAGTTAGATTTGACATTATTGCCAGTGTAAGTGCTTCACTCCTAATAGGGCTGTTTGTGTATTTCAGTCGTACAAATCAGAGGATTACACAGCAAGGCCATCCTCAGAAATTTAAAAATTTTGTGGAAATCAGTTGTTCTCGTCCAAGCGAACTGCAACTGCCGAGTATGACGTAGATACCTTCAAGAAGCATGGCCAACGCATCGCTATGGAGGACTGCTCCCAAGTGCCATGGACATGGACACGTTCCTCACGTGGAACACGAGGTCAGCATGAAAGCAGCCCAGTTATCAGGAGGTTTAAAACTTGCCTTGCTCTGCATGCGTTCACGTTCAGCTGTGTTGGCTTCGACGACTTGAGAGGGAAGGTCAGTGAGTTTGAATTAACGGTATCAGACAGAAGAAAAACATAACCAGTTTCATTTGCCTTCAGCAGAAAGGGTTGTGTAAGAGAGCATCAGCTTCCTCCAGCTTTGATTAAACGTATCACCAGGGAGAAATCTCTCCCTACCCCTAATAAAGACAGGAGGAAAAAAAAAAAAAAAAAAAAGAGGACTTTCCCCAAACAAAAGAGCTTGGGAACAGCCAGGACATGAAGGCATGTTTGGGATTGCATCCATCACCAACTCCATGCCACGTTCTCTTCCTTCAGCATTCAAAAGCACGAGGCTCCTCTCAGTGCAGATTCCCAAGGCTGACACTGGGCTTCGGAAAAGCCAACTGCCTGCCGCTCTCCCAATGTAGTTAAAAATCAAACCCGGTTCTTTTCAAAATAAATAAAAAAAACAGATCTGGCTTCAAACCATTTACACTTGACTAAGCAAGACATAAAAGAGCAGCTTCATTTGCCCCTAAAACCAAGATCATTTTCAACTCTTCAACCACGTCCACAACGGTGATCAAAAACTAAACTACAGCTTGGCAGTACAGTTTAAAAATAGTGAAAAATTTCTTCCTTTTTCAGGGGGTAAGCTTGATAACTGCGTACGCACCTGATTCTGCTCTAAATCCTGCCAGGTTTCAGTCAAAACCTCCAATTCTGTGGACTGCCAGAGTCTCTCCAGAGCAGACATGCTTAAGCTTACCTTCCAACCATACCTTGCTCGGGCTGGGAGCAGGCAGACTGGCCACTATTCATCCTCTCTCAATACCACTCATTCATTATGCATCCCACCACCTCATCCCCTCTTGTTCACCTCCATTTGGATATAGTCTGTCCCAATACAGTCATTATAAAAGGTCCACAGACGACTGACTGGAAACAATCAGCTGTTACACGGAGAGTACCCAAGCAGTCGGGAAGGCAGCAATGATTTGCACATCTATAATTTACATGCAAAGTCCCCTACCACTGCTCTGCTCTCGCAGGAGAGAGCGCTCAAGGCCAGGTGAAAAGCCCACTGGAATTTGGAAATAATGCAAAATTTATCTAATAATCAACTACCAGCTTTTAACCTCAACCTTTCACAGGGGATGACAAATGCCTCCAGGGGAAAGCTCCCCTAAAGGGCAGCAAGTGTCACAAACGCAGACTTTTCCTAACGAAAACATTAACACGAATTTAAAACGTTCATTTTTAAGGGAGTATCACAAAAAAAATTGAAGCCAGGTAAAGCTACAGCCAGATAGTGCAAAGTGTTTCAGAATAATCCACCCAGACACTCTATTTGTACAACCTCAAAGAAAATATTTCACGCTTCTTCTAGCACTCAGTCCAAGGAAAGCAGGCACCAGTGAAATGCAATCATTTCAGGAAAGCAGCATTTGACCCGCTGAAAACGATCGAAAAATCCCATCCTCACTCTGAGTCACTAATACCTAGAAGTCCACACCACCCCCTGCACTTCCCTGCATTTGGAGCACGCAGAACATGTGGGCATGCTCTGTAATTCCCACTTTAAAAGGGATTAGAGCCTACAGACCACCACCACCACCTCAGTTTAGAAACGACACACGCAGATCCACCCCTCTACCTGATTTGAAACACCAAGAAAACGGACTGTGAGTGATTTGGCTTCTCTGGGAAGGCTGAATCAATTTGCTCCAGGGAATAAGTCAAATGATTTAAGACTAGAGGACAGCTCTTGGAAGCTGCAATGGTAACCAGAAAAAAAATAAAAATAAAAAAAGAGTATCTTAGTCCTGAATCCAGCACCAGCCCCAGTTTGCAGAGAATCATTGATGGCTACACAAGCCCAAGAGGCAGTGAAACACCTTTTTCCAAGAGACTAAATCCACCCTCAATCTCAGACAGATCATTATCTGAGAGGTTGAGGAACTGGAAGAAGACGGAGACTGAAGATGAGGAGGCATATTTAGAGGTGTGTGGTCATAAGGCCGAAGGGACTGAGACAGGAGAGGGAAGAGCCTGGCAAAGATTACGCAGAAATTGCCTCAGTGATGAGCAAGCGATCGCCTGTGCTTCTCTGCAACGGTTGACCAGTACTCAAAGTGCATCAGCGTCAAGGAACAAGCAATTCCGAACATCCCAAGAAGGTGGAAAAAGGAAAAAAAAAAAAAAGCAAGGAGGGGGAAAAAGGAAGAAAGGGAGAATCGCATGGTTCTGCCAGCAATAAAACCAACTCGGACCGTTTCCCCGGGATGCGGTAGGAGATCATAGAATCCTAGAATGGTTAGGGCTGGAAGGGACCTTCAAAGGTCATCTAGTCCAACCCCCCTGCAAGGAACAGGGATATCTCCAACTAGATCAGGTTGCTCAGGGCCTCATCCAACCGGGCCTTGAACGTCTCCAGGGATGGAGCATCCACCACCTCTCTGGGCAACCTGTTCCAGTGTTCTACAACTCTCATGGTAAAAAATTTTTTCCTAATATCCAACATGAATCTACCTCCCTCTATTTTAAAACCATTACCCCTTGTCCTAAGATCCATCACACAGGGCGTTTTCATCTGCAAGCTCCCTGCTGGAATCCACAGGCACCGGCACACAGGCTGCATGAACCTGGTGGAAACCAGAGACGGCAAGGTCGTATGATTCTTCAGTCACGCGAGCTCTGTTTTAGCGAAGAAAAACAAAGAGCAATGCTCTATGTTCATTATTCCAGAAATACATGGACAAAATCCACAGGGAAACGCAGGGAGTGAAAGGAGGGAAGCTGAATGCACACAATAAGACGCACAATGAAACGCTCAACTCCTATACACACACCCACTTCTATAATTCACATTCAATATTTAAAAAAAAAAAGAGTTATTCAGCAATCTCTCGTCTTTGCTGCCAGAATAATGTCCAGAATGGCAGGAGAGCAAAGCAGAAAATCCAAACACCTCTGCCTCAGCACCACATCACCTTCAATTTAAGGAGACAGTAAAACAGACAGCTATTTGGCTGGGAAGCCACCCCATGCAGGAGCCTGTCGCTTTAACTGTGGGCACTCTCCTGCCTTAACGACAACCTGTTATGTGTTTATCCTGGTTATGACTCCGATTAAATCACAGTTTAAGAAGGGCACCAAGTACCAACAGGTGCTGAGAACATTAAGTTATACTGCAACCAGCAATCGCTCTGCACTGGGGCAGTTTCAGATGCACCCTTCCCTTCCTAACAGCCCAATCCCTCCTGCTTTAACGTGCCTGGAAAAAAATAAAATAAGAAAACAATCGAGGAGAAAAGTCTATCAGGACTCTGAATTTAAGCACTCCTTCGCTTTTGCTTGCAAACCTGGAGCCTCCAAGGAGCAAAGTGCCACCACCTTCTCCCAGAGTGACCCAGTGGCGAGGTGAGAGCTCCGCAAGCGCCCGACCCTCCAAAGGAGGCACTCAGCACCTTGCAGGATTTACTCCTTCCAGATTAACAGTCTGCTCAACCTGCTCCAGGTACAACAGGTAGGCACAAGGTAAGACAGCATTTAAGTTGAAGGAGCAATTAATTGATGTTCTTGTAAAAACAAAGTAAGAACACACTCTGGAAAAGCTCACCTCTGCTTTCCATGAGCTCAAGGAAGAAGGCAGCAGCACAACACGGGGCAGCTCCTCCTGCTTGCCATGCAGGTATCAACAAAGCAAGTGTTCAGCAACCTCAAAGTTTTGCTTACAAGCTTTTCATAAGATCGTTTCTTTATGCTTTTTTTTTAAAAAAACATAATTTTAATACCAGTGCACAGCAATAGCCAGAAGCAGGACAAAAGGCAAGCTGCACTTAGATGAAGATTAAATGTAGTATTTCCCTGGCAAATGAAACAATGCAGAGCCTCATGGGGGGCACCTTCTGCTTAATCCTACATATTAAGTCTTCAACAGGGTTTGCAAGAACCACAGCCATGCTCGAAGCCAACATTATTGGCTGCCGCTGCGAAGAAACGCCGGACACGTGGGAGTGCGCTGGGCGAGACGCGGTTCCAAAAGCTTGCCGGGATTTTAAGACAGTTGTGGTGACACTTCAAAACAATCACCTGCTACAAACCCAAGCCTGCCCAGAGCACCGTACAGCTTCACTGGAAAAGACAGAAGAAACATCAAGCACGTCCTTCTAGACGCAGCAGGAGAGAGGGGACAGGGAGACTCTCACCAAAGGAGAGCAGGGACACCATTTTACAAGGCAAGCCACTTGTTTTACTGAAATCCTGCGTGCACTTTTTTTTTTTTTAAACTGTTACTACAGAGCAACAGCCTCCACGATTTGTTTAATCAGCATTTAGTAATCTAATGCCAGTTTAGTCTTAAGAGCTGGGTACCATAAGCATAATCCTAAAGACGACTGCTGTACTTTTCGGAATACTGAATCAAAACCACAATTCAAAACCACAGCTCCGAGTCTGGGGAACGAGACGGAGAAACAGTTAAAACTACCCGAACGCAGCGCGACGCAACAAAGGCTTTATTTTTCTTATTTTAAATAGGGCTGGGATGTCGAGCTAGAACAGGCGCTCTGCTCCACGGCATCTCAACCCAATTCATATTCCCCACTTTCACCTCAACGACTTCCCAATCACACGATTAAGGAGGTGCACCGCGCTCCCAGGTCTGCTCGCCGAGCCCGAGCTCCAGCAGCCTCCGCCACCAAACCGACAAGGCAACAGTGGAAGAGTGAACTTACAGTTCCAGCCAACAGCCCGGCCTTTTAGGGGGGAAAAAAAAAAAAAATCCAGCCACCAGCGGAGACGCCGCATCCAGCTCTAAAAGCAGCAAGATGATACCCTTGAAAGTTGTCATTTAGGCAACAAGGAGGATTCGTTTCTTTTTTTCCTCTGGTCAGTTTGGTTTCGGCAGAACGATCCGTGGATCTAGAGTTCTCGCAATGGTAGGTAGCACTACACGTTCTGAGCCGTGTTTAACTGGATTTTATTTATAAGCCATAACCTGTACCAGTATTTCTGACTGCTTTAGGGGAAGGGGGGGCTCGGGGGGCTCTCCCAGTTCTGAAACGTCTTTGTGCGTTTTGAAGTACCACCACACGACTACCCTCATCCCCGGAGACCTCATTAAAACAGAGCCCCAGAAGTAGAGCAGAAAGAAATCATGGAATCACAGAACGGTTTGGGTTGGAAGGGACCTTCAAGATCATCCAGTTCCAACCCCCCTGTCATGGGCAGGGACACCCTCCACTACACCAGGTTGCCCAAAATACAGCGTTGACATTTTAAAATCTACATTCCGATTCGGAAAAGTTTCCAGAAATGTCTATCCTTTGGGAAAAAAAAAAAAAAAAAAAAAAGGAACAAAAACCCCACCAACAAAACATCATCAAACCCTACCAAAACAAGACATTCCGGCGCACATGCTCTTCCCCTGGGGACAGGCCAAAGAGAACAGAGCCACGTGACCGCCCTATTGCTCAACGGGACTCTTGGAAGGGGTTCAAGCAGGATGATAAGTGCGGTGTAAGCCTATAATGAACACAAAAAGGAATTTATCCCAAATGTAAACCGTGTCCTACCCTTCGCCTCGGCGGAGCAAACACGGGGAGTGTGGCGATTACAAAATACGCCGCAGGTGAACTAAGGAGCTTTGGACCTTTATTCTCCTTGACTCAGGACGAGCCTAAAATTAGAAGGGAGTGCAACGCTCCGTGCGTTACGCTCCTCGGTAGCTCCGAAACCTTCAGCTCTGTAAACTGGTCAGAGCAGGGAGATTCAAACGAAGCCGGGTGCTATTTGTAATTCCTTTCATGCACAGAACACGGTGACACTTCCCTTTTCCAGCCCCCATGCTTAAAAATAGAGCTCGGGGACTCCAACGCCCAGCCAGAAACACCTATCCACAAAAGGAGGAAAATAAATCAGTGGGAAATAAACTCCCGTCCGCCGAGGGGCTGCAAACAGCTCGCCCTGGAGCGCCCCGGCTCGCTCCCCGGCGCAGAACAATAAACCCCGGCTCGGAACCGCCGCGGCCGGCAACGAACAGCCCTACGGTCCGGGGGGGTTGCGGGGTGCCGGGGTGCGTCCCCCCAAGGGTGTAAAGACGCCGTTGGGGCATCCCATCGGCTGGCGGTTCGCTCCGCCCCGGTCCCGGTTTCCGGGTAGTAACAGAGCAGCCAATCCGCGGGGCTGCGAGCTCTGCCCGAGGCCTCTCGCTGCCAACACAGCTCCGAGGCCGCCAGCTCACCCCAAAGCTGGGGGGAACCAGCAGTGGGGTCCCCCACCCCCAGCACCGCTGCAGCCCCCGGGGCGGGGGCGCCTGGGCCAGTGGCTACCTGGAGAGGCTTGGCCATGAGCTGGAGCGCTCGCCGGCATGCCCACGGGACACCCTGCTCTTCCAGGCTGCTGGCAAGGGGTCTCCAGGTGTTTCGGGGGGCTCCCTGCACAGCCACGCTCGCAGGTGGGGTGCAGGCAGTGCCCCCCGCCCTGTGGGTACACAGGTCATAGAATCACAGAACGGTTTGGGTTGGAAGGGACCTCAAACATCATCCAGTTCCAACCCCCCTGCCATGGGATCATCCAGGAAACTTCAGTGAGCGTGGCGGGGGGCAGCAGCCCCCCAGGAAGGGAGGAAGGTGACGCGGATCCCCGCAGCAGGCCCTTCCCCAGCATCCACACAACGCTCAGGAGAGAAACAATGAGTGACTCAGAGTTTCAGCACACAATCGTTCAGGCGATTATTAAACATCAGTTCAACACATTAAGGCACACACGCAGAGCTCCATGTGTCCGCCCCCCCCCCCCCCCCCCCAGCCCAGCCCACCCCCTCGCCAGCCCTAGAGAGCCAAGCAACCTCTCCCCTTCCCTGCTCACAAAGAGGCATCCACAAAAGGACACGGACGTGTTGGGATTGAAAACAGGAAGAATAAAAGGACCCCACTCAGCTCCTAAACCTGTCAGAGCAGGAGAAGGCAGCGGTGTTATTCACTCTGCCCATCACCCCCTCCCTACTCGAAAAGGTGGCCCTTGGCAGGCCATAAATCCATACCATTATTCTCCGTCGGAGACACGGAAAGGGGCTGAAAAGGGAAACTGTAACGAAAATGGCAGCAAAAAGGGAGAAAGGGAAAAAAAAAAAAAAAGAAAACCCTACACAACAACAAAACCCTCAAGCCCTGGGGAGGAGCAGCCTTCAAGCACATTCCTTCAGACGAGCCCTCTCTCCTGTGGTCAGCACCAGGACCCCTCCTTGCTCCCACGTCTGGAACCAGAGCCTTATTTCAGATCAGCTTCCAGGGAGGAAGATTCCCCAGGGAAGCATCTGGGAAGCCTGGGCCTAGCGAGCTGGAGCTGCGCTCACCCCGGGCAGGCGAGGCAAGTCGGGCAGACAAACAAAAAAGGCTGGGGAGGGAGGGAGGAGTGGTGAGGAGTCATCTGACACAGCCAACTTCCTAAGTTTGTTGTCCGCAGGAGAGCGACCGCTCTAACCCTCACCCCTGAAAACACAGGGAAGGCTGTGCCGACCAGAACGAGGGCTTCCCTTTTGGAAAAGCCTTGGGTTCCTTTTGTCAGGGGGCAGAAAGGGAGCAGAGTGGAAGCTACCCAGCGTTGGGAGCAAGGCCAGATCTTCAGGGCTTTCTACCTACCACCACACGGCCCCTGTCGTCGCTAGAAACACAGAGCGAGCAAAGCCACTCCAGAAAAACCTGCTCTTTGTCTCCTAAAATGCTGCGATTGCTGGAGATGCTGGCTACAAATCGAACAAAAAGGGGAAGGAAACAAAAAAAAAAAAAAAGGAGAGAGAGGGGGAGGGGAAAGGAGAGCAGCATCAGGATCAGGTTGGGCCTCAGCCTCCCTCCGGCCCAGACCTCTTTCAAGACTATCCCTAAGAAAGATTTTATTCTCCCCCCCCGCCCCGCCGCCACTAAACAGCTGGAATTCCTGACCCTCCTCCCGGTGCGATTAAGCATCGATCGCGATTGGCGTTGGGCAGAGTATGACATGTGTGTAACTTTAAACCCCCGGATAAAAATAGCTGCGATTCGAGCGCGATCGCTAGTCATTTCCTATTTGCTTAAAAACAAGGCGAAAAAAAAATTATATATATATATATATAAGAAGAGCAGCTTTGCAGAGACAAACACGCAGGCTGCGCGTCGAACAGAAGTTTCCTTCGATAAGCCACAAACAGGAGCGGTGCCACTCCTCCCTGCCCCCCTCCCCGAAGGAAACCACCCCACGAAATCCAAAGAAGTTTATCTCCTGCTGGAAACTAAATCAGACGCGTTTCTCGACCCCCGACAGCGCCGAGTCCGAGCCAGCGGACCCGAGTCCTGCTGAGGGAGGTCCGGGCACGTTCACATCAACATTTCCAGGCACTCTTGTCATTCCTACCCCCTTTCGGCACACACCGCCACCGTGTAAACAAAAACTATTAATAAGACAATCCTAGAATCGAATTCCCAATGATTTTTTTTTCCTTATTTTTCAAATGCCACCCACACTCCAGACCGAGAGAAAAAGGATTCACCGCCCTGTAAAGGGCCAAGAATAAAAACAAGGAGGAAAAATATAAACAGATCTATCCCAGAAGGGGAGGGAGGAAGAAAAATAATAAAGCCGAACCCAACCTGGAGCGTTACATAAACGAGACCTCTCGTGAGACGGGCGCCGGAGCCTTCGCCAACACCCCCGTCACCCAGCCACGGGTCTGCAGTCCTCGAGGGGGCCCCCCCTGCTCCCCCCCAAAATTCAGTCCCTAAGCCAGCACCAGAAGCTTCGTGAACCGCAGGCTGAAAATCAGGGAGTAAGTAATCATAAACACCACAAAAGCCTTTCTTTGGGCTGTGGCTGCTGGAGCTGCTCTCCTCTTCCTCACCCTCCCCCAGCAACTGGGCCGCGAGCCAGGGCGGGGGGGGGGGAGGGTGCAGGGCACCGGGCGGGGGGGGCTTCGCCAAGGTGGGGGGGGGACACCCCCAGGGGCTGTCAAGCCCCAGAAGGGGATAAGCCCCCCCCAAAATAACAGGCCGAGGGGAGGGGGTGGGTCTCCTCCTCAGCGCGGGGGGAGGAAGGCCCTCACCCCGCGGGGAGGGCAGGCCCGAGCCCCGGCTCTGGGGAGAGGCCTAGGCCGGGCCGCGGGAAGGGCCGCCGCTGCCGCCCGGGGGGGTGGGGGGCGACACCGGAGGGGGTTCCCCGGTGCCCCCCCCCACCTCCCGCCCCGGTGCAGGCCCGGCGGAGGAGGCGGGCTCGCCCCGCGGAGGGTGAGGGTGGCGGGGGGTGGGGGGTGGTGAGGAGGGGGTGCGGGAAGGATACAGCTTGACCACGTCGGTATCCATCCGCCTCTTGCCCGGGCTGGGGGAGGACATGGTGGCCGCGGCCGCCCCCGGTGCTCCGGGCGGGCTGTCAGCGCCGCCGCCGCGGACCGGGGACGCCCGGCACCGAGGGGAGCGGGGGGGCGCCGGGCTCCGAGCTGCTGGGACCCCCCCGCCGCTGCCGCCGCCGCCGCCGCCTGCTGCTGTCGCCGCTGCCGCTCTCCTCCTCCTCCTCCTCCTCCTCCGGTGGTGCCGCCGCCGGTGCCGCCGCCCGGGCCCCCCCCGCGCCGCCTCGCGCTCCCTCAGCCGCGAGCCCCGCTCCGGTCGCCTCTGCCGGAGCCTCTCTCTGGACCCCTGACGTCACCCGCAGTGACCTCACCGCCCCGCACAGTCGCCATTGGTTGCGGCGCTAACGCAGCGCCGGCCCCGCCCGCCCCGCGGCACGCCGGGAGTTGTAGTGCGGGGGGGGGGGGGGAGAGAGAGTGGTGGAGGGGCCGCGGGTTCGAGACCCCGCTGGGGCCGCAGCGCGGGGGTCACCGTCCGGCAGGACGTCGGGGTGAGGCGGGGGGGGGGGGGGGGGGCAGCCACCACTGAACCTAACCCTCTCCCCCCCGCCAGGATGGCAATCCAGGGACATGGAGGACGGCCGGGCTTTGCAGCACGAGTCACCGTACCGGCTTTCCGGTGCGACACCGGCAAAGCATTTCCCGGTGCCTCAGTTTACCCAACCGGATAGGGGAGGAACCCGTCACATCCCGGGGGTGACAGCAGCGCACGTGATGATGGTGCTAATGGGTGTCTCTCAAGCTGGCAGGGCTCTGGCGTGGCAACTCCGCACCCGGGGCGGATATCCCGCATTCCTGACCCCGACATCACCCCAAAATTTGTCCCAACACTTCCTCCCCGCACAGGGAGGAGACGCAGCTGAGGAACCCCCAAAAGTCCAAGCAAAGGGGTAACTCATCCCACAAGCGTGTTTGGGGGAGGGCGATTTCCTCCATTTAATGCCCCGACATGCCCCTCCAGCCCGGAGTCTGGCTGGGGCAGGAGGTAACACATCCGCGGGGAGTCAGATCCACGCCCCGGGTGAGATATGCTGGGAGGAATTTGGGGAGACAAAGAGGAACGTGGTTATATTTGAGTAGAGCAGTGGGAGAGCTTGGGATAGAGGGTCCTCCATTTCCCCAGCCTTGATGCTCCCTGACCAGTTCCAAGCAACTGGAAGAACAGGAAGGGGAAAAAAAGAAAAAAAAAAAAAAATCAGAATTTTCCCTTAATTTCTTTAAATCTTTGTATTTCATCTGTGTAATACCATATTTTTGCAGCAGAGATAATCTGGGGATAGCGGGGGCTGCAACAGCATCCTGGCCCTTTTGGGATGCCTTAAGGCCACTCTCGCAGCACCCAGACCCCCACCCGTGGGTGGACAGCAGGTTTAGGGGCCCTCTGAGCCCTCCTGGGTCTGAAAAATCAGGGTGCACAGGCAGGGGTGGGGACTGGCCTTGCCCACCCCAGGATGAGGACATCATCCTCCCCAATGTGGGTGCACCCCATGGTTTGTGGGGTGGTTCCCTGACCATGGCAGGGTCAGGCAGATAAAGCGGAGACAGGGGAAGGCGAGGGGGGGTGTCAGAAGCCATGAGGAGCGGGGGAGATATAGGGAGTAGGGGGATCCATGGGAAGTTGCAGGAGAAATGGAGAACCAGACAAGTTTTTGGGAACGGGAGAAGCTATAGGGACCCACAGCAAGCTGTGGGGACCTACGAGTGGGGGGAACTATAGGGGATGAGGGAAACCATGGAGGGACTGTTGGGGACAGGGGGATCTGTGGGTTCAGGCAGCTGAGGAAGGGGCTCCTCCATGCCCCACAGCAGAATCCAACTCATCCTCACCCCTCTGGGGCTGGGGGTACCCAGGAAGGGTATGTGGTGACACCCTATCTTCACCCCAACTCGGCCATGGGGTGAAGCAGCTCCTTGTCAGGGCCACACAATTAAGACCCTCTTAAGAAAGCAAGCTGAGCCACCTAAACTTAAGCCCTGCTGCTCCCCAGGGGCTTCCTGGCAGCACACACCCAAAAAGCCAGCAGGTAAAGGGTGTCTCCCAGAAGAAGCACCTGGGTGGGTGGACAGGTGCACCCACAAGTTTTGGGGTTCAGGGAGAGCAGGGATCAGCCCTGACCAAGGCAGCCACTACCTTCCCAGGCACAGGGTGGCCAGAAAATGCTCAGAAGATTTGGGGCAAGACAAGACCCAAAAGAAACCCCAGAGCCAGGGCTGGGGAAACCGAGGCAGAGCGTTCTCCAAAAGGGATTCCTTTGCTTCAGAAAAATACAAATAAAAAAATGGGACTGACGTCCCAGTGCCTTCACTGTTTGCGGGGCTGCAGCAGACCTGGGGTGAGGAATCCAACTGTGCCTGGGTTGTGGAGTTTCAGGCCTCCCTAAAGCCCCTTCCCCAACATTCTCTAGGATAGAGATGACAGATCGGAGTCTCCCTTCTTGGCTTCTTCTCCCCCTTTCACAGCGACTAGTCCCACCCCAGCACCCAGCCTTATGGCCCTGAGCCTTGGGAAGCCCTGACCCACCTCTTCCCAGGCTTTGGCCACATCCCAGCCTCCTCTGTAGTCAGCCCAGGTGATCTCTCACCCTGGAAAGGCCACCAGCCCCAAAAACATCTGCTTCAGGCAGCTGACTGTCAGGGCAGACGCTGGTGGGCATTGGGGTATGAGGCCGGGGGAATTTCTGTGTGTACAGCAGCTGAAGCTGTGGCAAAGAGCCCACATCAGGCAGGGGAGACAGTGAAACGAGGAGTGGGAAACAGGAGAGGGAGGCAGCCGGACCCTGATCCCACAAAGACGAGCATCTGGAGGGATACAGTAGGTCCAGAGCTCATCCCAGCCTGGGAAGAAGCACTGCACCAGCAGTAAGGAAAAAAAAAAAAACCCCAAACAAAAGTGAAATGTTTATTCCCACCTGGCATCACTTTCCCTGTGCTGCTGGTGGCAGGTCACAGCTGGACAAGACAGTCACCCTTGAGAGGTGACCACATCTCCTCGTTCGCCCCATGCGCCCGCAGTGTGTCCCAGCTCCAGACAGGGCTGTCGAAGCCCTCGGGGCCAAGGGCTACAGCAGCAATTTGTGAAGGCAGGGGGCATGGAGGAAGGCAGTCAGGGAGGAGGGGGTCCCAGCAGCTTCTGGGGGCTGAGTCTGGCACAGAGCCTCCTTGGCATCCCCCCTCCAGGGCACAGAGCTGCCGTGGGAGCAACTGCAAAGCGGATCTCTGCCAGACCGATGCGATGCCCTGTGCCACCGGCCAGGCAGCAGTTCCCAGAGGCAGCAGCACGTTCAGGAGGAATTCATGCTCTCCCACTGCCGGAAAATGCGGAACACCTTGCAGGACTTCACTGAGAGACTCTACAAGAGAAAGGAACAAAGTGACAACCAGAGGTTAGGGCACTGCAACAGCCGTGAGGACCAGCCACAAAGGTTGTGAAGAGAAACTGCAGGAAAAAAAACCATCTGAAATGTAATTGGCTGCCAGGACATCAATTTCCTCCTCTTCTTCGTTATCCTTATTTACCAGAACCAGAGGAGAGAACAGCAAGGTGACTTAAGAATGACATGGAGCTGTTGGAGTGGGTCCAGAGGAGGCCACGGAGATGATCCGAGGGCTGGAGCACCTCTGCTCTGGAGACAGGCTGAGAGAGTTGGGGCTGTTCAGCCTGGAGAAGAGAAGGCTCCGGGGAGACCTTCCAGTACTTAAAGGGCTACAGGAAAGCTGGAGAGGGACTTTTGACAAGGACATGTAGCGATAAGACATGGGGCGATGGCTTTAAACTGAAAAAGAGTAGATTTGGATTAGATCTGAGGAGGAAATTCTTCCCTCAGAGAGTGGTGAGGCACTGGACCAGGTTGCCCAGAGAAGCTGTGGCTGCCCCATCCCTGGAAGTGTTCAAGGCCAGGTTGATGGGGCTTTGAGCAACCTGATGTAGTGGAGGGTGTCCCTGCCCATGGCAGGGGGGTTGGAACTGGGTGATCTTTCAGGTCCCTTCCAACCCAAATCATTCTATGATTCTAGGATTCTATGACTGCAAGCAAAAAGCAGAATAGAGCTCCAACCATCCCCTTCTCCAGCTGAGTCTCACGCCTCCAACTCATGTCCGGTCCTGCAGGACTTGCTAGCACTTTTCTGGCACACAGCACAGCGGAACGGGTCGACCTGTTGGGGACACAACTCACACAAAGTCCCCAAGACAAATGCTGACACAGGGCTGCTCCACCAGTCCCTGCAGCTCATCCCTGAGCAAGGCACGGGGGAGCCAGCAAGAAGAATCCAAGAGGATAACGGGGCCCAGGGAGGCAGCAGCAGGTACCAGCTGCTCCACAGCCGTGTGGGGAGAGGGGCTGTGGCCTCAACTCCGCTCTCCTGGCTCAGCAAACCCACCAGTCCAAGAGCCTGGGGCTGGCAGCTGCAGGATGTCTGCAGAGAGGGGTCGGGAGCTCTCTATGGGAACATGAAATGAAACCGGATCTTGGGCAGCACCGAGGCGCTCGGGAAAGGCTGTTATTTATGGCAGCCCTTGAGCAGATCTGCGCACAACACAGCATTGTCACGGATGAGACCTGGCCGAGAGGCCGTCAGCGCAGCCGGAGGGGAAGCTGAGACTCCACAGACACACACTTGGTCCTTGCCACCCAGCTGGGTCTGCATTCAGCCCAAACAAAGCCCATCTACCCCAAATTCTGCCCACTGGCTTTCAGCCCTGGGCAAGGCTGGGGCAAGCAGTGTTTTGAGCGCTTCAATTTAAGGCTGAGGATCCCGTCAGCTCACCACAGGCTCCGTCTCAGGCACTCTGTCGCACTTCCTGGTGGCAAGGAGCGTGTTCAGTACCACTTGCCAGCCCGGCTCTGCCTTCGCAGGCTCCTTCTCCGTCTGCGCTGTGGTATCCTCCAGAGCTTCCCCTCCCTCCACTGGGTTGACCCAGGGACACCAGTCGCGGTGCTGTGAGCTGGGGTCAAAGAAGCTCCTCAAAGAAGTGTCCTGCATGGGGGAGGAGATGACAGTGAAGGAGGACTGCGACAGAATAATTTAAAACAGACTCCAACACACAATAAAACCCTCCCTGTGCCTAAATACCAGCCCTGACTAGGCTGTTCTGCACTACGGGGACAAAACTGGGTCAGGAGCACCCTGCCCAGATCCCTCTTCTCCTCACTTAGACTCTCCCTGTGCCTGCACCCGGGGAACTCACCGAACTGCTGGATGAGCAGAGCCGTGCCTGCTTGGCTCTGCGCAGGGGACTGGATGGCACGTCCACGCTGTCCCCCTGCCCCATGCTGCGGGTGACCGGGCGGCTCCTTAGAGCAGGGCTGGCCACCTCAAAGTCACCCCGGTCCATGGGGATGGGAGAGTCCCAACTCCGCGGGCGAGAAATTGCCGGCAACGGGCTCTTCTCCTGCTTCCAGTGGGGAAAGAAGAAGGAATTAATAGAGTTTCTCTGGTCACCAGCATGTCCTCTGCCTGAAGTGGCCAGGAGGACCCTGTGCAGCTCAAACAAGAAATCAAAGCCTTCTCAGCCATCCTGGCAGGAGTTGTGCCACCTTCCCTCCACACCAGGAGCATCTCAGACGTGTCTAGTTGAACACGGGTGAAGGAAGCCCCTGATTGGGAGCGCTCCGAGTTAGATAAGCCCCAGTATCCTGGCTGGAAAGGCCCTTTTCCTGCCCTTCTACAGGATGGCTGAGAGAAGGGAGGACAGAGAGCTGCGAAGGGCACGGGGAAAGCAGCAGCAACCCACTTCTGTTGGATGTTGTTCATGGCTGAAGACATGGCACCGAGATGTGTCTCTTTCAACAAAAAAGGCAGCAGACACCCAAACTACATCAGTCCCTCCTCCTGTGTGCCCCTGTATCACCCAGACATCCCAAGCTCATGGGCCAGCTGAGGGGCCATACCTGCTCCGAGCCCGGAGAGACTGTGTCTTGGCTCCGCGTGAGCATCCTGCGTGGAGAAGAGGGCACGAGCAGGAAGCGCTCGGCAGGTGCTGTCGGGGCGCTGCTCGGGCTGCAGGAGTCCAGCTCCGGCCCCACAGACTCCAGCTGGTGAAAGCCCCACAGTCCCACCTTCCTCATGCAGCGGGAGCAGGTGATCACCGAGAGGTGCACAGAGCCAGAAGCAGCGCTGCAGGGACAGAGCCAAGTCACAAGAGAAGGTCAAGGATGGGCCCTTCCCCAAAATCGCAGCTTTCACAACAGATGAAGGTACTTGGCAGAGCACAGGAACGGTCTCAGTCACAGGTACCTGAGCCAGCACGTTTCAAGACATCAGTACCCCTGGGCTGAGGCACATAGTTGCTGTTTTTATAACCCCGTGTGCTAAGAAGTACGACAAGTCCATTAAAACCCATCTATAGCATCGATTTAAACTGGCTTGGTTACATTTTGGCTTGCCATGAAGCAGGAGCACACTCATTTAGGGCACATCAGCCAAAAGCGTCCCCAACCTCAGCCCCCGAACTGCCCAGCCCCAGCAGCAGCTCCACTCTTCCCCACCGTGAGCCCTTTTCCAGCGTGCATGGCACGAGATCACCTCACCTTTGGCAAGCTGCCTCAGGCACAAGCAGCGTGGCTGTTCTACTCCCAGCACACGCTTTGGGAAGCTGCAGACCTTCAGATCACAAACCTTCCCTCCCTCCCTTCCCGCAGGCCTGATGAGCAGTGAAAGCGTTCCTGAGGATTGACTTAGAATCATGGAATGGTTTGGGTTGGAAGGGACCTCAAAGATCAGCCAGTTCCAACCCCTCTGCCATGGGGCAGGGACACCCTCCACTACACCAGGTTGCTCAAAGCCCCATCCAACCTGGCCTGGAACACTTCCAGGGATGGGGCAGCCACAGCTTCTCTGGGCAACCTGTGCCAGTGCCTCACCACCCTCAGAGTGAAAAATTTCTTCCTTAGATCTAATCTAAATCTCCCCTCTTTCAGTTTAAAGCCATTTCCCCATGTCCTGTCACTATACGCCCTTGAAAAAAGTCCCTTTCCAGCTTTCTTGTAGCCCCCTTTAAGCACTGGAAGGCTGCAACATCTGGACGACTTCAACATCTAAATCAGCAACGAGCGGGGCAACCGATAGCTCAGGTTTAAGACTCTTTACCATCTCAGGATACATCTATTTTAGACTGGGCAGCTTTGCACTGGGGTTTCTGGAAGTCCATCAAATTTAACAGCTGGAGACAATAATAGAATAGTGAAATGGGGGATATTGAATGTTTCACAGGAGGGACATTCGCATTATTCCAGACTCCGACAGGTTTTTACTGCAACCACAAAGTGCAGCAGACACTTTGGGATCAGTCCTACACCACTACCCACCTGCAAGTCCAGCCGCACAGAGCCAGGATGCAGGCAGGAACGTGCACTTGCAAGGTTTCCGTGGCAAACTTCATCGGCGGTTTCTCTCCCTCCGTTTTGTGTTCCAGTTCCTCCCTGAGCAGCTGGAGGAGCAGACTGATCTTCTCCTCTGTAAGGGCCTGCAGGACAGAGAAAGGCGGCAGAGCCTTATAAAACACAGTTTCTACTCACAAACCACATCCTACATGGAGAAAAATCCCTTTTTCACTCCCCAAAAAGGCTGCGTGCATGAGCTCTACACTTCTGCTCTGATTAGCAGGCCAAAGCCACACCAAGCAACAGCTTCCTCCTGCCTTGTGTGTCTGACTCTTCCCAATGCCTGGACGTGGTTCAAGCATCATTTGCTGCCCCAAGCACGCGTGAGGACAGCAGAGAAGGTCACAGCTCCGCTGCTCACGGCAAAAAATGAGTCCAGACAGCCCCGTCCATGCCTCTGATCGCAGGGAGGCAGCAGGGGCTGTTTGCCTGCACTCAGGCAAACCGTGAGCACTTCTGGGACCACTGCTGAGACACAGCGAGTCCCTGAGGGCTGTCAGATGGCCTCCAGACCTTGCTGCTACTGGGACAGCTGGGGAGTCAGATGTGGAGATGGGATGTATCTCTTGGCTTTATGCTGTCTCTTCTCGGGGTGTGCGGGGTGTGTGTCTGCTGGCTTTCACAGCTCAGCCAGCCCACGGTGGCAACCACAGAACACCTCTGCGATTTCTGCTGAATGGATGAAGAGCTCCCCAGTTTCCACAGGGCTTCTCGCTGCCGAGAGCCATCTGTTTCCCAGCCAACGAGTGCCCAACAAGCCAGACTTGGCTGGAGTATAGCAGGGCCGGGCCAGGTCCCTACGAGGAGGCAATCCCACACTTGCTCCTGGCTGCAGCTACGCTCCACTCTCCTGCAGTAGCTCCTGCTCTTCCCTCCTGCCTGCCGAGCCTCCTCACACGACTGCCTCGCACAAGAGGCCCTCCTATACCGTGCTCCCTGGGCTCCCTTATCTTCGCAGGCTTCTGCCCACACCTCTGCTCCAGGGCAGCCTCTGGCCCCGAAAATTCCTGATCCCATCTAAAGCAATGACTTCCTCCAGTGGGATCCCAGCCACTTGCTAGAGGAGCAATTTGTGGGCTGCTGCATCTCACAGAGCCCTTGGAGGTAACAAACAGGGGTGGGAGCTGCCAGGGAAGGTCCTGAAGGAGTCTGCGAGACACCAAGACACTTCTGCTGCGCACCAGAGAGCACGACGCATCCCAGGAGTGGGAATTGGACACTACAACCCACTTCCCACTGGCAACGTCCTGGCAACATGAGCCAGCTGTGCCTGCGTTGGTCAAGGGCTTGCGCGGCAGATGAGCCTTTCTAAACTCCCTTTTACGTGTTTCCAAAAACACCAGGTGAAACCACCGCACGGGGAACGTCCGAGGAGAAAGCCAAGGCGATGACAGACCACTCACACACGCAGGCAGGGCTGAGCTTTGCCTACCTGGCAAGCTGGAGTCTCCAGTTTGAATTTCGCAACTGCTTCGGTCAGGGTTTGCACAGCACAGGCGTCCCTGGCATCATCACTGTGACCTTGAACTCCCCCAGTCTCAGGGGCTCCTGGGAACTCACCATATTTTTCATGTCTTCTGGTCTGAGGGAGGGCAGCTGCAGCTCCAGCTGACACAGGCTCTGAAAGCGGTCCAGGAAGTCCTGGAGAAGGGCTCTGGGCTCATCCACCAGCAACATGGCAAAGCGATCTGGTGAAAACAAACGCAGGAGGCCTGAGCTGTGCCACCTGCCTTCCCACCCCCTCCTTATCCCACAGGGCAAAAGAAAAGATGAGACCAGCCAAGTTCTCCCCATAATGGTCTCCTGGCTTTTAAAAGGAAAGATAAGCAGTCTTCTTCCTTTACAACCACCCTGCCTCATGCCATGCAGCTTTGAAGACAAGATCACCCTTTGAGTGTCCTGTGTCATCCAGCCTTCCCCATCTCCTCCCAGTTACAGTCTGAAGAGCATTTTAACTGCTCTGGAGGCATGCAAAGGTTAAGAGAGGCTGGGACTCAAGACCTGGGGCTCCAGATGGCTCAGTAGTTTGTTTGCTGAGGCTGTTCACAGACATTGCTCTGCCTCTGCATATTCCAGCATTCTCATGGGAAAAAAAAAAAAAAAAAAGAGGACTACGATCCTGGACACGTGCATGAGCCAGGCTCTCAGGCACCAACCTGGGCAGGGGCTGTCCGGCCAGAAGCAGAACTTCTCATGAGCGGTGCACAAGGCCTTCTTCAGCTCCACACAGCGCTCCTTATCTGCAAGGCAAAGCTCACTTCTACTCCCCTGCGGAGCCACCTCCTCGGGGAACGATTGGGAAAACCAAACCAGGAGAGGAAGGCCCTCCAAGGGCTTCCCTGCTCCTCCTCTTCATCATGGCTTGGGTGACAGATGCCACCTGAGGCTGCAGCTTGCACAGCCTGAAGCGCTCAGCTCAGACTCATCTCCCTCCCCACCAAAAGGAGCTGCTGCACCTCCAGCCTCCCTGCAAGCAACCATGGAGCAGCAGTTCCATCCTCTTGCAGCTGAAATCTCCTCCCGCTTCCAGGTGTGGTGACCATGGAGCAGGGAAGCCTGCCCTGCTGCGTGGCAGTGCAACGGAGACACAGCTCAAATCAAACACCGACACAGAAACTCCCTGCTCTTGCCAGTTTTACCTCCTGGGCTGTTGCCAGTCCCTAGCTAACTTGCCTGACCCCTCTGCTCCGGCTGTAGGAGCCAAATTACAACCACGTCTGGAAATCAAGCTTCCCAAAAAAAGATTCAATACTTAATTTAACTTATTCAGACCTTTCAGAACCAAATCACTTATTCTTGAATTTATTTTTCCAGCCCTTCTTCCAACCTCTGATTATTTTAGATGTTCCCAAACCAGTGCAATTACCAACAGAATAATTAGGCCAAGGTTTATTTAACAAAGATAGTCTGAACAAACAGCGGGCATCGATACCCAGAGTGACCCAAAAGGAAACACTCAGGCAGCTCCCCATTACACATGACCCACGCTGCATGCGTCAGACATCGGGGCTGCACCCTCTGCTACCTTCCAGACAGTAAGAACAAGGACCTGCAGTCAAAAAAATTGAGAAGTGAAGATGACACTTATTTGCAGTGGGGTAATAAGTGGCTTTCTGCAAAGGAAAGTGAAGGGCTGGGCAGCTGATACAGCACAGGCTGCCACTATCCTGTGGCTCACAAGTGACACTCACACCCTGGGGCCAAGCACAGGCTGGCATTCCTGCCACACTTGCAGCCCCGTATTGTCCAATGTGGGAGAGACAGGAGCTGTTCCTGCTCCCTGCCTGAGCCTCACGGCATCAGGAGCAGCCGATGCTCTGCAGGCAGGGGAAAAACTGCTGCTGAACCCGGGCAGGGAGCTCAGCAGGGAAACAGGAGGGGGAGTTTTACCACTGGTAGTCCAAGAAGTTGAAAAGGGGGCAGTGGAGGAGTTTAATTAATTAAATTACACAATGTGACCACCTGAACAGACTGACTTGGTGACCAGCAGCCACCAACAGCCCACATTAGAAATATTTATAGAATCACAGACTGGTTTGGGTTGGAAGGGACCTTAAAGATCATCTAGTTCCAACCCCCCTGCCATGGGCAGGGACACCCTCCACTACACCAGGTTGCCCAAAGCCCCATCCAACCTGGCCTTGAACACTTCCAGGGATGGAGCATCTACTAGTAATATCCTTTAGCACTTGATCAGTCCCAAAGCGGTCAGGCAGCTGGACTAGATGTCACCAGAGATCCCATCCAACTGGAACTATTCTACTCTAACCCATCTCTGACAACAGAAGCAGAAAGTTTTACCATGTTCTCACAAACTAAAGGGAATTTATTCGACTTGCACTTTATTTTCAGAGACACCAAACACTCAACACCACCCAGGACAAGACTATGGGAGTTGCTTACACAGACAGTAGGCACACGCCCCCTGCAAACCTTGCAGCCCACCCCCCGTGCCCGCCAGACACCCACATACATACACTTGTTGAAGTCAAAGGCGAGCTGCAGGCTCATGCAGAGGAAGGCCTGGCAGCTGGAGCACTTCAGCATGTCACACTCCACGTTGGTCCAGCCGTACTTGGCACACACCAGTGGAGACAGGTCATGGGGTTTGCCTGCCCACTTCAGCGGGTGCTCACATTAAGGATAAAACCCAGTAAACTACAGTTTAAGCAGCTGAAGCTTTGGCCAAGGTTTATTTGGCCAAAGAAAAGCCTCTGAGAAGGTTGAAAAGCCTCTGTTCAGCCTGGAGAAGAGAAGGCTCCGGGGTGATCTTATTGCAGCCTTCCAGTACCTAAAGGGGCTACAGGAAAGCTGGAGAGGGGCTTTGGACAAGGGTGTGTAGTGACAGGACACGGGGCAATGGATTTAAACTGAAAGAGGGCAGATTTAGATTGGATCTAAGGAAGAAATTCTTCCCTCTGAGGGTGGGGAGGCACTGGAACAGGTTGCCCGGAGAAGCTGTGGCTGCCCCATCCCTGGAAGTGTTCAAGGCCAGGTTGGATGAGGCTTTGGGCAACCTGGTGTAGTGGAGGGTGTCCCTGCCCATGGCAGGGGGGTTGGAACTGGATGGTCTTTGAGATCCCTTCCAACCCAAACCGTTCTGTGATTCTATGATTCTAAGATGGAGCCTGTGGGGGAGCCATGGGGAAGGTGACAACAGAACTGGGTGGGGGACAGCTGGAAGCTCAGCATCAGAAAGGATATGGTGAATGTTTCTACTCTGCTGAAGTAGGCCTCCTTGCTGGTGGACTCCAAGGAGAGAGCATCCATTTGCAAAGATCCATTAGCTGATTCTGACCAGTCAGACGTGTCCTTCCTAAAAGGAACAGCAAGTCAGCAAGAACAGCATTCATGCTTTCCTGGAAAGATTTCAGTAATCCAAAACGCACAGACCACTTGCTGCCCTCTCATCCTTCAGGCTTACCCTTACAAGAACCTTTTTTAAACCCTGACTTTTAAAAAATCCATTAAAAAAACAAATGCAACAAGCAAAGGTGGGCATGAAACATTTCACTACGACCGACAGCAGTGGCACGTGGGGATTTGATGTGCCAAAGGAGAAAGGAGCTCGTTCTCCCAGCCTGGCAAGGCCAGATGGATGATCACAGCACATCTCTGAAGTCGAGGATGCTCCCAAGCTCCTGGCACCTGGAATGCCAGGTCCTGGCACACCCACCCGGAACGCCAGCCCTGCAGTGAGCATTGCCCTTCAGCCCTTCCCCAGCACCCCTCCAGGGGCCAAAATTCGGGCCCATGAGGGCAACCACAGTTACTTGGCTTTAGCCAGATACCCTCAAATCTCAGCCACCCAGTGCTTCCAGCACTTTCCAGCATCCCCCGGTAACTCCTGGGGCTCTCAGTGTGTACCCCGGGGTGTGACACCACACTTCCCACCCCAGAGGCCCGGGACATGGCCAGTCTGGCCCCCTCGGGCTGTGGGGATGCCAGAACTCCACAGGTGTCACCTACCTGCCCCTGTCGTCCCAGTGCCCCCAGCTCTGCCTTCCAGTCTGTTTCCATTACTGCCTCCCAGTACTCCTCAGTCCCTCCAGTACTCCCAGCGTCTCTTAGTCCCTCCAGTACCGCCTCCCAGTACTCCTCGGTCCCTCCAGTACTCCCAGTCCCTCTAGTACCGCCTCCCAATAGTCCTCAGTCCCTCCAGTACTCCCAGTGCCTCTTAGTCCCTCCAGTACCGCCTCCCAGTGCCCTCCCCGCTGCTTCCCAGTTTCTCCCAGCACACCCCAGCGCCCTCTTTTCCCAGCACTCCTCTCCCATCATCACTCCCAATACCTCCCAGCATCCCCCAGCGGTTCCTGTCATGTCTCAGGACCCCTCAGCGTCGCCAAATAACTTCGAGGACCCCCCAACCCCCCCCGCCCGGTGCCACACGGCGGGGCCGCCCCCCCTTCCCCGGGCCCGGTGCCAACGAAGCCCCCGCCGCTCCTCCTCACCCATCGGGGCCGGCGCTCTCCGGGGCGATGCCGCCGTCGATAAGGTCGCGGATCTGCTGGGGGGTGACGGCGGGCAGCCTCCCGCGGGTCCCCCCCGCCGCCCCGGCGCTGGGCGCCGCCATCTCGGTCCCTCAGCCCGTCAGGGCCCGGCGAGGGGGGGCGGGAAACGCGGACGCGCAGCACTGTTCCGGCCCCACCGTCAGGCCGGCCATGACCCCCCCGCAGCCCCCGCACCGCCTCCTCGGCCCCACGGGCGCCCCCCGCTCCAACCCCCGCTGCGGGCCCCCCCCGCTCGCCGCTCTATTGCTCTAGCCTGCCGCAGCAGCGGCGCAGCGATCGATTGCTCAGCAACAGCGCTCTCCGCGCTGCCTTTCCTCACACGCCAAGAAGCCCGCGTTTCATAGGCCGCGGCTGTAGAAGCTCGCCGCTGATTGGTCCGCGGCGGGGATGGGGGGGGGGAGGGGCCTGCCGCTGGCTGCCGCCTGGGGTCGCCGTGAGGAGGAACGGGCGGGGACATGTCGGCGGCGGACGGCGCCCGGGAGGGCCCGGGCGGTGCGGCCGGTGGTGGCGGCGGCATTCTCAACCGTTTCGTGCGGCTGCCGGGCAGGCCGCGCCCGGCGGGTGAGTGGCGGCCGGTCCCGGGGCCGAGGGGAGGGAGGGCGCGGACCGGGGCACCGCGTCCACGCGGCCCTGAGGGGACGGATACCCCGCAGTGGGGGGGTCGCCGCCGTCCTCGTGTCTCTGGGGTGTTTTGGGGTACCCCATGGACCCGGGATGGGGAGTCGCGTCATCCCCGAGGCCCGGGGGAGGTGGGGGGGGGGGCGTGGGAAGGGCCAGGATGATCCCGGGATATGGGGATCCAACCACCTCTGGCTGTGGGGGCTCACAGGCGCAGCTGAGGGCGGTTATTCCAGCCGTTATCCCGTTCTTGGGTCGTAGGGTGTTGGAGGGGACCTGCAGTGTCCAGGGCGGGGGCCCACCCCCCTGCTGTGACGCGGGGAATGGCCGTTCTCGCGTCCCGGCAGTCTCAGCGCGCTGTGGGGTGTTCGGCTGTCCCACACGGGCGGGTCGTCCCCATCCCCGTGGACACGGTCCCTGGTGGAGGCCCACCCCATCTCAGTGACCTTGGGATCCTGGATGGGCCTGGGCTAACCCGTGGTGACACCCCCCCCACCCCCTCCAGTTCTAACGTGTCAGGTTTTTGGGGTGAGGGATGATCCTGGGATGGCAGATCCAAGCTACCAGAGGGCCCTTGGATGAGACATCAGCCCAGTCCTGCGCCCTGGGAAAGGTGATTCTTCCTCTTTCTCACCTTCTTTCTAGCAGCATTGGTGTGTGGGGGGGGTACCCCATAGTCTCCGGGTGTGTGGGTCACCCCACCCCAACAGCCCCAGGATATTAGGGGGAGCAGGCGGGGGTTAACTCCCAGTCACAGGATTGGGGAGTTCACCCCTGTTCCTACAGTTCTGTGATACTGGGAGGGACGTGGGGCACCTCCTGGTTCTGTGATGAGATGGGGAGTTATTCCCAGTTGGTTTGGGGTATCCCCTCATTCCTTATCTCCATAGCACCCCCTTCCCTCAAGGGCCATGTGTTGCCACCCAGGAGGTGGGTACCCCAGGCTCGGGACATCCTTTTCTGCCCCGGCTGCCCCTGGCCCTGTCACTCAGATCCCTTGGTGGGGGATGGGAAACCCCTCGCTGCCTCTAGGGTAGGAGCCTGTGTTTGGTGTGTCTGGAGCACCAGCACCAGCTGGGAGTGGGCTTTCAGACCAGGGTCCGTTTTTCCATTCCTGTGAAACCCGTCGTGATCCGGGTCTGCAGCAAGGATGCCTTGGAGCCTCACGCAAGACTGCTGGGAATTTGCTAAGTGGCCCCACACCACCTATTTTTGGGCAAATTCTCAAACGTGTTTCCTTCCTTCTGTGATAAGGGCCTTTTTTGGTGACACAAGGGCTGGTTATCTTCACGTTCCTGAATTTTCCTTGTTGGCTTGAGTGAGCTGGTCGTGCATCTTCCTGACACAGTGGTGATGATCCTGCTTTTCTATACGGATTATGTCCTGACATGGAGTCCTGCCCTCCGCCACCTGCCATGGGGCAGGTCACAGAATCTCAGAACAGTTTGGGTTGGAAGGGACCTCAAAGATCATCCAGTTCCAACCCCCCTGCCACGGGCAGGGACACCCTCCACTACACCAGGTTGCTCCAAGCCTCATCCACCTGGCCTTGAACACTTCCAGGGATGGGACAGCCACAGCTTCTCCGGGCAACCTGTGCCAGTGCCTCATCACCCTCAGAGGGAAGAATTTCTTCCTTAGATCTAATGGAAATCTCCTCTCTTTCAGTTTAAATCCATTGCCCCGTGTCCTGTCACTACACGCCCTTGGAAAACGTCCTTCTCCAGCTTAAGTCCTTCTCCAGGTCCTGCATCCCCAGGGACAAACCACCCCTGTTCAGCCCAGCCTCAGCACTCAAGTCCAGCCATAACAAACCTGAAGCTGACTGTCATCTTACTGAAAAAGTAACTGATGGAAAAATCCCTTTTGAGTCGATTGCTGGAGTTTTCTCTCTGTTTGACACCGTTAACATCCTATTTCTAGAGCTCCAGCAGCAGCCCTTATGTAACCGTTGAGATAGAGGAATTTTTTTTCCCCCTTCTTCCATCTCCCCTCTCCAGGCTTGTTTTCTTACCTCCCAGTTCTCTGATTTCTGAGTTTCCAGGAGGCGTTCCTGCATTTCCCCCACCATTCAGTGCCCTTGACTCCTTCCATAAAGCACGCTGTCAGTCCTCTGAGTCCTGTTTTTAGCAGGAATTACTGTTGTGAAGAGCTCGTAGCAGGTTTTGGCGTCGGATGTGTTCGCTCCATCCCCCTCTGCGGAGCTGTTTTGCTCCTGCCAAGCCGTGTGTTGTTTGAAGCAGATCTGGGCTATCACTTGGTTAAACACCAGAGCGTAAGCGTTGATTTAGGTGCTGCTTTTGTCACGTTCTCCTTCTCCACCTACGCCTGGAAAAGAATTTAAACTTTTGTCCCTTTTTCCGCTGCGGAGCGTTTCGTTTGCGTGGGGAGATGAGGTCCGGGAGCTGGTGCCAGGGTTGTGCTGCTCTGTTTGCTTTCTCCAGCGGAGTATTCCGGTCAAGGATTTCTCAACAGGGGCATTTCTCAAGCAGCATCCGCAAAAAGAGTCTCATTGATGGCTCAATAGCTCAAAAAAAAAAAAGCAATTTGTTCGTGGTTTCGCTGCCTGGCGATGGGGAAAGACTCCAACATCTAAAATTGTGTGTTGGATAAGGGAAAGGAAGGAGCTATTTTTGGGTGTTTGTAAGCTTTAGGAAGACCAGAAATGTCAAATACAGGTGGTGTGTAGTTTGTTCTCCTCCTCGCTGGAAGTTTTCCTGTCCACCTTGGAATGTTTTGGGGGTTTTCAACAGACTCTCGGAGTTAAATGGATAGAAACAACGTGGAAACCTAAATATATCTTTACCTTTCGTGTGCTCAACCTTTATGCTCTTGTCTTGAGCTACAATTTTCCCAGCTTATCAGTCACAGTAGGGTTTTTTTTTGTGCTGAGAGGTTCAAAGTTTCTAATACGTGTTTCAAAAAAATACAGCAGCAAACCCAAATTTCCTGAAGCCCTTTGTGTCGCGTGGGGGAGCAGTGTGCACGTGATGCCTTAATTAACGTGATAACCTTACAGAGAGACCTGGACAGGCTGGGACAGTGGGCAAGCGAGAGCAATATGAAGTTAAACAAGGACAAGCAGCAAGTCCAGCGCTTGGAATGACATCCCAAGAGTCAAGCACAGGCTGGGATCTGGGTGGCTTGGGGACCAGCCTTGCTGAGACGGACCTGGAGGTCCTGGTGGACAACAAGCTGTATGTGAGTCAGCGGTGAAGGCTGACAAAAAGTCCTGGGCTGCATCTGCAGGGGCATTACTAGCAGAGAGAGAGAGAGACGGGATCATCCTGCTCTACTCAGTGCTTGTCAGGCTGCCTCTGAGGTGCTGTGTCCAATTCTGGTCCTCACAAGTCAAGAAGGACATGCACAGACTGGAGAAGGTCCAAAGGAGGTGGTGAAAGGGCTGGAGAACCTGCCCTGTGTGGAAAGACTGAAGGAGTCAGGTCTCTTCTCCCTGCAGAAGTGAAGACTTGGGGGGGACCTCATCACAGTTTAACAGCTCTGAAGAGGATGGAGGGTCTCTTTTCACAAGGAGCTGCATGGAGGAGGCAATGGGTGCAAGTTGCACCAGAAGAGGTTTCATTTCCGTGTAAGACAGACATTTTTTACAGTGAAAAGAGTCAGAAGCTGGAACAACCTCCCAAGGGACATGGGTAGAGGCCCTGTTGCTGGAAGGTTTCAAGATGCGACTGGAGAGGGTGCTGGATAATCTCATCGTGGCTCTCTTTCCCACCAGAGGCTGGACCACACAATCTTTCCAGGTGCCTTCCAAGCCGGGCTGTTCTGTGGTTCTCCTTTTCCAGAATTCTTTTCTTTATTTTCCTTTCACATTGGAAAAAACGTAACAAAACCAAACAATCCAAGGAACATTCAATTTTAGTAGCGCAGAAACACACCACAATCTGTAACACGTACATTTCTGGGGCAAACATTTCCTCTTTTGCTCTGGTTTCTCAGTAAGGACAGTTCACTTGTAAGGACTCATTTTATTCTCTGCCCTGGGATGCTCTCTTGGATATGTTTGGCATCTTTGGCTGGATCCTCTGGCCTCTCCTGGCTGCCCTCGGCTCTGGGCAGTGTCATTGTCCAGGTGTGGGGGATCCAGGCACTGCTGCTTTCTCTCCTGGGTTTTTTTCAGCCTCCTGTGGAAGGGAGCTGTGTGATCTGGAGAGGCTGAACAAGGTTTTAAACCTCATACTCATGCGTTCACATCCTGCTTATCCAAACATTTGTAAAGGGCTTGTGAAAAAATACCAGGAAATGGGGGGGAATGGAAGAACACAACAGTTCAACAAGGCCAAGTGCAAGGTCCTGCATGTGGGTCGGGGCAATCCCAAGCACAAGGACAGGCTGGACAGAGAATGGATGGAGAGCAGCCCTGAGGAGAAGGACTTGGGAGTGCTGGTGGATGAGAAGCTCAACATGAGCCGGCACCGTGCGCTGGCAGCCCAGAAAGCCAACCGTGTCCTGGGCTGCATCCAGAGCAGCGTGGGCAGCAGGTCAGGGGGGGGGATTCTGCCCCTCTGCTCTGCTCTCCTGAGACCCCCCTGCAGTGCTGCCTTCAGCTCTGGGGCCACCAACATTAGAAGGACGTGGAGCTGTTGGAGTGGGTCCAGAGGAGGCCACGAAGATGATCTGAGGGCTGGAGCACCTCTGCTATGGAGACAGGCTGAGAGAGTTGGGGCTGTTCAGCCTGGAGAAGAGAAGGCTCCGGGGTGATCTTATTGCAGCCTTCCAGTACCTAAAGGGGCTACAGGAAAGCTGGAGAGGGGCTTTGGACAAGGGTGTGTAGTGACAGGACACGGGGCAATGGCTTTAAACTGGAAGAGGGGAGATTTCCATGAGATCTAAGGAAGAAATTCTTCCCTCTGAGGGTGGTGAGGCACTGGCACAGGTTGCCCAGAAAAGTTGTGGCTGCCCCATCCTTGGCAGTGTTCAAGGCCAGGTTGGATGGGGCTTTGGGCAACCTGGTGTAGTGGAGGGTGTCCCTGCCCATGGCAGGGGGGTTGGAACTGGCTGATCTTTGAGGTCCCTTCCAACCCAAACCGTTCTGTCATTCTGTGATTCTATGAACACTGTTCCCCAAAGTTCAGTTTGCATCTTAACATAAGCTGTAATATTAGAGCAGCTTTGAGGTGAGACACAGTTGCTGCTCCCAGGGATGGAATTTGGTTGGCATGGACGAGGCCCACTCTGGCTGAGCGGAACGTACAATATCCTTGAAATGGGGAGTAGAGTGGTGCAGAGCTGCCACGGATCGTCCCTGTTACCAGGGTAGGGAGTGGCTGGCAAAGATAACTGCACGGCTGCTGTCAAGGAAGATGGATCACAACTGCTGCCTCAGCAATGATGGTGGAGTCGCGTTCTGTAGCTGAACTTGTTCTAGATTATCACAGAATCACAGAAAGGTTTGGGTTGGAAGGGACCTCAGAGATCATCCAGTTCCAACCTCCCTGCCATGGGCAGGGACACCCTCCACCACACCAGGTTGCTCAAAGCCAGACAGACTCTCGAAACAGCTTCGTATTCAACTCTTTCAGTGTTTATTTTTATTTTTAAGAAACAAATTCAGCTAATTAGACCCTTTTCCCCCCTCTTGTGTTAAAAAAGAAAAAGGCCAGCTGTCTGGCTCACTAACTCGAATACAGGTACTCCCCTCTTGTTTAACCCACCCAGTGAGATGATGCCAGCGTTTATTTTTCCTGCAATCATGAAAAGGAGGATAATCCAATGGAAAGAAAATGCCTTTGTTCTTCAAAACCTGTCTTTGTGCTGCTGTTTGAAGCGCCTCTCGCCTTCCGTTTGTGCTGCGTGTGATTCTGTGCACCCACTTGGTACTTGCAGTTTCATTTTCTTCTTCTGTAACTGTATTGTGGAGCTGTTGAAAATCAGGAGAGAAATCCTCGAGTGTAGCTGTTGGCACGCGCTGTGGTTCTGGGCGTGCTGGTAGCACTTAGTCTGCTCCTTAACTTCAGGTAATCTGCTGATGCCAAGAGATTTTTGTGGCGGTGTTTTTTTTATTTCTCCAGGCTTTCCATAGATTCTGTAGCTGTCAAGGCCCCAGACTTGAAATTTAATAAACTTTTAAGCTTGTATTAGTCAGAATGGGAACAATATTTATGGTTTCCCTGCCCATGGCAGGGGGGTTGGAACGGGGTGATCTTTGAGGTCCCTTCCAACCCAAACCATTCTGTGGTTCTCTATGTCCAGCAGCTGCAATTCAGCTTCATCCTCCCTGTAAGAGGGACGTTTCGGGCGAGAGTCTTGTTGGACATTATTCAGGACTGTTACGGTTTCTCCTCCAAAATAAAGGATTTCTTTAAATTTTCTTAATAAACAACTCTGTTTTCTCCTCCCTCTCACTCCGGATCTATTCTTTTTTCAGAGTTTTTGGAGAGGCAGGAAACAAATGTCTCGTGCAGTGATTGCTGTGTTGTGTCAGAAACCTGGGAACAGATATTCCTGCCGCCTTCTTGCTTACTCTCCCATTCTAATAATACCTTTTGCAGGAGAGGTATCCAAATAGGAATGCACTTGAACAAAGTCCATCTGGGCCATCTGAGCAGCTCGCTCTGAAGTCACTCCGTGAATCACTTAAAAAGGGTGAATTTAACAGGGTGTTAACAGGTCAGTGCGCAGCCAGCAAGCAAGTTCCTATCAGATAGCTGAGTCCTAAATTGGGACTTTCCTTAATTACGTCCCCGTCGTGACGTTTCACCTTCATTCTGTTTGTGGAGCTTCTCATTCTCTGGAAGTTTCATTGTTCCCATCTCTGCCCTCAGGACCAAGGAAAAGGAGTCTCCTTGTGAATGCACCTTCCCATCCTTCCTGCTTCGCTTTGGAGTCTTAAACTGGGAAAGCAAGTGCTTTCCCAACTATATCCGTCCACTTTGAAGCCATTTTCTGTAACTAACTTTGCGACCTCTTTCCCACAGCTCTGTCTTGACTCGGTGCCTCCTGCTGCTGTTTTCCATGTCCGGCATCAAAGAATTCACAGCGGGGCCCAGTGGCCTGCAGCTTTTCACGGTGACGGTGCCTTGCTGTGCTTCCCTTAGCGTCGGGCACTTCTTTAATTGTGGCAGGTTCAGCTCCTGGGGAGATGGGCTTTGCTAACTAGAGGAGGAAGTTAGCAAACCCTTGGGTGTTTCCATCTTCCTGCACCAGCTAAAGTGAGGCACTGGAACAGGTTGCCCAGAGAAGCTGTGGCTGCCCCATCCCTGGCAGTGTTCAAGGCCAGGCTGGATGGGGCTTTGGGCAACCTCGTGTGGTGGAGGGTATCCCTGCCCATGGCAGAGGGGTTGGAACTGGATGGTCTTTGAGGTCCCTTCCAACCCAAACCATTCCATGATTCTAAAGTTTGCCCTTGTGTAACACGCTCGCTGCACACCGCTGATGCTGGAGCAAAAACAGATCCAAAACTTGCACGAAGAATTTCAGTAGATGCGAATCATCTGATAAAATGTAATTAAATGGAAATGGAGTTCTTTATTGGAGGTTCAAGTCATAGAGCTTGTCTGCTGAAAGAAACTGGTCTGAATTAACTCTTAAATATTCAGCTTTTACAGGTCTTTTCTTTAAAAAGACATAACTAGAGGACTCTTTTTCTAAGACTTTCTTCTAAAGTGAATTAAGGCCGCTTTGATTCTGCGTAGAAGAGTTTGGTGATGATTTAGCTCAGTTTAGCATTGTTCAGTTCATTGATACATTCGCGAGTGTGCTTGCATAAGTGACTCAGAAGATGTGTTGGATAATTTTTTGTCCTGTTTTATGGGTAGATATGTCATCTTCTCTGGGCCCTTGTGAGCGGGAGGATCTAGTGCATTGAGACAAAGGTTAGTGAAGAGCGAAGCTTAAAATCAGGCTGGAAATGTGAAGCCTTTGGAGACAAGTCAGTCCTTACATACGGTGCACGGTGTTGAGCAAACGCAGCTGGGGTCTGCTTGGATAGAGCCAAAATGTGCTATTCTCAAGCAAAGCAAACTGACATTCCTTGTGTTTGTAGCTACAGGGGTTGGCCCTGAGCTTTTGGAAACCTTGCTCTGGTTGGCATTTCCAGCCCTCCTTGCTCTGGGAGACACCACCACGTAGCAGGCATGGCAGGAAGCATTTCGAGCGCTCTCATCCGTGGTTTGGTGTTCAGCTAACGCTGAGGACAGTGGATTTCCCCTGAGCCACTGAGTGAATGCATGACTGGGGCAGGCATCGTTTCTCCTGCTAGCTCTGCCGTGAGGATCCCTAGCTTCTGACACAGGGCAGTTCCTGATGGAGTGTTTGATTGAAAAATTTCTCCCTGGAGTGCACAGAGCCCTTTGAGTTGTTGGTGGGAGTAGTGGGAATCGGTTGGGAACGAGCAGCAGATGTGGCTTGCAGCAGGGACAGCTGCATGGGAATGGTGGTCCTTTCAGACCGTCTTGGTTGGGTACTTAAAATCACAGAATCATGGAACGGTTTGGATTGGAAGGGACCTCAAAGATCATCCAGTTCCAACCCCCCTGCCATGGGCAGGGACACCTTCCACTACACCAGGTTGCTCCAAGCCCCATCCAACCTGGCCTTGAACACTTCCAGGGATGGGGCAGCCACAGCTTCTCTGGGCAACCTGTTCCAGTGCCTCACCACCCTCAGTGTAAAAAATTTCTTCCTTAGATCTCATCCAAATCTCCCCTCTTTCAGTTTAAAGCCATTGCCCCGTGTCCTGTCACTACACACCCTTGTCCAAAGCCCCTCTCCAGCTTTCCTGTAGCCCCTTTAGGTACTGGAAGGTGCTGGAAGGTCTCCCTGGAGCCTTCTCTTCTCCAGGCTGAACAGCCCCAACTCTCCCAGCCTGTCTCCATAGCAGAGGTGCTCCAGCCCTCGGATCATCTTCGTGGCCTCCTCTGGACTCGCTCCAGCAGCTCCATGTCCTTCTTGATACTTGCAAGTATCTGTTTGACACCAGCTCCTGCCTGTGATCACCTCGCCGTGTCTTGAAAATATCCTGAAAAAAATTCTTCTTTTAAAGACAGGAGACGAGTTTCTAAGTAAATGGGAGGAGGTGAAACCAACTGGGCTGTCTCTGGGCTTGGTGTTCCCATCTTGCTATCTCCAGGACCCACATGCATCAAACATCAATCCCTTTCTGTTGAAATGTAACTGTTCCAGGGCTTTACGGCAAAGTTGGGTGCCTTCCTTTTCAATTTTGAGAGGTGAATGGCAGAGAAAGCCTCTTTGTGTTTGTTTTTTAATTTATCTCTTTGAATTATACCTCTGACTCTTTATTCCGTTGGCTTTCTGTGAAACTCGGCCTTATTCTCCTCTCTTCCCTCTGGAAAATTATCATGGCAAGTGTTACGACTCGAGGGAAATCGGCGCTATATTTAATGGAATATGTGAACTCCTAATTCCCTAAAACCTTTTAAATTCAAATTTAAATCTTCACTCCCCTGCAAAACGTGGGCATCAGTGCTGCCAGTCTTTGCTGGAATTAAGCTCCCATTTCAGTTCTTTCAGGTCTTCTTTTTGGAGATCTTCAGGGCAAACACAGAAGAAGGAACGAGCAGGATACTTAAAAATGAATCCATCTCTTTGGCTAGTTTCAGAGTTAAGAAGAAAAAAGCCCAAAGGGATGGATGTTTCCCTTTCCCTTTGTGAAAACTCTACGTGTTTCACCTCTAAAACACGTAATATTTGTTTACCAGTTTAGTCCAGCGCCGAGGCCAGTAGCTGCCCAGCTTCCCCTCCTGTGTGCTAACGTCCGCGCCACGCCGGGTGCCCGCTGGCACAGCGCTGTCTCAGCAGCTGGGCCAGAGACTGCAGGTTTTTCCATTAATTCCTTCACTTTCTTCCCCTCTCTTTCAGCCAGTCCTTATTAGTTTTCTAAGTGGGAATTGCTGCGAGGCACAATTATTCCTGGAAACAACCCAAATCTGTCAAAACTTAGCCACAAGGAGTTTGTCTGAACCCTGTAGAGCAGCTTAATTTCGGACAAGAGTTGGAGCTTAAAGCAGCAGCGAACGGGGAACGTGGTTAAGCAGAGCTGCTTGTGCCGAGTTAAAATGAATTATTCCGTCTGGACAAATCATTTATTTCGCCTTTCCTGCAGGAAAGGTGCCTGATGCCTCGTTTGTTATTGCTCCACACGTCTGATTCACTGCTAATTGTGACAAGCTGAGAAGAAAACACGGTGGGTCCTAATTAGATGCTCCACTGGGTTCTCGTTCTATCCTAAAAGTCCATAAAAGAGCTGTAAGAGCAGGTGGGTGGTGAAAATGGCTGGTTTGTTTGGGTGAGGGGTTGTCAGGAATCTTCTTTTGGTGGTTTTTCTTTTTGGTTTGCTCTTTGTTGTCAACTGAACCCCAGTGGGCCTGTCTTGAGGTGCAACAAGCAGAGGACGTGCTTGAGGGAGTGATGGTTACTCATTGAGTTTGTGCATTTTAGAGGACTATATATCCTTCTTCTTGAGATGAAACTTAGCCTTACTCTCACCAAAACATTGTTGTATTGCATAGAAAACATGATTTTTGAAACCTTCCTGGTGTAGTCAGCTAGAGATGTTCTACACATGTCCCACAACCAGCTTCTTTGTTCGTGGACCTGATCGTTTTCTGTTCCTTTCATCTTTCTTGTTCATTATAGAATCACAGAACGGTTTGGGTTGGAAGAGACCTCAAAGATCATCTAGTTCCGACTCCCCTGCCGTGGGCAGGGGTCCTGTGGTCCTGTGTCTCGTTGAGGAAGAATGTCCACCTCTGGCACTGTGCCAGGCTCTTGCTGTGCATCGAATTCAAGCAAGAATTCCTGAATTCCTTTTTGATCACTTGTCAGCTAAGGCTTTGATTACTGTTGTCCAACAAGAATATTGCTCTTTAGGTTTTCCTGGACTGAATCGGTCTTTTCGTCTATCCCAGTTGAGGTCTGAGCTTGAATTGTCCTCCTCGTTTTTATTTCCATTGGCTTTTAGGGAAGAGAATGGGTAGGCAGAGGGATTCCTTTTAGGAAGGGCTGCATCTGCCAGTTGTCAAACTCAACCTGTAGGATCTCAGGTGGGTTCCCTGCTGCGCTCCCTCCTGGTGCAAATGCCTTTATCTATGAGCAGACTTCTACTTGCTCTATCAGACTTAGGAAGCCCAAGGGATGTCCAAAGTGAAAGAGCCTAGTTGAGATAAAAGGTGCCAGGAGCAAAAGAGGAGAAACGGGGAGAAAGTTTGTGCAGGAGAGAGAACAAATCGTTACTTTTCTTCTTTATTCCATCTGGCCAGCTTTAAATATAAACATTTTGGGAATCTGCGATACGGAGTGACAGAAGGGAGTGGTTGCAAGATATCTCAGAAATAGCTTCTACGGGACGATTGCCACGTGGAAGGATTGTCGTGTGTCAACCTACAGGCAGGTCTCCTCAGGCAGGTGTGGTCCAGAGGCTAGAGTGGACATGACCGAGATGGTGACACACAGAGGTTCCTCCCGTTCCTGCTTGGAGTGATGGATCTGTTGTTCCAGAGCCGTTTCCTCCTGGCTGCAGACATGCTTCCCTACAGTGAAACACCAGCCACTCTTGTTGGAGGACCACGGCAGCGCATGTAGTCCTGACCCTTGGACACAAGCTCAGCTCCTCTGCTGACATATCACTGAAGATGTTTTACCTTCTTTTTTTCTTTTTGCTGTAGGCCACAGATCTCCACCAGCAAGAAGTGGCCATCGTTGTGTGGCCGATAACGCCAACTTGTATGTGTTTGGAGGCTACAATCCTGACCGTGTGGAGTCTGATGGGCCAGAGAATGAAGAGTACTCGCTCTTCAGGGAGCTCTGGCGATACAACTTTGCTACAGACACCTGGCATCAGATGAGCACTGAAGGCTACATGCCCAGGGAGCTGGCCTCCATGTCACGTACGTATGGAAATCCAATTCCTGAAGCTATTTTAATCGGTGTCCCTGGTGGAATGCAAAACCAGGCAAGAACTGGGAAATCTGGATCCTGTTTCCAACTCTTTCACAAGCAGGCCTTGAGTTTGGGTTGGTTTTATGATTTTTTTTCTTTCCTCTTTCGCTTGGTTTGAGGCAGAGGAGGAGGAAAAAATTTCAAATGCAAGAGGTGATCTTCAGATATTTAGCTTGATAGAATCATAGAATCATAGAATGGTTTGGGTTGGAAGGGACCTCAAAGAGCATCTAGTTCCAACCCCCCTGCCATGGGCAGGGACACCCTCCACTACACCAGGTTGCCCAAAGCCTCATCCAACCTGGCCTTGAACACTTCAGGGATGAGGCATCCCATTGATAGTCGCAAGGCAGCTGCACTTTCAGCAGCTAGGTCCTCAATGCAACCAGATGTCTCATAGAATCGTCTGGTTGGAAGAGACCTTCAAGGTCATCGAGTCCAACCATTCACCCTGCACTGTCAGGGTCCCTAAACCATATTGCTCAACACCAAATCCACACGGTTTTTAAACACCTCCAGGGATGGGGACACCACCACCTCCCTGGGCAGCCTGTTCCAATACCTCACAACCCTCTATGGAAAGAAATTCTTCCTGCTATCCAACCTAAATTTCCCCTGGCGTAACTAAAGCATCCCAAAACATATCTCTTTGTTCAGTAGCCATTTTTAAAAGTAAGCCTTTGGTTCCCGTGGTTTGAGCTTGTGTTCTTGCTCTTTTAGAGCATTTCAAAGCCATAAAGTGCGAATTGTGGGGTGTTTGAACAATATTGAGCACTCGTTCCCCACCATCTCCAGACCAGAGTCATTCTGGTTTACTGCCTCTCACAGGAACGAGTGTCTCTGCTCTGTCTCTCTCTCCTAGTTGTATTGCACGGCAACAACCTGCTGGTGTTCGGGGGCACCGGGATCCCCTTCGGGGAGTGCAACGGCAACGACGTCCACGTCTGCAATGTCAAGTACAAAAGATGGGCTCTGCTCAGCTGCCGAGGAAAGAAACCCAATCGGATCTACGGCCAGGTAGGAAGGACAGCCCTTGGCGAGGCACTTGGAGCGTGCCCGCGTACGCAGATCTCTTCTCTGCTAGCAGCTGGAGTTGTCCTCTGTGTACGTAAGTGTGAGGAAAGGCAGGTGTCATTCATAAAGAAATAGAGCAGTCTTGGTTCTTCGAGATTTCAAAGGAAAGGAGTATTTTTATCGTAGTTAGAAAAGCCAAAATCTGTTAACTAAATGCCAGGCGCAGTTGGACAAAAAGTTAACGTGTGATTTAGAGTGGTCGGTAGTTTCTGGAGTTGCTCTCTAGCCTCCTCAAAGCCCTTAAAACCCCAAACTATACATGGAAACAGTAGTCAGTAGGTCTTACATGAAAATAACAACTTTTAAGACTTCTTATAATGTTCCTGAATGAGCATGGTGCATAAAAACCTAAATTCACTCTCTTGGGAGGACTGCCAGCTTTTGCTGTGCCTTCCAGTAATACTGCTGACGTACTTGTGGTGCAGACATTCATAACCCAACTAATTTCTCGTTTAGATGTGTGCCAGACACTTGGGGCAGGGAGGGTAGTCTTCCTCTTGCCCACTTCAGCTCGAGGTGGCCTTTGGCGAACAAAGGCTTGGGAGCAGAAGCAGCTGCATCTCTGCTTCCACTGTGGACCACATCAGGGCATCCCCTGGTGGTGCCTGCACCACCTTCACACTTTCAGTAGGCTGATAGTCCATGTGCTTGGGAATTCTACAAGCTGTCTCTGTCATTTGGTCTGAATTATCCTCTGTGTTTAGGGCTTTCTCTGTTAACAATCCCGCTGGCTATCTGATAGCTGTTTTGTAGGATTCTCCATAACAGTATCTGTATAAGGTCAGCGTGGAAGAGATTGAGGGTTAACTGTGATTTGATTTAGCTCCTGGGAGCCCCTGCTGCACAGATCTGCCTTGTGTGATGCCTGAAACTCAGAAGCTCCACTTCCAGGTCCTCGTCTTCCGATCATGGAGTTACTTTCCATTCCTACAGAACACACCCCCTCCTCTTTTATGTATCGTCCTCGTTTGCCCTTTATGTTGCTCCTGAACATGTCGGTTTGTGAGTTGTAGGTAGAGCTTTGCAAGCAGTGTCTTGCTTTGGGAGGGCAGGAATTCTCTCTTTTTCAGACACTGATGTCACGCGTCCTTTCTAACTCGTTTCTCTCCGTTACCTTCCAGGCCATGGCCATTATCAATGGTTGTCTCTACGTGTTTGGAGGAACAACTGGTTACATTTACAGTACCGACCTACATAAGCTAGACCTCAACACTAGAGAGTGGATCCAGCTGAAACCAAACAATATGCCCTGTGATATGCCAGAGGAGAGGTGAGAAGCTGGACACTCTCAGAGAACTTTTACACTGAGGAGTCACCACCTTTTCTGGGAGTGAGAAGCTGAGAGAGCATGCACAGGCTTCTGGGCACTCTTAGAGCCGTGTTTTTGGCTGTGAACTTTGCACATCCAGTGCTCCAGCAGTCTGGCGTGCTGGGGCATGTAGGGATGGGCTGTGAAGCCTTTGCCAGGACACTGATCTGGACCATGTGGTGCCAGAACAGAGCTGGGGCAGCTGGTGAGCGCTGAGGAGGGGAAGAGGCTGGTTGATCCCCATGTCCTGTGCAGTAGCAAGGCATGGAGGACAGAGGGCTTCGAGATCAATCAGTGACCACAGAATCATAGAATGGTTTGGGTTGGAAGGGACCTCAAAGATCATCCAGTTCCAACCCCCTACACCAGGTTGCTCAAAGCCTCATCCAGCCTGGCTTTGAACACTTCCAGGGATGGGGCATCCATCTAAGTGAGAGAAGGGGATGGAATATTGAGGGCCATCGTAGTGCTCTGTAAACTATTATACTTAAGTTCTGTGATGCTCTGCTCTTGGAAAATGCCATTCAAGCTTCTGGGGTGCTGCTTAGATTAATCATGAAAGCTTCCACACCTTCTGAAAGCTCCCAACCCAAGTAGCTGATGCAGCTTAGCCGGGCTTGGGTTGTCAGCTTAAACCACTTGAGTTCAAAAGTGTTTTCCAGAAAGCTCACAGTGTTTTCTGTTGCTTGTACTCATTTCTTGTGCTGCTAAATGTCCTTCTTTGCACCTTCAGGTACAGACATGAAATCGCACACGATGGTCAACGGATTTATATCTTGGGAGGTGGAACTTCCTTGGCAGTTTATTCCTTAGATAAGGTAAGGTGATTAGAAACCTCAAGTGCTTGCCTGAATAGGAGATTTTCTACAGTGAAACATAACCAGCATAGTCTCTTCATCTGGCTTTGCCTGGAGAGCTTGGTGAAAAAAATAGATAACCAGGAGCAGATTGTTCTATTTCTGTAAAAACTGGTGTTGCCACGAGTGTATCCCGTTGACTTACAAATGGTGAATCTGGTACCCAGTGGCCATACCGGTCTGCAAACCGTCTTCATTTCTGACAATCTGTTAGCAAAGATTTTTATTTAAAAACACTTGGGACGTAATTCTAGATGTTGTATTTGTGCCAAAACAGGAGAGTACCAAAGGAAGGAATTTCTTGCTGTTAAATTCAGATATTGATATGGTGACTCTCTTCTTGTCTTCTCAGTTAATCATATGCTTTAATTTAAATTTTAAATTTAATTAATTTTAATTTTTCTTGTGGTAAACACTTATCTCCAATACAGTTTGAGGAGGGAAGAGTGAATTCGTCTTGGAGGCTGAAATTGTAAAAAGTTGAAACTGCAGCAGCTAACATGACTTTTTATCCCTCCATTCTCTGCATTGTTTTTTTCTCCTTACGTGCCGTATGAGATAGGTGCTACTAAACGTTTCCGAGAACTGGAAGGTGTGGGTTTTAATTGGTCTAGTTTTTTTACAAGCAATATTCTTTTTCTTTAGCTGTGGGGCTCAAATAGCAAAGCCTGAGACGAAAGCTTTAGTAAGCTGGTACACTTGGAAGGTGATTTTATACCTGCTTAGTCACTGCCTGCGATTAGCTATTTTTGTTTAATTCACACTTCATGAAAAAGAGGTGTTATTTATAGTGGCTCCCTGGGCCAGAGCCTGTAACTGCGTCATCGTGGTGCTGGGAGAGCTGGGAGGAACTAATGGCTCCACTTTGTCCCATCAGATCCATGCATACAACCTTGAAACCAACACCTGGGAGGAGATTGCCACGAAACCTTATGAAAAAGTTGGTGAGTCTGGGATTTCATGCGTCTCCCTTTCTCCATAAACCAGAGAGTGGCCAAGATGCTCGAAGATCCTGTTTGCTGGCTGGCTGGAAGCCTTTTTCCTAACTTTGTTGTACACTACGTGCCTTAACTCTGGTGTCGAGGTCCTGCTTGTTTAGGGCTGTAGCAGTGGGGACTAACCCATCTGAAGCATATTTAGCAGTTTGGCTTCTCTCCCTCCGTGGGAAAGATGATAGCGGCTGGCTCTCCTCCCAGAAGAAGATACACATCATCTCTGCTCCCTCTGAGGCACCTCGTGCTGGCCTGGTTATCAGCAGGGGTTTCCCTGCATCCTCCTAGGCCCTTGGCTGCTGCTTTTCACCGAGCCAGAGGTGAGAGCTGCAGCCTGTGGGGAATGAGAATCCGGCACGTTTCTGTCTTCCCTGGAGAGCAAGTAGGAGTCAGACCTTCTGAAACAACCAGTTGCTAAATTAGAGATGTTATACCTGTGATTGTAGGAAATCAGAAACCCCTTATAAATGAAACAAGTGGCTCCTATCCATGATTATATGTTGAGATATAATCACCACTTGCCCAAGCACTTTAAAGCAACTGCAGTTGGTGCTTTTTTTTTTTTTTCATTCTCCTCAGGCTTCCCGGCAGCCAGAAGATGCCATAGCTGCGTTCAGATAAAAAACGGTAAGATCTGCCTCTTGAAAATTGATTTATCTTATCCAACCTAGCAATGGCAATCCCATCCTTCTAGCCTGAGAGATGCTGGCCTCCAACACGTGTTTGAGAGAACTGCAGGGCACACATGGCTTTTTTGGAAGAGGATTTTTTGTAAGCAGGCCTTAAGCTGCCCAGTTGGCACCACTCTTCGTCGGAGAGATCTTATTGCTGTAGGGAAATTTGCATTTGCACGGCACAGTACTGTGACTGTCTGGAATTCTGCAGTATTTTATGCAACACCTAAGTCTCCTTTGGCCATATGGCCACTTCAGGGTAAAATATCACGTATTTTAGCCATGAGTGTCCATGGTACTTTGCAATTTATTGGTTGCAAGCTTAAAAACAGGTATGAATGATGCTCCTGCTACAGCTCGATGACTGACCTGTTAGCTTTCCAGTCTGCTGTGAAGGGCAAAGTGGGGCCAAGTCCTGCATACTGAGTTCTTTAGAGACAAGATTGTTCAGGGATTTTTTTGCTAGTGCATCCTTTTTTGTGGTGGTTTAAATCCGAGATGCTGATATGGAGTGGATTATGGGGCAGTAGCAGAGTTTTTCTATTCTCTGGTAAAGTGAGGGCCATTTTGTGTGTTGGGAGCTGCATGGAGCTGAGGAGAGGCTTTTGTTTTTCACTTCGATCCTCCAGATGTTCTTGCTGTAAATCACTTGTGTGGTGCTGTTTGGAGTGCAGCTTCGAGAGGGCTCTGCACGTGCAATCCGTGTTCAGTCACCCACAATTTCAAACGGTTGAGTGTTCCTTCACCGGCATTTGGATCTCTCCCATAGCCTCCTTGTCCTCCAAGACAACATTCCCCCAAACTTGATAAACACCAAATTGCTCAGAATGGACTGAAGAAGCAGCTGTGATATTGATTGTTCTTTTCAAAACTGTCTTCAGATAGATGACTGAATTCCGTATGTTTAGGGGGGCTGAGCCATGCAGAAGAGTTGTATGCCAGATTATATTTTTTAGGAGTGCTAATTATGCCATAAAAGTAAGGCAGAAGCTGGGAGATGCTTCCAGTCCCCTTTCTTAGCAGGGTTTTGCTGCAGTGCATGCCTGTTTGTTGAGAAGTTGGGCAAAGCCAGGGGCAAGGACCTGCCTCTAGCAGGCAGCAGGACTGGGAGCCAGAGCTGTGGCTGCTCCCTGTGTGTTCAAAAGGAGTAGAGTCTGATCAGATACAGGTGCCTGTGAGCTCAGGTTAGTGAGGGCCTAATGCAGGAGTTTGCACTGTGCTCCTGCTTCTCAGTGCCTTTTAGCTCTGGATCTGCTGTGGTGGGGCTGGGATCACAGGCAGGCTGGAAAGCGGACGTGAGCCAGCACCGTGCGCTGGCAGCCCAGAAAGCCACCCGTGTCCTGGGCTGCATCCAAAGCAGCGTGGGCAGCAGGGCGAGGGAGGGGATTCTGCCCCTCTGCTCTGCTCTCCTGAGACCCCCCTGCAGTGCTGCCTTCAGCTCTGGGGTCCCCAACACAAGAAGGACATGGAGCTGCTGGAGCGGGTCCAGAGGAGGCCACGGAGATGATCCGAGGGCTGGAGCACCTCTGCTATGGAGACAGAGTTGGGGCTGTTCAGCCTGGAGCAGAGAAGGCTCCGGGGAGACCTTCTAGCAGCCTTCCAGTACTTAAAGGGCTACAGGAAAGCTGGAGAGGGACTTTAGACAAGGACATGTAGTGATAAGACATGGGGTGATGGCTTTAAACTGAAAAAGAGTAGATTTGGATTAGATCTGAGGAGGAAATTCTTCCCTCTGAGGGTGGTGAGGCACTGGACCAGGGTGCCCAGAGAAGCTGTGGCTGCCCCATCCCTGGAAGTGTTCCAGGCCAGGTTGGATGAGGCTTTGGGCAACCTGGTGTGGTGGAGGGTGTCCCTGCTCATGGGGGGATGGAACTGGATGATCTTTGAGGTCCCTTCCAACCCAAACCATTCTGTGATTCTATAAGTGGCCTCTGATTATGAACTGTGTGCTGGAACTGGTTTGGGAGGTGCTGAGAGCTTGTGTGGAGAAAAGGTAAGTGTTGATCCTAAAACTGTTTCACGGAGGTGATTGTTGACTTCAGTCACGGCACATTCTGCAGTTGCTGGATGCAGCGTGGCTGGGACTGCGAGTGCTGTGGGTTTCCTGTCTTCCAGATGTGTTCGTTTGTGGAGGCTATAACGGAGAAGAGATTATGGGAGACGTTTGGAAGCTGAATCTGCAAACTTTCCAGTGGGTCAGGCTCCCAGCTGCCATGCCGGAACCAGTGTATTTTCACTGTGCTGCTGTCACACCAGTAAGGGACTCATTTATTTCCTGCTTAGCTGGAGCTCACGCCGTTCGTTCATGCGCCCTGAGGTTCGTGTGGGCTGCAAGTAGAGCTGAACTGATGTTACCCAGGAGGTGACCTCCACTGGTTGCAGCATCTTCAGGGAGACTCAGGGCTGGTGGGAGGTCCCTGCATTGGCTCCTTCTACTCCTGCTGCTGTTTCAGGAGCGGTAGCACACGGTATATTCTGCTTTCTGAAAGAATTCATGCAGAATTTTAGCTTTTAAGCTGTATCAGCTTCAAGGAGTAATTCCATGTGTGAACAGCAGTTCCTGTTCGCAAAAGGTAAAACAAAAAGACAAACACTCCCCCAAATAAACTGGTTTTAGCCTACGGAGACCAGCCTGGGTTGAAAGATTCTTTGGAAACCTCTGCTAATGGGAAGGTTGGTATTGCTAGAGCTTTTTGCCGTAACTCGAAGCTTTAGAGACCTGTGGTTGATAAGCATCAGGTGGCAAGAAATTAATTTAGCTGTGACTCAGCCTCCTTCAGCTGCTGGCTGCCTCAGGGCAGTGTGCGAGGGCAGAGGTCGGGTTCTTTGGTTACAGGAGCAGGTGCCACCTAGTTTGGAGGTTGTTACAAACACAACTCCTTCTGGGAAACTCTAGGCCTGATAAACCTGTTTCCCAGGAAGCCCAGTGACTGCAGGTGAGTGCCTGGACAGCAGGAATGCCTTTTTTTTTCCCCCTGTATACTAAAGAAATGCCACTCTCAAAATAGGCCAGTGGCTGGGCTTCTCCTGTCTGTCCGTGTTCGTGTGATTCCTGGAGCAGTTATGCTGAGCCAGTCGAGAGAACGCAGCATGGTGTGGTTTTAGTTTAAAAAAATCATAGAATCATAGAATAGTTAGGGCTGGAAGGGACCTTCAAAGGTCATCTAGTCCAACCCCCCTGCAAGGAACAGGGATAAAAGTGACGTTCTTTGTAGCTGAAACCTAAGTATGGTCCTTTACTAACGTATGAACACTTTGCCCAACTCCTAAAATTGCTTTCTTGGGGCAGAATTCACCTAAAATACAGAGCAAAGCACTCTGAGCTAGCAGATACGTGCCTTGGGATGACAAACGTGTCCTTCAGCAGCGCCATTTCCTCCTCTTGGCTGCAAGAGGAGCCCGGGCTGACTGGCTCAGGCAGTGCCCTCTGTTACCAACACATAAAGGTGTGTGAGATGAGGAATCTCACTCTCTGATTCTCCAGCTGAGAATCCAGAACGTCAAATACTGGTTTTCCTGGCTTCGTTGTTCCTCGGCACCTTCTGGTGCACCAGTTTGATCTGTGCCCCAGGTAACTCCCCTCTCCCCCTTTTCCTGTCTAGGCTGGCTGCATGTATGTTCACGGAGGGGTGATCAACATCCAGGAAGACAAACGGACTGGCTCTCTCTTTAAAATATGGCTGGTGGTACCCAGCCTGCTGGAACTGTCGTGGGAGAAGCTCCTGGAATATTTCCCTCATCTAGCAACTCTCTCCAGGTACCAGCTTTTGCACCTTGGACTGACGCAGGGACTCGTTGAGCGGCTGAACTGAGAACATCTCACGCTTCCGTCCGAGACACGCTGTGGTCAAGAAGCCCCCTCCCACCCCCTATTTATGGAGACCGTGGCTGATGTGGCTAAGAACACGGAGGAACCCGCTCAACGCCTTACTTGGCAAATACATCGATGCCTTTCTAGAAATTTTTCCTTTAAGTTGTTGAAAATCCATTTTTTTTAATTTATGGATCTCTCAATGACACCAGTAATCAAAAACACTCTCTGGGACTGATCCACGACATCCAGCCACCAAACTGTCATCAGCACACGCTTGGGGCTTAGCTGGGGAGGGGGGGGAGCTCAGCGAGGGTCGGAGCCCCCACGCCTGCACGTGGCACAGTCAACTTCGTCATTTTTTTTTACCTTCCATATCACAGAGGACGTTCGATGTGGAACAGCAGCCGACCTGTTCCTCTGCTTTGGAGGACACTCGCTCTCCCAACACCCAGCTCTCCATCCATAAACCTGACACCTCCTGCTGCTTGAAGGCTTTGCATGTGTCCGTGGGCCTGCTGCCGTCCCTTGAGCTTCCGAGGACAGCCGGAACGTCGTGGGGCAGCGAAAGCTTTGCCTGTGCAGCTTTTTTGTGGCGCAGTGATTTGAAACACCCAGTGTCTGCGTTCCTCACCTTTTCCCAGGGAAAGGCTTGGCTCTGAAGACCAAAGTTGCCACTCTGGGTGGTGATGGGGAGGGGGGAAAAGGTTTTGCTGGATCATTTTTAACCCTTTCTGCTCACATTGTGCTCTGAACAAGCTGTGAAAACTCACCCCGTAGGTTTCAGAGCTCTTTTAACCTGCAGCATGTCATAACCCCAGCGCTCGGGTGTGAGCCACCCATGCCAGCTCAGGCCTCTAAGTGTTTTTGTTTTCCTTCCTTCCACATTGGCTTTTTTTCAGTTAGCTTCATCTTCCTCCTGGGGTAGGGGATGTTATTGCTGCGTGTGGTTTTAATTTGGGTCCTTGGAAGCTCATGGATCACTCAGACCAGAAAACACAGCATCAAAAAAAAAAAAAAGGGGAAGAGGGAACATCTCTCATTCTTACTGGTGGAGTGGTGGTCATCTCTGCATGGCCAGGGGAGGAAGGGATGTCTGTCTGTCCCTTGTATTGCTGTGCTTCATACATGGTGAAGTTTAGCTCTAGAGACCGTGTCCAAGTCACCATCAAACTCTGAGCAGCTCCACTTGGCTGGCCTCAGGTTTGTGCAAAGTCCTTTTTTCTTTGGAGACCATTTTTAAGTGCCTTTTATTTTTAAAAAACAAATAAATCAGCTTTTCCCAGAACCTTCCCCTTCCATCAAAGGCAAAGGTTAAACTCGGGGGTTTTAGTTTCTTTTTGAGAGATCGCATTTATGTTTAAACAAACCCTAGCCTTGTTTTCATGGGGTTAACCTGAGCAGCACTGGCTGATCGAGTCACTGCTGCTCATCTGATGTTCAGCTGAAGTGTTACCACTTGCCCTCAGATTAAGCTTCCCCTGCTTTTGGGGGATAGAGTTTTCCCCTTCTGTAGCCTCAGCTGCTGCTTTTTTTTTAGTTTTCTTCTCCAAGGTCCGGAAAAATAAAGGTTGGGCAGCGTAGCTGAAGCGTTCTCTGTTGCTTTGGACCATGGAACCTGGTGGCAGCTGCTTGTAGCTCTGTTGTACCACTGCAGGACCTGTAGCTCACGGGGCAAAGGGGGGGACCCCAGCTGCACCGCGTGGCTCTCGCAGCCCCCCAGCTCCAGGTTTGGGCTGGCTTCTAACCAAGAGCCTGGGGGCAGAAAGCCTTTGCTCCTGGAGAGTATTATCATCCCGCTTCAACCCCTTCCAAGCCTCCTTGGCTGCTTGCTGCAGCATCCCACTGCTCCCAGCTCAGGGGCTGACCCCAGACCCCCCCTAGCTGCTGGGGGTTACCTGCTCTCCTGCCCCTGGCTTGTGGTGTCCTCTTCTGCAGGACCGTGTTGGGCCCATGGGCCTTTTCTCCAGCTCCTTCTTCTGGCCTGAACTCAGTGGCTCTCACATCTTCTTGTAGAGGCTGAGTATCTACACTTAATCTTTGCCTTCTGGACTCTGGTTTTGCTGGGACCTTTGTACTGGAACAACCTGGTCATACATGTGCTGGTTCCTTCCTTCTTTAAAGGGCACGTCTGCCATCGGCACTAAGGCAATATTAAACCCACCCGAACCTGGACAGCTGATCAAGGAGACACCTTAACCTCTAAGGTCTTCCTTGCTCTGACAGCCTTATGGGGGCAACCAGGAGCTTCCCCTCTTGATGGGAACACAGGGCAGAAGGTGGTGGGTGCAGATCTGGGGCACATCCGGCCTCAGCCCAGCTCTGTATGACACCAGTAACGCTGTCACTTAATCTTAGCTTCAAATCTTGACATGGAACATGTTCGGCCACCCAGGCAGGATGAGACAATCCTTGATGGCCCTGTGACACACCAAGTCACTGCTGGATCACCCAAACACAAGTGCCCAAACCTCTTCCAGTGACTGGACCATTGAAGGTACGAGCCCAAAGCCCTCCTGTGGGTTCCACCACCAGCCTGGGCACCAGTCTTGCCCCACCAACGCAGCCATGCTGCTCTGCAGGGACTCGGGAAAGCACAGCCAAGATCACAACAAAATAAAGGAGCAGGGACTTGCTGATAAGAGCAGATAATGAGCATCATCCGCTGATGGGAGTCCAGGGGCCTCTTGCCTCCCAGTAACCCAGGGTAGCTGCTGCATGAAGGACACAAGGTCTTGGAGGGTGCTCTGCTGCTCTTCCTAAAAAATAACTTGTTTTAAGCACTACAAAGCTCATAAAAGCTTCTCACTAGCTCATGGTGGCTGTGGCTTAAAGGATATATGGTTCCAGGAGAGGGCTTTGTGGGACAGTCCTGTTCCCAGCACCAAGCAGAGCAGCTCTGGGTGATGTGGGACCTCCTCACAGCCACCAGCAGCTACTGCTGGGCTTGTCCTGCTGCAGAGCAAGACTTTGAGGAAGGGACCCGCAGTGCTGGCCCTACCACATCTTCCCAAACACAAAGGCTGGGTCTGGCTCCAGGAGATTTCCCAAGCATCCCTCACCCCAGGGTAGATGTTTTCTGTTTAGCCTCAGGTGAGATGATGGCACTGAGCAGGTTCTCCTACATCTTCTGCCCTCCCATCCCGCTCCTTTTCCATCTCTTACTGCCCTGTGCCATCGAGCCCACCTGCGGCCATCAGCCAACTCCAGCTACTCACCCAGGAATCTTCCCAAACATCCATAGTAACGACAGCAAGATAGTCCGTACTGAGGCTAGGAAAGCAGAAAAAGAAAAAAAGAGCTTGATAAAGCAGCATCGTTAATTGCTAACGAGCATCTGCCCTCCCTCGGGAAGGAGGAGCAATCCTGGGGTGCTGCCTGCCTTACTCCGGGCTGCTTGAAGCCTAGTCCTGTTTCTCCATTGACTGGGAGACCTTCTGGAGCCCGACATCCGCGCTGCTGCGCTCCCCTCCCGGCTGTTGGTGCCGAAGTACATCCGTGGGGGGCTGGGGAGGGAGAGGGGCACAGGGGCCGCATGACCTGTGGTTGTGAATCTGTCCGTGTTCTGCTTTCGGGTTGTTTTTCTTTATTTTTGAAGCTCTGACAATAAATCAGTCCAAGCCCCTCACTTGGTCCTCTCACCTGACCCACTGGTGTTTCCTTTTGCAGAGGGAGATGCGCCTGTCCCCAGTATGGACTGGGAATGGTTTGGGTTGGAAGGGACCTCAAAGACCATCCAGTTCCAACCCCCCTGCCATGGGCAGGGACACCCTCCACTACACCAGGTTGCCCAAAGCCCCATCCAACCTGGCCTTGAACACTGCCAGGGATGGGGCAGCCACAGCTTCTCTGGGCAACCTGTGCCAGTGCCTCACCACCCTCAGAGGGAAGAATTTCTTCCTTAGATCCCATCGAAATCTCCCCTCTTTCAGTTTAAAGCCATTGCCCCAACCCATATGCAGGACCTTGCACTTGGCCTTGTTGAACTCCATGAGGTTCTCACAGGCCCCCCTCTCCAGCCTGTCAAGGTCCCTCTGGATGGCATCCCTTCCCTCCAGCATTTCCACAACACCACACAGTTGGTGTCATCAGCAAACTTGCTGAGGGTGCACTCGATCCCACTGTCCATGTCTCCAACAAAGATGTTAAATAGCACTGGTCCCAGTACTGACCCCTGAGGAACACCACTCGTCACTGGCCTCCACTTGGACATTGAACCATTGTCCACAACTCTTGGAGTGTGACCATCCAGCCAATTCCTTATCCACCGAGTGGTCCATCCATCAAAACCACGTCTTTCCAGTTTAGAGACAAGGATGTCATGTGGGACAATGTCAAATGCTTTGGGTAAGTCCAGGTAGATGATGTCAGTAGCATGACACATCCGCACATCCCACTGCACCAGGAGCAGCCCTGACCCTTGTTAGGAGCCTGTTAAAAACCTCTGCGCAAGGATGACCCAGAATGGTCAGATGAGCAGGTTGAAAACAAGCTGGAGCTTAGGGAGGGTCATGGAGAAAGCCGGAGCCCCCCACTGCTGGCTCCGTCCCCGAGGCACAGTGGTGGATCTCCCCTGCCACCTGCTCTGGTGCTGTGACAGAGGACATCGAGTGCTGTCCTGCACCACTCCCAGGGACGTTGGCTCCAACTGAGCCACTGCTGGTGCCCAACACCCACCACATTGAGAGCCAGCCTTGGCGGGCACCAAGCAGCCATCACCCCAAGACCATCACTAACCTGGGCGGTGGGCACGGAGAGGGCTGGAGAGGAGATGGAAAGCTTGTTGAAGGAGAAATGAGCTTGTTTCTGATTTGTACAAAACTGCTTTAATGACAAAACACCTGAAAAATACTTTTTTGGTGCGTTTCTAGTAGCATCAAGAAGCCCCGGGTGATCCCCAAACCCAAGTCCCTTCCAGGCCCAGGATCACCCACTGCCTGGAAGGGCAAAAGGCTCTTCTCAGGCACCTTCTCCCAGTGCAATACGTCCCAAGGGAGGGGTCTGCCCTCGAGACCACACAGGAAACCTCCTTCAAGACCTTCTACTGAGGACAATTTTCCTCCCAGCCACACATGCGGGGCTGGAAATACCTCCGTGAAGTGCTCTGGCATTGAGGCTCCTTCTTGGTTCAGGTGTGCTCCTGTGGCCACCACCCTTCCCATCGCTGAAGCCCCGTTGGCACCCAACAGGGTGAGCCAGGCAGCAGCAGGAGCTTCAGCAAACGATGCTTCCGGACCAGAGCCAGCCCGGCTGAGTCCCTGAGACACCAGATAACGCCTCAATGAGCGCTGAACCCAACGAGAAGATTGGAGAATGCAGCAGAGTCCAAACCTCAGCAACCACTGGGCGATGGGGCGAAGAAATACACAGCCAGGAGGATGAAGTAGACCATCACCAGCACCGTGCCTAGGGCAGACAGAGCAGGTTGGAGGAGGTTACACCTTGGAGCAAGGAGGGAGGTTGCTTGTAAGACCTTCTGGTGTGGTCTGGATTAGTCCGCTGTAGAGGACTTTCATGGTCCTCTGTGAAATCTCAATTAAAAGGGGTTTAAACGCCCTCTTAAGGGTGAAAAGGGGGTGATCTCTCTTGGAGCTACTGAAGGGCGCCAGCTCCAGCCCTGGCCCAACACCTCCAAGACGGTCAACCAAGACCCCAGAATTGCTCAAGCTACCACATGCCAAGAGCTGCAGCAAGCAGATGACCTCAGGGCTGTCTCCAGGAGCTCCCCCCACCCCATCAGCACAGGGAAGGTGGGCACACCAAGTCCCACAGCAGCCTCACGGCTGAGCGGTCACCTTGAAAGTAGTCACATTTGCCATCCATGAAGATGTAGTTTATGAGCACCACGCTGAACATGCTGGCGTAGACGTGGAGGTCACTGAAGACAAGCGTGAAGTTGGTCGGCTGTGAGGCAGAGAGGATTTGGGATTTATGGCCAACCAAGGAGAGCCCCACACCAGCTGTGGTTGGGGGACCTGCATGTCACCCCTTGAACCTCTCTGCCACGTGTCCCTGGGGCTGGGGGCAGCATCGGCCAAGGTAGGAGACATCTGACCCCACCTTCCTCTGCACTGAGCAGAGGAGAGGAGACACTGGGGATGGTAGCTGTGCCCCTGCCATGTCTCACGGAGTGCTGCGTGTCCCCAGCCCTGCGGGGCAGGCGTCACCCAGGGGCTGTCCTGGGGCTACTCACATAGAAGATGGTGAAGAGCACCAGGATGGGGATCTGGAGCATGCAGACCTGGACGGCGATGCAGTTCCCGATCTCGATGCTGGGGAGGAGAGAGGACTTAGGAGCTGCCAGGTGCCAGGTCTCTGGCAGCCCTTGGGTCACTCAGCTCGTGGTGAGAAAAAATCCCCACCTTGGGGAACCAACTCATGGAGCCCAGCATGGTTCTGGCCCCATTTTTTGGGTGGCTTTAAGTCCTTTTAAGGGCAGGTTGGCAGGGATCTGACCCACCAGTAGCACAAAGCTGGGCAGCCCATCGCTGGCACCAAGGCACAGGACTGGGACAGGGCACAAGGACAACGCTGGAGGACATCCCAAACCCCATCCTTCAAGTCATCTCACCTCAAGCTCAGGTTGTTCTGCAGGGCAAACTGGATGCCGTTGACGATCTCCGGCAGCTCCGGCACCATTGCCAGCACAGTGACACCGATGAAGTACTGCAGGGAAGAGGTGACATCAGCACGTATGCATGGCCTGATCCTGACCACGTCGAAACCCTGGGCAGCCACAGCTCCTCAGTGCGTGGAGCACCTCAGGAGCTTTCCCCCAGCTTTTGGGGCTCAACCCCACAGCCAGGCCAGGTTCCCATCCCTGAAGGGCACATCTTAGTCCTCAGGGCCACCTCAATGAGGCTCAGCACCATGCCCCTGCTCACCTGTGAGATGGTGGAGTTGGTGAGGATGGGGCTGATGTGCTCTGTGGCCAGGTCGGCACAGGCCGACATGCAGAGGGTGGAGAGCAGGAGGATGACCAGGGCTCGCCAGCGAGACCAGTGGACCACAGCGCTGTGGTGGTGGCCGGGCACTGGGGGAAGAGCAGAGATGCGGTGGGACACCTCGGGGCGGTGAGAAGAGCTGACCCCGCAGCCGGGGCCATCCCACAGTTTGGGGACACTCACTGTGACAGTCGCTGATGTGGATGTCGTAGATGTGGGAGTGAGTTTTCAGGGTGAAGAAGAGGCCGATGAGGTAGGCGGCGGGGAGCAGGAGGGACACAGTGTACACCAGGGGTCTGTGGGACACAGGTGACACGCTCAGTGCCACCAGGGTCTGGCATGGAGACCCCAGGGGGGTCCCCTGCACCAGTTGGGGATGGAGGAGATGGGGCTGCAGGACTGGAGCTCTTCAGGGTGGTGAAGAAGGGACCTGGGAGGGATGTGGGGCCACAACCCAGGCTGGGAGGTGCTACCACACCGTGGGGACAACCCTATCCCCACCCCAGCAGACACTCACTGGACGTGGCTGTAGTAGAGGGTGCCGTTGTTCTCCATCTGCGGAGAGAGCGCCTGTCAACAGGGATGTGGGGGACAAGGGACAGCCCCGCTGCCACCACCAAGAGCAGGAGCCAGGTGGGCTTGGAGCACCCCCAACCCCAAACCCCACCAGCTGGAGGTCTGTGTGTCCCCACTCACCAGGTCGAAGTGACAGTTGTGGCAGAGGTAGTGGCCCAGTGGGTTCTGGGTGACGTTGTGGCACTCGCCGCAGACCAGCTTCCCGTACACCTTGGAGAAGAGTGTTGGGGCAAAGACGCCTGCGAGGATGGAGGGACACAAGGTGGGCACTCAGGCTGGTGGGACTCCACCCCCCCATCAAACCTGGGGACAACCCTGTCCCCAACTCACCTCCCACGGAGAGGAAGAGCAGGGCTGAGCTGACACCCGCCGAGCGGCTGTTGAACCGTTGCTCCTGGTGCCGGATGCCCCCGATCACCATGCACAGACCCTTGGGGATGGAGAAGGCCCCCCCAAAAAACCCAAGTCCCCATCAGCACTTTGCTTGCACCATCCTCCCGGCTCTCCACAGAGACAGGGCACTCTCGTGCCACGAGCGCATCACCCCATCTCACCGGGACGAAGAGGACGCAGCCCACCAACGTCCCCGTCAACGCTGACTTGACGATCTCGGCGTAGCAGCGGTTGCCCTCCCGCGAGCCCTTGATGAGGGCCGTGATGTAGAAGGTGAGCTCTGTGATGGAGCCGAACGTGGCGTTCACCACCGCTCCCACCGCGAAGTTGCTCTGGGCTGAGATGCTGGAGGAGAAGGAGGAAGGGGTAAGCAGGGCTGGCATGTGTCCCCACCCTGCCACCAAGTGTCCCACCACCACCGCTCACCTGGCGATGGCCATCCCGATGTAGTAGGAGAGAGGCATGATGGAGAGCAGGGCCAACGTGAACTTGACAGGGGAGCTGGTCAGGCTGTTGTGGCTGTCCACGTAGCCCAGCACCAGCGTCACCAGCACCAGTGGCAGCAGGTCTGGGGTGGCTGGTCAAGGAGATGACTGAGGTGGGGTGGGATTTGGGGTCAGCCCCCCCCCCAACACCGCTCCCTTCTAGCCCACAGAAGGATACTGACAGCAAAGACGTTGATGCCATCCACGGCGTATTTGTAGTAGTAGGGGTTGAGGGCACGGTAGCAGCACAGGATCACCTCCCCCTCCAGTGGCACCTCGGTCTGGGGGGGGGGGGCACAAGTGGGTGACACCACCCTGAGCACCCCCATCCCACCCCCCCCCCAAAATCCAGGGTGGTGAGGTGAGGAGGCACCCACCATCCTCAGATGCCGGACAAGCACCCGCTCCGGGGGCAGCAGCAGGACACGGGTGGCAGTGCGGGCGCTCAGCTTGGCCACCGGGATGAGGACGATGAGGAGCCACGCGGTGACGCACACCAGCCCGTGGGCCAGCGCCAGCAGCGGGTAGCCCAGGCACAGCCACGCCACGGCGCCGGCACGCTGCTGCGAACGGAGAGTCACCTTTAGGGGCTGCCAACCTCAAAACACCCACCCCCCAGGGGAGTGGAGGCACCCAAGGGTGCCATCCCCACTGACGGTGGTGCCCAGGAGGAGGGTGGCACTGTGTCCAGGGTGGGGCTCACCCAGTATCCTGCATCCACCCAGCACCACGGTCGCCAGCGCCGTGGCACGGGGCCGCCAAGCAGGGCTGAGCTCTCCCCCGTGCCATTTGCCTCTGCGCCGACCTCGCACGCACCCAGCGCTCGGTGGGATTTCGGGACCTGGGGGAGGCGGAGGGTGTCAGGGTGCAGCATGGCACACCCCACTTGGTCGCCAACTTGGGGCACACCATTACCTCTACTTTTTGGATCACTTTGCCAAAGGGCCAGAGGAAATACCCGGCCAGGTCCCAGCAGAGCTGCCCTGCAGGGAAAGAAGCACCAGCTGTCAGGGACACATGTGTCCCCTCCAGCTCCAAGGCCACCCCACCAAGAAGGGACCTAGGAGACCCCAGCACCCATCAGTGCCATTTGAGGCTCAGCCAACAGACCCACGGCTCACCCAACCCTTTCCATGGGGGCCCCAAATTTGTGACTTACCATAAGGAGCCCCCACAATGGTGACAAACATGATGGCAGCCACGAGGACGTAGAGGAGCGAGAGCCACCAGCCGAAGAGCAGCAGGTAGAGGACGTTCCCACATGTCACCGTGGATCCTGCAGAAGAGGAAGCACCAAATGGGACCACTGTCACCTCCACCATCCCAAATCCACGCTGCCGCTGCACAGGGTATCCCCAGGGCCACCCACCTCCAGAGCCCCGGATGACGTTGAGATCAGAGTAGAGCTCCTTGACGATCTCCGATCGGTCCTCCCAGGGCCGCGCCGTCACATGGCTCTTCCATTTCTTGAAGCCAAACTGCAGAGATGCGTTTTTGGGCAAGAGGATAAAAAGAAAACTCATTACAACCACCCAGGAGCACCCATAGGTGCCCCCACCCACACCACGAGCACCCACCTTGTAGTTGTTGGAGAGCTTGTTGGCCTCCACGGCGTTCTCGGCCGTCAGGGTGGTTTTCACCACGCAGCTCTCGCAGACCTCGTCTGAGTGCTGCTGGCAGCAGGACGGGGGGCACATGGCTGCGGGCGAGACGAGGGGGTGACAGAGGGTGCAGAACCCCCCCGGAACCCCGTACCCAGCCCGTCCCATGGCTGACCTACCTGGGGGGACACGGGGACGGTGCAGGTGGCAGCCCAGCTCCCCCAGGTCACCCTGCACGTTGTTGATGGCGGCGCAGTGGCGGTCGCAGAGGGAGCCCCGGCGGGGGCCGTCGCTGTCACCCTGGGGCTCGGGAGCCTTGAGGACATCTGGGGGGGGATGGAGTCATACTGGGGCTGTATCCCACCGGGATCAGCACCATGGGACACCCACGGGCTGCTGTGCCGGGGTGGCACCCAGATCCCAAACACTCCAGGGGACACCCAGACCCCCCCTGGGGTGACCCCCAGGTGATGCTCGGGAGGGACGGACACCCCCCTGGGTGCCCGGGACGGGCATCCCCGAGGGTGCCCGATGTGATGCTCAGGACGGGGGACCGCCGGTGCCCGGGATGGGGGTGTCCCCCCAGAGTGATGCTGCGGAGGAGGGGGGGGGGGGGGGGGGGGGACAGCGTTCCCCAGCGACCCCCCCGTGCTCACCGGGCGCATCCTGCGTGCAGCAGCGGCGGCGGCCGGGCTCTCCCTCGCTGGCCATGGCGGGGGCGGGGGGCGGCGGTCCCGGGGGCGGCGGTGTCGATCCGCCCCGCGCAGCCCGTATTTAACGGGAGGTGTCGGGCATGCGCGAGGCGCAGCCCCGGGAGCCGCCCCCGCTTCCCAGCGGGAGGGGCCGGGACCGGCCCGCCTCCGCCCGGCGGTGGGGGGGTGCGTGGGAGTGGGGGGTGCGTGGGAGCGGGGGCCGTGGTGTACTGGGGGCGCGGGCACGGGGATCAGGGTGCGCGGTGTACCGGGGTGCGCAGGGACGTGAGGTGCGCGGTGTATCGGGGTGCACAGGGATCAGGGTGCGCGGTGTATCGGGGGTGCGCGGGGACGTGGTGCGCGGTGTATCGGGGTGCACAGGGATCAGGGTGCGCGGTGTATCGGGTGCACAGGGATCAGGGTGCGCGGTGTATGGGGATGCTCGGGGACGTGGGTGCGTGGTGTATGGGGGTGCGCGGGGACGGGGAGGCAGGGTGCGCGGTGTAGGGGGGTGCACCGTGATCAGGGTGCGCGGGGACGTGGGTGCGCGGTGTATCGGGGTGCACCGTCATCAGGGTGCGCGGTGTATCGGGGTGTGCGGGGACAGGGTGCGCGGTGTATCAGGGTGCACAGGGAGGGGGGTGCACGGGGCTGGGGCATGCAGGAACTGGGGTGCGCGGTGTATTGGGGTGCACAGGGATCGGGATGCACGGTGTATCGGGGTGCACGGCACTGGGCATGCAGGAACTGGGGTGCGCGGTGTATCGGGGTGCACAGGGATCAGGATGCACGGTGTATCGGGGTGCACAGGGATCAGGATGCACGGTGTATCGGGGTGCACGGCGCTGGGCATGCAGGAACTGGGGTGCGCGGTGTATCGGGGTGCGCAGGGACAGGGTGCGCGGTGTGTCAGGGTGAACAGGGATTGGGGTGCAGAGTGAATCGGGGTGCACAGGGACCAGGGTGCACAAGGACTGGGGTATGCAGGAATCCGGGGTGCACAGGGCTCCGCACTGGGAGCGGGGTGCAGGAGGACCGGGGCACGCTGTGTGTCCGGGTGCAGAGGGAGCAAGACGCACAGCAACTGGGGTGCAGGAGAATCTGGGGGTGTACTGGGGCGCACAAGGACTGGGGTGCACCATGTACTGGGGTACAGAGGGAGCAGGGTGTGTGGTGTATCGGGGTTCACGGGAAGGGGGGTGCATGGGGACCAGGGGGCATGGTATTATTGGGGTGCAATGTTTATTGGGGTGCAGAGGATCCTGCAGGAGCCCAGTGCCCCCAGGGGTGCCCTGTGGGACGAGTTTTTCCTCAAGAAACACCCGTTTTTTGGTCAAAGAAGAAAATTCCTGCACTTGAAGCACCTTTAGCACATGGAGGGGTGAAAGGCAGCCGGGCCAGCCCCACCCTGCCCTCCGGGTGCAAAATTTGGGGTCCAGCCCAGCCAAACCCGGTTCCTGAACATCCCCCCTTGGCACAGGGATGGATTTACACGATGAGTAACCACAGGAAAAAGCCAAACAAGCGTTTGATAAACTCATTTAATATGGGAACCAAATACGGCATTTTGTGATCTGTCCCTCGGAAAAACCTCCCCAGAGAGAGAAAACTGCCAAAACCCATCGGTTCACACCAAACCCAGCAGCTCCCCCGACCTCGAGAGACAAAAAGGGGGCACCCGTGTCCTGATCCCAGCCCAAATTCCTCTTTTTCCATCCTGTCTGAGGCCAGCAGTCAAAAATAAGAGTGAAAAAAAAAGATTTTATTGCAAGAAAACACACGGTGTTCTCGCCTCCGGTAACAAGGCGGCGTAATTCTCATGACTTGTAGGTACAAGTGGGTTTTGGGGCAGTTTACAACAAGATGGAGGGGGGTGGTGGTTCCCAGAGGTGCAGAGAGGGGGAACAAGACGACACCTTCGTCTTCGGCTCAGAAAGATCTTCAGCATCTCGGGGGTTTATGGATTTTTACCCTCCTTTAAAAAAAATAACTGCTAAAACTAATACTAAAAAACTAATTCTAAAAAAAATCTTCATTTGCCAGAATTTACAAGAGATTCTCCTTCCCACCCCCCAAATACAGTATGTTTTTTTGACAAATATTTAATGACTACTTCTTTGAAACAAATCCAAGTGGTTTTTCCCCAAAAAGGTCCAGCCCCAAAAGCGGGGACCTTAAAAAGTTGGCGGGTTTATAGAGGCTGGTGCCCCACTGAGGCGCTGGAGTCCATAAGGCTCCCAAAAGAAGAGGTTATTAGCAAAAAAAAAGCTGATGGGAGCAGTAAAAAGAAATTAAAAAGCAAAGCTGAGGTTGGACTGGTGGCATTGTGGTGTTTCAGAGCTGGCAGGACTGTCGGAGTTGGATGGCGTCCTTGTTTCGGTCCAAAAAAAACCCAAATCAACATCAAAATCTTGCTGAAACCTGCGAATGAAACGCGGTTTTCTCCTTCCTTCACGCCTGTAGCGCAGAACCTCAGCACGTTTCGTGGGGTCAGAAAACTCCATCAACGCTGAGAGCCAGAAATTAAAAAAAAAAAAAATGGTTTTCTTCTCATAATTAAAACAAGTCTGAATTTGACTTGGCTTTTCTTGTACCTTAGCTGGAATTTCTTGGATCCTGAGGTTGGTCAAATTGCTGGATCTTTCCATGTGACAACTTGCTGGTGGCTGTGTGTAACTCCAGGGGGGCGTTCCAGCCCTCAAACACGGCTGGAGTTTAGTCCTGAGACCAGTTAAGCGGTGATGGCACCGACAGGTGGCACAGAAACAGCAAAAACCTTTTAAAACCAGGATTTATTTCAGCTGAGGAGCCGGAAAGAGAAAACCTGCCTGGTGTTGACGCGTAGTAGTGTTCCGAGAGTGAAATGTTCTAAATATTGTCACGAAACCCGCTGGAGAATTAAAAAAACTCACAAAGCAGCGCTGAAATCAGTCCTTTTCGGAGTAAATCCGCGCGTAAGTCAACAACTAACGGTGCTGCCGGGTTCATGTGGCCCGAGGAGCACCGTTCCTCCGGGCCTGCGTCCCGCTGGAGACGTCATTCTCCAAAAATCCACAAGATGTTCACTCCCGATAAGCCGAGGTTGACGCGCCTGCAAAGCCAGAAGTTACCACGATAAATCACGAGTGAAAGTGCCATTTTGAAATATTAAATAAACTCGAATCAATTCCGCCCTTCGGCGTTGCAGCGCCCAGGCTGGTGGTGTGTTTTGGCGGTGAATCCAGCGCAGCTCTTTGGGAACGAAGGAGGACGTTGTTTTTATTGCTCACACACATAAAATTTATTCAATTTTATCAAAAAGCTGCTACTGCTTCCAAGGAGAAGACGATTTTAACACCATTAAGATCATCCCGCCGCAGCGATTTCAGCCTGAAGCACCGTTTCGAGACAGAACGCTCCGTTCGCATCCCGACGGCATCGGGTACTTACCCCAGCATCCCGGATTCTTTTGCCTTTATGATATACAGGAACATAAGCAAGGTGTGGAACATGTTGTTTCTTCCCTGAATCCACAGAAAGAGAGAAGAACTTGGAAACCGAGTCACTGACAAGAAACCACCGCAGTATTTCGGGTAGAATAAGTGGCTTTGGAGAGAGACACCATGAAATGGCATCCCGGGGTAGGCTGTCAGGCTTTTTCCCCTTAATTCTTTATTTCCTTCAATTAGATAAATACCAGAAAAAGACCAAACATGGGTTTTGGCTGGGTTATCATCTCCAAATAGTTGAAATGCCAGAGTTTTTTGGAAAGCAGAGATCCAGCAACAACCAGGGATCAATATAAAGTTAAAATTCACACGAGAATTTTGCTGGTTTGAGACTGGAAGTTTCCCCTCAGAATTATCATGAAATCACAGAACGGTTTGGGTTGGAAGGGACCTCAAAGATCATCCAGTTCCAACCCCCCTGCCATGGGCAGGGACACCCTCCACTACACCAGGTTGCCCAAAGCCCCATCCAACCTGGCCTTGAACACTTCGAGGGATGGGGCAGCCACAGCTTCTCTGGGCAACCTGTGCCAGTGCCTGAGCACCCTCAGAGGGAAGAATTTCTTCCTTGGATCCCATTGGAATCTCCCCTCTTTCAGTTTAAAGCCATTACCCTTTGTCTTATCACGACAAGCCCTTGTAAAAAGTGCCTCTCCAGCTTTTCTTACGGCCAAGCAGGCAGTGTGCTGGCCCTTAAGGGGTGACAAAACCCATCAGGGATTACATGACCCGATATTTTAAAATAAATGGTCAGAAAACAAAAAAGAGGAAGCTACTACCAAGGTACTCTACGTATCCTAAATAGATACTAAAGCTATTATTTAGTAGCAGACCAAGTATCACGTCATGGTCAAAGACCCAGCTAATGTTTATTTCCTGCACTGGGCCAGTCGACAGGTAAACAGTCACTAAATGTGGCTCGTTCCTAAAAAAAGCAACTCCCAAATCAGAGCTGCCCATGACGTCCCGGTAGCAGGAGAACACCAGTAACACCAGCGTACCTTGGGCAGGTTGTAGTCTTGGCACTGGTAGATCAGCTCGTAGTGGGGCGGATTGATGCTGCTTTGGTAGATGCAAAATCTCTTTACGTTCGAAGTGTCTGCGAACAAAAAGTTCCAAAGACAAAAGGGGATTTCACGGGTGCTGATGTGATCCACGAGGCAAAGAGCAGCTCCAGGTGCGTGCCAGTACCTGGTTTATCCGGTGTCTGAACGAAGTGTTGGGAAGTGAAGGTTTTGCCGTCGGGATACCTGGGGTGAGGCGGCAGCCTGGAGTCGAGGTACGTGCAGAACACGTGCATAATGATCTGGGCAAAGAGAAACAAAACTCCCTTCAGCGGCCTTAAAAACCCAGCGGCTTTCCTGCCATCATCTCAGGCACCAGTACAGCATCTGACGGTCTGGCGCTGCAACGCTGACTTAACCCCTCTCAGCCCAGCAAGCCAACCGTGTCCTGGGCTGCACCCAGAGCAGCGTGGGCAGCAGGTCAGGGGGGGGATTCTGCCCCTCTGCTCTGCTCTCCTGAGACCCCTCTGCAGTGCTGCCTTCAGCTCTGGCGTCCCCAGCACAAGAAGGACATGGAGCTGCTGGAGCGGGTCCAGAGGAGGCCACGGAGATGACCCAAGGGCTGTAGCACCTCTGCTCTGGAGACAGGCTGAGAGAGTTGGGGCTGTTCAGCCTGGAGAAGAGAAGGCTCCAGGGAGACCTTCCAGCACCTTCCAGTACCTAAAGGGGCTACAGGAAAGCTGGAGAGGGACTTTGGACAAGGGTATGTAGTGACAGGACACGGGGCAATGGCTTTAAACTGGAAGAGGGGAGATTTCCATGGGATCTAAGGAAGAAATTCTTCCCTCTGAGGGTGGTGAGGCACTGGCACAGGTTGCCCAGAGAAGCTGTGGCTGCCTCATCCCTGGAAGTGTTCAAGGCCAGGTTGGATGGGGCTTTGGGCAACCTGGTGTAGTGGAGGGTGTCCCTGCCCATGGCAGGGGGGTTGGAACTGGATGATCTTTGAGGTCCCTCCCAACCCAAACCATTCCATGATTCTATGATTGTATGTTTAGGAGCCCGAGGGAGCTGAACGCTTTGAGCGGAGATTTCCACGCTCCAGGCATGCTGCTTGGGCAAAGGCAAGTTTATTTTTTCCAGTTACGTGAAACGGCGTCGGTCACAACGCGATGAACTGATGCTGCGTGCCAGGAGCTCAGTTCCCACAGGAACAACCTTCTCCTGGCATCCTGCAGAACTTGGCCAAGCCACAGATTTTATTGGCACAGTTAGGCCACCGACTCCAAACCACCTGTTTCAGTGATGGGTTCCAGACCAGCTGCAAGGATTTGGCCCAGAAGGGCACATGAAATCAGACAGCAGCTTTGCCAGCTGAAATCGAGCAAATTTCTCCTTTTTCCTCATGAAAGGCAGACCAAAAATCACCAGAAAAACCTGAGCTGGTCACGTGTCTTGCTAAGAATGTCAAAATTTTGATCCAACGTCCTAGAACTATCCAGAAAACCACGTCTCAACCTGCTACTTGTGTTTTAACTCTTCCTGGAGAGTTCTCAACACTTTATGTGGGCAACGTCACCAAATCAGCTGTGACCTGACGCTTTCTGTGTTCATTCTGTAGAGCACGATCTGTTCTGCAGACAAACCAAGAGTTTCTCTGTGCTGAAGGCCAAAAGTCTCAAGAAGAATCACAGCTTTGTATTTTCTGCAGCGTGATTAACAAAAATGTGTTTTTTTTTTTTTTATAGTAATTGTCTTGAGTAAGTTAACATCAAAACGGCATGGCAAGTGTTTATTTTAATTTGTGATATCAGAAGTTCTTTCCCAGAATTCTTAAAAGTTTAATATACTGCCAACACCACCCCTCTCAGCTGGTTTTGATCAAAAGAGTGAATTCTAGGGTGTGCTGTCTCCTGATCTTTAAATACTTTGGAGCCGTTTACTCTACTGACTAAGCCACTAAGAGCTGCTCTGTGGCAAGTCACTACCAAATATTTCATCACCTTCACAAACAGAAAATCAAATCCTATTTCAAGTCTGATTTTGTACAACTTCAGCTTCCAGCAACTGAGTCTCCTTATATCTTCGCCAGCAAAGTTGTGAAGCTCTGACATTCAGATCTCCTGGTTTTTGTTCTCCCAAGTAACTGAAAATCTACTTATAGTGGAGAAAAACAAACAAAAAAAATCACCCTAACTCTACTTTCAGATACAGAGTCCAACTGAACTCACACAGTAAAGCCTGTTTGCTACTCCCTGAATTGTTCTGTGGTCTTCCTTTTAATGATTTTAATTATGAGTTGTTCTGTGGTCTTCCTTTTAATGTTTTTAATTACTCCAGTTGGATTTTCAAGTCATTGTTTTCACTGGGGTGCTGCTCCTCTTGACCTTTCAGATTATCGGGCTAAGCATCGCTGCAAGCCTTCTCTCTCAAGCAGGACATGGAACATCTTCAGATTTCTCACAAAACATTAATTACTGAATTAAACAGCCATTGTGCCACTCCACCTGCGTTTTTTTCCCCTCTGTCCATTATAGCAAAGGAAAACACGAACACAGGGTGAAAGGTTTTCCTTGCATTAGAAGCTGTTAGGTGAAGGCAGACATTTGGCTTTTTAAAAAATGTAGCAAGAGAACTGCCCAAACAAGACCCTCACCCATCAGGCTGCTCCTCATAGACAGACATTCCAGAGGAGCCTAAGTAAGAGCCCAGATATACAATTGCATTTTTGTGATCTACGCCATGTCCGATCCTATCTGCGTTATTCCCCACGGAACCTCACCGACTACAACGGGATTATCTGTGTAACTGACTCAAACAGGATTTTGCCATATTCCTCAAAAGACTGACTGGCTACCCCCCTGCAAAAACCCACGCTGAAAGGCAACTCGCTTTAAGCCATTGTGTAAGGATGTCTTCAAAAACTTACAGAGGAGTCAGTGGGCAAGTCGGTGTCCCACTTGCGGCCTTTGAAATCCCCTCCTCCGTTCCACTGGAAGGAACTCATGCACCCTCCCTGAGAAAGCTCTGAAAGTAACAAGATGGATTCAGTTACTGCAGGTTGAAAGTGCACAAAAGTGGTATTTTCTGCTCGTTTCAGCGGCTTCGTACCTGTTTCTGCTGTACAGAATAGGAAAAATTCAACTAACAAAATACTTGTAAATGTATTAATGAGGTAAATTTACAGGCTGATTTTTATTTGTAGTTAACGAAGGGATTAAATCCAGCACTTTGCACCTTGAGCATGCAGGAGGAAAATGAGAAATAAGGCTTTTAAAAACATTCCCAAAGTTACATCCAAGTCCCGCATCGTTACATCGCTAAAAAAAGAGAAGGTTGTGAAGAAGCATCTCCCCAGCTTGAAAGCAGCTGCCATCCTCGCTGTGACCCTTCAAACATCTCCGCTGAAGGAACGTCTGACGCCACCAACCCCTGACTGTGGCAATGGAAGGGTTTTAAAGTCACACCACGAACCTTTGATCCGTTCGACCAAATACTCCTGGTTGGGTGTAAGATCCAGATACTGCACGATAGTGTTCAGGGTTGGAATGAGCGGAGCTTTAACGAACGCTGTCTGCTTCAGACTGCTGATGCTGGCTTCTGCAACGCAAAAAGAGCCAGCACAGGTCAGCGACGGGCACCCCGGCACTGCCAACAGCCTCCCTCACCAGGCCAGGCTGCAAAGAACTCTCCTTTTTGGCACACCATTTAAAACCTTGGAAACATTTACCCTTACTGTGAAGAAGTTCTTCCTCATGTTGAAGAACTCCCTTGGTGTTGAGGAACATGGTTTAGAGACCCTGACAATGCAGGGTGAATGGTTGGACTTGATGATCTTGAGGGTCTCTTTCAACCAAATGATTCTATGTTTAAGGTTCTGCTTAAACATGAGGAAGAACTTCTTCCCAGTAAGGGGAACAGCGCACTGGAACAGGCTGCCCAGAGAGGTTGTGGAGTCTCCTTCTCTGGAGATGTTCCAAACCCGCCTGGACACATTCTGGTGGGATCTGATCCGGCAGGGGGACTGGACTCGATGATCCTTTGAGGTCTCTTCCAATCCCTGACATTCTGAGATTCTGTGATTCTGTAACATTTAACATGTGACACTACCCCAAACACTCACTTCACTCCCAAGGAGGTAGCAGATGTCTCTTTTACATCACAGAATATAAAAGCTACAAGGAACCACCATCCACTTTGAAGAGCAGAAGGCAAGTAACGAAGCGGGGACAAGACCAGCACTGACCAGTTTCTCTATAGACATGGCAACAGATGTAGCTCTTGAAGAGACACTACAAGAAACAGCTCACAAAAGGTGGATTTAAATGCAGCCTATCAAATCCATTTCTTGGTTAAGGGGATATAAATTTTAAGAAACAAGAGAAGCAGTTCCTTCAGAACCATATCGTGACACGAAAAACAGAACTCCAGTTCACCAGAATTTAAAATTTTTTTTTTTTCAGAATGCAGCTGATTTGAAGGAAGAATTTGGAAAAGCACATAGGACTTGAGACACTGAGAGTCCACAGCACTTCTATCCTTGCAATGTTGTCCAACAGTTTAATATGCAATAATCAAGGTTAATTTGAGCCTGTAATTCCCCAGCAGTAAGTCTAGGGAGGAAAAAAAAAGAAAAAAAAAAGAAAAAAAAAAGAAAAAAAAAAGAAAAAAAAAGAAAAAAAAAAGAAAAAAAAAGAAAAAAAAAGAAAAAAAAAGAAAAAAAAAGAAAAAAAAAGAAAAAAAAAGAAAAAAAAAGAAAAGAAAAAAAAGAAAAAAAGAAAAAAAAAGAAAAAAAAAAAGAAAAAAAAAAGAAAAAAAAAGAAAAAAAAAAGAAAAAAAAGAAAAAAAAGAAAAAAAAAAGAAAAAAAAAAGAAAAAAAAAAGAAAAAAAAAAGAAAAAAAAAGAGGAGAGGTTTATGAATTTTAAATGAGACGAGCATCAGTGTGACTTCATCAATATTTCCAGAAGTCCATATGAAGAACCCTTCCAGCCTAATGCAATGCCTGACATGGAACAAAGACCACAGCAATAGCGAGCAGAAATGGAACAGGAATATTTAACAGACCTCATTCCCATAATACCTATCCAACGGCCCAGCTACGGGGCAGCCCTCCATCAACCACCACTGGGAACCCCAAAGCTACTGCCTCACCCTACCTCCGATCTGCAGTTCTGGACATCCCATTCTTCTCAGCTGGGTGCTCACAGACTCGATCTCTTGGACCAGTGGCACTAGGATAGTCTCGTTAATCCACTAGGAAAGAAAAAAGGTGCAAACTCAAAAGGTCAGAAGCAACAAAAATATGTTAAAAACGCCAATCCTTAGCTTACACCCTACTCATCATCACTGTCACAATCACAAAGAAGCTGAGCAACAGAAACACCAAAGCCGAGCAAGGAGAAAAGTAATTAAATTAGAATATCACGTTAGGCAGAGTTTAAATGACTCCTTAACACCTCCTAAAAGACCAGAAAAACCCACGTAAAGGAGTCAGGAAAACAAATCTCTAGCAAGTATGAGATAAAGCTTTTCTGAACAATGAGAGAAGGGGTATTGTGAAGCACAGCCCTCCATCCATAAAGATAATTTATACTTTGATGGCTCCACTCCCTCTCACATTTGTTTCAGGAAATCAAGGAGCTGATAAACAGCTACGTGTGGGATTTGTACGTGTCAGGATTTGGGAACTGAAGCATGCTGGCTCTGGATTTAGGAACAGATGCTCAGGAATCTGGTATGGATCTCATACAAATCTTTGCTTTTCATTGATCTTATTACTTCAAAAAACCCCAAAAAACCAAAACACACAAGCAAACTACATACTTGATAGATGCTATGACTGAAGGGGCAATTAAAAGTTAGATTATTAATTATTTTCCCATTGTGTGCAATCAAGTCTCCTCTGCTGTAACAATTCTCATCAATAAGGTCAAGGTTTTTCTTTTTGCTTTTTATTACACTGCTCAGAGCCGTCAGAAAAAGTCAACCCTTGGGTTGGAATTTTCCATGCTTTGAGCCCAGAAGAAGGAGTTTAAAATAGTGCAGAAACATGAATTTAGTGATCTGGGAAAACCAAAGAAAACCAAATCTCGTCGTACCCGAGATGCTTTTGTCTCTCACTCAAAGGTGGATGAACTTTACAGCTGAGAAGTTCTCACAGCACAAAACGCCAAGGTCAGGTCGGAAACGCATCCCAGCACCCCTCTCTCACAAGCACGTTGTGTTCTGTCTCCTTGTGCCAGCTCACCCCACTCCTCAACAGACACTGCAGTTCCTCCCACTCCGGAGCCACACAGGGGACATGGAGGTGCTTTTCCACCCGGCTGGGCTCGTCCTTAAAAACCAGGCAGTGTGTGGAAACGGGACTTACGTTTCTGAACTTGGCGGTCCAGGAATCCAAGTGGTCAAGGAGCTGTCGGTTCATCGTCACCCGCGCCCACACCTATGGAAAGATTAAGTACATGTAAGAACTTAACAGAACACCAAGAGTTTTTAGGGTCTGTGACAACTTCTGATGCTAACCACAGTGCATAATTCAAACGGTATTTTCCCCAAAATTCCTATAAATCCGCTGGCTGTATCATGTGACTTCTACAGCAGCGTCACATAGGACACTCCCACTAGAGTGTTCATGGTACAATCATCTTGCATGAGCCCAAATTCAGTTTTAAGCTCTCTGCTCTATTACGATAAAATTGGTCTGAACTGTAGGACTGACTGAAGTATTTGAATGGAAAACTTTGTTAGGTTAATGTAGGAAACAAAGAAAACGGATCAAATTTAATTTGAGACACGTGAATTGCATTCCTTTGCATCAGACTTCGTTCAGATGCTGGCATAAAGGCTTCATGCTTTATATCCTTCAGTTGTTCCACTGAGCTAAACACACACATCAGTTTCAAGCCAATTTTAATGTCACAAATGTATTTTATCCAGAGTACGCCTTGGTCTCCATGGGAGAAACCATTTTTTGACTAAAATTCAGAATTTGAAAAGCCCATTTACAGTGCAGCTGTATGAAGGTGGTTGAATGCCAGAGGATTTCTCTCTCCCCGACATTTTTGAACGAATTAAGCTGTGTATTTTAGAGGCCTCTTTCTCCCTCTTGACCACCTTGCTGCTGAATTTACCTCTTCTGCAGCCTGTTTCGAGCTCAGATCAGCTTCGTCCTTGTGTGCTGACGGAGCCTGGGACCTGCAAGCCAGCTGATACTGGAACTTTCTCAGTATCTGGGTGTAGTCTACCATGGAACGGCTGTAGTTCCAAAAAGTTGGGCTGCTGGAAGGAGAGCTGGAATCTGAACTTCCTGAAACGACCCATCATTAAACCGTCACTCAATTATTGCCAAGTACCAGCACAGACAATACGTCAGTGTTAAGGCTTTAACAAGAGACACGAACATGAGCTACCACGATTACCACAAGGATGATGAAGGGAGTGGAGCATCTCCCTTCCGAGGAAAGGCTGAGGGAGCTGTACTGGGCTATACTGGTCTCTTCAGCTTGGAGAAGAGGAGACTGAGGGGGGACCTCATTAATGTTTATAAATATGGAAAGGGTGACTGTCATGAGGATGGAGCCAGGCTCTTCTCACTGGCATCCAATGACACGACAAGGGGAAATGGATATCAGCTGGAACATGGGAGGTTCCGCTTAAACATGAGGAAGAACTTCTTCCCAGTAAGGGGAACAGAACACTGGAACAGGCTGCCCAGAGAGGTTGTGGAGTCTCCTTCTCTGGAGATGTTCCAAACCCGCCTGGACACATTCTGGTGGGATCTGATCTAGGTGGTCCTGCTCCAGCAGGGGGATTGGACTGGATGATCCTTTGAGGTCCCTTCCAATCCCTGAAATTCTGGGATTCTGTGAACATGTACACTGAAGTCTGTAGGCATAAACACTGATTTCACCTTGATTATCTTGACTGTCCCTATCCAGGACAAAAACTGCCTGCAGGTAATTCACCCCCTTGGTCTGAAACACTTCCCCACAAGATACAGAATCAGAGAATGGTTTGGGCTTTCCGGGCTGCCAGCACGCATTGCCGGCTCATGTTGAGATTCTTGTCAACGAGCACAAAGTCACTCTCCCCAGGGCTGCTCTCAGGAACAATTCAAGATTGGCTTTTGCGGAAAAGAAAAGTTGCAAAGGATTCCAGCACACTCATAAATAGACTTAACTCGCTTTTGGTCATCACCTGTGACCCTGGTGAAGGTGGCTGATGAACAGTTTGGTCTTCTACTGAGTAATTAGGATGTGAGGTAGAACACCATCGTTTCTACCAGCTCCGTGGCTTAGGAGCTTCAGAAAGTTTTCCTCCAAAGTATTGCTTTGGACAGGATATATGCTGCTGGTGCAGCACAAGGAAACGTGTGCTGATAGTTTCTCTCTGTAGCATTTACTGGCTGTAGTGGACCATGACCAGACGATGGGCTTTATTGCCTTGATGAGAGGGGCCCGATGAGGTGCATCCACAGGTCCTGAGGGAAATGGCAGATGAAGTTGCTAAAACATTATCCATTATATTTGAAAAGTTATGGCAGCCCAGTGAAGTTCCCACCGACTGGAAAAGGGGAAACATCTCCCCCATTTTTAAAAAGGGAAAAAAGAAGATCCAGGGAACTCCAGGCCAGTCAGTCTCACCTCTGTGCCCGGCAAGATCATGGAGCAGATCCTCCTAGAAACTATGCTAAGGCACATGGAAAATAAGAAGGTGATTGCTGACAACCAACATGGCTTCAACTAAGGGCAAATCCTGCCTAATTTGGTGGCCTTCTACGATGAGGTTACAGCACTGACGGATAGGGGAAGAGCAAGTGACGTCGTCTACCTGGACTTGTGCAAAGCGTTTCACATGGTCCCACATGACATCCTTGTCTCTAAATTGTACAGACATGGTTTTGATGGATGGACCACTCGGTGGATAAGGAGTTGGCTGGATGATTGCACTCCAAGAGTTGTGGCCAACGGTTCAATGTCCAAGTGGAGGCCAGTGACGAGTGGTGTTCCTCAGGGGTCAGTACTGGGACCAGTGCTATTTAACATCTTTGTTGGAGACATGGACAGTGGGATCGAGTGCACCCTCAGCAAGTTTGCTGATGACACCAAGTTGTGTGGTGTTGTGGACATGCTGGAGGGAAGGGATGGCATCCAGAGGGACCTGGACAGGCTGGAGAGGTGGGCCTGTGAGAACCTCATGGAAGTTCAACAAGGCCAAGTGCAAGGTCCTGCATGTGGGTTGGGGCAATCCCAATCCCAAGCACAGGCTGGACAGAGAATGGATTGAGAGCAGCCCTGAGGAGAAGGACTTGGGGGTGCTGGTGGATGAGAAGCTCAACATGAGCCAGCACCGTGCGCTGGCAGCCCAGAAAGCCAACCGTGTCCTGGGCTGCATCCAAAGCAGCGTGGGCAGCAGGGTGAGGGAGGGGATTCTGCCCCTCTGCTCTGCTCTCCTGAGACCCCCCTGCAGTGTTGTCTTCAGCTCTGGGGTCTCCAACACAAGAAGGACATGAAGCTGCTGGAGCGGGTCCAGAGGAGGCCACAGAGATGATCCGAGGGCTGGAGCACCTCTGCTATGGAGACAGGCTGAGAGAGTTGGGGCTGTTCAGCCTAAAGAAGAGAAGGCTCCGGGGAGATCTTATCACAGCCTTCCAGTACCTACAGGAAAGCTGGAGAGGGGCTTTGGACAAGGGCGTGTAGTGACAGGACAAGGGGCAATGGCTTTAAACTGAAAGAGGGGAGATTTAGAATCACAGAATGGCAAAGGCTGGAAGGGACCTTAGAGATCATCGTTTAGATTGGTTATAAGGAAGAAATTCTTCCCTCTGAGGGTGGTGAGGCACTGGCACAGGTTGCCCATAGAAGCTGTGGCTGCCCCATCCCTGGAAGTGTTCAAGGCCAGGTTGGATGGGGCTTTGGGCAACCTGGTGTAGTGGAGGGTGTCCCTGCCCATGGCAGGGGGGTTGGAACTGGCTGATCTTTGAGGTCCCTTCCAATCCAAACCGTTCTATGATTCCATGAATAAAACCCACACCTTCTCCTTTCCAAGCTTTTCCAATCAAATCGGTTTGTTTCTTTACCAAGTTGAACTCTCCGCTGTTTCTCCTCTTCATCTTGAAGGAAGGCCTCCAGTGCCTTGAGGTCTGTCATGTAGTCGTCTTTGCCAGGGGGAGAATTATACCGAATGGGTGATGTGCGGTAACGAGATCTGAGCCCACTGGTTTCCACTGGTCCAATGCTCATGGGGTACAGTGATCCACACGGAGAAGGGCTGAGGCTGGAGAACTTGGCCGAAGAAAAACAAATGGTTGTGTCATACGAGGAAGACAGAATTCCACTTTGATTTCCAAACAACATGAATGTAAAAGACTCTTGTTTGGGGTGTGGGTTGGTGCTTTTTTTCTCCTTTGCATTTACCTTTTGGTTTCTTACTTTTGCTTTGTTCTGAAACAAATCAGCCACGCTAAAACAAATGAAGCGACACTAGGGAAAAAGGACAAATCCCAAAACAGCAAATTTACATCTACTTTGCAAAAGGAGCAAACACACATACATACAACTCTCTGCTGGCTGCTGCTCATCTTTGATGGCACACGGCAGAAGACAAGGAGGAAACCATACCCTTAGGAGCCGTCTTGGTCGTTACCTTATTGTAGCTGCTACTTGGTGAATAGGTCATAGCACTGCTGTTGCTCGACGTAGCCTGTAGCTGAGGGCTGTACCCTGTGATACAACTGGTAGTAAAGTTTGGACTGGCACTGAGAGAGCGTGACGGGCTGTAGCTCAGCACACTCTGACCCTGGTTCAGAGGAGAAGGTGTCGAAGATGGGACTTTCTTTGCTGCCAGCTCACGTGGTGGAGTTGTTTGTATCGCTGCAATAAGGAAAAACAGAATTAACGTTGTGGATGCAGCAGGCCCAAACCCTCCTCCCCTTTTTCAACGCACAACGAAACGCACACACAACGCTACCTTAAGGGAATTTTAAAAAGATGTTAGAATCATAGAATCGTCTGGTTGGAAGAGACCTTCAAGATCATCGAGTCCAACCATTCACCCTGCACTGTCAGGGTCCCTAAACCATGTTCCTCAACACCAAATCCACACAGTTTTGAAACCCCTCCAGGGATAGGGACTCCACCATCTCCCTGGGCAGCCTGTTCCAATACTTCACAACCCTCTCTGTGAAGAAATTCTTCCTGATATCCAACCTAAATTTCCCCTGGCGCAACTTGAGGCCATTCCCTCTCATCCTGTCATTCATAATGTGAGAGGAGAGACTGACCCCCATCTCCCTACAACGTCCTTTCAAAGAAGGGACATTAGAAAAATCTGGCCCCCACAGAACTCAGCAGTCAAGCCATTGACAGAAGAGAGAGAAGACTGAAACACACGTCCATAACGCAGCACAAACCCTACAGCTTCAGATTTCAGCCAAATGTTACCAAGCATGACATCAGTAGGACACCAAAATTAATTATAAGTCTATATAAATGCTAAATATAAACCTGCACTCCCTGCCTTGCTCCTAGTCCCATGTACAGGTTACAAGTTGCTGGTCCAGCCTCCCAATGTTTGAATCTCCAGTGAGACTCCTTCAGCAGCCACTACCACCCCGTCCTTTTCACCCACCTGCATCCCGCAGGCCCAGCAGGCTCTGCTGGCGAGGACTCACGACCAAGGTCGTCGGTGCCACTGTGTACTTGACGTACAGCCAGAAATCAAACAGGGCATTCAGGCTGAACAGGGACGCAAGTGCGAATTCTAGAAGAAACACAGGAGTTGTTACTATAGCTCGAGCATGGGGAATAATCAAAATATGTTATTTGCAAGAACAGGCACACGCCCATTAAAAACAGGTCGTTATCAGCGCTACAAGTGAGAACCAATTTGGGCAAGAATCTGAGATTTCTTCACCTTCTTACGCAAGAACCATTGGAGATCATTTTCCTTGCTGTGTTGAGATTCATTTATGTTGGGGAAATTTAATTTTTAAAAACAGATGGTTATTTTCCAGAAAGGACATGAACTACTGCAATGAAGTGTCACAGTATTTCTCAAACACGATCTTCCATCAAATCATCTGTCACTCATGAGTTTTTTCTCCTTGCTCCTTTTCATCCTCTATTTGGTACAGCTAGCTTAGAGCCAACTCATCCGAAACAAACTTAAACTATCATGAAATGCAATCTGCACCCACAGTACAACATGTCAGTAAAACCTGCAGCATTCTCCAAAGCCTCAGTCCACACATTAAACAGATTTAATGCACCAAACAAGTTCTTCATGCCCTTTCAGGATATATCTAAGAAAGCCCTTAACACTTCTTACCTGTCACTAAAAAAAAAAAAGAAATTCCAACAGTTTCAAGAGAGATAACAGCAAAATAAAATTTCGATTTAAATTGAAAATAGAAAAAAAAAAAGGCTACCTTAAAAATTACGTCCCTGGCAACAGAACTGACAAGTGAAAAGAGAAAAGAATCCTGAAAATTACTTTAAATGCTGCAGCGACTCACCGATATACCAGAGCGGCCAGTATGTGATGTTGTAATACGAGCTTATCAGTCTTCCAGTCCTGTTAACAACAACAAGAAGTTATTATTTTGTGACAATTGGGTCCCGGTGAATATTTAGGGACACACAAAGCAGACGTTTTGCTTGTTTGGATCAGATGGAACAATTAACTTACATTTCAGCGTATATCATGCCAGCAAGAGACACGTGAAGGAGTCCCCAGGCCAAGACCACTTTCCGGGCTTCCGTCTCCTTCCTCATCTTAGTGGTCCTGTTGATGAGGTAAGTCCCTGAAGTCTGTTCTGACATCATTATCTTAACGACAAACACAGGGAAAAGACAAAATATGGCAACTTTTATACAGTACGATTCTCAGTCAGTACGAGATGAAATAAAAAGCAGTTATCCAAAACAAACTATAGAAATGGGCTTTACCTTTAGCCACTGAGTAATGTTTAGCATATTAAAAAAAAAAAAAGCAGATTCTTTTTACCAGTAAAAATAGGGAATATTTCTTTGATGAACTCTGATGTCAGCACTGCCACCTTGTTACTGAGGAACAGCGTCCACCTTCTCCAGGGAGGTGCACGTAAGAGGGCAGAGACAGATTTCAACCTCATTTTTTAAAAATAACATCCTTCAGGAGCCAGAGGCAAAGCTCCTGCCTTCTCCAGGCAAAGGAAGCCAGAGGAAGGAAAGGCCTTGCACAATTGTGCAGTATTTTTATTGAAAATTCTTACTTATTTCAGTAGGCAGCAGAGTATTTTCAGACTGTACAGCCAGCTTCTGTGGCTTCAGTAAATCTGAAAAGTAGCAACCTTTATGCCTCTTATGTGAAAGAAATAACCCTGGTGACCTTTTCTGCTAGTCCTGTCACCAAAATACGCTACTGTTCCACCCTACCACTCACTTAAAAATCCGTCACACCATTCTTCACTAGATGGGAACAAAAACAATTTACTTTTGGGGATAAATACTTCAACTGTACCTTACGACCTAATTAAAAAATAAAAAACTTGAACCCCAAATCGCATTATCTGCTTCTTAGTGGTACAATGATCCAATGGCGAAACAGTTAACATCAGGATTGCTGGAAGAATTACAGAAGAACTCATTGCCTGCTACCTTTTTTGACCGTTTTTTCATACGGTCAACCGTATGAAAACTTCCCTTCCCTGAAGCTTCCCTTCTCACACTGACAAATGCACAACCCCAAGTAGAGATCCTTTCCCCCATCTCTGCACTCCCAACCTCTCTCCCTGCACCATGCCCTCCTGCAAAAGCAGAAGGTGCCCTTTAGGGCACTGCACTCTAAGTGAGACATGGTCCTACCCCACTCGTTTCGGAGGGATGGCTGTGGGGTTTTCACCTCCAGGCTGTAATGTCCTGCTGTACCCTCTGCCTTCTTCTAAGGCACAGAAACGAGGGAAGGTCTCAGTGACCCCAGTGCCACACACGGAGGACCCCCACACCTCCCACTGCCGCGACCTGCCCAGCTCACCCCGTGCGGGTTCCTCTGCCACACACAGCACCCAAGACCCCATGGCACCCTCCACCCACACCTGTTGCGCACAAAGAACCCCCACAGCCTCCCCTGCCCCACACACAGTGACCCTCAGAGCTCCCCCTGCCCGGACCTCACCGTCACACACGGGCAGCCTCCGCATCTCCCCCCAGCCAGCACCCCCATGCCACCCGGGGGTGGGTCTCTACAGCTCCTCCCAGCCAGCACCCCCACACCACGCGGGGGTCTCTACAGCTCCCCAGCCAGCACCCCCACATCACCGGCGGTCTCTGCAGCTCCCCCCAGCCAGCACCCCCACACCACCGGCGGTATCTGCAGCTCCCCCCAGCCAGCACCCCACACCACCGGCGGTCTCTGCAGCTCCCCCCAGCCAACACCCCATACCACCAGGGGGTCTCTACAGCTCCCCCCAGCCAACACCCCCATACCACCAGGGGGTCTCTACAGCTCCCCCCAGCCAGCACCCCCACGCCCCCCGGGGGTCTCCACATCTCCCCCCAGCCAGCCACCACCGTTACACACCGGCAGCCCGCCCAGCTCGCCCTGCCCACCCCCCTCACACACACCAGAGGCCCGCCATCTGCCTCCCCCACCCTGCCCCCTGCCACACGGAGGCGGCCCCACACCTCCCTGCGGCCTGACCCGCCACACAGACGCGGCCCCGCAGCTCCACTCACCCACAGCCCTGTCACACACAGGCGGCCCTACGCCTCCGCGGCCTCTAGGCAGCCTCCCCGCGCAGGGCGGGGGGGCAGCCACAGCACCTGCCGCAGGGCCAGGGCGGGCGAGAAGCCACCCGGCGCCCCTCAGGGAGGGCAGCGGCACCCGCTTTTCCCAGCCGGCGGCAGACGCGGCGGAGCGCTGCCCTCACACACGCGCGGGGACCCGGCCGCGCCGTAACGGCCGCGCCGTCTGCGCCTGCGCGAGCGCCGCCGCAGCGTCACGGCCCGCGCCGCGCCGCGCGGAGGGGGCGGGGCCTGGCCGTGCTCGCGGGGCGTCCCGCGCCGCGGCCGTTGGGCGCCGCTGGCGTTTGGGCGGGAAGGGGCGCGCGAGGCGCGGGCGGCACGGCGGCCATGTCGGCTGCGGCGTGCGAGGTGCCGAGATGGCGGCGAGGGGCGGGGGGATGGGAGGTGTGTGCGTGAGCCACCGACTCGCTGCCCCGTGTGCTGCTGCGTTTGGGCGAAGGTGCGGCTGGACTGATTGGTTACACGTGGCAGTGCAGATCAGGCCGCGTGCGGCCAAGGTAGAATCACAGAATCACGGAACGGTTTGGGTTGGAAGGGACCTCAGAGATCAGCCAGTGCCAACCCCCCTGCCATGGGCAGGGACACCCTCCACTACACCAGGTTGCTCAAAGCCCCATCCAACCTGGCCTTGAACACTGCCAGGGATGGGGCAGCCACAGCTTCTCTGGGCAACCTGTGCCAGTGCCTCACCACCCTCTGAGGGAAGAATTTCTTCCTTAGATCTCATGGAAATCTCCCCTCTTTCAGTTTAAAGCCATTTCCCCATGTCCTGTCACTATACCTCTTGTCCAAAGCCCCTTTCCAGCTTTCCTGTAGCCCCTTTAGGCACTGGAAGGTGCTGGAAGGTCTCCCCGGAGCCTTCTGTTCTCCAGGCTGAACAGCCCCAACTCTCTCAGCCTGTCTCCATAGGATCAGCGGTTAAAACCTTTAAGTGATCCGGAGTTTGGTTGCTGTGCAGGCAGAACGTTGTTTCCAGTCTTGATGTGCTGTAAAGGAAGAGGGTTGTGGGAATTTTGTGCTAAATCGGTGTACCCAGAAAGTGTCACCTGAAGTAAAGATGGTCCACATGGATGTGGTGACTTCGGGTGATGTTGTTACCCGACAATGAAGGGGTTAAAAGTTTTTGTGGAAGAGTTTCATGGAGGGTTTAGTAGGTGATTTACGCATACCTAAAGAAATGAACGAGATGAGCATCCTTGAAGCTGTCAGGAGTGATTTAAAGGGTGACTCTTTATCCAGAACCGTCTGCCCTTGGAGGGAACATCCCAGAAAATGTATGAACTTTGTTATCCTGTTTTTCTGAGCTGTGAACATGCAGTGACGTGGGGAAAAGGTAATTTCGGCCGGGGGAGAGTGCGACCACCGACTCATGGACCACCTGCCCTGAACATATCCCAGACCCAAAAGAAAGGGGCGGAGGAAGAGAACTGAGCATGTGAAGGAATTTACATGTAAAGCGAGAGAAAATGAACCAATTGTTTAAGAGAATAACAAGGAACATGTAAACACGTTATGAATATGCATGATTGTAGTGTATAACCAATTTTTCTGTCCAGAAGCCAGGTGTGGAGCCAGGAGGAGATATCCCCCGTGCACTCAGCACCCGGAATAAAGAACGCCGCTTTCTACAACTCCAAAATGAGTCTTGGAAAGATCGATTTCAATTGCACCGACTTTTTGGGTGTCAACATGCTCATCTCATTGGATGGTGAATCACACAACGTTCTCAGTGTGGTGACATACCAACTTGTCTCAGTGACGTTTCCGTGCGGTGTGTCCTTTTGAGGCAGGAAGAACGGGGTACGTCAGCAGATGGGAAGAATTGGGAGGCAGCAAAGCAAGAGGAGCTGGATGGAGGAGCTGGAGCTGGACCAGGGAGGCATATCGAGCTGAGGTGGCTGCAGCAGCTCGTACAAGACAGGGGCAGCAGCTTTGCAAAAGAAAAATTGTCTGGGATATTTTGATTATCTGGGATATCGAGCCTATTTCTTAAATTTTTCCCGCCCTGCTTCCAATTTGGTTAAATACGATAACTCCCAAGTTGTCCCAGTGTAAAGGCTAGTGGAATGCATTCCTCCTTTATAAAAAGCTGGTTATAGGAAATATGGTAATAAAAGTACAGGTGGAGAAAGGGAGGAGGCAAATTTAAACAGGATGAAAGTCGATTCGGTGGATCCACACCAATGGATGGTTTCAGTTGGCTTGGAAGTCTCTTGACTTTGACTCATTTCCTAAGCGAGACGATGAAAGCAGGAAAAACATGAAATGAAGACAATATTGAAGGACTGTTAAAAGCCTAATTTGGCCTCCCAGTCTCAAACAGCTGTTTGAGTATGGGGTGAATGGCCCTCCCTTGGTTGCAGAGGAGTCGTCTTCTTTTGGTGCAATTCCCAGCTTTGACGCAGCTGGAGTGAGAGGAGATGAGTCCCATGCAACGTTCCCCAAACGCTACAGACCAACGGGACCTGAGGGCACTCTGGTGTTCCCTGGATGGCAGCTGAAGGACTTAATGGGCAGAAAAGAGGCAACTTTGCGATGCCATCTTCCCCATGGCTCCGTGAGCGCTGTTGACCAGCATACTGGGGCTTCCCAAGATGGTTGGCTGGACAATGGGTCGCTGAGGGGCTGCTCCGAATGTGGAAACACTCACCCTTCAGAGAGGAGACAGTCCTGTGCCCCACGTCCAGCGCCGACACTCCACGGGATACCTTTTTTCTTCTCTTTGGTGGTATTCTTGTCAGAATTCCCTTGCTCTCTGGCACTAGTCAGAAACAGATGAGAGGAAATATGATGAGGATGAGGAAGGCTTTGTGGGCATTAGAGGGAACATCCTGCTCTGCTCCTGTGCTGGCATTTTGATTATCTATCTTGTCTACTGTGCTTGAAGAAGATACTGTTCAATTCTGTGTTTTCTGCTGACACCTGGTGGCTTTTAGCAGAAGGTGACTGTGGGCCTTACTCAAAACTTTCCTGCCTAAAGGCTTTCACAACCTTGGAAGTTGTTACCATTCATAGCTATCTCATGGAATGATGTCACTGTTAGAACTGGTCTTTAACCTCCAGGTAAAGGTAACTGATTGTATGTCTCCCAGTGCCCTTTCCATCCCCTTCTTGTTACTACCAGTTAATAATTCATCCGTGTGCTCAGTGTCCTAAAATGCAAAGCTACGACATGATCCGATGGAATTTGTGGTGTGTTATAAACAGGTGTGACTCGCACGTGAAATCTGGGGACAGCTCTGAAGCTGAAGGCTGTTGATTTCCTAATTTAAGGGAATTCAAGTTGGAAATAAGTAGCTCCACTGAAGTCAGTGTTACTGCACCAGCACATGGCTGTGGATTTTCCAGAGGGATCAAAATGAGGGTTCTGCTCCTAAAATGATACCAGTCACACATACAGATGGTGAGCCACATATTGAAATCCCTGCTCATTCCTTATCCAGGTCCCTTGTGGATTAGGAACGTGGAAATAATCCATTACTTACAGAAATAATAGTTCTCTCACCAGTAATCCAAAATTAATTGTGTTACAGCCAATTAACTTCGATCATCCAGGAGATGAGTTGCAGACGGAGCCCTTCGCCGCGTTACAGGTCTAGCTAGAGATGATGAGAGAAGAAACATTTCTATCCGAAGGTGAAACTCGTATGGGATTTCTGAGGAATATGGGCTTGTAGAGAGTCTCGAAACTCGTATGGGATTTCTGAGGAATATGGGCTTGTAGAGAGTCTCGAAACTCGTATGGGATTTCTGAGGAATATGGGCTTGTAGAGAGTCTCGATGGAAACGGCGAAGGCATGAGGGGTCCCCTCCTGATCCTCTCTCAGAAGCTCACGCATGCTGTGAGAATTAGCATTATATAAGGAATTAATGTTTGTATGTTCTAAGTAACACCATGTGTGTGATGTTGTTTCCATGAAACACGTTCTCCAGAAAGCCTAAGAGAAAAGATTATGTTCTGATGAAAGGGAGAGCGATTCAAAAGGTAAATGTTAAGTTTTAATATTAAGGTAATAAATTAAGTTTTGTAAGTTTTGCGTAGGTGTCGTGGTTTAACCCACTGACAACTAAACACCACGCAGCCACTTGCTCACCCTCCCTCACCCCTGGGGAACGGAGAAGGGAATGAAAGGGAAAAAGGGAAGAAGACTCGTGGGTTGAGATAAGAACAATTTAATAATAATAATAATAATAATATAATTAAAAGCAATGGTGATAAATAATAATATATTAATATATATATATATAAAATATGATAATAATAGACACAAGTGATGCACAGTATAATTGCTCACCGCCTGGTGACCGATGCCTGTCCTGGCCCGGCCTGGCAAGCAATCCCAAAACAGATAAATCCTGACACTGCAATCCCAGACAAGTGAGAGGCCCAAAAAGAGAGAGAGAGAGAGAACTCAGAGAGATGAAGAATCCGAGAGAGCCCTTGGAAGAGCTAGAGTTCCTTCCTGGTCAGCCCTCATCTATATACTGGGCATGAGGTTCCATGATCTGGAATACTCCAGTGGCCAGTTTGGCCCTCAATCCTAAGTGTGAGTTCACTCACAAGGGGAGTTGTGGACCCTCTGTCCCAGCCATGCTCCCCCCAGCCTGTTGTGCTCCGGCACACTGGCAAATCATGGGAAGCTGAAAGGTCCTTGATGTCTCAGCACCAACTACAGATATCAGTGCGCTGTCAACAGCCTTCTCCTAACAAATGCCAGGCTAAATCCAAAACACGGAGCTCTTCTAGCTGCTAAAAAGCAAAACTAACTCTGTCCCAGCTGAAACCAGGACCGTAGGGCTCAAAAAAGCAGTTTAGGAAATGCCCAAGACCCTGTGAGGGACCAGGAGGTGATGCAGAATGGATGCAGAGGGGGCAGAGGGGACAATTGGGGCAGCAGCAGCACAAGGAAAGCTCAGTGCAGCATGGATTGTCTCCTTCTTCTCTTCCACTTTCCTACTGAGTTGCCGAACACTTATTTTGAGAGGATGGGACACGAGAAGAACTGTGGGATCAGGTTCAGATATGCTCTGTGGTTATGGCGAGGACAGGGGCTGCCTCTTTTGTCCTAACTGTGACAGGAGAGATGACTATGCTGGATCTTGGTTGCAAGAACCTTTTTTAGACCATAGAGGGTCCAGACTTTGCAGAAAAGGACTGATTCCATCTAAAATTGGTGACTTTTGAGGTATTTCTGGTTGGCAGGGGGAGTTGGTGTCCGTTCTGGCCCTCTGCCAATGGCAGCACAACGTCCCGGCGTCGGTACGGCCATTTTAAGCGACGAGGCAAAGTTTGGTTAGACGAGGTTCTTCTAACCTTTCCGTTTTTAAACAGGTCACCAGGGTGCTCGTGATTCACTGCATGATACCACATCCTCTCCGGACTGTGCAGAGAGCGCGTCCCACCCTGCCCCTATTAGTGTGCCAGGGCCCTGAGAGCGCTAATTACCCTGACGGGGCTCATGTTGGGCCCCCACCCACGCACCCTCCGCCCCTTGGCGCAGGAGCTGCATTAAGCTGAGGCCGTTTGGTTTGGTCCTTGTTTGAGCTGAGGTGGGTGCACGGTGGATTTGGGCTTGTAGTTCTTGACATCCTGGCCGTGGAGCTGCTGTGGACTTACCTGAGGATCTGGATTGCATCCATCCCCGGTCAGTGCCACCAAACCTGCTCTGCTCCTCTGGTTTGGGTCCCGTGGGGCCGTGCTGCTTGTGGTGAGCTCTGTACCCCTGCTTGCCTTGCGTCACCTTTGGCTTCTGGCTCGCTGTTGTGGTGCACCCCTGCTCTTGCAGCTCCTTGGTTTGCTCAGGTGTTTTGGGTCCTGGGCTGAGCACTACAGAGGCTGACCGTGCAGGACTTCACCCATAGGACTTATTGCTCTTCAAACCCTGCAGGACCTTATGGCTGCAGCGGGAGGTTGTGGTGCCGCAGGCTTATGTAGCCCTTTCAGTGGGGATTCGGAGTGAGTACAAGGATTTGGGCTTAAATGCAGCTCCTTAAGTGCAATGGGTGGATGCTCCAGATGAGGCTGGTCAGGGCACTCGGAGCTTGTTGGTGTACTTTAGACCCTGACATCATGTTTGGCGGGATCTCTTGGCAGCCTTTAAATCCGTGCGGGATGTAGCATGAGTAATGAAGCAGGCTATAATTTTGCCTTAAATTAAGTCCCTCCTTCCTGTTTTCAAAGAGTGAATCCGCAGGAGGTGGTGTGGACAGCCTGTTGGTTCTTTCTGAAACGTTGAAGAACACAAGCTACAGGTGGGATTTGACTTCCACCAGAACTACTGTAGTGCTAGAAGCAGGGAATTCTCATGATGGTTCCTGTCTCTTAGGGCAGACTGGCATTACCTGATGTGTGTTGCAGGGAGTGGAGATCTGCTTGTTTCCCAAGGGCTGGTCTTAGGTTAAACCTCAGAGACCTGAGGACTCCCAGGAACGTACCTTACCTCCTGGCAGAGCCTATGTTCTCTGCAGTGTGCCCCCAAGACACAACAGTTGCAGGATGACTAATTCCTATATGTCAAAACAGGCAGAATCCCTGCCTGAGGCTCCTTTTGTTCCCAAAACCATGACGCCTGGCCTTACAAAAGACTTGCTTGGAGTCTGCTGTGAACCCACGACGAGAAGCTACTGGCACGTCCGCACAGAGGTAGAGTGGGAGTGGAGATTAGGGGATCCTCTGGGAGGTGCTGAAAAATGTTGAGGGCGATATCGGTGAGATCCTCCGGGGACTGTCAGAGACTTCTTTTCCTCAGTCTCCTGAGATTGAGCACAGAGTAGCTGAACCGTCTCCCTTTTGTCCCATGTGAGTTCCCAGGAACCCCATCTGCAGGAATTACAGCGGGGTCAGCGCCCAGCTCTTCCTCGGTAACATTCTGCGATGGGATGAACAAAAAGTGTATCCAACAGCCCTCCAGCTCTACCTGGTGTTCTGGGACAACCGCAGCTGGGTGTTCCCTTGACCAAAGGCAAGGGAGATAGTTCCTGAAGCTTAGCCAGGAGACTGCTCATCGCCGTTACTCCCTCAACGTGAATAACAACAACTCAACGTCTGGGCACCTTGACAGAAGACGAAAAAGGTGGAGGCTGTTCCCCATGAAGTGAGACATAGACAGAGGCCACCACAAGAGCAAAGGGACCCAGAGAGCTACTGGATCAGGGGAACATTATAAAGCTGAGAGGACCTGGCAGTGGCTGTTCCAGCACTTCTTCAAACCTGTGTCACCACTTCCTGAGAAGGATCATAGAATGGTTTGGGTTGGAAGGGACCTCAAAGATCACCCAGTTCCAACCCCCCTGCCATGGGCAGGGACACCCTCCACTACACCAGGTTGCCCAAAGCCCCATCCAACCTGGCCTTGAACACTTCCAGGGATGGGGCAGCCACAGCTTCTCTGGGCAACCTGTGCCAGTGCCTCACCACCCTCAGAGTGAAATCTAAGGATACTTCCTTAGAAGAGGATTTCTAGCAAGGTGTTCCAAGGAGAAGGGTCTAGCTGTGCAGTTGAGCTCCTCTAAGTTCCTGTTCACCCCAGGCTTTTTTCTGCTCCTGCTATGCAACTCGCTTTCGTGTAAATCTTGCTGCAACCTCAATTTGCTTGAAGCACCAGCTGGCTGGATCTGTATGAAACCATCCCAGCTGAAGATGGAGAGGATGCTAGGAATTTGAGTAAAGAGTATATTTAAACTATCTGGCTTATATCCAGCAGTGATTAAGAGCACGTTGACATCATGGCCTTGGCAGGCAGGACTCGGAGCCTGCCTGCTATCGCCGGAGTGATTATTTCACTGGATTGTTTCAAACGGAGTATTTCTGCTGGAATGAGATCTCTCTGCTGGCTGCCTCTTTCTAGCGAGGAGTGGGCTATTGGAAATCCATAGTAGGACAAAAAACATGACCAAGAGGTGCCTGGTAGAGCTCCTGACCCCCAGTGAGAGCTGGGATGACGTTCAGTTTGACTCTGTTTTCCCCAGTCTAGAAAAATGTGTAAAAGGACACTGAGGATCTTTGTGGGCAAAGCTTTGAAAACAACTCCTGCCTTACGGGTTTGAATGTGTCAGTGGAAAATATTTTTTGGAGGTGAAATCGGCCTCCTATCTGTTGGTTGCCTTGAAAGCTCTGATAAATGTGAGAGTGTAGTCACGTGGAACACAGATATATTTTTTCTGAAAAAGGGTTTCTTAACAAGTCCTCTATAAATTCACTTTTGCTAGGCTGAGTTGCACTTCACATCAAACATGAAGCTGATTTCGATCTTCAGTGCCCTCTTCGGGGCTTCCTTGTGCCTGGAGACTTTTGTTGGGTGAGTTATGCTTTTGTGGTAGACCTTTTGTTTAAGGCCGTATTATCCAGTTGTTGTTTATCATGATCTTAACTTTACAAAATTTGCTTGGGGCTAATTCTTTGCTTTTTTTGACTGACCTGTCTTATGGCTTTGGTACTCCAGTGTTTGAAGGAACCCCTCTCTGCTTTCCTTTGGGTTTTCTAAGGAGAAGGGTCTAGCTGCAGAGTTGAGTTCCTAAATTCATGTTCACCCAAGGCTTTGCTTTGGCTTTGACTGTACCTAGGGAGTGGTCTTGAGCCTTGATCTGGAGCTGAACCTCGCTGCAAAGCTCGAGTGTTCAGCTTGACAGGTGTTGTCCAGCACAAAGCAGAGCCAAAAGACCAGAGCCTGGCTTCAGATCGGGGAGGTCATTAGTTTCCCTTTGGTTTTGAAGTTTCTTATTTCTCTTTAAATGCTTAATCCTCTTCAGAGCCTTTCTAAGCGATTTGAATCCTTAATTTCAACCATTATCTGTGTGTTGCATCGCAAACTTATCTCCTTCTGGTGTATTTCCTCACAGTCGTGCTGACTGTGTCAGAACCTTAATAGCAGATGACAATGATAAACGGATACTTCCTGAGATGTAGTAAGCAAGCTCCAGATTCCAGTGAGTAAATCTGGATATGAAGATACAAGGCTTAAGAACAAGAAATAATATACATAATTTACTAACACCCTAGGATTTGTAAAGCCAGGAGAAGCTATTTTGATAATTTGATCTGGGCTCTGGCGTAACGTAGATTAGGTTCTCGTGAATTCATTCCTTGGTCACATCCAATAGCTGTGGTTAATGAGCCTCATCTCCTCTTCAAAGAAGAATCCAATCTCGAAATAAAGCTTATGATGATGGAGAATCCAATAGTAAGTTGTTAATGTGGTAAAGTGCCTTCAGTGTTGAGAGAACCTGGTTCAATGGAAGAATCTTACACCTCAGCTGGCCAGACTGAGGAACCTGGTGTTAACGAGTGTCTCGTCTCAGCAGCTGAGGCCACACTAGTAAATAGACACACGCAACACTGCGCTTACACACCAAGTCCCTTGTTTACTCTGTCTTAAGGTGTGTTTTCCAATTCTGCAGTTATTCCCATCGGTTTGCTCTGAGTTGTCTCCAGTTTTCAGTACTGCCTGCAGTGGGTGCCAGCAGAGCCGCTGGGCCACGTCAGGATGTGGGACTCCGTGGACTTTTGTTGCGTCTCCAACAGTGGCCGAAGGCAGATGCCTGGGCAAGAGAGCGCTTCAACCACTAAACGCCGTTTGCAAACGCAGCATTAGTGCTCTAAACCCCAGCTGAGGAGCACAGCGGTGCTTTTGGCTGCAGCTTTGATCCCAGGCTGTACTCCCAGTGAATTATTTGCTGTGGCTCCCAGGTTTCCTTCAGAACCACCTCCTGGTTCTCCAGAATAAGATCTCCTGTCCCCCAACTCTTGCATTCCCTTGTTCATGGATCCTTTTGTCATTTCATAAAAGCATTAGGTGGAAGGAAAGTCTTTAGTCCATCCTCCCACTCAACCCATGGAGGTGTTTCCTCTTGTTATTATCATCTATCCCTACTGAGAAGAGTTCCTAATTTTTTTTGTAACTTCCCTTCAAGTACTTGTAGGCTGCAGTTAGATCAGCTCGAGCAAGCCTGGGTTCATCAGCCTCTCCTCGTGGTACCAAACTGCCTGGAACATCGTGTCATTGAATGGGATAAATGTTTTTAGTGATCTCAAAACCACTTAGAGACTGTATGTTGCACAATGCACAGTCTAAGTTAATTGCTGGGGTTACCTCTATAACCAGTGGAGTGAGGTTCTTCCAGACGGTGATTCATTCCGCCTGGAATGGTGCAAACCACCCTCTGATGGTATCAGCTTCTGACACCACAGGGAGGTTTGTCAATAGTCTTTGGCTGAACTGAAGAAAGGTGAAATGAATCCCATATTTAGTGTTTGGTTTCCTGTGTTGTATACTGCTCCCCAAGCATTTGATCATTTGCAAACTGAACCAAATTTTTTTTTTTCTACAAGTTGTTGACAAAAAAAAAAAGAATCACTATTAGATGCAAGACTGATCCTTGCAAGCGATTAAAAACTCATCCACTTGATGCCTTGTTTATGATGAAATCTTAAAACTGGCTATTTAACTAGTTACTAATCTGGTGCTCACATAGCAGACTGGCCCTGCAGGTTGTTGGTCGAGCTCCTGGGTGACACTAAGTCAGCTGCATTAAAGAATTCCGTGTCATGGAATCACAGAATGGTTTGGGTTGGAAGGGACCTCAAAGATCATCCAGTTCCAACCCCCCTGCCATGGGCAGGGACACCCTCCACTACACCAGGTTGCTCAAAGCCTCATCCAAGCTGGCCTTGAACACTTCTAGGGATGGGGCAGCCACAGCTTCTCTGGGCAACCTGTGCCAGTGCCTCACCACCCTTGTCGTATCGGCTGGTAACACGCAAGTTCTACCCACCAAATTCTTGATCTCAGTAACAAGCTAGTTCAGCCAGACCCCTTTTTGAGACGGTTTCTGAAGACTTACTGATTTATTGCAGGCACCAGATTCTCCGAATCAAGCCAAGAAATGAGGAGGAGGTTAAGAAGTTGCAGCTTTTAGAGTCGCTGGAACACTTTGAGGTATGTTATTACCACAGAGGAATTTTTCAAGGTTTCAGACTGGGGTAGAACTTACCAGGGTAGAACTTTGCATCACATTTGGAAGGTTCATACTGTACTGTGGCAGCTGCCATAAATGAATTTGCTATCTCAATATTTGGTGTTTGATCTGCAAGTTCTAGTACCAGCCTGGTACTGAGGAGTACCTGCATTCACATTTTCTTCTTACTGGCTTTATGATCATATTTGAATGGATCTTCTCTTAATCTTAGTATCGAGAAGCTTGTCTTTCAAGTGGAGATGCTAATGTTTTTGTACTTATCTCCTAGCGTTGTGGGAGGAATTTATTAGAGTCTATGTTCTATTGAAGCAGGAAAACACACTGTAAAATTCTCGTTATTACTGTTCTTATTGCCGTTGGTGAGAATTTTTATTTTCACTTTCTTTAAAAATATGGATTTGAATAGTATGGAAATGAAAATTTAGAAAAGCCTTACCAAAGGAGAAATAAAAACAATGGGTTTCATATTACCTAATACTGCAGTATGGAACTTTTCTTGAAACTATTTCTGCTAAAAGGGAGAACAGTAAAATCAATGTCATAGAAGACTAAAATTTCCTTTTGCTTATGTGACTGAAGCTCTCAAGTCAGTGAAAATGCTGACTTTAAATTTCTGGTTTTTTTTTTTTTTTTTTTTCTGTGAATTTGTGACATTAACTGATAGAAGGTTGTGGTGATGCCAAGCTAAAGGCTGGAGCGTGGTGTAAGCATGACGGGGGACGACACTGCAGGAGTCATTCAATTTGGGAAAAATCAGTGTTTCTAAAGCTTTAGAAGAGCTGTTTGCAAAACACTTTCCCCAAACTAAATACATTTTCCTTTCTCTTTTCAGCTCGATTTCTGGATAAATCCCTCCACCCCTGCCCGCCCTGTGGATGTGCGAATCCCCACTAACTGTGTCCAAGCAGTTAAAGCCTTCCTGGAGTCCCATGGGATTGAGTACTCCGTCCTGATCGAAGACCTGCAGGTAGGCAGTGCCGTTGGCACGTGATTAGCTTTTAAATCCTGTGGAAACAAATAATGATTCACAATCTGACCTCGTTCATTAAGTCATGGGCTCTTCTATACTCTGCTTTCCATGAGGTCCCCCCCTTATTTTTATAGTGTGTGGATTAATTTCTCAAAGATAATCTGTGGGTCACTGCTGCGTTGAGGAGCTGTGGAGATCACTCTGCAGATGCTATCCGAAACTATGTTGAATAGTGACATAGTGACATCAACAAACTCCTAGGCTCCACAGGGCTCCTCTTCTGGTAACCCCTGAGGAATTTTGTGTGGTCTTTTGGCCTCAAAGGTTTGGGAACCACAGCACTGAAGTGGCTCATAATTCTGTAATCTCTGTTAAGAGAAGCTCTGGATCATAGTCTGAAAGCACTGTACACCACCGTGTGAGAGAGAAGTCAACCCCTTGGGCATTAATCCGACATTTCTTCGTGGGCAGAAATCCCAAGATGGCACCTAAAATAGCATTAAGTCAGCAGAAACACTGCCTTTTCTTTTTTTTTTTTTTTTTAAATCCCTCAAACTTTCCATTGCTATTCTTATTCATCTTGACCAGTGTTTAAAACTTAATGGTGACCGTTTACGCACTGGTATTCTTGCCCACTTCGCTACGGATACATTCAGCAGAAGCATCTGTTTGCTTCCTAGCTGTGGGAAGTTTGGATCTGGGGCTGGGGTCAGTACGTAGTGCCATCACTTTGTTATTTGAGATAAACATTTAGTCAGAAGTTTGCAAATTAAGCAGGCTTTTCTCATCGGACTGGCTTCTTTTAGGTTGTTCTAGATAAAGAAAAGCAAGACATGGCCTGCAGTCAACAAAGGGATCGCAGCCGCAACACCTTCAACTATGGAACATACAACTCTTTAGATTCCGTGAGTACCTCAGCTTTAGGGGAAGAGAATTCTTTTTTCTGGCCTTTTTTTCACCTACTGTCTTCAATCAAACATCCTATATTAAGATCCAGAATGTCTTTCTGCCTTCTTTTGGCACGTGGTTTTGTTTTTAAATGTATTAATTTCACGATCAGCACGACGAGCCAGTGCTCTCCCTGACAGAGTGTTGAAACGGGCAGGTGTTGATGATACTTTTCCATAAACACGTCTGCAGAGCTCTGGCAAAACCCTTCCTTCAGACTCTCAAAAGAGAGAAAGAAAGAAATGAATTAATCTTGAAGTAGGGAAATACAGGAAGCCAGTAGCTATCAAGCAGAGCAGGGGGTAAGGTATTTTTATTACCAGAAGTTCTTGAAGAGGGTTTCGAACTTTTTCCTGAAATAAGTAGACCTTGATGATATAGCAGTGCTTCCTTCTACTTCGTGATGTTAGGAACAGCACTGACTATGCTGACATGAGGTAAGGTGGGGCTTTGGAGAAGTCATAGTTAGGAAGGCAAAAGGAGAGAAAAGTAGATTTCATCAGGTCCCACAATTGTTCTGGTTAGTACTATAAATAAAGGTAATGTAAATGTCATCGTGACTTTTCATTTCAGATTTATGAAGAACTGGATAATCTTGCATCTGAGTATAGCAATGTTGTCAGCAAGCTCCAGATTGGGGAATCCTATGAAAAGCGGCCTCTGTATGTGCTGAAGGTATGACGTATAACGTGGCGCAGAATGTGTGCATACAGACTTTGGACAAGGGCATGGAGTGATAGAACAAGGGGCAATGGCTTTAAACTGAAAGAGGGGAGATTTAGATGAGATCTAAGGAAGAAATTCTTCCCTCTGAGGGTGGTGAGGCACTGGAACAGGTTGCCCAGAGAAGCTGTGGCTGCTCCATCCCTGGAAGTGTTCCAGGCCAGGTTGGATGGGGCTTTGAGCAACCTGGTGTAGTGGAGGGTGTCCCTGCCCCATGGCAGGGGGCTTGGAACTGGATGATCTTTGAGGTCCCTTCTGACCCAAACCATTCTGTGATTCTGTGATTCTATATATGTGCATACGTATGTGTTCTCACACATGAGAGGTGGGCCTGTGCAAACCTCATGAAGTTCAACAAGGCCAAGTGCAAGGTCCTGCACGTGGGCCGGGGCAATCCCAAGCACAAGTACAGGCTGGGTGGGGAATAGATTGAGAGCAGCCCTGAGGAGAAGGACTTAGGGATGCTGGTGGATGAGAAGCTCAACATGAGCCGGCACCGTGCGCTGGCAGCCCAGAAAGCCAACCGTGTCCTGGGCTGCATCCAGAGCAGCGTGGGCAGTGGGTTGAGGGAGGGGATTCTGCCCCTCTGCTCTGCTCTCGTGAGACCCCCTTGCAGTGCTGCCTTCAGCTCTGGAGTCTCCAACACAAGAAGGACACGGAGCTGCTGGAGCGGGTCCAGAGGAGGCCACGGAGATGATGCGAGGGCTGGAGCACCTCTGCTCTGGAGACAGGCTGAGAGAGTTGGGGCTGTTCAGCCTGGAGCAGAGAAGGCTCCGGGGAGACCTTCCAGTAGCCTTCCAGTACCTAAAGGGGCTACAGGAAAGCTGGAGAGGGGCTTTGGACAAGGGCGTGTAGTGACAGGACACGGGGCAATGGCTTTAAACCGAAAGAGGGGAAATTTCCATGGGATCTAAGGAAGACTTGCTCTGAGGGTGCGAGGCACTGGCACAGGTTGCCCAGAGAAGCTGTGGCTGCCCCATCCCTGGAACTGTTCAAGGCCAGGTTGGATGAGGCTTTGAGCAACCTGGTGTAGTGGAGGGTGTCCCTGGGTTGGAATTAGATGATCTTTAAGGTCCCTTCCAACCAAATCGTTCTAGGATTCTATATACATGTGTTAGAGATACAGCACAATTCAGTCCAAAGCATCCCAGTCTATATGGGATGTTCTTGACTAAAAGGACTCGGTGAGAGTTTTAAAACTTTCTGTTTTGTTTGACAGTTCAGCACTGGAGAAAGCAACCGTCCTGCAATCTGGATTGACGCCGGTATCCATTCCCGAGAGTGGGTTACCCAAGCGAGTGCAATATGGATAGCTAAAAAGGTCGCTTCAGCAGTGATGGATTTTTCTTTTCTCTTGGGAATGCCTCTGACTGTTTAAAAGTGTATCACACCTGTATGTCTTTAGCCAGCTCTGCTAACTCCTTCACCCCTCTTAAAACATCGGACTCTATAGAGAATATCTCAGCTGCCTGGACAAAGAATTGAAAAATGCTGTGTGTTGTTAGAGCAGCTTGGAGAAGTTGAGGCAGACAAAATGTAGTGGCTCAGGTGAAATTGTTGAGGACTGCAGGGTTGATAGGTATACAAATAAACAAGGACTTTGAGATTAGTTTTAGCTGCTTTGGTCTGCTGACACAGAGAAACACTGTGTCCTTGGTTACCTTCAACAAAAGTGCCAAAACTTCCAGCTCTACATAAACGAGCGTTTAAATTCTGCTGAAAATGACTAAGCTACCAGAGAAGAGCAGCACAGTTGTGTAGACCCAACTGGGCTAATCCATCTCAATCTTAGTGCCAGCCTTGGCCCGTTCTCTAGGACAGGCTGGAGAAAGTTTTGTTACCCTCCTCCGTGAACTTCCTGTCTTCTGAATAAAACAGTAAACCAGATGCATTGCTCTCTCCAAGCTCCAAGTGTAACGAGGAACAGTTATGGGCAGCAGATAATTAATGTTTCTTCTTTGCCTGCCCTGAAAGGCAGACTTGCTTCTGTATCCAGCTGTTGGAGCGCAGGCGTGCGGGAAGGAATGACACTGATACTCACCGTGTACCATATTGTCTCTGTTTAGATTGCCTCCAGCTATGAGAAGGATCCATCCATCACCTCTCTGCTGAACAAAATGGACATTTTCCTGCTGACAGTCGCAAACCCTGACGGATACGTGTTCACTCACACCACAGTAAGCGTGCTGTGTGCCCAAGCTGATTTAGAAAGCTGCCATGCTCTTCCAAGCGAGCAATAAATGCGAGGGAAGTGGGCTCTGCAAGGAGTTGCAAAAGAGTTGGGCAGCCAGAGATACTAGTGACTTGTCTAACCCATCTTAACTCTCTGTAAATTCGCCAGCCCTTCGATTTTTGTCCGTTGGCCCATCTCAGCGGTCAGCCCACCCGAAATAATCTTAGGCTTGTGCCTAGGATCTCTTCCTGGTGAACGGCCACTATTTCTGGGTAGCAGTTTTAGTGCAAGGGCTGAGATTAGCTCCTTGCCAAAGCCATGGTGTGTGTTTGGTTTAGAATCGCATGTGGCGGAAGACCCGCTCCAAGAATCGAGGCAGTCTGTGTGTTGGAGTTGATCCAAACCGGAACTGGGATGCAGGTTTTGGAGGTAGGAATAAAGTTTCTGGATTCTTGCTGTCACTAAGAGAAAAGTTCCCTTTCATGTTCCCCGATCCTGTTACGTAGGACTGGCAATTCCCTAAATATAAGGGATTCAGAAAGAAAATGGTCCGATAGGATGGTAGCTGTCTTTTGTAAAGATGATTTCACATCGATTAAATGCCAGTGAGCACGAGGTGAAGGGCGTAATCTGTGTCTTCTAGAAGCATGTTCCTTGAGTATTCATGCTCTGTTGCTGCTGTTCACGCGTTTGTCAGCGCCGAAGGCTTTCCCCTTGGTTGAAGACCTGTCCTTAGGAAAGCCTGGCTTTGTGCTGATCTGCTTTGACCTTTCCTGAATATCAGTTCTTACAGGTTTGCCTTTGTTCCTCCTTTGTACCAACAGGTCCCGGAGCCAGCGGTAATCCCTGTTCTGATTCTTACCACGGGCCCAGTGCCAACTCAGAGGTGGAAGTGAAATCTATTGTTGACTTTGTTAAGAATCATGGAAACATCCAGGCCTTCCTCACCCTCCACAGTTACTCTCAGCTCCTGATGTATCCCTACGGCTATAAGTGCACTGAACCGGCAGACTACGCTGAGCTGGTGAGACATAATGACTTGGCTTTAGCTTCCTCTCTTCTGTCCAGCTGGATTTCTACTCTCAAGTATCTCAGGGAGACACCAGGATTAAAACAAGAGGCTAAACTCTGCCATCCATAACAGTAACCACCCATGAGAGCGAACGAAAACCTGGTGCGGTGTGGTGCAATGCCTTTAAAAGAGGGATCTTGGTCGTATGCAAACATGTGCTGTCCCCATCCGTTCTCAGCCCTCTTTGCTCACTCACATTTCCTTCCTTCTGCTTTGATGACAGCATCACAGCTGTGATAATGTCTTTGAGGTGATATGGATCTCACAATCATAATTCAGATGGAAAAGACCTCTGGAGGTCTCTAGTCTTGCCCTCTGCTGACAGCAGGCAGGCTTTGGAGCCAGAGCCAATTTCAAGGCTGGATTGAGTAGCTCAGGGCCTTTCCCAGCTGAGTTTTGATTAATTGTTTTTGTAGTTCTAAAGAAAAATTCCACAGATTTTCCAAGCCCTTCCAAAAGTTTCCTCACTGTTGTGGGGATTTTCTTTTTCCCTCTTACCTAAATGAAGTTCCCCTTGTGGCAATTTGTTTGTTGCCACTCGTCCTTTCTCCCTACACCTCCAAGAAAAGCCTGGCTCTGTTTTCTCTGCAACCACCCGTGATGCAGTTGACCTGAGCACAAAACTGACCACTGGCTGTTGGAAGATCTCCGACTACCTTGGGATTTTCTGGTCTCTCTTGAACCTTCTCTTGACAAGACAGTTGGTGAGATGAAACACTGCATGATCAGATGTAGGACCTGCTATGGTTTAATTCACCTGCGATGTCATCTCCCAAAAATCCTGTGGAAACTGGGGGTGCTGTCCCTAGTGTGAGAGGTTAAGAAATTGATTTGGCACTAATTTATTGAGGGATGTGAAAGATTGGAGATTTTGTGAAAGATTGTGGTGATTTGCCTGAGTATGGTTCAGCTTGGTGAAATCTGAACATTCCGTCTCCTTAAGTGTGGCTACTTCCTGACTCGTCCTTCGTCTTCTCCTCCTCAGGATGCCTTAGGAAGAGCTGCTGCCAGTTCCATCCAGTCCCTGTACGGCACCACCTTTACAGTGGGGAGCATTTGCACTACTATCTGTGAGTATTTTGCTACTCTGAGCTTTTATGAGCTGTCCCAGAGCAACAGTCTCTGTCCAGCCCACCAGATCTCTCCCTCTTGGAAGCCATGATGCTTCTGTAGAGTGACACCACCAGTCACACATCAGAGCTGAGCGTTCGTGTAAAAACCTACTCTTTGTCCCTCACAAATATAAAAAGTAGGACAGCAGAACTCAAATCAATCCTCTCTTCATCCCTCTGGCTCTTCTCCCTTCCTCTTCCAGACCAAGCCAGTGGAGGCAGCATTGACTGGAGCTATGATTATGGCATCAAATACTCTTTCGCCTTCGAGCTGCGAGACACGGGTCGCTACGGTTTCCTCCTGCCAGCCGACCAAATTATCCCAACTGCAGAGGAGACCTGGCTGGGCCTGAAAAAAATCATAGAGCACATGCGAGACAATGCCTACTAAAAGCTGGGGTGGGAATCAGCGGTCTCATGAATCTTCCACCCTTGGCGTGGTTGCGACAGCTGTAACGACGCGGCACCCGGCTAAATAAAATCCCTGTGTGAGTTCCTCCTACAGCAACACCCGTCTGCGTGTAAAAAGCATCTAATGCTTGTCTTGTTCACCGAAACTCTGCGTGCGTCGTAGAGCCGCTGCGAGATTTTTAGGACACAAGTGTGGTCCACCTCGATGAGACACGGTAGGAGCGGTGACAGAAGGAGGATGGAAGACGTGAGCGCTTGTGTGGCTGTCGAGATGTCAGAGTGACCTCCAGCGAGACGGAGAGCGCAGGCCTTCTCCTCCCCAGCGGCACGAGAAGTCAGCTGAGGGACTTGCGTCAGTGCGGAGGCTGAGGAGGGGTGAAATGTAAGAGCAGGAGGGTGTGCTGGGAAAGGAGGAGAAGCTCATCTCCAAGCTCACCACTGCTGCAAACCGTCCTGCCTCGTGCCCTCTGCAGCGCCGTCTCGATTAGTAAATGCAATTAGTTTGCTCCGAGCAGCAGTAGCCCTTAGCAAGTGTGTTGTACTTCTGCAAACCTCCCTGCCATCACAGCAGCCCCCTCCTCACAACCAGCCCTGTCACTGGTGCAGAAACCAGCTCCTGGGAGGCTGAGGGTTTTCTAAAGGATTTCTGAAATTTGGAGGTTGAAAGCACCGTCACCTCTTCGGAGCTGCTGAAGCCCTTGAGTGATAAACTAAATCATCTAGAAAGTAAATTGCTCCGCTGCTGCGGCGTAACTACAGCTGGGGGGGATGACGTGAACCTGCTTCACACTCCAGTAGCATCCAGGGGCTGTTAAAACGGGACAGGGAAGGATTTATGTTTTGTGCAAAACAGCTCCGTGTTGCCACTCTTGTAAACTTGGGAGCTGCGGCAGAGCTCACTTCTGGGGGCAGGACGGGCTCCTGCGGGTGTTAAGCAGCATAATTCCGGCTGTGAGACTGATTAAGGGAATTTAATTCCCTTTAACAAGCCTCAGGACGCTGCCGGGCCACCGACTGCTGGTGGGAGGGGGTTTCCTGGCCTGACGTCCCCATATATTTGTCCTGCCCGCTTTTCTCCCTCCCAGATTTGCCCAGTGGGCACAGTTGGAGGATGGAGGTAGGAGGACCCAGCACAGGTCCCTCAAGAGCCTCCCTCTCTTGTTATTTTGTTCAGCCCGCTAATTTCTTAGGGATTAAGAGCAAAGAGCTCAGGGCCACGCACGGGAGCCGCCGAAGGATGGGAGATTAGCCAACTCTGCTGCTGTTGCCGTGCTTATCAAGTCTAACAGGTTTATCTCCATGTCCCGTGATGCCCTCAGCAGCTGGTGAGTTACTCACTCCTCCGTGAGCTTGGCAGGACGGCAAACACGCCCGGCGCAGCGGGTGAAATGTTTGCTCGGACTCAAAGGACACGAGGCTGGTGGCAGGGAGAGGAAGGGGAAGGTGCGGTTGAGGCATGGGGAAGCACCACGTGGGTTTGGTTTTGGGTTAAATGTAGGAATTTTGGAAAGCAAACCCCAGCACGGGGCAGCTGGCCCTGCCCGTAAGTGTCCCCATGCCTTCCACTTGTGACCCCATCCAGTGGCATCTGCTTCCCAAACTGATCCACCCTTCCAAAATCCCGTCCTCCAGCCAGAGATGACCCCCATGGTGGAGGGGTTGGAACTAGATGATCTTTGAGGTCCCTTCCAACCCAAACCATTCTGTGATTCTGTGATTCTATAAAAACACTGTTGGTAAAACCCAACTGACAGGGAGGTGCCAGGGTACGTGGTTGACTCCTGGGTCCAGCTGACCTGCTGCCACCAGAGTGGGGACCTTTTGGCAAGTGGTGGGCAGGAGCTGCAGAGCCTGAGGAACCTCGGCTGGAGTTGTAGACCAGTGGCCTGGCTTTAAACCTCCATTCAGCCATCCTGGTCTTGAGGCCACCTGGTGCCTCTTCTTGGCTTGATGACAACTGCATCCAGTTTTTGGACCGATGGCACCAGATACCTGGAGCAAGATCAATGGAAGCCTCCAGGAGGATGTGTCCCATGATGGGATGCTGAGGGACATAGGCTGGTTTGGCCTGGAGATGAGACAGCTTTGAGGTGGAGGGACCTAACAAGGACCCTCCTATCCCAGTGAAGAGGTTATAAAAAAAATGGAGCCAAACTCTTCACCACAAATCGTGATGGGAGACACAACAGCATCAACTGAAGCAAGAGAGAGCAGCCTCCATCCTTGGAGGACTCCACAATCCAATGTGGAGGGACCGGCTCTGCCTCTAGAGCTGACCTTGCTTCATCCAGGAGGTCGGATACAAACCTCCTGCAATCCCTTCCCACCTCAACTACCCCATGATCCTGTCTCAAGGAAGATCTCTACCCTGGCACCACCAGCCAGGGCCAGCTTACCAACATCACCAGTTCCACATTATGAAGCTGTACTGGACCCCGACCACGGCACCTTCTCCGTGGCACACCCTACTGTCGGTGCAACCAGAAAGATGACCTGTTTTTTCATGGGAAAAAAAAAACATGCTGAGAAGATGCCTGATAAAAAACCAACCGAGATGACATCTGCCAACCTGGGAAGGCGGCCCGGGAACCCGGCGCATCCTTGACAAGTGTGGGCAGGAGCTCTGGGCCGTCGTAGATAAGCGCACAACAAAGACGCTGCTGTAACCTGCGGAACAAAGACGCTGCTGTAACCTGCGGAACAAAGGAACCACTATCACGACCTGACCTCCTCAGACAGCAGAAGTCAGCGACGGCTGCTCCAGGACCTGCTGTCCTGCGCCCACTCGGGTATCCACACTACAGACATAAAAATAGCTTGTTCTCGACCCAAAAATGAGCCCCTTTCTCTTTCTGAGCGTTACCTCCAGGTGAACACCCCCGCACGGCCCCTCGGACCCTCGCCGGGGATGCCTGGCTCCTGGCTCCATGATGCCCATCGTCTTTGAAGGGAGACTTTACCCGTCATCAACTGGTCCCACTCCTGGAAGCGGTTTGGTGAACGGCACCGGTAATAAATTGAATGATATCGTTTGAATTTTTTATCTCTATAGGTGTGCAGATAAGTAATTAATCATAAATATATATATGTTTATATGCCTGCGTTTCTGCTAGTCATTTCGTAGTAACTCGCAACGTACACTTGCTTTACTAATCGTAATTTACTTGACTTACTAACAGTAATCCGTAATAAAGAAATCCGTGGAAACACAGCGCCGTGTCCGTGTGTGCTCCGGGGTGCCATGACCCCACCGTCGCCACCGTCCCACGCCCACGGTTGGGTGGTGACTGTGACCATGACACCTACTCGTAGCAAGCTGGGTGCACAGGCACGCGTCCTCCCGAGCTGCCTGCGGCGGGACCCCGGCGTTCTCAGATCCTCCCTAATTTGGCTGCTCTTTTATTGACTTTGCCAAATAAAGCAAACATTTGGGCTCCCGGGAGCCATTCCTGGCTTATCTGTTTCTTGCTGCTGGCTCCGTGGGGACAGCAGATCTGGCCTTGGTGAGAAGGTCCACGAGTGCCCCCGGAGCACCCTATAGGGGGGCTATATACGTCCTCGGGGGCTGAGGTTTGTCTGCATCCGCTCACCATGAAGATCCTCCTGGTCTTCGCCGCCCTCGTGGTATCCACCTGCAGTGAGCAGCTTTTCGTGGGGTGAGTCCTACCGAAAGCAGGGGGTGGTGGGGCACCCCACCTCCTTTGGGGTCAATGAGAAGGGTGGCATCCCAAAGGAGGGAAATCTGTCCCCTTTTGCTGCATGGACACCAGGAAAGATGTGGTTTCACTCCAGTTTTGGAGGGAGGTTTTGAGCACCCTCCTGGCTTCTGCAGAGGGTAGAAATTAGGGGGTGCAAAATCCTGAGGGCATCACTCGGAGCTTTTCCATGGGAAGGGCTGAACTGAGGCGGAGAAACCTTGCTGCTTGGGAAGGACAATGTTTCCTTCTCTGCTGGGGGCTGTACCCATCCCTGGGGGAGCCAAGCCAGGCTGGAGCAGAGCCTATGTTAGGAAATATCTACCATATAGCTAGATGTAGACAGAACGTATCTATATAGTAGATATTTCCTGACATTTTGGACCTCTTGTGATCAAAAGAAGGATGGAGACCACCATGGGCTTTCCAGCACTTGCTCTTTTTCCCATCGTGGCCTTTCTGAACCTGCACTTTTCGCTCTCGACACCAAACCTCCCAACAACCGAAGCGCTTTCCAACCCACCAAGCTGGTGCAGACCTTTCGCAGCCTCCACCCAGCCCACGACGGGGCCACGTCAGCGCTGGAGCTCAGCTCCTTTCCCCGCTCCTGTGATCCCTCCCGCACGCGCTGATGGCTCTGCCTCCCTGCAGGGACCAGGTCCTCCGCATCACGGCCGGCGACGAGGAGCAGATCACCCTGCTCAGGGTGCTGGGCGAGCAGGCGGAGCTGCAGGTGAGCTGTGATGGGGCTCCAGCAGCCCCCCGGTGTAAAACAGAGACCCCCATGACATCCAGGGCTCCCTCCTTCTTTCGACTTTGTATCCAATTTTCCTTTCCCGTTTTGGACGTATATAATTTATAACTATGTAAATATCATATTTAGCTTGGGGCACCTTGAGCCCTCCTTTTTCAGACGAAGCAGGAACACTCCAGCCACCGCAGCATTGTTTTTCCCAAGCTGAGTATTCCTGTTCCTTGCAGGGGGGTTGGACTAGATGACCTTTGAAGGTCCCTTCCAGCCCTAACCATTCTATGATTCTATGAAATGTCACCGCATTTTATTTTTTTTTTGCTTGAATTATGACACAGCTCTGCTCCCGCTGCGTTTGCCATGGATGCTTTGAGGGGTGAATCCTGGTGAAAAATTTAAACAGTGGGAACAGCAGGAGAAGGGTGGGTGGTGGAGAACAGCATCTGCGCCACAAGGCTGATGCAAGGAGTTACCCCTATGGAATTAAAGAGCAAAACCAGCACGCAGTGACCCCGGTGTCTCGCAGCACCTGCTCAAATCACAAACACTCGGCATTCGAAGGGATGTTTGCAGCCAACAAGCAACTTGGACTGAAACATGTTTCTGCAGAAGGTCCTTTGAGTGAGGCACAGGGACCCTGACCCATCCTGGTACCCATGCGTGTCCTAAAACTTCTCCAAAGACCTTTTTTAATCCTTCAGTGGAAAATCTTATGAGACTTTTGGTGCCAGGGAGGTCAATGGATGAGCACCAGCATGGGACGGGGCCAAGCTCTCTCCTCTTTTCCACACCAGGTTGACTTCTGGCGTGACCCCACCAGCCCTGGCCACCCAACCGACCTGCGGGTGCCCTTCGCCAGCCTCCAGGCAGTCAAAATCTTCCTGGAATCCAACAGCATTTTCTACAGCGTCATGATTGATGACGTGCAGGTAAGGGCTGGGGAGGGGAGCAGCATGAGCTCCCATGGCTCAGTCCCAAGAGAAGGCCCAAAAAGTTGGAAACCATGAGCAGATGGAAGAAAAACCCAACCTCCTGCTCCTTCCAACTTGTTGGTGTTTTTTTTTTCCCCTTGTTAAACAGGAATTATTGGATGAGGAAAAGAGAACCATGACGAAGTCCAGGAGGATAGAGAGAAGCACCAGCACATTTGATTTTGCCTCTTACCACACGATAGAGGAGGTACTTTGCTCTGCAGAGCATTCACTTCATCTCGCTGGGGTCATGCTCAGCCCATGCCGTGGTTGCATCCATGTGATGACATTCTTGGTGGCAGCGAGACCCTCCTGGGACACATCTCTCCTCCTCAGGTTGAGGTTCTAGTTGAGCCAGGAGACCAGCCACCCCTCCATGTGCAGTGTGGTCTCTCCTGGCACCTCTCTGCCTCTCTGGAAGGCATCTTCCACTTCGTTTTGGGAGTCAAACCCTGTGCTTGGAGACCAGTGGGTGGCTGATGGAGGCTGTGATGATGTCGGGGAATCTCAGAGCTTTTTTCCCCACACTCTTCATTCTGCATTTGCAAAAGCCTTTGTGACGTGCACCTCCCTGCTCGCACAGAGCTCCAAGCACTCGGTCTTCTCCGGGGAAGCTCTGCATGTTGCATCTGGCACTGGATACCCTAAAAACCCAAAAGGAAAGCCAAGGTGAGCCTCATGACCCAGCAGCTCCTCCTTTCAGATCTATGACTGGATGGACACGCTGGTGGATGACCATCCCAGCCTCGTTAGCAAGATCCAGATCGGGCAGAGCTATGAGAACAGACCCCTGTACGTGCTGAAGGTGGGTACTGGGGACACCCTCGCCTTGTCCAGCCCTGGGAGGGCATGGGGCTGAAATCCCCCCCTCTCTGTCCAGTTCAGCACCGGGGGATTGAATCGGCCGGCCATCTGGCTGGATACCGGCACCCACTCACGAGAATGGATCACCCAAGCCACCGGCGTCTGGACGGCCAACAAAGTAACCACGTGCCCTGGGATGTGGGACCCCAATTCTTACCCCAAACCTTTTTTAACACCTCCCCGCGGCACCGCTCAGTCACATCCCTCGTCCCCAAGGGGCACCAAAGCAGCTCCTGCTCTTCTCCCCACGCAGATTGCCAAGGCGTATGGTCAGGACCCCTCCATCACCATCATCCTGGACAGCATGGACATCTTCTTCGAGATTGTCACCAACCCCGATGGCTTTGCCTACACCCACAGCTCCGTGAGTGCAGGGACACTGCGTCGGGAACTTATCTCCAGCCATTGTGTCTGGCCGTGTTTTTTGAGTGGGTAGGGATGTTCCTTCCTGCGTGGGACAGCAGGTTGGTGGAGGTGGTTTCCACCCATCCCTGGAGATGCTTGGGTGGGAGGGTGTCATCTGTCTCCCAAGGTGGGGGAACTCACCCCCGTCTACTCCCAGAACCGCATGTGGCGCAAGACGAGGTCCATCAATGCTGGCTCCCGCTGCGTCGGCGTGGACCCCAACAGAAACTGGGATGCAGGCTTTGGAGGTGAGAGCCGGGCCACCAGGTCCCCACACTGGGCATCATTTCTGCCTCAAAGCATCAAAGCTTCCTGCTAGAGGGGAGAAACCTGGGGGCTAGAAACCCTTCCCTGGGGCAGCCTCTCTGCATGGTGCCTCCTCTGCCATGCCTCAGGCTCCGGCTCCAGCAGCAACCCCTGCTCCGAGACCTATCGTGGCCCTTATGCCCACTCCGAGAGAGAAGTGAAAGCCATTGTGGACTTCATCCGCGGCCACGGTAACGTGAAGTCAGTCATCTCCATCCACAGCTACTCCCAGATGCTGCTTTTTCCCTACGGCTACAAGAGAGCGCCTGCGCCCCACCACCAGGAACTGGTGAGATGGCCCCAAAAATGTAGACATGGGGCTGTGAGTGCCAGCCTTGCTGGAAGAGCCAGGTCAGATCATCCCTAGAGCCCCCCTGCTCCTCTCGTTAGATGCAACCCACACATTGAAGCCCATCACTTGGTTCTTCGAGGAAGAGTGCTTGCAAGATGTACTTCCTGTCCATCAAAAATTAAGGATGTTATGGGAAAAAGCAAGAGTAGAGCGGGGTGGGAAGTGATGCTGGGCTCTAGACCCCGCTGCCCCAGGGTTTCTGCTGCCCCAAGGTCTTGATCCACCAGGTCTCACCACTTTTGGGCTCTCCCTTGCAGAATGAACTGGCTAAAAAGGCAGTGAGTGACTTGGCTGCCGTGTATGGGACGAAATACGCCTACGGCAGCATCGCGAACACCATCTGTAAGTGTCCCTTCCCCATCCTGCAGTGTCGTGTCCACCACGAACGCTCAGGTGTTGGGATCACATCTCCCCTCCTCTCCCCGCAGACATGGCAGACGGCACCACCGTTGACTGGGCCTACGACAACGGGGTGAAATATTCCTTCACCTTCGAGCTGAGGGACACGGGGCGCTACGGCTTCCTCCTGCCCAGCTCCCAGATCATCCCCACCGCTACCGAGACCTGGCCGGCACTGCTGGACATCATGGTCCACGTCCTGGAGCATCCGTACTGAACCCGGCGCCTCTCACGGCGTCCTCTCGTCTCAATAAACAATCCTGGAGACCTTTATTATTTTCACTGTAGACTTCAAAAAAAATGGTGGAGAAGGATTCCCAGCCCTGCAGGTGTTTGTTCTTCCATCATGGCTTTGGCCCTACAAGTCTCCATCCTTTGGAGCCAACGGCTCTGAAGGACCTGGGAAGAGATGGGTGGTTTTTGGGCGATGAAACCCAAAGTTGTGGGGTTTTGGGCAGCATTGCTTCATCGTCCCTTCCACGGGGGCTGGGAGGGGACACACCGGGCGCCCTCAGGGACGTCGCTGGGTGCAAAGCGCTTTCAGGTATTTGCTATTTTATTTTTGCCACCTGGGATGACCGTCACCTGCTCTGACCTCTGTCCCACGCCGAACTTCAAACCAATTTCCTCGCCACCACCACCCCAAACGATTGAGGTCCCTGACTCGCTGAGCCCCCCCTTGCCGAAATCCGCACTTCGCACTTTCTTGACCCAATTTTGCCCTTTTCCTCCCCGCAGCCGGTGCCGTGCGGTGGGATTTTGGCACCTCCCCGCCTCTCACCCCGCCGGCGGGTGACTCACCATCGGCCCTGACCAGTTCCTGGGACAGGTTTGGCTGGGACTGGGAGCACCGCAGAGAGGGGGGGACGGCGGGGCCACGGTTCCCAACCTTGGCCAGTGCCAGCTGGAGCCTTCCCACCGCCCTGGGAAAGGGGACAGCTGGGAGGGCCGTGCTGGGGGCCACCATCCCGATGGGATTTAAGAGACCTCGGGGTGCCGTTGGGGCACAGGACGGGCTTTTTCGGCTGACGATGAAGGCCCTCGTGCTGCTGGCTGCCCTGGTGGCAGTGACCGCCGGCACCGAGACTTTTGTTGGGTAGGGGGTCTGGCCGGTGGGGGGTGGTCGGGACAGGGATGGTGGCACCTGTTGGGGCAGAAGAAGCTGGTTCAGCCCTGATGGGGCACCGACACCCCCAGGAAGAGGCTCATTGCAAATCCCCGGGGTGGGGGACGGATGGGGTGGGGGTTAGGCTGGACCCGCGGGGGTTGTAGCTCAACCACGCACCCCCTGACCCCGCAGGCACCAGGTGCTGCGTATTGTCCCCACCAACAAAGAGGAGCTGCAGAAGGTGCGGGAGCTGCAGGACCTCGAGGAGCTGGAGGTACTGGGTGCAGTGGTGGGGGTGGCTTTTGGGGACACCCTGCTGGCTTGTGTCCCTGGCTTTGCACCCCTCAAGCCGTGCTGTGGTGCAGGGGTGGGGCTGGATGTGGGATGATGGTGATGGAGACCAGCTGGTGAAAGGCACGACAGAGGCTGGTGCAGGGATAGGGGGCGGCCCGAGGCTGTATCTGACTCCTCCATCTTTCTTTCTCCCCTTCCAGCTGGATTTCTGGCTGGCACCCCGCAGCCTCGGGCACCCTGTCGATGTCCGCGTGCCCTTCCCCAGCCTGCAGCCCCTCAAAGCCCACCTGGAGGCCAACAGCATCACCTACTCCACCATGATCGAGGACGTGCAGGTCAGCGGTGGCAGAGGGGAGGTGGGTGAGACACGGGGGCTCAGCGCGGCAGCGGACGAGGTCCCATCCTGCCCCGTGTCCTCCAGATGCTGTTGGACAATGAACGGACGGAGATGCTTCGCAGCCGGAGCCGGAGCCTGCTGCCGCTGTCCACCGCCACCTTTGACTACAGCACCTACCACACCTTGGATGAGGTGAGAAAGTGCGAGATTTGGGGCGTGTTGAGGGGAAAAAGCTGCATCCTGGAATTGTTCTTGCAAAGCCCTTTGCTCCATGTGCAGCGAGGGCAGGGGGGGAGCTGGGGGTGACCCCCCCTTTGTCCCTCTCCCTCAGATCAACGAGTTCATAGACCTGCTGGTGGCTGAAAACCCTGACCTGGTCAGCAAGCTGGAGATCGGCCAGTCGACGGAGAACCGCCCCCTCTACGTGCTCAAGGTGAAGATTTGGGGTTCGTGGGGTGACCAGAGTGGGGAGCGGGGCCAGGGGCAAAGCCAACCCCCCTCCCTCTGCTCTTCCAGTTCAGCAAAGGGGGGACGAACCGCCCAGCCGTCTGGATCGACACCGGCATCCACTCCCGCGAATGGGTGACGCAAGCCAGCGGCGTCTGGTTCGCCAAGAAGGTATGGGCACCTCCCGGACATGTCTGATGTCCCCAGAGGGCCACGAGGTCCTGCGAGCACCGCAGATGCCAGCTGGCTGACCCCACGGAGGGGACGATGATCCAGCAGCGCCAGGAAACCCCAAATCACCATCCTCTCTAGATTGTCCTGGATTATGAGAATGGTGAAGGTCTGGCCTCCGTCCTGGATGAGTTGGACATCTTCCTGGAGATAGTCACCAACCCAGATGGCTTTGCCTTCACCCAAACCCAGGTACCACCCCGGCTTTCCTCTCCCTGGCTCCTATGGCCACGCTGGATGGAGCAGGATTGGGGTGCTGCACATGGAGGCCTCTGAAAGCTCAAATCCTCCTTGTCTCCATTTCCACGGGGTGGGGAAGAGGACCACCATGACTCAATAGACACTCCAGACGACAGTACCCTGTCTGCTGGAGGCTAGTGGAGCTCTGGCCCTGGACACCAGCTGATACAGCTCTGCCCTTCCAGAACCGCTTGTGGCGCAAGACCAGGTCCAAGCACACGAGCTTCATTTGCGTCGGTGTGGACCCCAACCGCAACTGGGACTCGGGTTTTGGAGGTCAGAGCTCTCCCATTCACCCTGCAGGGGGGTTTCCACCCTCCAGGTAGAGGCTCTGAGGCCATTTCTGGCTCCGAACCATCCAATGATGTCCCCTGGGGAAGAGGTGGGATTCGCTCTCCATGGCAGACACGTGGGTTTGGGCTCTACCAGGGCTTTGATGTCCCCTAGTGATCAGCACAGTAGAGACCACAAATGAAAGTCATCACACGAATGTCTTGGAGGAGCCCCGAGAGGGTTCCTCACTGGCCACTGACCAGCTGAGGGGTGGGAAAAGCTCTTCCGCTTGGATACGGAAAAGGCCCTTTGCCCTTGTCACTCTCTGAGCCACCCAGCTGCCACCAAAGCCACAAACACACTGTGTTTTTCCACCTCCACAGAGGCCGGGGCCAGCTCGAACCCCTGCTCGCAGACGTACCGCGGACCCTACGCCAACTCGGAGCCTGAGGTGAAGGCCATCGTGGACTTCGTGAAGAACCACGGGAACATCAAGGCTTTCATCTCCATCCACAGCTACTCCCAGCTCCTGCTCTACCCCTACGGCCACACCAGCACCCCGGCGCCTGACCAGGAGGAACTGGTAGGGCTGATGGGGAGGTTTGAAGGGGCCGGGACGATATGAGGCTGCTCTCCTCCTCCAAGGAGCAACCTCCACCCTGCACCACGAAGCGAGTATCGGCAAACTGGGAAAAAGCCCTGGCTCCTCTGGGACTGCCCCAGGCCAAGGCTGTTGAGCTTTGGCATCGTTTTTGCCTTTAGCACAAGCGTAAAATCTCACCCACAGCCTTTCCCCTTCTCATCTTTTTCCGTTCTGCGTATTCCCAGGACGAGATTTCAGCCAGCGCGGTTGCAGCTCTGTCTTCTCTGTACGGCACGAGCTACGAGTACGGCAGCATTTACACCACCATCTGTAAGTAACGGGGGGGCAGCAGTGGTTCCCCCCAAAACAAACCCAAACCATCCCTCGTGCCTCAGAAAAGGTCCCGTGAAAACACCCGTACGATGCAGCGCCATTAATGTCTTGCGTCCCTCCTGTGAAGTGTCCAAGGCCAGGTTGGATGAGGCTTTGGGCAACCTGGTGTAGTGGAGGGTGTCCCTGCCCATGGCAGGGGGGTTGGAACTGGATGATCGTTGAGGTCCCTTCCAACCCAACCCATTCCACGATTCTATGATTTCCTCCCTCAGATCAAGCCAGCGGATCATCTGTTGACTGGGCGTACGACCAGGGCATCAAGTACTCCTTCACCTTCGAGCTGCGGGACACGGGGAGCTACGGGTTCCTTCTTCCCGCCGAGCAGATCATCCCCACCGCCGAGGAGACGTGGCTGGCGCTGAAGGTCATCATACTGTACACGCGGGATCACCTCTACTAACCGGGATCGGGGGCTGAGTGACGGTTTAATTAGCTGGGGGGGGGGGGGGGGGGGGGGGAAAGCAATAAATAAATGTAAAGAAGCTTGAGAAATGCCTTTTGTTGTTTTCCCTCTTTTCAATCGCCGTGAAAAAGCTTTTTTTGGGGACTGGCTCAGCTCCTGGGGGTGCACACGGCAGCAGCCAACAAAACCAGCGCGTGCCGAAAAGGCTCAGCGGCCCGAAAAGGGCATTAAAAGGGCATGAAAATAGCGGGACATGAAAGGAAGGTGCTTGTTTTCCCTCTGGTTTGGCAGAGGGTGGAAGGGGAAGAGGTTCAGTCTGATGCTTACTGGGCTAAGCGGAGACCTCAGACACCGCGGCTGTACTTGGCAAGAGGGGTGCCCACCTTCTCCAGCTCTCCTGGGGGCTGGGGTGGCTCTGGGACATGAGGCAATTGGGTTGGGGGGATGTATGCTGCGTGTTTTTGTGGTTGAGCTCCAACTTGCAGAGCTGGTAGAAAGGTCCCTCCACACCCGGTGCAATCCCATGGGGAGGGGGGGCCAAGCCCCTGCTGACTGCTGGCTTCCGCAGGTGTCGCTCCGCTCTCCGTTAGCTGTGAAAGTTCAAACTGAAAAGAAGTTCTCAACCATGTGGTGTCATTTACTTTTTATTAAATTAAACAACTCAGTCTCCCAGACTCCAGAGTTTGATTCCATCCTCCGAACAATACCAAGTCAAAACTCCAAAACTATACAAATCCATCAAGATGATGAGAAAGTACATTCAGTTCTTCCTCGGATGCCCTGGATTTGGAGGATCTCAAACAACTTGAACTAGTTTCATCCTTCCATTTCAGAAGGAGGTTTTCATGCAGCCCAGAGCAGCCAGGGATTTTGGATCTGTCTCCCACAGCTGGATAACAAAATCAGGACTTTAAGCCAACACAATGACCACTGCTCTCATCTCCGTTTTCAGACAGATGCATTTTATACACTTCCAAGTGCTCACGGAGCTGAAAGATCTCCCACTTGTACACTGGTGGAACCTTTCATGCTGTACTGGTTCCTGTCTTTCAAGCCCATAATAAATGTGTCTCTTGGCTCTCACCTCTCCTGCCCATGTTCAGCTAAATCAATCAGGTACCATCATTTTTCAGACAACCAGCCTGGGCGAGTCACCGACTGAATTACGCAGGAGATGCCGCTCCATTCCATACTTTTACTTCATGACGACACAAAAACAGAGGTGCTGTGCAAGAAGGAGCAGCTGACTCAGGACATGGAGATCAGACTATTATAGGTTCAAAGCTAAACGTGGCGTTTTTGCAACACTTCTGTACCAAACTCCTCTGAAAGTTTTATTTAGCTCTTATTTATTTTATTAGGCCACCTAAAAGCATCACCGCTCCCTAACTAAAGCCTCAAGAGCGAAGTCAGCTTCCCAAGGCTGTGAGTGAAGAAGATTGTGGACAAGAAGCAGGTCCTTGTGGCTCCTGTTTTGGGCCATTTAAAAACCACTTTTCTCTCTAGAGGTGATGCCGTTGTTCCACGGAAAGCCAACTGGTCTGACCTAGGAGGACAAGCTACATCGTTGAAAATAAATACACCAACTAAATCAAGAAGTTGCCTTCCAGAAGGTCAAGTAGGAAGGTAAGAAAGCAGAGATGGTGAGATGCATCCAGCTTCCTAAGCATGGGCTGAAAGACCACCTTTGATTCTTTGATCTTTGTACCTGACCAGCCCAACTCTTACAGTACCTACGTCCACACACACCCGCTATGGAAACCCAGGACACGTGCCATCCTTAGTGGATGGGTTGGAAGGGCAGTTTGTACAAATTAGAGCCTGGTTTGTACAACCTAAAGGATCCAAGGACTTCCTTGGGAAGCTGGGAGCTTTAAGTCACCCTCCTGTAATCGGATTTTGTTACACATGAAAATACAGATGTGCATCTGAACACATTGCAAGAGCATTCAGCTCTTTGAAGTGCTTTGTCCAGTGCATTTTAAACGCTGGCTCTGCCCTATGGCTCTTGATTCCTCCCCTTATTCTCCCGCTGAGGAATCCTGACACAGCATCAGAGGTTTGTGCTGATCATAGAATCATAGAATGGTCAGGGCTGGAAGGGACCTTCAAAGGTCATCTAGTCCAACCCCCCTGCAAGGAACAGGGATATCTCTAACTAGATCAGGTTGCTCAGGGCCTCATCCAACCTGGCCTTGAACGTCACCAGGGATGGAGCATCCACCACCTCTCTGGGCAACCTGTTCCAGTGTTCTACAACTCAAGAGTGATCATCTCACTCTTCTCTGGAGAAGACAGAGGTTATGGTTCTCATCAGAATCATGGAATCACAAAACGGTTTGGGTTGGAAGGGACCTCAGAGATCACCCAGCTCCAAGCCCCCTGCCACGGGCAGGGACACCCTCCACTACACCAGGTTGCCTGGTGAGACTGCCAGTCCCTGTATCAGCATTCCTCTGATTTAAGAATCATGGAGACACGATAAATGTAATAAACGTGCTCAGGGATGCTGAGTCTTAAACCGTCAAACTGGAAACGATGTGCAACTTCTTTCACGAGAATTATCCCCTGATGATCTGTGCCACTGGTGAGTTTTGGGGTCTGTTGAAGATTACTTGTGTACTTCAAAACAAGGACGGAAAAAATCCCCACCAAAACCCAAAAAGCCACACACAAAACCCACAAAGACCAAGAAGCCACAGCTGGAGCAAGCAGAGCAACACCGTAGGCAAAGGCTAGAGAGCAGGATCTCTCCGTAGCCACCCACAAGGTCTCTGGTAGGCAACTCCGCTTTGCCACCGGGTAGTTTCAGATTATTTCTGGCTCACCCAGGCAATACTGCTACGGTGGAAGCACCGAAACTCATCTCCTAGGAAATCTTCACGCCCTGTTCAGTTACTCTGGTGAAAAGGCAGAGGAAAGTTTCCCTTCTGCCAACCTCACCTTAAAGAAACCACTCTGAAAACACTGGCAAGGGCACATCTGGGAATAAATTCCCAGCCCCGTCAGGCACTGGAACTGCAGAGCTCTTCGCTGCTCTGCTGAAGAACACAGTTTGCCTCTAAGTACCACTAAATCATTTTACGAAGCAAAATGACCTTCTGCCTCGTAACCTCGACTGGCAGCTGCCTGGATGATGGGCAGGGAAGTTGGCTTTGCCAACAGAAGAATGACTGGCCCTTCCATGTACCTCGTAGTCTTCTGCAGCTCCAGTGACCGGCAACCTGCTCCGGCAAGTCGGAAAAGGAGTAAATCACCGGTGCACAGTCGAACCGAGGAGCCACTTTGTCTGCACAACAAAAAGAGGGGCACAGCAGATGATTTTGCCCTAAGACATGCCAGCTAAAACCCTGCTCAGCACATCTGGCAGCCTCACTCTCTCATTTAGAACCAAAGCCACCACCCAGCAGCAATCTGTAACCACAGCAAGGGACAAAGCAGAAAGAGCACAGATAGAAGCCGAACGTTCTAGAAATAAGGGAGAAAAGAGCGAAAACAGTTATTTTCTCCTTCAGCTCACCTTTAAAAATACAGAACTGTTTCACAAACCATCCATGAGACTACATGACTGTCACGTCACAGTGCCACGCTGGGCATTATGTTCAAAAACATCTTTATTACAAATACTTCTGTTCATTAACATTTTTTTAAAAAAAAAAACAAAACACCTTATGGAATCTTCTCCAACATTTTGGCAGGTTGCTGAATGTCTGTACCTCTGCTACAAAACACCAAGCATTTTGCTCACAGATGATTTCTGGCCCGTTTACCTTCACACGTGTTCTCCTGCTCACAGAGTCTGCGGTTCCGGGCACAGCACGAGAGTTTCAGACACAAATTCCTTCGTGTGAACTACCAGCTGGGCAGAACTGTTTCTACTGGTCATAGGCTTTACTACCAGTTTCCTCCCTCCTGTACAAAACCAGTTACATCGACTCTGCCCTGACCCTGTACCTAAAGGTCAGCCTTCCCAACACGATACCATTCCTGCTTCTAGGAAATGCCAGCCGTTCCGGCTCCCCCAGCCTTACCCGAGCTGCCACGTCTACACCACCGCTGCTTTTCTCCGCGGATTCCTAAAACGACAAACAGGCTGCACTGCGCAGGGTTCCCAGAACCTGGGCATTCATTTATTCAGCAGAAGAAGACACCGTTGCTTATTTCCATGGCCTGGAGGCTGCTCCTGCTGAGCGAGCGGATCCCACGTTGTCAGCGGTGCTGGAGAGACTGGGGCTGCTCTTCACGGCTGGCACCCTGGAGTCGCGGCCTGAAGAACCACGGCTAAGACGGCCTGGGGAAAAATGATCAGAAACTGCGTGTGTGACGGAGCACAGGGACACAAAAAAGGTCTGTTGCCTATTTCTGGCTCTCCAGCTCTCGCTGTAAACACAACAGACCCATCAGTAATTCAGTGGGGGGTTCCAGGCAGTCTCTATCCAGCTGTGCAGGCCTATGAATTTGAAAAACCTACTAATCACCAGTAAAACCTAAGGACGTTTAAATATAGTGGGCAGACTGGACAGGCTGGAGAGGCGGGCCGGTGAGAACCTCGTGAAGTTCAACAAGGCCAAGTGCAAGGTCCTGCACGTGGGTTGGGGCAATCCCAAGCACAAGGACAGGCTGGGCGGAGAATGGATTGAGAGCAGCCCTGAGGAGAAGGACTTGGCAGTGCTGGTGGGTGAGAAGCTCAACATGAGCTGGCACCGTGCGCTGGCAGCCCAGAACGCCAACTGTGTCCTGGGCTGCACCCAGAGCAGCGTGGGCAGCAGGGCGAGGGAGGAGATTCTGCCCCTCTGCTCTGCTCTCCTGAGACCCCCCTGCAGTGCTGCGTTCAGCTCTGGGGTCCCCAACACAAGAAGGACATGGGGCTGTTGGAGTGGGGCCAGAGGAGGCCACGGAGATGATCCAAGGGCTGGAGCACCTCTGCTCTGGAGACAGGCTGACAGAGTTGGGGCTGTTGAGCCTGGAGAAGAGAAGGCTCCGGGGAGACCTTCCAGCACCTCCCAGTGCCTAAAGGGGCTACAGGAAAGCTGGAGAGGGGCTTTGGACAGGGGTGTGTAGTGACAGGACAAGTGGCAATGGATTTAAACTGAAAGAGGGGAGATTTAGGTTAGATCTAAGGAAGAAATTTTTTTAAATGAAGGTGGTGAGGCACCGGAACAGGTTGCCCATGAAACAGGTTGTCTATGATTCTATGCCTGCCCTCACCAGGCTGAGGATTTTGCCACTGTGTAGCTATAGAAGATTTAAGTTGTCTGGGATCAGCACAGCACAGGTTTTGGTGGATCTTCTCAGTCAGTTTGGAAAAAAATTCTCCCTCCAGCAATGTCATGGGAAGAACATAGCAAAGTAGAGAACTGCTGCAGGGCAGGCTCAAGAGCTACAGAAAGCAGCTGCAGCATTTGTCCTGGAGTCTTACTGGCAGTATCTGAAGGAACGTGCTCCTCTTCCAAGTAGTACTTTATCTTTTGTAGATCATCTGCAGAAAATCTCCATTTGTTCTCAGCACGTGCGGGTAGCAGTTGGGAAGAGGGCTTTTTTCGGGTGGATCCAGTGGGAGCTGCCACCCGGCAGGACACGGGGAGTGAGCCAGTGATCAGACCTTCTGGGATCTTCTGTGCAAGGACCTTCAGGCCTGCAGACATACAGATCACACGTTACCAGTGACCACCAGCCAAGATGGGATCAGTGATTTTACCAGTCCCAAATAAAACACTCGATGGAGATGAACATCCAGCTCTTTCCAATCTCCAGCTCACACAACCCTTTCTCTCTGCTCTCAGTCTCCCCACTCGAGATCTCGGGGAGTCCTGCCCATCCCCACTTACCTCCAGATAACATGAACAAGTTCTCAAAGCCCCTCTCGCACATGGTTGTCGCAGCCTGGCTGGCTAACCTCTCATCATTGTCATACAGAATGATAATTTTTCCATGTGCGTTTTTCTGACAGGTAGAAGAGCTAAGGATCCATCTGTAAACTTAAGGTGACCGTTAACACCTTCTAGAAAGAAGACGGGAGACAAGCAAATGGGACTGGAGACTGAGAGACTCCCTACTTGATTTGTGAGTACCAGGCAGGAATGCCTTCCCTTCACCTGTGCTTTAAAAGTGATTTCTCAGTAGCTGAGGCTTGCCAGAGGCTGGAAAGACACAGCCTAATCCCCACTGGAGTCCAGTCCCTGCAGCAAGCGTCCACCACTGTTTTGAAGGTTACTTAGTAAGAGGCAATACCAAGAAGCACCTTTGTTTACAACCTCCCCTCTCCCCTGCAGCCCTCAAGCTAACAGCTCGGGAAATTATCAGCCTAATCCTAGCCAATAATCCTCTTTCTGTCCTCCAGAGAAAAGCCAATCCCCATCAAGGTGCTGAGAGGAAGTCAAAGGATTTGGTGAACGCATCCCTCAAGAAGCCCAGCGCTCCAGCAACAGCGAGGGACAGGTGCCCAAGTAGTACAGCTTTGCCTTCCAACAGCCAAAATCCCAAGAAAAAACAAATTCAGGCAGCTCCCACCAGAGTCAAGAGGTGTTATAGCTTGAGGAACTAGAACCTGGCATCTGATGGTGGCAGCAGACCCCCACCAGGCAATCCCAGGCAGCATTGAGGACCTCCCCTCCCACTCTCCTTGTAACGCCCAGATCTTGTTTGTTAAGCATTGTCCCAGTCACAGTGACTGCTTTAGCTCCAATGATTTTTGGAAGCCCTCACCAACATCCACCCCCCATTTCTTTTTTTTTTTTTTTTTGATTCCAGCACTTTATATGTAAAGGATACATATTCCAGAATACTATTTGTGTATGGATTCATGGTTCTAGACAGCGTTGGAATAGGGTAGGAATAAGCTGCAGAGAAGAAAAAAAGAAGAGAGAAAAATCATGCAGTGGCTGAACACCAACCATCACACAACCTGGAATACAACTGATGTAGACTTGTTCGAGTTCAACAGACTTGAAAACCTGCTGGATAAGGGATTAACATCAGCTCGGTCCCTTCATCCCTCTCCAGGAAAGACAGGTGTACTGGATGAGGGTCTAGAACATTCTGCACCCAAGTGATGTCCCACCTTGGGGCAAGAAATGAAGCCAGCCAGAATATGACACAAATTGCTGAATATATGATCCCAGTTGAGACTAGGCTGCTGTGGGATTCTGGTCTCCTCACCTCCAACAATGTGACATTGGTCATATTCATCTCGGTCTCGTACATCCAAAAGCAGGAAGGGGCAGTCGGGATACGGCGTGTCTTTAGCTGGAGTGTCCACTTTCTTTGGAGTGTCCTTTTCTATATCCATTTCGCCAATGCCACTTATCACACTAGGAGAGGAAAGAGGAGGTTACAGTGCCAGCTCTCACTCTGAACGCTTCCATTCCTCCTCACCAGGTCAGAGTAGTTTTCCACTGACTGTTCCAGTAGCCCATTTACATTCCAGTACAGCCAGACACCACATAAAAATGGAGAGATGTTATTTCAAGCTTTCCAGTAGATACTAAGAGATCGATTTCATTTTTATCTATATAAAAAATAACCAGAGCACAGCCTTGCTATGTGAACATACCATACTCTTCTGGATTAGCCAAGTCCAGGTGTTTTGTGTCCTAAGTGACCTTGAGGTGAGGGAGAATAATTCTAAGAAGGTGCCAATGTCGAGATGTCAGCAAGTCAGACACACTAAATAACTGTCAGTCATCTACAAGCAGTGCTCTGCAGAGGTTTCCAGTTTCATCACTGGATTAGATATGGGACATGAACAGAAGCCTCCCGACACTCTTACTGGTCACTAAATTGATGGCTTTGATAGGTGATGGCCAAGCCTGCCAGGCCAGCATCTCAACTCTTCTGTTAACATTTGCCCAGGTACAGCGAAGGAAGGGCTGAGACAGAGCTTCCTCTTACAGCGTTTTCCTGGTACCTCTGACCTTGACTAATGATATATCGGGTTTGGAAAAGGGACTCTCGTTCTCAACCACAGCACAATCCGTTAAAATCATCAGGAAGGCACGTTACTGAGTTTACCAGAGCAGTTTATAACATGGATTCTTGAACCCAGGGACCTGGACTGAATCCCACAAACATATTTCCTTGTCAGCCGTTCAGACAGCCATCAGGTGGCAACAGTGTTGGGTTACAGCTGCAAACCAAACTCCTTCAGACAGGAAAACCTGCCAACCCTCTCTCTCGCTCACATCCCTGGACCTGCAATCAGGCTTTAATGAGAAGTACAATATAAAGCCACTAGCAGCAATTTAAAATAATTAGCTGGGTAAAAACAATTAGCTAGTAAGACAGGAAGAAAATTGTGTATTATCATCAGGCACCTCTGCAGCGTGGACCGATAGGATTCCCCAGCTCCTGTGTTGTTTATAAACAGCACTGGACTAGGTGTCCCATCGGGGCTTCCTTTCCCATTTGTCCCTTCTGTGACTTCAGCATCTGGAACAGCAGAATGACCATCTGGGGAAAGAAGAGGGTACGAAGAGTTAAAATGCTGCAGGAAATAAACAAGCAGGTTTTAAGCTCAGGTTCTATTCTTAGAAGAAAGAATTAAAGACAGAAGAATTAAATTCAAGACAGCCTTATCTTCATCCTCTTAGAAGGATGACTTACTGGGAGCCTCATATTAAAAATAATAAAGAGCCATGTGATTTTTAAGGGCTCAAGATCTCATTTTAAGAATTCAATAAAAGTGCAATTCTTGATGTGTGATGTTTACTGAGCTACTACAATAAACCTGGCAGCACGAGGCCTTTCTTATTTGCAAAACCCTTCTGGTTTAGGAGTGTTTCTGTTCCCAAAGTGGAATTGCTGCAGGCCACAGGTTAAGTTCTTTTTCCCTCCTGACTAAAAGACTTGCTGAATAGTCAGCTGTGCCTGTCAGGATACGGATCACCACATGACAGCGATCTACAGCTCTTTCTCTTTGTGCTTACAATAAATATTGTTACCTTCCAGCTGGTGGATCTCCTCATTTGTCACTTCTAAGGTTTCATCAGATAGAGAGGCAACCTGGACGACCTGCAGGAAACAAAAGCAAGCAAGGATACCTTGATACTCGTGCACTCGTCCCACTGAAAGACACAGGGATCAGCTTAAGGAAAAACAATCCTCGAGCCAAAACACATTTAACTCAATGCAACTTCTACTGCAAACGTGTCCTTTTATTAAAGGAAAGTTGCAGCAAAGAAAAAAAATAAAGAAAAGCCAGATATGCTGTGCTGGCAATATCAAATACCAGAATGTGTTCTGATATTTATGAAGTTCAGTCACTGGCTGCAACTGAAACACTTCAGAGTGTACACTGCACTGGCTAAAACTGCACATGGTTAACTGGTCTGTGAGAGCAGACCCGAGATACTCACACACTGCATCAGCTCGTCGCACCAGTGAGTCACAGGACTGGTCTTTACAACCAGGGGAACTAAATATATGATCCTTCAGAAACCCATTCCTTCAATATTTGCAAGTTTAACCTTCCCTTTCCTTCTCTTCTAAGAAGAAAGCTTGTCTTTTTCTAGTTTTTACTCATTTTCTTGAACCAGCATGTAAGCAACACACAGCTCTTTATTTACTGATCAGATTTTCCATTTTTAGTATTTGGATTCATTACTTTTTAATTAAAAAAAATACACAGGAAGCCTTGAAGTCACAACCTCCCCACCTTCTGCAGTTAAACTCACTATTTGGGAACGCTTCAGGCTGTGACTACTTGACACAAAGCTCAGTGAGATCAGATTTGAATACTTTACATAGCCCTTTTCTTTAGTAAGCGGCCAGAAGATCCTCTTAAGGGGAAAAAAAAAATAGGGAACAAATTTCAAAGACAGAGTCATTACAAACTTCAATTTGCAACTAAAAGCATTTCAGAACTCTCCGAACATTGGCCTGAATGGTTTGCTTTTATGAAGGGAAATTTATGAGGGCAGGGAAGGTAGGGGAAGGGCTCTTTACATTAGTGATGGGCAATAGAACAAGAGGAAATGGGCATAAGCTTAGTCAGGGGAGATTCAGGTTGGATGTTAGGAAGTATTTCTTCTCTGAAAGGGTTGTCAGCCACTGGAATAGGCTGCCCAGGGAGGTGGTTGAGTCCCCATCCCTGGATGTATTTAAGAATAGGGTGGATGAACTGCTTAGGGATATGGTTTAGTGGGGATTAGGGATGGTTGGACTGGATGATCTCTAAGGTCTTTTCCAACCTAGAAATCTATGAATCTATGAATCTATGAAGAAGTCGACATAGAAGAATTACAGGATAAGGCTACATAACTACACAGAAAGCTTTAAACAAAGCAAAAATGCTGTTCATAAAAGATAACGGTTTTCAGAGGCCAGAGAGGGAACCATACGTACCAACTGGGCCAAAGTAGTCACTTTCAGTCTTTTAAACAGCTCATCTTTTCTGTATCTGTAATCTTGGAAAACAAAACAGAAGAGGACAAGGTCAGTTTTCAGGTAATTCCCAGCTTTTGCAAACACCAGGTAATGGGCTCGGTCCCTGCTATCCTCTTCTCCAGCAAGGCAGGATTTCTGGGCACTGAGCTTGGGCTGGAGGGTCGGAGCAGCAAACCTGAAGATTGTGAAGAGTAACACGGGTTATAAAGAGAGAGCTCGTCCCAGTAGGATTAAAGTGGAGAAGGCAGATTGAGTTGCTTTGAGATTTAAATGTCCATTACTTTGTGTTTTCTGCTCTTGCTGGGGAGGAAGCAGTTTCCTGAATGTATCACTTTGCCTGTTGTTCTTCGAAGCCCACTACAGCTGCAAAGCCTCTTAGAATCATAGAATCCTGGAATGGTTTGGGTTGGAAGGGACCTCAAAGATCATCCAGTTCCAACCCCCCTGCCATGGGCAGGGACACCCTCCACTACACCAGGTTGCCCAAAGCCCCATCCAACCTGGCCTTGAACACTGCCAGGGATGGGGCAGCCACAGCTTCTCTGGGCAACCTGTGCCAGTGCCTCACCATCCTCAGAGGGAAGAATTTCTTCCTTATCTCTCATGGAAATCTCCCCTCTTTCAGTTTAAAGCCATTGCCCCTTGTCCTGTCACTCCAGGCCCTTGTAAAAAGCCCCTCTCCAGCTTTCCTGTAGCCCCTTTAAGTACTGGAAGGCTGCAAAAGAGTTAATTTACCTGAATTTTTAATTTGTGTAAGTGACAGCAGAATCAGGGCGTGGGGGCATACAGTGCTCCCCAATCTCAGACTATGTGTTTTCCAATCCTAAACTAAACATGTGTGTTTAATCCTACCGATTAACACTCCAGGTTTTATAGAATCATAGAACAGTTTGGGTTGGGAGGAACCTTAAAGATCATCCAGTTCCAACCCCCCTGCCATGGGCAGGGACACCCTCCACTACACCAGGTTGCCCAAAGCCTCATCCAACCTGGCCTTGAACACTGCCAGGGATGGGGCAGCCACAGCTTCTCTGGGCAACCTGTGCCAGTGCCTCACCACCCTCAATGTGAAAAATTTCTTCCTTAGATCTAATCTAAATCTGCCCTCTTTCAGTTTAAAGCCATTGCCCCTTGTCCCGTCACTACATGCCCTTGTAAAAAGCCCCTCTCCAGCTTTCCTGTAGCCCCTTTAGGTACTGGAAGGCTGCTAGAAGGTCTCCCCAGAGCCTTCTCTTCTCCAGGCTGAACAGCCCCAACTCTCTCAGCCTGTCTCCATAGCAGAGGTGTTCCAGCCCTCGGATCATCCTTGTTTTCCTTTATCTGACAAATTCCAGTTCCTACAACTTGCTGACACGGGTATCTAAGGGACGGATAACTGCCACAAGTTGCTTAACGCAGAAAACCGGACAGCAGATCGGCGCGGGCACCAGTTTGAAGCACACAGAATTGCTACGGAGAAACTGGACTAATTAATCCTGAAGACAAAGCTCAGGGAGCAAGAAAGCTGAGCGGTCTGTTGGAACGCCTGGCAAACTGCCAGAGCAGAGATTAACGGTGCTGAGTACGCGAGGACGAGGATGGAAGCCTGATTGCAAACAGACACTTGAGATGCGTGAACACCAGAAAGGGAGAAGCCTTCCAGTGTGAAACAAAAGGGTGGATGTAGTCGGAGAGAGAAGGTAAGGTATCAGTAGGAACATCTTGATAGGACACAGCCTCCCATGGGAAGTAACGGAAACCCTGTCCTTTGGGAAACTTATAGCCAGAAAGAAGACAGCAGAGGAGGGGAGGGAGAGAAAAAAACCAACCAAACATAATAATAATAAAAAAAGAAATCAACACTGCACCAGCAGGGGAAGACAAAGAAGATGAACAAAATTCTCTTGCCCAGAGAAGCTGTGGCTGCCCCATCCCTGGCAGTGTTCCAGGCCAGGTTGGATGGGGCTTTGGGCAACCTGGTGTAGTGGAGGGTGTCCCTGCCCATGGCAGGGGGGTTGGAACTGGATGATCTTTGAGGTCCCTTCCAACCCAAACCATTCTATGATTCTATAAAAATTCCACCCGTGCCAGGCACTGCAGCTGTACCAGTTCTTCACGCAGATCTTTAAACTGGGAGAAGCCATGCTCTAATAAATCTGAACTCTGAAAAAAACAGGACCGCTCCTGCTTTCTTTTCCTCTCCCCTTACTAGGCTCCACCTCTGAAGCCACAATTTTTATTTTTAAAAAAGGAAAAATCCTCTGCATTTTTCTAACAATTTCAGTAACTGTTGGAGGATATTCCAAACTGGTCTCTCTCCAGCTGTTCAGCTAAGAGGGCTAACAACAGAGTACAGGACCTTTCTCAAATCCAGCCAGTTAAGCAATCCTAAATCCTCTAAAACCATCTGCTGAATGCTCCACAGCTTAAGGAAGGGAAGGTCGGGGAAAAGGGGGAAGGGCTCCAATCCATATCCCTGTAACCACGGAAAAAAATCACCGCAAAATTAGCTGGTGGGAACTCTCCAGGCTGAGATCTCTTCCCAATCCAAGTGCTGACCACACACCCCAGACAAGATTCCCTCACAAACAGCCAACAGGTACATCAGAGCAGCAGAACTGACACAAGAAGAGATGTTGTGAGCTTTCATCTCTGTTTTTTTTTTTTCTACTCCTATCCTTTCCTCCTAAATCCACTTCCAGAAGAGGTAGGCCAACTAATTTCCAGCATTCAGAGCAAGGAGAGTTCCCAAATTCAACATCCTTCCCTAAATAATGTTTATTAAGCTGCAAACCAAGTGTCTACTTGCTACTTAACTTGCCTTAGAAAAAAAAAGAGCCCATCCAAAACACCCCAGTGCACTGCACTGTGCACTACAGCTTCCAAACCATAGGTCTGACGTGCAAGACCGGTGCGTAAACTAGATTTCAGAATGCCAATTAACATGAAAATAACCCTCAAAGTTTGGGCAAAACCACCCGGTTTCAAGCCTCAAGCTCAGGTTGCCAAAGCCTACTTGGAAATAACAGCAGCAACTGTCTTTTATGCAGCCCCATTTCACAAAAAAAAACATGTGTAGTGCATGTCCAAATGATGAAAACTCCCCAGCCAGGGACAAAAAGAGCCCTTCAGTCACACGAAGAGCAAGAAATAAGCTTCATTTAGAAGGAAAAATAAAAGCAACAAAGATTATGAAGTGCCAGATGTCCATAAACACCAGCAAAGCACAACCACTGTCACAGTGCTCATACAAAACAGCTGCTGGATGCTTCCCGTCCACCTCAAGCAAGGATTATTTCTCCCAGAAGAAGCCTTGTGACCTAGACCTTGCCTTTACCACCCAAAATTACTTCTACCAACAAGAAAAAACGAAACAAAACTGTTGCTATGACAAAGCCTGACCTGGAGCAGAGCAACCTGAACGCCTGCGTGAGCCTCCCAGCACCTAGCAGAAAGCTCAGAAGTGCTGCTTCCGACTTGAGAAGCAACACGACGTACCCGGCTCCGTCCTGGAAGGTCCATTCAGATTTTCTGACATTTTTTGGCTTCAGTGAACCAGTTTGAAGCTGTAATTATTGAATATTCAAGAACGTGCTGCTCGGGGCTTCGGAAATGAGTGAAGCAACAGCAGAGGCAGGGGAGAGACTTGGTGTCTCCCCTCAAGTCGGTCCTCCGAAGGACAAATCATCGTGGTTCCAGCTCTCTTATCATCTTTGGTTCCACGGCAGGCTCACGGTGTTAGGTCCCACTCTCTCACGTTACACAAGAGACAGAGATTTGACTGTACTGGGTATTTAAAATCGTGTCCAAACGGTGTCATCTATCCATGAGAAATCAAGGGGGAGAAGTTTCTAAGCTGCCTGGGAACACAAGGGACCTATTCAGCACAAAAAATAATGAGGAAGTTTCTGCTGGGCTCCAGAACCACAATGAAACAAAAGAACTCCCTACACGAAACGAAATCAGATTCGCAGCGGAGATTGAAAACCAACTAGACCCATACAACAAGATTGTCAGTGCAGATAAAAAGTGATGGCAATCCAGCGCTAAGCACTGAAATTTTAGTCAGGCAACACAGGATTTTGGAAAGGAGAGTCATTCCTTTTTCGATTTTCCCCAAAGACTCCTGGGGTTTTTAAAAAAAACCCCAACAAATAAACTAGCAACAAAGGACCATTTTGCACAAAGCCAAGCACAAATACATTTACCTCCTTTATAATCTGAATGTTACCACCTTAGAGGAACACAGTAAGTGGGTCTAAGAACTAAACCTGAGCATTCAGAATCCTAATTAATCCTCATTAATGGGGAGGAGTTGTCTTTCACATCGATAAATGCAGCTTTTGGGTTTAATAGCTTTCCTGGCTCTCTATGTGAAAATGATCTGGAAAGTATCTGAAAAGAAAGCAGTAAAACGTTAGTTTTATTAGTAAGAAGTTTTTTTTAAAAAGCCTATTTTCAGTGGGAAAACAGAGTGAAATTAAAATTAATTAGGCTTTCATTAGCCTGAAGTACCCCCAGTCTTCAAAACATCGGCGTTGTTCCGGTAAACAACGTTATTCTGGTAAAATCCATGAGTTACCCAGGAACCAGCTTGTCTCTTCCCTACCTTGGAGCATCTGATAGAAACCCAAGTGTGCTAAAACGATACAAAAGATCTCAGGTTTAACCATTTTGTGACCTAAAAGCGAAACAAAGTCTCAGAAGCGCAGTCTGAGTCTTCCCAGATGAGTTCAGTCTAGTTTTCTTAGTCCAGAGAGCTTCTTCCTGTCTGGTTTCATAGAATCACGGAATGGTTTGGGTTGGAAGGGACCTCAAAGATCATCCAGTTCCAACTGGTTTTCATTCAGTAACAAAAATTGCACAAAGAAGGATCTCGGAAGGCTCCTGGACCTGCCTGGTTTCTCAAGTGAAATCTGTAAAGCGCTGTGAAAGACAGAGAAATAAGGCACGGGACAAAGCAGAAGGTGCCAAGGAATCAGGGTAGAAGCATCCTTGTGTCCTATTGCTGTGTGTTTCTGCAGTTCACGCCTGCAAACAGCTTTGGGAATCATCAGAGTGGAAATTTCCAAGCAAACAGGGTCTGGGATTCAACCCAGCTCCTCGATGCTCTTTCAGCTTTGAACTAACCCACCGCAAGTTACGCTCTGCTCCTCTCCAGATACTCACTTCTTCTGATCTCTTCCACCTTCTCAGTGTATTTTGCTAAGCTATTCCCTGTAATGAAAAAAAAAAAAAAAAAAAAAAATCAATCAGTTTGTTTCAAATTTTTTATTAGTGGTTTTCTTCAGCGCTATTAAGGCTCCAATTTCATTTTTTTGAAGAAGATCAGACTATGATAACAAATGTTTGCTGCAGATCCTCTTTCCCCACGACAATACAAGGCAGCCATAAATTAAAAAGTACCATGATCTTCCTCTTAGCACTCTTCTCCGTGAGGAAGGCCGAGCTAAACAGCAAAGTCAGTCAAAGGACTTGCTGGAACCCGGCTGCCTCTGGGAACAGGGAGTGCTCCGTATTTTAAAGCCTCTGTACTGGACAGGGAAAGTCACTGGGAATGTTCATGACCAACAGAAGCTCAGATCTTCTGCACAGCCCCCCAGCATTATTTCAGTTCTTCTACACAATGCACTTGAGGTTTATTTTACAAGATTTTCAGTAAGGGATGCAAAAATATCTACACCCTGCTAGTCAGAACAGTAATATTCCCCAAAAAAACAGCCTCACAGCACCACTCCCGCTTACAAGTTCCACACCAAGCCCTCTCTACTCAAAAGTGAAAGTTGTTTTGATCATGCTTGGGAACTTATCACCTTCAGAAAGCCACTACCTAAAACTCAGTTGCTCTCTAGGGAAGCTGAAATCTGGACCTTGGTATTCAAATCCTGCCTCCAACACGCTGCTTTGAGTGCAACCACGGACTCGCTGTCCCTTCCCCAAAGTTTTTGTGTGGATGCTACAGGCAGGATAAAATGCAACTGCAGAAAACACAACCTACTGGATAAAATGCAGCTGTTTTAACATCAAAAGAGGCCAAAAGACCTTCTCCAAATACTTATTTTCACTTACCCCCTTATCAAGATACTAGTTTATCCAAGAAAAGCCCACACGTGGGAACTCCAAGACCGGTAATTTCCATAGGAACCGACACAACAGGGCACGACGTAATAAGGTGAGATACATCACTATCGCGACAAGAGTTCTGATACAGCTGCACAGCATCCGGAGCAGAGCAGCTCAGGGCAGAGTTAAGACATTCAGCACATGTTTGTGTATTCCTCCATCAACCTTTGGTGGTTTTACCCTACGACCATTTCACTTACCGGTATCGAGGCGGGTTTTTATGTGCCGGTATCTGGGATTCTCAGGGATGCGCCTGGTTAAATACTGTTGTAAAAAGGAAAAGATAAGAAGAAGTCAATATCCAGCCATGTATTTGTTTTAAAGGCAAAAAACACTGACAGAAAAGGCGATTCTGACAAGCTGAGAGAGTTGGGGCTGTTCAGCCTGGAGAAGAGAAGGCTCTGTAGTGATTTTATTGCAGTCTTCCAGTACCTAAAGGGGCTACAGGAAAGCTGGAGAGGGGCTTTGGACAAGGGCGTGTAGTGACAGGACACGGGGCAATGGCTTTAAACTGAAAGAGGGGAGATTTCCATGAGATCTAAGGAAGAAATTCTTCCCTCCGAAGGTGGTGAGACACTGGCACAAGTTGCCCAGAGAAGCTGTGGCTGCCCCATCCCTGGCAGTGTTCAAGGCCAGGCTGGATGGGGCTTTGGGCAACCTGGTGTAGTGGAGGGTGTCCCTGCCCATGGCAGGGGGGTTGGAACTGGCTGATCTTTGAGATCCCTTCCAACCCAAACCAGTCTGTGATTCTATAATTCGAAGAGCTCTAAGAAACAGCAGAAAGAGCGAGAGCACAGACATCCTCTCAGACGTCCTCTGCTCTCGGGCGGACAGAAAGACCTCCGAATCGCCAGCTCCACATTAAATCCCTGCCCAACCGCCTCTTTAAAGCCTCAAAAGGCGCATTTCTCTCCCTTTCTCCACTCGCAACTCACGCGGAGCACACCTGGCTCTGGGGGTGTCAGAAAACCGCCCCCCCCCGGCCCCGAGTGACGCCTCTGGAGGCTGCTCCGGCCCACGGAGGCCCCCGCGAGCTCCCCCGCAACCCTCCGGACACTCAGATCCGCCGGTCCCCGCATCCCGCAGCGCTCAGGGACGCCGCCGGGGCCCCTGCGCCCCACAGGCCGCCCCCTCAGGAGAGGAGGCGGCCGCTGCCCCCCGACCCGGCCCCCCGACACCCCCCCCCTCCCCCCCCGCTCGTGGGAGGGCCCCTCATCCCACCTCCGGGTCCCCGACACTCCTCCGGCTCGACATCCTCCGGCAGCCGCCGCCACAGACACCCCAGCGCCGCCCTCACTACCGCCCGGCCGCCCGCCGTCCGCTTCTGGCGCCCCACTCCGCAACAACCCCCTCCCCGATTGGCCGCCCGTAGCGCCCGCGCCCAATCAGGCGCCGCGTAGGGGCGCGAGCGGCTGACAGCGCTCAATGGTCGCTGGGCAACGGGGGACGCCGCGGCTGCACGCGGCGCGACGCGCGGGAAGCGGCGGCGGACGGGGCGGGGCGCTGGGGCGGCGCATGCGCGGGGCGGGGCGCTGGCCCCGCCTTCGGAGCGCCGTGCCGGCGCGCGGCCGGAGCACCTGAGCCAGGTGAGGGTGAGGCGCGCGCAGCTCCCCTCCCCCCCGGCCGCTCGCGGCCCCCGCCACGCGCGGAGGCTCCGCCCACCGCCGCCGGGGGGCGGGGCCTGTCCGCACTCAGGGGAGGGGGCGCGCGGCGAGGAGGAGGGCGGGGCCTGCGGGGGGGCGGGGCCTGCGGGGGGCAAGTGCTGCCCCCGGGGGGCGGGGCCTGCGGGGGGTGGTGCTTGGCCCGTGGGGGGCGGGGCCGAGGAAGGGGGCGGGGCTTGCTCGTGAGGCGGGGCTTGTTGATGTGTGGGCGGGGCTTATTGAGGGGTGCAGCTAAGGGGCGGGGCTTTGGCACCCCTCCCCTGACCTTCAGCTTCCCTTTGACCCCCAGCCCTTGGATTGGGGCCACGCCCCCCTCAGCCCCTTGTGGGACCGTCTCCCCCATCAGCCCCCCATGGGGCCCACATCTCCCTCAGACCCCCAATGGGGCCCATATCCCCCCTCAGACCCCCTGTGGGCCCCCATCAGCCCCCCATGGGGCCCACATCCCCCCTCAGACCCGCTGTGGGCCCCCATCAGCCCCCCATGGGGCCCACATCCCCCCTCAGACCCGCTGTGGGCCCCCATCAGCCCCCCATGGGGCCCACATGCCCCCTCAGACCCCCTATGGGCCCCATCAGCCCCCCATGGGGCCCACATGCCCTCTCAGACCCCCTATGGGCCCCCCTCAGCCCCCCAATGGGGCCCACATGCCCTCTCAGACCCCCTATGGGCCCCCCTCAGGCCCCCATGGGGCCCACATCCCCCCTCAGACCCCGTATGGGGCCCACATTCCCCCTCAGACCCCTAATGGGGCCCACATGCCCCCTCAGACCCCCTATGGGCCCCCATCAGACCCCCCATGGGGCCCACATTCCCCCTCAGCCCCCCATGGGTCCACAAACCCCCTATGGGGCCCATGTACCCCCTCAGCCCTTCAGTGGGGCTCACATCCCCCCCCCCCCGAGGGGGCCACACTCCCCCTCAGACCCCTAATGGGGCCCACATCCATCCCTCAGACCCCAAAGGGGGCCCGCCCCCCTCCTCAGACCCCTAACCTTTCCATCAGAGACCACGTGCTGCCATGGAGCTGCCGCCCCAGGGACGTGCTGGTTATGGGTATGGGAGAGTTTTGGGGATGGGGTGGGTGAGTTATGGGGATTTTGGGGACGTAGAGGTGGGTTATGGGGATCTGGGGGTTATGGGGACACGGCAGCGGGTTATGGGCCAAATCCTGGTAGACAGGTGGCTTGCTTTCTCCCGCAGGATGAAGGAGTGGTGGGTGCAGGTGGGGCTGCTGAGCGTGCCCCTCCTCGCCGTCTACCTGCACATCCCGCCCCCCAGGCTTTCCCCGGCTCTCCTCTCCTGGAGGTCCTCAGGAGGCTACTTCACCTACCGGGGCCAGAACATCTTCTACAGAGGTGATGTGCCGCGCCGAGCCCTGGGGACAACTCGTCCAGCCTGGTGGGGAGCGGGGCTGGGGGCTCTGCTCCCCTCGGTGGCCCCGGGGATGTCCCCAGAGCCAGGCGGGGTGATGGCAAATCCCTCCCAAAACATAATGGATCCGGGCACAGTGTGGCTGTTCGTTACCAAAACATTTTAATTGGGTGAAGCCACGAAGGTTGGTGGTTGTGCGGCGTTGGCAGCACCTTCGGTGTTCGTGGGGAAGGATCTCAGGAGCCTCTGAGGGGTCACAGCAAGGAAAAGATACTGGAAAACCTTTTTGCGAAGAGCTAACCCTGTCCCAGCTAAAACCAGGACACCTGGTTTGCATCACGTAGCCGGTGCTGGTGGCTGTGGCAGTGCCTCTGGCCAGGTTTCCGAAGCCACGCTGGTACTGGGAAGCTGTGGTCATACCCATGCTTGGTTTTGGGGAAGGAAGGGGAGAAGTAGCACCACGCTGCTGGTTGGGCTCCCAGCGGGGCGAACGGCGACGCTTCTTACAGGGGATGAAATTAGTGGGGGGCAAAAGCTGACCCTGAGGTGCCTCATTCCTTCCTCAGATTCCACCGGTGCCGTCGGCAGCTCTGACGTCGTCATCCTCCTGCACGGCTTCCCAACCTCCAGCTACGACTGGTGCAAGGTGAGGGGAGCGAGTGCACGGCGGGGTCGGATGCTGACAGTAGACCCCACGGTTCCTCTCCCCCCCTGAGGATGAGCAGATGGACGCGGGTGGTGGGGCAGCCCGGGGTGGGTGATGCTCTGGAGGAGTTTCTGCTGGGGGCACCGCCACGCTCCGGGCTATCCGCCCTGCTCCTCTCCCGATGCCTGGCACAGGAGCCAAGCTCCGTTCATGTCGCCCTTTCCCACACTCCAGCACAGAAGAAGGAAAAGACCCACAACTATTTTTTCACTTTTTTGGGGGATGGTCTTACTATTTATCGGGAAATTTCGACCTCCTGCGGTTTTCTTGGAGCGGGAAGGCAGGGAGCATGGTTTTTCGCAGCTGTGCATCGCCACAGACTTTTCCTCTCTCTCCGCTCCCCTCAGCCTTTTGTTTTTAATCCGTTTCTCTTCCAGATCTGGGAAGGGCTGACCCAGCGGTTTCACCGGGTGATTGCTCTGGATTTCGTAGGATTTGGTTTCAGTGACAAGCCTGTAAGTAGCCCGGGAAGAGGATTTTCGCAGTTGCTTTTGGCTCAGAGGTGGTTCTGCTGTGCCAGCATCACCGGAAAATTGGCATTTGCAGTCCAGTTGCTTCTCCCATTTACATCTGGAAAAGGAATAAGACATTATAGCAGCAGAAGGGACGGGGAAGGTGCGTGGTGGAGATGGGCTGTGTCACCCTCTTGCCTGTACGTGGGTTTGATGTGACTCCAAAGCACACCTTGACCCCTTTGGGGCATGGGCAGTGCTCCCGTGGCCTTGTGGATGTAGCTGCTGGTCCAGGACATCCCAACTGCTCTGTCCGGGGTCACAAACTGCTGGTCTTCGCCTCATATTCCTCCATTTGGGTGTTTGTTCTGGAGTTTGTGGGCTCATGGTGGGTCAGGCTCTGACTGCAGCTCCTCTCCCGCTTTGCTTCTCAGCGGCCTCACCGCTACTCCATCTTCGAGCAAGCCAGCATCGTCGAGGGGCTGGTGCGTCACCTCGGCCTCCGCCACCAGAGGATTAATCTCCTGTCCCACGATTACGGAGATACGGTCGCACAGGAGCTGCTCCACAGGTCACTGCAACTGCTCATGCTCTGGCTGCTCTTGATTGTCCCTGTCGAGATGATTTCCAGCAGATAAGTAGAATGTAATGCAGAACCCTCTCTTCCCCGTACCTACAGCTGTGACGAAGGCTGGGAGGCCTCGGGGCACATCCATGGTAGGCAGAACTGAGGTTCCCATCCATTAGTTCCTGGCTGGTAGGATGCTTAACTTCCTTCCTGAGCTTCTTATCGAACTGGAGACAACCGGGGAGCAGAGATCTGACACTGTTAATGTGACCTACTGGTTGGTCACTTCTTGGAGCCTGGAGGTCTAGTTGTGTTTCACCTTCTTCTCTTCTGTCCCCAGGTATGAGCACAATAAAACTGGAAGCATCTTGATCAACAGCCTCTGTTTATCCAACGGAGGTAAGGTTTGCCCAGTGTGGTGGGCTGGGAGGGATGGGGATCCACGAGACAGGATGGCCATCCCATCTCCATCACCGGAGGGAAAGCACCATCCAAACCCCAAGCAAATTGCAATTAAGGTGCTGTAATTACCCAGGAGCATCAGTCCTCGGGTTGCCTGTGCCACCTTTCGTGGCACCATGAAGAAGGAGAGAGACTAGAAGATGCGGAGCAAAACGCTTGTAGTGTTACAACTCTGTTCTTTGATGTCCTTCCAGGGATTTTCCCCGAAACGCACTACCCCCGGTTCATCCAGAAGGTGAGCTGCTACCCTCTCTGGTGGCACTGAATCGCCCCTCGAGCAAAGTCTGACTCGTGAGTTTGGGGTTTTACCTGGCCCAGCCGCCTGCTGCTTTTCCCACTTCGGTAATGGCACCTGCGCGGATCACAGGCGTCGTTAGAGGCGGTGGGGAGAAGCAGGGGCTGTCAGGATGCGGCTCGTCTCATCCGAACATCCCGGCTAATCATAGAATCATGGAACTGTTTGGGTTGGAAGAGACCTCAAAGATCATCCAGTTCCAACCCCCCTGCCATGGGCAGGGACACCCTCCGCTACACCAGGTTGCCCAAAGCCTCATCCAACCTGGCCTTGAACACTGCCAGGGATGGGGCAGCCACAACTTCTCTGGGCAACCTGGTCCAGTGCCTCAGCACCCTCAGAGTGAAAAATTTCTTCCTTATCTCTAATGGAAATCTCCCCTCTTTCAGTTTAAAGCCATTGCCCCTTGTCCTATCACTACACACCCTTGTAAAAAGCCCCTCTCCAGCTTTCCTGTAGGCCCCCTTTAAGTACTGGAAGGCTGCTCTGAGGTCTCCCTGGAGCCTTCTCTTCTCCAGGCTGAACAGCCCCAACTCTCTCAGCCTGTCTCCAGAGCAGAGGTGCTCCAGCCCTTGCATCATCTTCGTGGCCTCCTCTGGGCCCACTCCAGCAGCTCCATGTCCTTCTTGTGCTGGGGACCCCAGAGCTGAACGCAGTATTCCAGGGGGGGTCTCAGGAGAGCAGAGCAGAGGGGCAGAATCCCCTCCCTCACCCCGCTGCCCACGCTGCTCTGGGTGCAGCCCAGGACACTTTCACCCCTTGAAGCACGGATGTCTCACTGTCGAGAGCTCACGTACATCTCGGCGTTACCGAGGGTCGGGGCTGAGCTGGGAAATCGCTGCAATACAGGGAGCCAGAGAAAACAGCCCTGTGGAGAGGCAGGATTTACTCGTCTGTACAATACCAAGTGGTGCTGTCTCCTTTTTTCTTTCTGCCCAAGATCCTCTCGGATGGGGGTTTGCTGTCCCCCGTCATCACACGGCTGATGAACTTCTTTTTCTTCTCCAGAGGGTGAGTCGGGTCTCTGTGCCGGGAGCACGGTCCACACGGGGGGCATGAGCCAAGCAGGGAGGGGACCAAGGTAGGAATTAACGTAGCAGGTATTTGGCCGGAGAGCGGATCCCCCAGCACCGTCCCAGGAGAAATTTGCCTCTGGATTTGGATGGCCTTGGTCCTCCGGGCCATTCCCTCCTCCCAGTTCACAAAATGCTTCAGCACAATAACAAACCACGCAGCTTTTCCCTGGACACTGAAATCCTTCTCTCCCACGAGTACCGGACTTGCACGTGTGACCAAGGCAACGAAAACCTTAACCACACTCAACACACTGTGCGCAATCAGATACATACTTGTATCAGATGTTGCAAACCCTCTTTTTTTTTCCCCAAAAAAGCCCTTTAGACTGGCTGTTAAGCCCCACACTGAGTGCCTTTGGGGGATGAATTGCAGTGCTGCGCTGGCACCCGCGTATTTCCCAGCGGAAGCTGCAAGTGCTCAACTGTTTTTTGCCCTCGCTGCTTTTTGAACCGCGCACTAACACGGCTGCTGCTCTGAACTCTTATTTTTATTTTTTTTTCAGGCTCGGGGCAGTCTTTGGGCCCTACACGCAGCCTTCGCAGGCAGAGTACTGGGACATGTGGACGGCGGTGCGGACCAACGATGGCAACCTCGTCGTTGACAGGTACGTTGCTGTTAATTGCTGCACGAGCTTCGTTTTACGTTCGCGGCATCCCTCTGTTTGCAAGCGGAGCCATGCAGTGGCTCGGAGGTTACCACTCAGCCAAGTCCCTGGATGTTGGCTCCACGGAGCCTCCAGCTGCTTCTGCTGGGGTCTGGGATCATCGTTGCTCCCAAAAAACAAGCTGGGGTGTGATGTAGGAGCTTGGGTTCTTGCTGGGATGATGCAAGGCAGGTGAACGAAGTCTGGAGTCAGGAGGATCCAAGCTTGCACACAGTGACAGGACAAGCTGGAGGTGTACAACGTAGGGCTTTTTTCTTCTTTGGAAATCAGGGGCTTGAATTTGTGGCGTTTTGTTAACAGCTGGAGCTAGATCAGGCTCTAGGACTTTTGGAAGGACCTCGAGCTGGTGGTTGCGGGTCAGTATCCCCGTTCAGCGGGGCGTATGCTCACCCTTCCCCCCTGGCGTGCAAACTCCTCTCGGTGGGGACAATCTCCAGACAAATCACAGTAAGGACCAAATAGCTTGGCCTCTCCAAAGGGCACTCGCTAATTGCCTCTTATAACGAGGGATACTCGCCCAAGCCCAGCAATGGATACGGCAGCTGGCACACTGCCCACTTGGCAAGTCCTGTCGCAGCAAATTTTTGTAACGTCACCTTTGCCGGCAGCACAGCCGCGATGCTCAGTGCCGAAATATCTCCGGCCCCTTAAATGTTGCGTGCCAGAGCATTGGTATGTGTATTTAGCGTAGCTTCCCATCCTTGGAAAACTTTTTATAACCCAACTGACTCAAACCTGATGTTTAAATCGTGAGCCTCAACCCCCAAGAGCCGTGCTGAAGCGAGGAGTCACCCCGAGTTGCCAGCTGGGGGGACGAAGACAGGCTGAGGAGCTTTGAGCAGCTCAGATTTTCACTGTAAGAGCTGACCAGGGCAATTTATCTCCTGCATTCGGCCACGTGCAGTGGTTCAGCACTGACCCCTCTTCTGCAGGGCACTGAAATGGTTTCAGAGCTGCTGCAGTGCCCGCAAGCCTCAGGAAAAAATTTTCCCTCTGAGGGTGGTGAGGCACTGGCACAGGTTGCCCAGAGAAGCTGTGGCTGCCCCATCCCTGGAAGTGTTCCAGGCCAGGTTGGATGGGGCTTTGGGCAACCTGGTGTAGTGGAGGGTGTCCCTGCCCATGGCAGGGGGGTTGGAACTGGATGATCTTTGAGGTCCCTTCCAACCCAAACCATTCCATGATTCTATGGGAGCGCTCAGGCTGCGCTGACTCCGCATTGGCTTTCAGCGGACCAATTTCTGCCCCGACGTTTTGTTAGGATCCGATTGCAAACCTTTTTGCCCTGCTGCCCAAGCGAAGCAGCATGGAGTTTATTAAGGGGGCTTGGAGGTAACAGGCCTTTCAGTGCTCGTTTACCAGTGGCCTGCAGCCCGCTGTGACTCACTGCACTGCCTGGCACAAGGAGTACAATGGTTCACCCCCTTTTACAACCCAGTGGCATTTGACTGGGAGCAGAGGACCCAAATTTCCTTTCAGTCTCAGCTGGGAAGGATTCAAACCCCATCCTCCCATCTCCCCAGACTGCAGGCTGTTTCTCCCTTCAGAAATGAACTTGAGTTGTCATCCAGCAGGACTCTGGACTCTGCACTTTGGGCACAGAGCTGATGGGCAAGATCTGGAGTCAAGGTCCTAAGCTCATTTGCACTTTTTGCACTACCTAAATAAAAAAAAAAACAAATTTGGGCAGTTCGCTGAGCTTGGGGACGGTCAGCAGACCCATTTGTGTCTTGCTGCTGCCCCAGGGAGATGCAGATCCCATCTCATTGCACAGGCGTGCATCACCCCAAGAGCAATTTGGAGGCTGTGCAGCACCCCGAGGCACCGTCCGCTGCGTAACAACAGGTTTCTCTTCAGCATTTTGCAGTACATAAACCAGAGAAAGAAGCACAGAGACCGCTGGGTTGGGGCTTTGATGACTACCTCTGTCCCATGTGAGTAGGAATCAGTTTTCTTTGATTTACCGGTTGGGATGTTGGGAATGGCATCCCCTTGCCTGCAGGCACTGGGGCACGGTGCTGGCTCCTTCCGCTACTTGCTGGAGCCTCTTGTTATTCCAGTGAGGATGACTGAGGATGACGTAGCTCAAATCTGGTTTGTGCAGGTGGTAGCAAACGTTCTTTCTCCAGTTTAAGGCTCGGTGACCGCAGAGCTGTGAGCTTGTTAAAGGAACAGGAAAAAAGTTTGTTCCACTGAGCAGAAATAACTCCTGTAGAGGCTGGTTCACAGCCTCCAGTTTCTCCAGCTGCTGCCCCAGGGAAGCCGAGGTGCTTTTCAAGCTCAAGAGAAGTTGCAACCACTCAAGGAAAGGTTTGGTGTTTGCAGGAGGAGGGTTGGAGGCTGAACTTGACCCCAGGGCAGAGAAGCAAGAGCCCTTTCGGCAGCTGGTTTGCCCAGTGCTCTGCTGAAAGCTTCCCAAGCTCCGTGCGAGGGAGGAGAACGCGTCTGCTACAGGTCTCCTTGGCTTAGTTATGGACATCCTTGGGTATAAAAGCTCTGCCTGTGCTTCTCTCTTGCAGTGCACCTGATCTACGGGCCCCTGGACCCTGTGAATCCACACCCAGAGTTTCTTCAGCTTTACAAGTAAGACAATACCACCACAAAGTGGGAATACGCAACTGGGGTTTCATTTTGAGACAGATTTTGTCTCCAACTTTGCCTTCCACTCCCTTGTCATGGAGGCTGTTTTTAATTCCCGTTCAGTAGGAGCCTTCTGCAGTTTGGAAACTCCTCGTTTTAGGCATTAAAGTCACAATTCTCAGTCAAATCAATCATGCATTTTAAAAGCACAGCAGAGGGAAGATTTATTGACTAAGGTCGTCGTCTTCTCCAAACTAACCTGAAAGAAGTCCTGCACTTGGAAGAGTGGTCAGCTGTAGCTGCTACAGGGTTTTTTTTTGTGCCAAAACTGTGTCATGGGCAGAATCCCAACTGTGCAAGAGGGTAGTGTCCTCCTCACCAGTAGCATCTGGCTGCTTGCAGGCCGAGCTGCAGTTCCTGTGCTTAAGCCTTACTGCATTCTTCCAACAGGAAGGTGCTTCCCATGTCCACGGTGTCTGTGCTGGACGACCACATTAGCCACTATCCACAGCTGGAGGATCCAACAGGCTTCCTGAACGCCTATCTGAACTTCATCAACTCCTTCTGAGCTGCTGCAGCTCAGTTCTCACTCTCTGTTTATAAGTCAGGCTTTGAGGGCAGGAAGAAACCTTGATTCTTCTCTCCACATCTAACACTTTGCCCTAACACCCTCATCTTTGGCTGCCAAAATGCTGCATTTATGCAGTTAAATCCTTTGAGCACCAGAAAAAGATTAACCTGCAGGGAGGCAGGGACAAAACCATCAACCAAAGTAGAGTTACAGGATGCTGACAGCTCTTCCAGCCCTGCACTCACCTTGCTCCTTGACCAGCCTATGTCTGTATTTAGAGCCAGGAGGGCCCAAGGGACAACAGGGGCACCTGAGGGGAGGCAGAGCACCTGTGTCAGCCCAAGAGTCCTTAGTTGCCTTCACTACTAGGCTGTGCTGCAGGCCACAGGTAGACAGGACCACTAGCAGCCAAGAGTTGATGCACGTATTCCCAAGATGGATGTTGGTCTGTTTTTTGAGTTGCTGTGCAGGTGGTTTAAATTACATCCCACTGCTAAGTGTTCTAATACTTGGCCAGCGTGTCAGGACTGAAGAAACTGAGTTGGCCTACACTACATAGAGCAAAAGAGCTGGATTTGTAATCCCCCCAAGTATAGGCAATGATGCTCTGCGCTCAGAAAGGGGCATGTAAGCACTGTAATTGTATCTTCAGTAGTCTCTCTTTAATAGCCAGTTACCCAAAGGCAAACTCTAAACCTCAAGCTTTCACTACAAACCTTGTTTCTCTGATTTTCAGTTCAAAAAAACAGAGACACTCATTGACAGACTGTTCAGCCTGGAGAAGGCTCCGGGGAGACCTTCTAGCAGCTTTCCAGTACTTAAAAGGGGCTACAGGAAAGCTGGAAAGGGGCTTTTGACAAGGGCATGGAGTGATAGGACACGGAGCAATGGATTTAAACTGAAAGAGGGGTGATTTACATGAGAGATAGGAAAAAATTCTTCATTCTGAGGGTGATGAGGCACTGGCACAGGTTGCCCAGAGAAGTTGTGGCTGCCCCATCCCTGGAAGTGTTCAAGGCCAGGGTGGATGGGGCTTTGAGCAACCTGGTGTAGTGGAGGGTGTCCCTGCCCATGGCAGGGGGGTTGGAACTGGATGATCTTTGACGTCCCTTCCATCCCAAACCATTCTGTGATTCTATGACTCTACACCCTTGGGACTCTCAGGTGCTTCCCCAAGGCTCAGCTGTAGCACACAGTTCTACCAGGGCAGGCTCGTGCCTGTTTCACTAGAGCAAGCTGAATATGCAATACTGGCACTACCAAAAGCCAAGGTGTTCTCCTGAGCAATAGCTATTCCAACCCTGGGGATCTGGGACAGATGTTTAAATTAGTATTAAAATAGTATTTCTTCCTTCCTCACCCTGGACTTGATAACTAAAGAAACAGCAGTTTATCAGCAGAGAGGTGCAGAACTTCCCTCACCAGGAAGTCACCACGAGGTCCCCCCTTCCCCCTCTCTACCCACCTTTTGATACAGGATGTTTCACGTTTTTGAGCCTGGGAAAAGGCTGTGCTGTTGTTTGGTTTTATACAAGATAAGGCTCAGAGAACTGAATATGCCTTGATAGGTGAAGTTTAATCTCTCTCTCTCTGTACATTGATTTTTTTTTCTGTGTGGAACAGAGGAGACTATCATCAAGAAGTTGTAAATTTGCAGGTTGACAGACTCTGCAGGTTTTGTGTGGTTTTTAACTGCTCATGTTTGAAATTTAATAGCATCCCTTTAGGAATAAGGGGCTTCTGCTGAGTAAACAGCCATTATGGGCTACTTTTTCTGTACTGAAGCAAACAGAATTAGAACAAGAAACTTCTATTTTATTAACAGTAATTCATACGAATTCCACCACTTGAACCAGTGTTTATTTTCTGTTAATAAAAATCAGTTTTGACAAAAGTCTGATTCTGTTTTCTTACCACCTGCATCTTTTCTCTTCCCTGCTCTCCTGCAAGTGGCCAGAGATGCAATAAGTTAGACGGGAATGTGTAAGTGACAACAAGGGAAGGGACACAGGAAAGGCTCAGTACCAGCCAGCCACTATTGCCACTACTGTAACATCATACAAAATGTTTACCAAATTGAAGAATAAAAACTACATGCAGAAGGACAGACAGGCTGTTTGATACCCAGTAAATACCCAACCAGTGCTTGCCAAGGATGTTTCCACCGCGGTCGATGCGCTGTGATGCTCAGCCTACAGAGGCCAGGATGACGTCTACGGGCGTTTCTTCCTCGCTCCTCACCGTCACCTGCATGGTCACACCATCTCCTAGGGCAAGCCTGGACCTCACCAGCACGTCGCAGCCACCTCTGTACACACCTAGGGACAAAGGAACATTTGAGAGACTGAGAGACGCTCGGTCATCTAGTCCTAACCCAGGAGACAACTTGGGGAGTGCAAGACATTCAGTCCATGGCCAGTTGCAGAGAGGGGGAAAAATGAGGAAAAAAACCCAAAAAGCCAAACCCCCAAATCCCCTAAGCTCTTGAGGCCAAGACTGAAGATAACAGATACTGTCCTGATTCACTAGAGTCAGTGAGTGCTGCTGCAGGGCTAGGCTGATTTAAACAGGTAGAAACCAGAAAGCAGGTAGCTGAAGCTCACTTCCAGTTTGGAGAAGGCAACACATGTTGTAATTCTTCTGTGAAGGCACAGTCCATTGGCTCAGTGCCCTTCTGTTAAGGGAGGAATATTCCTCCTACTAGAGGGCTTGGAAGTGGTGCTCCTGGAGGCAATCCAGACTGCAGAATGAGCCATCTCCAGTCCCACTTCAACATCACTGCGCAGACGGACCTGGAGTTACCAATTCTGCCTCTGAAATAAATTGAGATCCGCCCCATCTGTCATGTTCATTAGAGTTTTGTTCTAATCACTGAAAGTTTTGTAGAGCACTTCCACTTCTAGGGATTGCCCAAAACTGTAAGCCTGGGTCACAGTCACTGAACAAGAAATTGTGGGTACTGCAGGCCAATTCAGGATGTATATTTAATGACAGGAACTTGAAAACAAGATGGTCCTAGGAATCCCCTACTGAGACAACCTCAGGGAAGGAATTTAGTTAGGTGTCTGCTCTGGAAGTTCTTCATCCAAAGGATTCACTACTGTTCCTACAAGTAGAACACCTATATTCTGAGAGACACAGAGCCTACCCTAAGTACACCCGCAGCAGCAGGCTCCAAATTGGTACCAGCACTGTTCAACTCACTGGTTTGCTTCAGCTTTTTTACAGAGAAAAACCCTCAAAACAAGAGCAGAATGTCCTAACCCATTTCCCTTCATTTAGTTTGTTTTTTTTTTTTAAAAAAAAAAAACAAGAAAATCTGTGTGGGCACATGGAAACATTGAGTTCAACAGCATGAATACTTACCAACTAAGTAGAGTGTATGAGAATTTTTGTTCTCTGGCACTTTATCTGATCTCTCACAGGGCTGCATGCCCAAGAACTTGATGATGTTATTGACAGCTTCTGCATTCAGAGATTGAAGAAGAAAATTACCTCCAGGTTGGTACCAAGCTTTCTGTGAGAACTAGTTTGCAATTAAAGAACATTCTCTACGCACCCATGTGGGCTTAACCATTTCCAGTCATTCCCTTGGTTGCAGCCCCACCAAAACACCTACCTTGTGGTGTCCCTTCTGCTGTCTTAACAGCCTAGGAACGTGTCCCTGCCTTCAAAGAAAGCACTGCCAAACTTCCACTCACTATAATCCCAACATTGCAACACAAAGCCTTGGTTCTGGGACAAAAATGTCACGCTGGAAGCCAATAAATTCTCCTCCTACTACAATAAATATACCCCACCATGGCAGATTTACCAGGATTACTATGTGGGTCACCAATAAATAAGGAGAGATCATCTCACCGTCAAGGGTTTTAATGGAACTAAGTGCAAAGGTTTCTTCTTTCTCAAAGTCATCGCCCACTTCTTCCCACGCAGCTGCGAAGTTCGGCTTTAAAACCTTCTGAATATGATCAGACACGGTCACCTCCAAATCTTCCAACTGACAGAAAAGCAAGGGAGATTTTCAGTGGCCAGTTACAGAAATGATCCTAATCTTAGAAAGGGAAAGAAAGACAAAGAGAGCAGCATTTTGCCAAGACAACTCTGGCATGCCTGGCTTTCATTTCAGTCATAACTGAACATAACTTCAGTCATAACTTATGGTGGTCACCTGTAAAGCTTAAAAATATTTACTCAAAAACATCAGTGAGACTAAAGGGGAGCAGAAAATGGGGCTTTGTTAGTCAAAGCCCATTCTGGCCCTTACTGGGCATCTGAGGAAACTGACTTTCTCAGAATGCAGAATCACAGAATGGTTTGGGTTGGAAAGGACCTCAAAGATCATCCAGTTCCAACCCCCCTGCCATGGGCAGGGACACCCTCCACTACACCAGGTTGCTCAAAGCCCCATCCAGCCTGGCCTGGAACACTGCCAGGGATGGGGCAGCCACAGCTTCTCTGGGCAACCTGTGCCAGTGCCTCACCACCCTCAGAGGGAAGAGTTTCTTCCTTACATCTAGTAAAAATCTCCCCTCTTTCAGTTTAAAGCTGTTGCCCCTTGCCCTGTCACTACAGAAGGAGCTTTTACTTCCTCCAAGCCCAAAAGACAAGCACTTTCCTGAGATCTGACTTGTATTCAGCGATTTATAACACCAACGCAATAAACAGAAGTACAAGGGGTGGAGAGAAAGATTGAGTCACAGTTCTGAAAAAAGACAATGGAAGTTACTCCTTTCTTCCTACCTGTCCTCACAAATCCCATCTCCACAGGGCACTAAGGCTAAACTACTGGCAGAAGCAACGTTTTGGGGAAACATCTAAGGTTACAAGCTGCCATAGTTTGGAAATGGTGTTTCAGGGAGGCCTGCCATTCTCTGCTACTGGCTTCAGAACAGAAAGGCAACCATCAACCCGATGGCCACGTGTATTCAGAATTAATGACAAGGAAAAAAAAAAACAAACCAAAAATCACAACAGTCCTGAACTTACCACATACTCATCGTCATAGCCATCTTCTTCTGGCACACCTGTGTTTGGGTCACAGTCTCGGACAGTGAACTTCATTGTGCAACTGAAAGTACAAGCCACTGAGGAGAGAAAAAGACCGTATAAGTTAGTGGTGCAGCTTCTTCTGTGTGAGCCCTCGCTTCCCAAAAAGGGACTGAAAAGAACGTGCGTTAGCTTTGCCCCAGGAGCTACGACATAGAATCATAGAATGGTTAGGGCTGGAAGGGACCTTCAAAGGTCATCTAGTCCAACCCCCCTGCAAGGAACAGGGATATCTCCAACTAGATCAGGTTGCTCAGGGCCTCATCCAACTTGGCCTTGAACGTCTCCAGGGATGGAGCATCCACCACCTCTCTGGGCAACCTGTTCCAGTGTTCTACAACTCTCATGGTAAAAAATTTTTTCCTAATATCCAATCTGAATCTACCTCCCTCTATTTTAAACCCATTACCCCTTGTCCTACCACAACAGGCCCTCCTGAACAGCCTCTCCCCATCTTTCCTGTAGGCCCCCTTGAGGTACTGGAAGACCGCTATAAGGTCACCCGGAGCCTCCTCTTCTCCAGGCTGAACAGCCCCAACTCTTTCAGCCTGTCCTCATAGGAAAGGTGCTCCAGCCCTCTTATCTTCGTGGCCCTCCTCTGGACCCTCTCCAACTGGTCCATGTCCTTCTTATGTTGGGGGCTCCAGAACTGGACGCAGTACTCCAGGTGAGGTCTCACGAGGGCAGAGTAGAGGGGAAGAATCACCTCCCTCGACCTGCTGGCCACGCTCCTCTTGATGCAGCCCAGGACGCGGTTGGCCTTCTGGGCCGCAAGAGCACATTGCCGGCTCATATTGAGCTTCTCGTCCACCAGCACTCCCAAGTCCTTCTCCTCAGGGCTGCTCTCGATCCATTCTCCGCCCAGTCTGTATTTGTGCCTGGGATTGCCACGACCCAGATGTAGGACCTTGCACTTGGCCTGGTTGAACTTCATGAGGTTGGTACGGGCCCACCTCTCCAGCCTGTCGAGGTCCCTCTGGATGGCATCCCTCCCTTCCAGCGTGTCGACGGCACCACACAGCATGGTGTCATCGGCGAACTTGCTGAGGGTGCACTCGATCCCACTGTCCACGTCACCGACAAAGATGTTGAAGAGGGCCGGGCCCAACACGGACCCCTGAGGGACGCCACTCGTGACCGGTCTCCACATGGACATCGAGCCGTTGACCACTACTCTCTGAGTGCGGCCATTGAGCCAATTCCTTATCCACCGAGTAGTCCATCCATCAAACCCATGCCTCTCTAGTTTAGAGGCACATGGTCGTGGTCAGAGAATTTTCCCTGCAGACTCTAAGATGAAGGCCAAAGAGGACTGAGGAGGAGGAGTACGCCAGGACCACTGACTTGCAGAGTGCTGCAGCACGACCCAGTCAGCATTGGCTACCAGGAGAAACTCTGCAAGGGTTTCGGACAAGTGGATTATAATCCAAAACCACACTTCCAGGAATTCAGACTAGTTCTAATCTTCTCTGGTATTAAAACGATAACCAAGAAATCCACCCTGCTGATGAGCTGAGTCGTGTAAAATCAACTGCAAACCCAAAGGAGTTTCTTTGAAGTGTGAATGACAAAAACAAGAAAGGGAAGTTTTATGCCCAAGAAAATCTCATTCCTAAATTTCATAGTCATTTCTAATTCTCCAAAGAGAGGGAAAATTGCATTAGCCAGATATGTAGAGGCCCAAATTACCAATCTTTTTTTTTTTTCCCCTCTCCCCAACTCATATTTTCCTTTTACCAATTCTGTCCCTGACTACTACCAAACATCCACGTTCTCAAAGGTGCTCCTTTCATTGACTCAAGATAATAAATTCATTTTCCTGCATTACCTGCACCCTCTCCAGTCCTCCTAAACATCCCATTTTTAATTATCCAATACCCCTCACTAGTTAAAAAGTATCCTATTTTTTTACAAACACAGGCTCTACATAAAAACCAGCACGTGTGACACACGAGAAACAGTACTAGAATCTCAGCACGCACTCACCAAATCCCACACCCCAAATGTTTTATTATCTGTTCTCCAAAAATTTCATCTGAGGCATCTGTTGTGCACAACTACTCCCTCCCAGCGGGTACCTGCAGTGGGGTCATCCTGAGGAATCTGGGCAAGGGTGTAACACATGCCCGGCTGGTTGTAAGCCAAGCTGGGCGCCGGGATGCAACAGATCACGTCGTAAGCGTCCGACGGCTCCATCTGCACAGTGACTCTCTCTAACAGCTGGTCATTTAACGTGTTCGTGCAATCAAACTGCAGAAGAACAAACCCAAAAGGACTTGAAGAAACATTTCCAATCAAGAATTTTTCCCCCAAACCAGCTACAATACTCCACAGCACAGAGCAGACATCCCACGTCTCTGATCAGGATGTTCTCACTAAACATCTCCAATTTTCCTGTAATTCTTTAACAGATGGGATCATAACCCCTATCCCTTTCCGACCATTGAGGCGAGCAGCACACACCCTCTTAACTCCACACTGCAGCTCCCTTAAGAGAGAAGCTGCTCTCTCCAGGGCACAGCAACAACACTGTTCCTGCTACACCGGGCATCGTTAAGGGCCAACTCCTACTGCACCCTGGCAGAAGTGGGGAACCTCTCTTACCTGGAAAACGATGTGATTCGTGAACACGTGTTTAATACAACGAACAAAATACTCTGTTTCTGCCTCTGTGAGCTGCACTGGTTCCGAAGACTTGAATAAGGGACCCAAGCTCTTAAACTCTGGAATGGCTGCCAGTTGTTCTGCACAAAAGGAAAAGATGATGTCAGACACTTAGTGACAGGCTCGTTCCTTAGAATCATAGAATGGTTTGGGTTGGAAGGGACCTCAAAGATCATCCAGTTCCAACCCCCCTGCCATGGGCAGGGACACCCTCCACTACACCAGGTTGCCCAAAGCCTCATCCAACCTGGCCTTGAACACTGCCAGGGATGGGGCAGCCACAGCTTCTCTGGGCAACCTGTGCCAGTGCCTCACCACCCTCACAGTGAAAAATTTCTTCCTTGCTCCTGTCTGACCTGTGGCAATCCTCCCAACACTTTGAGTGCTCGTCTCCAGTGCTAAAAGTGTTGAGAGCGCTTCTACTGATCTTCTACTGAAGTGCTTTGTCCTGGTTTCAGCTGGGATGGAGTCAGCTCTTCTTTTTAGCAGCCAGAAGAGCTCCATGTTTTGGTTTTACTCAGAGGCTCGCTCTGAGAAGAATGCTATCAGCACACTGATGTTTGTAGTTGGCACTGAGGTCTCAAGGACTTTCCAGCTGCCGTGTTCTTGCCAGCGTGCAGGAGCACAACAGGATAGGGGGGAGCATGGCTGGGACAGAGGGTCCACGACTCTCTATATGATTTGTGCTTAGACTTAGGATTGAGGCCAAACTGGCCAATTAGTATTCCATATCATGCAGCGTCATGCCCAGTATAAAATGAGGGTCAGCTGGAAAGAAGGGCCTTTGCTCTTCTGGGGCTCTCACTCTCAGAGCGCTCTCTGTCTCGCTCTCTATTTTCAGGCCTCTTGCTCATCCGGGATTGCGGTGTCGGGACTTATCTGTTTCGGGATCGCTAGTTTGGGACGAGACGGGCCTTGGTCAAGGGGTGGTGAGCAATTATACTGTGCATCACTTGTTTGTGTATATTACTATCAGTGCACATATATGTATATATTCATATAGTAGTAGTAGTAGTCAATTGTTCTTATCTCAACCCACAGGTCTCTTTCCCTTTTCTCCTTTAATTCTCTTCCCCATCCCCAGGGGGTGGGAAGGGTGAGCGACCAGCTGTGTGGAGTTTAGTTGCCGGCCGGCCTAAAGCACAACACGCTTCTACTGATCTTCTCTCATACCTTGAAATATATCCTGACGTGAAGGAGCAACTTTCTCAGGCTTGCTGGTCACTAGGGCAATCTCTGTGAAGAAAAAAGCAAAGAGATTGTGCTGTCAGCTACACCATGCAGGAGTTTTACATGCCTTTATATATCCACTAAAAATTCCTTAACTTGTCGTGTTTCACACACTCTGCTGTAAGCCATTGCCAGCCTGCTCCCTCACACACATGCTGAAATCTCTTTTCTGCGAGGCCGTGCTGGATTGTTAAGGAGAGATGTTTGAGTGATGATGAAGAAATCACACTTTAGTCCAGAATAACCATGAAAAAAAGCTAGAAGGGGAAAAACACCTGAACGTTTTCTTAAAAAGTTGCACAAAACCAAAATTGTGCAAGACTGTGGAAGAAAGCCAGTTGAAGCAACCAAGCACTTCATGTATGTTTTTCAAACATTTATGAACTAATAAATTCTGATACAATCATAGAATGATTTGGGTTGGAAGGAACCTCAAAGATCAGCCAGTTCCAGCCCCCCTGCCACGGGCAGGGACACCCTCCACTACACCAGGTTGCCCAAAGCCCCATTCAACCTGGCATTGAACACTTCCAGGGATGGGGCAGCCACAGCTTCTCTGGGCAACCTGTGCCAGTGCCTCACCACCCTCTGAGTGAAAAATTTCTTCCTCATCTCTCCTGTAAATCTCCCCTCTTTCGGTTTAAAGCCATTGCCCCATGTCCTATCACTAAAGGCCTTGTAAAAAGTCCCTCTCCAGCTTTCTTGTAGCCCCTTTAGGTACTGGAAGGCTGCCAGAAGCTCTCCTTGGAGCCTTCTCTTCTCCAGGCTGAACAGCCCCAACTCTCTCAGCCTGTCTCCATAGCAGAGGTGCTCCAGCCCTTGGATCATCTCCGTGGCCTCCTCCCACTCCAAATGTTCCATGTCCTCCTTATGCCCAGCCTGTACTTGAGCTTGGAATTGCCCCGATCCATGTGCAGGACCTTGCACTTGGCCTTGTTGAACTTCATGAGGTTCTCACAGGCCCATCTCTCCAGCCTGTCAAGGTCCCTCTGGATGCCATCCCTTCCCTCCAGCGTGTCCACAACACCACACAACTTGGTGTCATCAGCAAACGTGCTGAGGGTGCACTCGATCCCACTGTCCATGTCTCCGACAAAGATGTTAAATAGCACTGGTCCCAGTACTGACCCCTGAGGAACACCACTCGTCACTGGCCTCCACTTGGACATTGAACCATTGACCACAACTCTTTGAGTGCGACCATCCAGCCAATTCCTTATCCACTGAGTGGTCCATCCGTCAAACCCATGTCTCTCCAATTTAGAGACAAGGATGTCGTGTGGCACAGTATCAAATGCTTTGGGTAAGTCCAGGTAGAGGATGTCAGTTGCTCTTCCCCTATCCATCAGTGCTGTAACCTCATCATAGAAGGCCACCAAATTAGTCAGGCAGGATTTGCCCTTAGTGAAGCCATGTTGGCTGCCACCAGTCACCTCTTTTTTACCCCTCACGTGCCTTAGTATAGTTTCCAGGAGGATCTGCTCCATCATCTTGCCAGGCATGGAGGTGAGACTGACTGGCCTGTAGTTCCCTGGGTTTTCCTCTTTTCCCTTTTTAAAAATGGGGGCTATGTTTCCCTTTTTCCAGTTGGTGGGAACTTCACTGGGCTGCCACGACTTCTTGAATATGATGGATAATGGCTTGGGAATTTCATCTGCCAATTCCTTCAGGACCCACAGATGCATCTCATCAGGTCCCATGGTCTTGGATGGTCTCAGATCTCATCTTCTCCTACAGTGGGCAGTTCTTCATTCTCCCAGTCCCTGCCTTTGCCTTCTGTGACTTGGGCTGTGCAACTGGAGCTCTTGCCAGTGAAGACTGAGGAAGAAAAGTCATTGGGTACCTCAGCCTTCTCCATATCCCAGGTAACCAGGTCTCATGACGGTCTCACGACATCATCTCTAATGATGTACAAACTCCTCTCTGATAACAAGATTAGCAGAACGAATAACGACATTCTTGCCAACCCATACTCCTTTGGAAGAGGCACTGCCTTCCTTTATCTGCAAAGATCAGGCAGGCTTGCTTCTACAAAGCCAGTGACACCGATGGCATTCACCTGAGCCACCTCCATGGTGTCTTGGCCTAACTCTACGAGAACAGCAGCCAGTTTACAGACATCAAGTACCATTATGGCAACCTGAACACTTATAGCCTTGCCTAGAGCCTACTTAAAGCCCGAGGGTTACCTGCTTTCTGTTCAAAGATTGGTGCAGTAGCCAGCGGAACTGTTTTCATATCAAAAGGTTTGTCAGAAGGCTCCAGTGTATATTGGTGTAGGGCTTTCTCCATCCCAGGAACAGAGACAGTCAACCCTGCAAAGCAGAAGCACAGGCAGAAAATTTCAATTTTAAGAGCAGGAATTGTCAGACGCCTACAGACACGATGATACAGGGTTCACAAATGAACAGAGTGAATTTTGGATTGCCCACTGCACCAAAAGCAACAAGATGTCAGAGTCTGAAAAACTTGTCCGTGTCTCAGTTCCCTCCCTCATGAGATATAAACAAGGAAGATGATTTAAAGAGCTCTTCCCTGTAGCCTGTCCGTTGGCTCAGGCTGCAGAGGAAAAAAAAAAAATCTTGTGAGGAATCTAGAGTTTACGGCTAGATAGATATGGTTTGGACTTTGGTTAACAAAAACTGGTAAAAGCACTTGATTTCTCAGTAAACACAAAACACACACCAAGTACTTCAAGATACTGGATACAATAAAAAAAAACAGCTCTGAAGATGGCACAGAAAGCTGCCACTCCAGAGGGTACTGTGGTCTAAACAGTTCATAGAGTCATGGAATGGTTTGGGTTGGAAGGAACCTCAAAGATCATCCAGTTCCAACCCTCCTGCCATGGGCAGGGACACCCTCCACTACACCAGGTTGCCCAAAGCCCCATCCAACCTGGCCTGGAACACTGCCAGGGATGGGGCAGCCACAGTTCACTCAGGAAAAGTCATCTTGCAATAGTCTTAAATACCTAAAATACTCTGCTTGCATGAACTTTTAACTACAGACCATAAAAAAAATTTATCATGAACCCTGGCAACAAGATGTGCCACCCTCATTTTGCAACGGAGAATATGGAGCAAAGATTAAGAAAATTGTCCCAAGTGAAGGAACAGGCAATGACAAAGGCCCAATGCATACTCCTGCTCCATTTCCTAGACAATCCTTCCCACCTTTTGCTAAATCTGCCATTCTCAGCACAAATACTTCACAGGAAAGCACTAGGGCCAGAAAAAAAAAAAAACCACGCAGTTCTGTCTTTACTAGTTACATTAAAGAAAATTATTCTTACAGCATGACAGCCCACCCATAACACAGAACATGAACTAACAGCTCGGACTTCTTTCCTTTCCATCACTGACCGTTAAAAATATAGGCAGCGTTCAGTGCTATCTGCCTCTGCTGCAGCACATTCAGGTAGAACGTGGCTCTGTCCCGAACTTCGTCATCGCTGTCCATCATGCACCTGTTTTGGGAACAAGAGGACAGCAGTCAGCCCACTGAGGACATCGTGAGAACTGAGCTAAAAATGGCACTGACCAGACCGGGCGCGATACCGCAACGACAGGCTGAACGCTCTCAACAGATGTGCAAATTACAGAAAAAAAAAATTGTTCATACAAGACAGTAGTTGAAGTTTAACTTGAAGTTTAGGTGCAAGTGTTACATCAGAAAAGTAAGATTAAAGGAGATGTGCATGCGAATTGTTAACACCCCCCACACTTGCTAGATTATAAAATATACATCTGCATTTTATGGCTAATAATTCTGATGGGCACCGTGTGGTTGCACTGTATTTTTTGTGGGGTTTTTTTGTTTTGTCTTTGTTTTGGTTTTCAGCATTCTTTCACAACAGAAAAAAAGCAGAAGGAATAGATTACAAACCCCAACATGTTAAAGCTGCTTTCTATTTCAGACTGAAAAAACAGCTGTGTTCTCAAGTAGTCACCTAGTTTTTAACTATGGTTGTTTATAAAGAGATTCTCTCCCTCTCCTGTCGACTTCCCTCCCTCCTTGCACTGCTCAAGTCACTTCTTGTAGTTTTAATTCCCTTGCACCTACACTGAGGTCACCTTCTGCCTGAAGTGGTCCATAATTTGAAGGATCCCTCACACGACGGAAGCCAGACATGGCATGGGTTTACACTACAGCGCTAGACAAACGAAGAACACGACATTTACGGCACAGACAATTTAAGGAGGCTGGCTGGTCTTAACAAGAGACACAAACCTGTGAACTGGGAATACTGGAGATTGCTACTCAGCCATATAAAGTTTTTTATGAGTAATATCAAAATCCATTTCCTTGCTTCGAGGGATGCAAAAAACGTACAGGTATACTAAACCACTGTAGATTTATTAGCCACTGAGGAATGTTCTCGGACCAGATTGCTATCAGATGCTTCCATGACGAATCACATTTTTCATTTGCTTATCTCCAGCAGTGCTATGCTCCCTCCAGCCAGGAAGGAAGGGTGGGAGACAATCATCTCCAGACTCCTCTACTGGTATGTCGTGACAACCCCAGCGCAAGTTCTGACCTGGTCTGACCTTGCTTCTTCTGTGGAGCCACACCACCCAGTGTCACCAGTAAGCTCAGCACACACACAGCACAGCCACACCCACTCACCTCTGCAAAAGCACCAAGATGCTGGGAAGCAGATTCTCATTTTGGGCACCAAACTTGGCTAGTGCACTCACGGCAGCTAGAGAAGAAAACAGGGAGACGTCAGAGGTGCTCAAGCTATGAGCAAACACATTCTCATGGTCATGATTAAAGCACTGTGCGTACTGTTGTCCTGAAGGTTCAATTCATACAGGTTTTCACTTCCACACCATGACTCTTTTAGTCTTACGGAAAGACTAAACTATTTTCATATTTTCAAATGAAAATAGAATCATGGAATGGTTTGGGTTGGAAAGGACCTCTAAAGGTCATCTAATCCAACTCCTCTGCCATGGGCAGGGACATCTTCGACCAGATCAAGTTGCTCAGAGCCCCATCCAACCTGACCTTGAAAGTTTTGAGGGATGAGGTATTTACCACCTCTCTGGGCAACCTGTGCCAGTATTTCACCACCCTCATCGTAAAACGTTTCTTCCTTAGATCTAGTCTGCATCTATCCTTTTTTAGTTTAAAACCATTATCCCTTGTCCTACCACTACAGGCCCTGCTAAAGAGTCCATTCCCATTTTTCTGATAAGCCCCCTTTAAGTACTGGAAGGCTGCTAGAAGGTGTCCCTGAAGCCTTCTCTTCTCCAGGCTGAGCAACTCCAACTCTCTCAGCCTGTGTTCATAGGAGAGGTGGCTCCAGCCCTCGGATCATTACTGTGGCCTCCTCTGGACCCGCTCCAACAGGTCCTTATAGTTTCATGTCAGGGAATAACAAAACTGTTTAGGCTGCCCAGGGAGGTGGTTGAGTCCCCATCCCTGGATGTGTTTAAGAATAGGATGGATGATCTACTTAGGGATATGGTGTAATGGGGATTAGGGACGGTTGGACTGGATGATCTCTAAGGTCTTTTCCAACCTAGAAATCTATGAAATCTATGAAAACAAGATCAGCTTAACAGCTCTGCAACTCTGCTCTGAGAGAACTTTCTATCAGATAAGGTTAGTTCAAGCTCCATGGCTCATTCCAGTTGTTGGCCCCTCTGCCACTAGTTGTAGCTCACACCCTCAGATGAATCTTTTTCACAGAGGTGACACACATCCAGTGGTGACCAGGGCCAGACTGCATCTTGTGACTTTGCAAGGAGCCAAAACCTCTCAGCAATCACTTCGAGCTGCCTGTCCAAACTAATCTAACTCCAGCTCAGCATCAGCTTGAAGAAATTCCACATAAAGAAGAGAAAGCTCTGAAAGGAAGCACAAGCTTTATGGCCTTGGTGGTTAAAAAAGTATCCATGTTTTGAAAATGAAAAGGTTTCTATGCAGTATATGCTCTCTGAAGGATGTTCTTCATGTGCTCCCAGGTCACAATTAGGAAACTGTGACCAAAACAGCCATCATCAACAATCAAACACAATCTGCACCACACTGTATTTGTGGGCTTGTTCTGCTTCCTTCCTCCTAGTAGGATTTCCTCTTCTAACACACAGGAGGTCAAGCCAATGCTGATATCCCTCCATTGCCAAGTCCCAAGTGTGAAAAAAGGCTGAACACTCTAAAGGGTTTGTTGTAAAGGCTCCACATGAAGGAAGTATCAGCCCACAACACACTTCCAAGGAGGAATCCTTATCTTGGAGGAGAGATTTCCATACAAAAAGATGATAATCTACAGGAGACAATTCTGTTTCCTACTGAAGCAGCAGCATCCTCTCCTCACACATTACCTCCCAACTTTTGGGAGACATTCAAAGAAGGGACTAGAAGCTAACATACTGCTTATGTTCTGCAAAGGAGGACCAGGCGCTGATGCTACGAAGATATGAGGAGTTTAAACACACTGCAGGATAAAATCACCTTCACAGCTGATGCAAAGAGCTAGCTCTTCACAGTGCTTGTGGAGTACCCATTGCCTCCCATCCCCAAACCCAGTTTCAGCCCTGAGATTTCCAGCAGAACTGAGATATGAAACCGTCAAGCGTTTGAGCTGAACTTACCAGCCCTCACAGCCTCGTTCTCCAGTACCACCCTGTTGAATATGAAGCGGATGTACTTGGATGGGGACGGAGTCCTCGGCCCCTCTTTCCCCAGCAGATGCAGGATCTTCGTGGCGAGGACAGTGTGTTCGCAGTCTTCAATGAACTCGCAGAGGTGAGCCAAGCCCGATTCCTTACTCTCAGGATTCTCCTCAATGATGCTGATTATACAGTCCACAATGGCTCGCTTGTACTCAAAGCCACCCTGGGAAAGGAAAATCAAGGACACTGACCCGGCAGGCAGAGCTCAGGCCACAATGCTCCTCATTCCCCTCACGCTTCAGTTACTTCTTTCCATGGAGAAAAACAAGCATTTGTACATTAAACGAGAAGGCATAGTGGACAACCCAACGGGGTCTTCCCAGTCCCCCCTGAGCCATAAAGGCACGTTATCTGAGCGTCTCTTCAGATCAGTTTTTGGTGTATCAGCTCTAATTCATAAGCACATTTCAGACAGGCCTGACCCAGGAGATAAACAAGGTCTCAGGCCCCACCACTGTTGTGTACCCACAGATGTAAGACAGAAGAGAGGCTTCAAACTATCTCTCGGAGCTCCCTGCCAATAACTACACAAGGAAAGTTTCAAACATACATCATCCCTGAGCATATTGGAGAGGAAGGTCATCATGACGCTGTGTTTCCGAGGGTATTTCTGGCACAAAGCACTGATAGCCTGCACTACCACTACCTGCAAAACAACAGAGAAGGACGTTAGTCACGCACATTTATTTTTCCGTGCAAAATACAGGCTTCTCGTTATCTCAAGTTGTCACCTTGACAGATTAAATTCATGCACAAGAAGGATGAAAATCAGGTGGTGGACTCTCAGCGTTACGTGCATTAACAACCTTGTCCCAAACGTGCTGCAAGACCTGGCTCTGCTAGAGGGACTATAATTTAAAATGGACCACCTAAATTCAAAGGCTTCCTCTCACTTCCTCTGCCCAGCGATGATCCTGACCTATTTCGAACTTAACTAGTTACATTTTGTCATTGAAGCTCTTTTCAATTTTAAACTTTCCTAATACTTATCTCTTTTTCTCACAGAAACATGAATTTAAGACCACTGTACACTAGTGGACGATGACTTTGTAGAGACATGCTGTGCTCCTCAAGGCAACTCCATGGTGTAAAAGGGACAGATACAAGTGAACTATCATCCTTAGCCAAGTTATTACCTGAGTTCATAGTGTCTACACTTGACAGGCTGAGAGAGTTGGGGCTTTTCAGCCTGGAGAAGAGAAGGCTCCGGGGTGATCTTATTGCAGCCTTCCAGTACCTAAAGGGGGCCTACAGGAAACTGGAGAGGGACATTTACAAGGGCGTGTAGTGATAGGACAAGGGGAAATGGATTTAAACTGAAAGAGGGGAGATTTAGATTGGATATAAGGAAGAAATTCTTCACTGTGAGGGTGGTGAGGCACTGGACCAGGTTTTCCAGAGAAGGTGCAGCTGCCTCATCCCTGGAGGTGTTCCAGGCCAGGCTGGATGGGGCTTTGAGCAACCTGGTGTAGTGGAGGGTGTCCCTGCCCATGGCAGGGGGGTTGGAACTGCATGATCTTTGAGGCCCCTTCCAACCCAAACCATTCTATGATTCTATGACAAATTAGGTAGAAGTTTACAGTTCACACTATTTCCTAACTATATATCAGACTGTAGTGATACAGATTCAATCAGAACAGTTAAAAGCCCTCTTCCTCTCCAGACAGGCAATCAGAAGGCAGTACAAAATTTTGCAGGATACTGCATGGGAGCCAGGAATCCAAACAACAACCTTTATCCTTTCTTGGAGCAGTGGGAGGAAATGACACAGTAATTTGAGTTGGAAAACAGAGGTCTACACCTTCTGAATTTCAGGCTGGCTTTGCTCTATCAGACTAAGTCACTGAAGGATTAACTACTGGGAAAAGCTTCATAAAGACAAGAATGGGAGAAAAACCTGCAGCTGGAAAGAGCAGAGGCCTCCAATGCCACACCTTAAACTCATCTGATATTTCTGACACGAAGGAAGAGATCTGTTTCATGAGCCTGTCTACACTGCTCTCACTGCCTGTCTTCAGCAGGGTGGTGATGGCGAGGGTAGCGATGCTGCGGTTGGAGTCAGTGATGAGGTTTTCCAGGTCCAGGTTGCAGGCAGTGACTGCAGATGGATGCTTCATGGCCACCTGTAAAGAACGCAATTCCAAATTATACAGGAACAACAACATCCTACAATTCAAAGCTTTTGATGGGGCAAGGATTAAAGCCCGTATTTTTTTCAAGCACTGCTCTGCTCCACAAGGATTGCAACTAAACCTGCATCGTATGACCGCTGGCAGGATGCAATCAAAGCTCAGGTTCTTCTGTTTCAGCCTTTCAAACAAACTCTAACTGTAAGTTACAGCTCATGGGTTTGACAGTCACAACCTGTTTCTGTTGCAGTGTGCAGCTTTGAAATCGGAATGTTATTTCCTTCCCACACATCCTATGCACACTTTTTGCAGTATTAAATATCCGAGACTTTGCTTCCTTACAGCTGAGAGCTCACAATTTATCCAGCTATAGCTGGCTGTGGCCCAGAAATGAGCAGAGATAGCTTGAGTACAAAAAAGACCTCTGTCACACCAGGAGACTTGGCACAGAAAAGCCAATTCTCCAACACAGAGTATTTCCAAATACAGTAATCACAAGCGCAGCTGCTCTACTTTAGGTAACACACCATTAGGCCTTGAAGTCTGGTTTCCTCTGATGCTCAGAGATTTATGCTTGCTTAGAGGTTTTGGAAGCACTCACTTTATTAAGGGTCCGTACAGCCGCGTATCTCAAGACAGGCTTGGGAGAACTACAGAAAAGCTGCAGCACTGAAAATAAAAATAAATACATAAACAACCAAGAGAGGTAACTCACAACAAAGTATTACGGAGTAGAAGCTGTTTAATAAAAAAAATGGCTCCCAGTACTGCAACTTGAGGCACCTGTAATGTCTGGGGAGCAGAACGTGAGAGTCTTCATGACCAAACCAGATGAGGAAAGGGAAATTGCCTTTTTGCCAGCACTTTGATATTGAGGTGCAAATCATTTAGTCAGAATTCACCACAGTAGAAAACCAGATACGATCTCTTTCAAAGAAAGGGAATAGAGAGCAAAGTCTAATGTATCCACGCTGAACTGTGTGATACTAAACATTCATGCAGCTCTATTCACCAGATTCACAAGCAAGTTAAAAATAACTTCCCATTTTTCATCTTATATCAGTAGCATGTGGCTTGTCTAGTTGTTTGTGGCACATCTGTGCTACCAAGTTCTCCTCTACCTTCCCTCCCACCTCAACTTCCTGTGGCTGGAAAAAGGCAAGTGTCACCTGTGCTGCCTCCAGTGCCCATTCCCTGAAGCTTTGGATGAAATGGGAAAAAGGGATCAAGCTGCTTCTCATCCAAAAGCCCTCTAACGTGGGAACAATCAGAAAAGTCAGGTTTTGAGTCCAATATTTGAGCTACACTGTACTGTCTCTGACGTGCTTTACCAGCCTTTCTTTCAGCAGCATCGGTGGCACAAAGGACTCCACGACCAACCTGAAACAGCAGGTGCCAGCTCCCTGGCGGTGCAGTTCGGGAGGTGGATGATGGCAGAAGCAGCTTCGTAAATGACCATTTCGTGCTTATTCCGCAGGCAGCTCTCAATGAAGTCGAACAGTGGGCTTTCATGGCTGCAAGCAGAAGACATTTCGCATCAAACCACTGACACCACGTTTGAGAACTTGACAGAAAGCATGGTTAGAGCACTGGCTTTCACAGTTCCTACGCCATCATATTGCTCAACTCATACTTGAGCTCTAAACTTTCTATTTATTGTTATTCTGCCCATCTTTACCTTATCTTCTTCAAGCTAGAAATGCTGCTCTCCAGAAATACATACTTTATTATTTATCACGTATCACACACCATTAACAAAAATTTCCACTGATAGAAGAATTTCATCAGGAGGTGAATTTCTCAGGTAGTTACACCCTCCTCTGCTATTGCAAGGTCAGAGTAAGGGAAATCCTTTTATTTATATCCCTACAACTTAAGTAGATCCTTCCTGCATTTGAAATCTATCTAACTAGACAGAGTACAAAACCTCTCCAGAGATTATTCTGCAGTTTTAATCCAACTCTCAGCTATGTTTTGGTGGTATGATGTCAAAACAAAAATCCAAATGCCCCCACACACCTGCCACACATAGAATCACAGAACAGTTTGGGTTGGAAGGGACCTCAAAGATCATCCAGTTCCAACCCCCCTGCCATGGGCAGGGACACCCTCCACTACACCAGGTTGCCCAAAGCCTCATCCAACCTGGCCTTGAACACTTCCAGGGATGGGGCAGCCACAACTCCTATGGACAACCTGTGCCAGTGCCTCACCACCCTCAGAGTGAAAAAATTTCTTCCTTCTATCATAAGGATACATACCACCACCCAGTTCAGACTAGTGTTCTGCTTCTACCTGCATTTTATTTTTAACACTACAGTTCTCTCTGTCTGCGTGTAGCTTTCCACAAACTTTAAGCAAATGCAAAATTTCCTAGCTACTGTTTACCTCAAACTGTAACTACTTTTGTAATTCACATGTTGTCCCTTACTCACCCCTCTTCAGACTCCTTCAAGAGTTTGCTTGCAATTCGGATCAGCATGCAGTACGCAAACTGGGATTTCAGTCCAGATTTAGTGAATTTATTCAGCATCTTGGAAACTGCAAGGCGATCATTTTTCCTAAGGTGATAGAGCAGCCCCAAAGCATGGTACTAGGAAATCAGAAACAGATGTGCAGGTATTGATACACACTGCAGTTGGAAAAGCCAGACTGTTAAGACATAAAAACGGGCTAATAATTGCTGTTTCCTAGTAGAAATACCTTCTAACCTCAAATACTCCAGGTTTCCTGACAAGTTAGAAAGATCTGTGGTATCTCCTTCCCTTCCCGTAGGACAGCCTCAACATCTTTCTGAAGATCAAGAGAGCCATGAAATTAGTCTACTCCCTTTTCTCCCCGTTAAATGTCAGAACTTCAAAAGCTTGAGCTTACTGAATTGTGCTGCACAATAACACCTCCATTTCTAGTACACTCAACATCCAGGATATCCCGAGGCCTTTAAATGACAGCTGAATTTACAAAAATCCTTGAGGCATTTATGGTGACAGTACAAAGAACATTTCTAGTTGCTTGCCAAGTTGTTTTGGGTTTTTTTCTGCTACAAGACTGATTCACAGGAAGGCTTAATGAAGCTGCTAATTGGGCAAGAACAAAGCTGACTGTACAGATTTTAGTCTGTAACACTGACTGAACATACAGAATACTTTCATCTCCACAGCTGTCCGGAATATCTGTGCAAAGACTTTGTTAATATGGATATCTTGCTGATATTCAGGCTAACCTCTGTGGTCCTGTAGCAACTGGCAAATTTTCTGAAGGCCAAGACAAGAGATGCTGGTGTTCTGGGAGGCAGTGAGATAATTTAAGCTTTTTGGAAACTCAGATTCAAAGGCCTTCTGCAACAACTACAGGGAAACAGTCACCAGCATCCCAGCTAAGAGAAGGTTAGCAGGGAAAGGGCAGAGGATTGCACTAAAGATTAAAAATCTTGCACCAGGATCACAGAGAAACGATTTTTTTGAAACAGTTGAGTAGTTTCCCTCAAGTCACAATTCTTGTTTTTAAAAGAATAAGGGAAAAAGGGAAATCAGTTACTTTTTCCAAGATTATTTTAAGAACTCACAGAATACCATTAAAACCCTGGAGTGTGTTTAGAGCTTCCCAGGACAACCCTCAAACATACCTGCACCATGATGTTGTCGCTAGAAGCTGCTTCTTGAGCTTCGTTGATCCACCGTTTGACTACGTCATAACTGATCTTCATCATGTGCTGGAAGAAGCCACAAAGTGAGACTGCAGGCAAACTAACATGAGAAGCACAGCCAAGTACCATCAGCCTAGTTCCCAGTTTTGAAGCTTAAAAACGTCAATAAAATCTAGAGTTTTGCTTTTGCCAGTGGCTCGTTGGTCTAGGGGTATGATTCTCGCTTAGGGTGCGAGAGGTCCCGGGTTCAAATCCCGGACGAGCCCAATTTTTTTTCCCAGAGAAGTTGTGGATGCCTCATCCCTGGAAGTGTTCAAGGCCAGCTTGGATGGGGCTTGGAGCAACCTGGTGTAGTGGAGGGTGTCCCTGCCCATGGCAGGGGGGTTGCAATTAGACAATCTTTAAGGTCCCTTCCCACTCAAACCATTCTATGATTCTATACTACAGGTGACAAAGAATCACTCCCAAATACATAGTTTGTACGGATTTTTCTCTTTGTCTCAGAGTTTTTGTTTATGTTCCAACAGGAGAGAAGACCATACCAGGACAATTCACCTGCCCATGGTTAGTCCAGCAGCAAGGCTTACGTTGTCAGCATTAATACAGCTTTGTTTGCACCCTCAGGGTCCCAACACAGGCTCTACTCCAGCTCATCAACTGGATCTCTTACCACCTGCTCTGCCTTCTTGATTTACTAATGCAGTCAGTTTCTTTACCCAATACAACTATAAATGACTGTTTCTTACATCTCAGCCTCAGACTACTGTGCTTTCACTTGTATTCTCCTCTTTTAATAAAAATATTAATCTAACATGATGTTTTCCAGCCTTTTCTCCTAAACAAGGGAGAGAAAAACAGGGAACTTCTTAATCTTGCCCTCCTACTACACATTAGCGAAAATAATCTCGAATTGCAGTCTTAGCAGGGCAGCAATTTCATAGATTTGGTTTTAGCAGAGCACAAAGCAGACTGCTTAGCTCCTGTTACAGAACTCATATGCTCTTTCACAGTCATCATCCTTAGTTCTTCCACAGCACAGCACAGGTTGTTTCTACTTGCTCTCACCAAACTGCTAAGCACTTTCACAGACATCAGTGTGCTTGACTTCTCAAGGCAAACCAGAGAAATTAGTGTTCTACACTGACTGCATAGAGAGATGACTGAGCACTTTGTGCTTGAAGTTACTACAACTGATAAACTCTAAAGCAAGAGAATGTTAAAGAAGAAGTTTGAGAAGTCAGAGTCTGCTTGAGACAAAGGAAGCTCCATTGCTACTATTTTTCGTTTGTTTTCCAGGAAGGAGATGAAAAAGAGTCATCTCAAAGGAAAAGGAGATGAAAAAAGAACAAAACAAAGGCCAGGCAGAGCTACAAAAGCAGCAGACTGGCCTTCCCAGCCACAACACAATGTACAGATCTACAATAACCTACGGCTTTACTTACCAAGGAAGACACCAGTGCAGAACTGGACACACTGGGGACTTTGTCCACAATGGCTTGCTTCATATATCTCTCAATGGCTTGTAACATTGTGCCCTGTGAAAGGCAAAGAGAAGAGCGTCGATACTTTGGAGGCAGAGTGTAAAAGCAGTATAAGGCACCAGATATTCAGAAGGCCCTCAGAAGATGTCTCGAACTACGTCTGAAAACACAGAGTTCTGCAAGGGAGACATGAGTATCAGGTGCCCAGTCCTGAAGGTTCAGTGACATAATCAGTCTACAGCAACCTCAGATGAGAAACCAGAGCTCCAAAGCTCCCGCCTTCCAACTCCGTGCTTACAGCGGTACAGCTCCACAGAGCTCCTCACATCTGCAGAGGGCTTCAGAGCAGTCCCCCCTAAAGCAGCAGCTCCATCACTACTACAAGAATACACTCTGCAAGAGAGTGGTTTTTCTATTTCAGAGACTCTCCCACAACAGTGATGTGGTTTGTACTTACATCAGTGATCCTGCAGAGCGCTCGGATGGCCGGGCCTCGGTACACATCCTCCTTCCCCGTCATGTCCTTGGTCAAACTAAAATAACCCAAAGACACCCTGTGAATGCTTCTTTAGTACCTTGGTGACTTGGTTCTTTTGTGACATTCACCTCATCTGCTTTAGCTGTTCTTCAAGCTGTTACCATATAACTGCTAAGCTCTAGTATTGGCTACAAACGACGTCTTAATAATTAGCTATTTGAAAATTATTAACATAAGATTCTGAGGAAACACGGAACATTCCAAAATGAAGAGTCCATAACATTGCTTTGCCATAGGCCTGGGTTATTTAGCTCAGCCATTCTCCTTCTTAGTGTTCTGCTTTCTATCACATAAAATGTAGATAATAGAGGTTTAGATAATAGAGAAGTTTAGTTTGCTGAACAGCTTTAAAAAAAATTATTAAATAAACCAATCACTTAGCACATGCCACAGATCCAATTTTTGCTCTGGCAAAAACTCTAACGTCTATACTGCTATCAAAAAAAAAATTGATGGTTCAGTTGGCAGATCGAACTGAGCTTTGCTCTGCTTTTCCCTAACTGCTCTGACAGCAAAGCGAAACAGAAATCACAGCCTAAGTTTTCACAAAACCAGGAAGAACCAACAACTTTAAAAGAAACAAACCAAGAAAACACAGTAGCAGCAAGTTCATAAACGGCAGGAAAGCCTCTTGCTTTTTCAGAAAAAAGCAACATCACAGTAGGAAGAAACGAACATTTCATTTGGTGACATATATTCTGTATCACAGAACGATTTGTTTTCCCTTGTTGTATCTTTTATAAAGCATAATTACAGAAAACTATAGCAGCTAAACCAAACACGTTCAGATGCAGCTGCTTGTTCCAGAGCTCTGATACGGTGTTTTCACCTGCTTGTGACGATGATGACGTCCTCAGAAATATTGGCCATCTCTTTGATAGTAAGGTAACACATTCTTCTAAGGGTTTGCTGTGAAAGAGTATTGCAGAAAACCATTAAACCCACTGGCAATTGTGAATAAACACTTCCTATAAGTTTTTAAAAAGTTAAATAAACTAAAAGATTAAATATTTAACTTTAAAAGTTAAATCAACTTTTAAAGAGAACATCCCCTTCCTCACTTCTACACACAGTTAAAGAATACAAGTCAAACCATTTTGATAATTGGATAACAGCCTTACTCCCTGTTATCAAGCAAACCAGGAGAATAAGAGATCTGTATCTTGTAAAACAATAAGACAAAAAAAAAAAAAAAATCCACGTTAACTTCAGTGAGTACTTTGTTCTCTGAAGTACTTGCCTCATCCTCCTCCCACATCCCAAAATCCAACTGTTTTGTAATTCCTGCAAATCCAGACAAAAGCACGGGTGAAGTAAGTGGTAAACACTAGGTACTTACATCATTAGATTGAAATAGTCTGGTCATAGCAAAAAAAGCTTCTGTGGCTTCAGTGGTTCCAAAGTGTTCACCCTGAAAACGGCATAAAAGCGGTGAGAGAAAAATACACCGTCATTATCCAGCCACCTCCACCTTACAAAACCCACTCACACACGTGTTCCCTATTTTGACACCAGTATGTCAGCAGCTGATTTTGTGGCTGCTGACAAGGATCACCTTGCTTAAAAGGAATCTACTTAAAGATGACTGGTGCCAGTTAAGACTCAAGAGTGTGGGTCCCTCCTAACTGATCATAACTCTATGTTAAATACTGCCCGACATGCAGGAAACCTGATCTATGCAGGTACCCAAAGAAAATTTCCAGTTTCCACTTCACCACTGCCTGGCCTATGTTCCTACCTCACCTCAGTTATTCCTACTTTAACTGTGCAAACACAAGTGGCTTTTTAATTGCACAGTGCTGCAGTGAACACAGACCAACCAGCAGCTCTCACCTGGCACCCAGAAAATAGTCTTACAAGCTTCAGTGACACGTATCTCTCACCCCAGTGGCAAAACTGGAAGGGAGAACATAACACTACGGCATAAACACTCCATTTCTTATCGCCTTACAAGCCACCTCCCAAGTCTGACAGGAACTTGCACATGGAAAGTCATCCAAAATTAGCCTTGGGAATACTCGTTCTGGCTGGGCAAACAATGATAACAGTTACCTGGTTCAGCAGGTACAGGATCTTGGTAAGGATGTGCAGGCATCTTCGTGGATTTATAGGGGTCTCATTAAAGATACGTGCCTACAAACACAGCAGAAATACTGCATTACAGCGTAACCCAACAACAACTCTTTCATCATAAAAAATAAAGCAATTTGTTTTCAACCAAGTAGCTTATAACTTTTTTAATTCAAAAACATGTCCCACAGAACATATTCTTGTTGTTCAGCTCACGCACATTTCGTTTGCTGGATGGGCAGCAGTCTGAACAAAGGACAACGACTCAGTTTACCATCTGGAACTAGCAAAAATACTTTAAAACAAAACCACAACAACTTAATTCTTTCTGTAACCCAAACACTACTTATCACCAGTCTGTAGAACATAAAACTGAAATTATTAAGTTCCTACTTGTAGCTCTTTGCACCTACCAAAATTCCCTATTATTTAACCATATGTTCAGCTCCCCATTTGCAATCATTCTTGGAGCACAGAGATGCAGGAAAACCCGTTACACAGTATGTTGAACGAGTGTAGAAAAACAGGCAGGATTTTTTTTTTTTTGGTGCTTCCAAAAGAGCACCCCGAGATCTCAAATGCCTACACAGAAGCCACATGTGATCTAATCACCCCTACATGAATTTAGCCACTCACATTTCCCGACAGTTGCACTGTAAAACTTCTTCACGTTGCTGAGTTACTGACCAAAAAATGTTACACAATATTACACTACGATTACTCATACCTCCTGAAGCACAGCACTCTTCTCCAAATGCTGGAAAGGATTGGAGCCACTACCTGAGGAAGAAAAGAGACCTTTCAGATAAGGAAATGCATTCTTCACAAAAACAAACGAAAAAACCAGAACTGAACGTGCAGAAACAGGCCCTAAACTTTACAAAAACATCTCAATGCTGCAGTGATATTCCTCTTGGAATAACTGTTGTTCTCCATCAACAGCTTTGAATCCACTTTCTTAAGTTGTATATTCAGAGCTACAGGAAAAAAAAGGAGGGGGGCGTTCAGTGGAACTTTCAACACAGCTGGAAGGTGAGGAAGAAGAAAGGTGTTTACTAGTAAATTTGCCTTAATATTTCCTTTACATAAAATGATTTACTTTTTTTTTTTCCCCCCCTTGTTCCCCAATTTTCATTCCTTGAGGCACAGAAAGCACTGAACACATGAGGACAGAGCTGCTGATCACGATCTGAAGTAGGAATAAATTGATCAATGCACCACTAAAATGGGCTATTCGGCAAAATCTAAAAAGCCTGGCTGCAGTCCACCACAAAATCGCTACCATGTGACTATCTCCGTGCTGTAACTTCTCAGCCTTTGACAGCTCAGGTCCCCTCTTTCAGTTTAAAGCCATTGCCCCTTGTCCTATCACTAAAGGCCTTGTAAAAAGTCCCTCTCCAGGTTTCTTGTAGCCCCTTCACGTACTGGAAGGCTGCAATAAGATCATCCCGGAGCCTTCTCTCCTCCAGGCTGAACAGCCCCAACTCTCCCAGCCTGTCTCCAGAGCAGAGGTGCTCCAGCCCTCGGATCATCTCCGTGGCCTCCTCCCACTCCAAATGTTCCATGTCCTCCTTATGCCCAGCCTGTACTTGTGCTTGGTATTGCCCCAATCCATGTGCAGGACCTTGCACTTGGCCTTGTTGAACTTCACGAGGTTCTCACAGGCCCACCTCTCCAGCCTGTCGAGGTCCCTCTGGATGGCATCCCTTCCCTCCAGCGTGTCCACAACACCACACAGTTGGTGTCATCTGCAAACTTGCTGAGGGTGCGCTCGATCTCACTGTCCATGTCTCCAACAAAGATGTTAAATAGCACTGGTCCCAGTACTGACCCCTGAGGAACACCACTCGTCACTGGCCTCCACTTGGACATTGAACCATTGACCACAACTCTTTGCGTGCGACCATCCAGCCAATCTCTCCGAACCTCACTACTGCTTCTGACCCTTCTCCTGCAGCAGTAATTTTTCATTTTCAGCTCGTTCATTCTTCAGTTCTCACATCCCAAGCAGAGGGAAACTGAGAACGAAACGAAACTCAACCCAGCCGGGCCCATCCTGCGGCTCAGCAGCCCTCTGAGCAGCAGCAAGAGCAGCTCCCAGTGGCACCAGTGACTGCGGGCAGCTCGAACTTCACTTCCAGACGATTTCGTGGTGCGAAAACACGCGGGTGATGGCTTCGTTCAGCACAAGGACGCCTCACGGGATGGGTTTTTCTTCCCGCCCAACGGGTACCTGAACACAACCGCTCCTTGGCCGGGACAACCCCCCTCCCCTCGGCGGCCGTTACTCCTCCCCCCCTCAGCGGCCGTTAACGGGCCGCAGCGCGCGCCAGGCGCCTAACGATCGCTCCTCGCAGGGCCGTGCCGTCACGCCCGCCCGCCCTCAGCTCGCTCCCTCCCCGCCGCCGCCAGCCCCGTACCGGACTCCTCGTCCTTCTTATCAAACTTCTTTATCATGTCGCCGCCGGTCGCTCCCCTCCCTTTGAGCCGCACAGCCGCGGGTGCTCCCGCCGGAAAGCCCGCCCCCCCGGCTCAATCTCTGCCATCCGATTGGACAGCGGAGCTGTCACTCTACTCCCTACTCACGTATAGCCAGTGGGCGCCTTCCGTCTCTCTAAGCCACGCCCCCTCACCCGCCGCGGAGGGGGCGGTGCTGAGCCAGGCCGGGATGGGGGCGTGTCTTAAAGGAGCCGCGCCGCCATTTTGTGAGGGGGCGCTTCGCCTCGGCTGGCGGACGGACTGGCTGAGTGACAGACAGACACTGACAGACAAACCGACCGTCTGAGCCCCTTGGCCAAAAAATAAACGCACATTTCATCGCCACCTCCCCTCAGAAGGGGGAGGTGAGGCGCCTCTGCCCAAACGCTGAGGTATTTCGGCAGCACCTCACCGCTGCGCCCTGAGGCGGCCACTGCTTCCCTCCTCCCTGCCCCTTCCAGGAATAGGGAAGCTGCAAAGGAGCTGTCGGAGGTTATTAGTGCCTCAGCAAGGTCTTTGTGAGAGATGGGACCCCAAAAAACCCGGAGGTGATGCGGATGCCCCGTTGCGGCGCCATTCCCCACAGCCACAGAGATTTAATTGCCACCACAATTAAATCTTCGGCGATTGCCCCGTCCCTGGGAACATTCAAGGTCGGGTCGAACAGGGCTTTGAGCAACCTGATCTAGTTGAAGATGTTCCTGCCCGTTGCAAGGCAGGTTGGACTGGGTGACTTGTAAAGGTCCCTTCCAACCCAAACCATTCCATGATTCTATGAGTCTCTGACTGCAGCTGTGCTGTAGATGAATGGAGAGGGACTGGTGAACTTCTATGGATCCTGTAAAGAGAGTGGCCTGTAGGAGGCTGGAAAAGGAAAATCTTTTATCTTACTATGCATCCAAGGCCAGGCTGGATGAGGCTTTGGGCAACCTGGTGTAGTGGAGGGTGTCCCTGCCCATGGCAGGGGGGATGGAATTGGATGATCTTTGAGGTCCCTTCCAACCTAAACCATTCCATGATTCTATGATACCCTCCACTCCAGTCCACGGGTAATAGTCATAGAATCATAGAATGGTTTGGGTTGGAAGAGACCTCAAAGATCATCCAGTTCCAACCCCCCCGCCATGAGCAGGGACACTTTACGCTAGATCAGGTTACCCAAAGCCCCATCCAACCTGGCCTTGAACACTTCCAGGGATGGGGCAGCCACAGCTTCTCTGGGCAACCTGTGCCAGTGCCTCAGCACCCTCACAGTGAAGAATTTTTTCCTTATATTTAGTCAAAATCTGCCCTCTTTCAGTTTGAATCCATTGCCCCTTGTCCTGTCACTACACGCCCTGCTAAAAAGTCTAACCCCATCTTTCTTATAAGCCCCCTTTAGGTACTGGAAGGCTGCAATAAGATCACCCCGGAGCTTTCTCTTCTCCAGGCTGAACAGCCCCAACTCTCCCAGCCTGTCTCCAGAGCAGAGGTGCTCCAGCCCTCGGATCATCTCTGTGGCCTCCTCTGGCCTCGCTCTAACAGCTCCATGTCCTTCTTGTGCTGGGGACCCCAGAGCTGAAGGCAACACTGCAGGTGGGGTCTCAGGAGAGCAGAGCAGAGGGGCAGAATCCCCTCCCTCCACCTGCTGCCCACGCTGCTCTGGATGCAGCCCAGGACACGGGTGGCTTTCTGGGCTGCCAGCGCACGGTGCTGGCTCATGTTGAGCTTCTCATCCACCAGCACCCCCAAGTCCTTTTCCTCAGGGCTGCTCTCAATCCATTCTCTGCCCAACCTGATCTAGTGGAGGGTGTCTCTGCCCATGGCAGGGGGGTTGGAACTGCATGATCTTTGAGGTCCCTTCCAGCCCAAACCATTCTGTGATTCTGTGGTTCTATGAGAGGCTGAGGACAGCTTTTGCCAAACAGTGTCCATGTTTCACTGTAGCCCCCAGTGCTCTCCTGATCCAGCATTCACTCAGAGGGCTGATTCTGTCCCCCTAGACCACGCAGTCCCTCTGAGATGTGTATGCAAGCCACAGCTAGCCACAGCATGCTGTCCCCTCTCTTGACCATGTCACACACTTTTGTGACTCTGCCTGCCCGAGAGACGTTACGCAAACAGGCGAGCAGATCCAGAAGACATGAGTGAAACCCCAGGCTCAGCACTGCTCCGAGCAGTGATGCCCGGGTCCGTTAGGCTCCTGTTATCTCCATTTTGCAGTCAAGAAAGGGAAGAACATGATAGCACCATGTTGCTACCAGTCCTGCAGGAGATGGAGGCATTAGGCTCTGTTTTGATTATAACCTCTTCAACAAGACCAGTTTTGCTGGTTTATTTTTTTACCCTGGATGTGTTTTGTCCATGTTATCTACATAGGGTTGCCAAGGTGATGGTGCAAAGTTGAAGGCAAGCAGCAAAAATGAGGCAGGGATGGCTTGTCCTGGCAGCACCGCTCAAGTCTCTCCAATTTTGACCCTCCAGCCTGGCGGAACTGACACCACAGAGCATGGGTATGGTTTCTTGTTGTGTTTGATCCAGTTTCAGTGTGGAGCACCCCGAAACCACATCATCTTCCCGCTCCTCACTACATGCTTTAGTTGACTCCACTGTGTAGCAAGGCTAAGGGATTGGCTCATTGCTGATGGGAAGTGGACACAGTGGATACAATTTGATTTCTGTTAAACCATTGATGTCATCTACTGCACTCAAAACCACACAGTCATTGACCCAAAGTTTAAAATCAACACCCCAGTTACTGCCTTCCGACTCTCCAGCCCTCGACAGACCTTCTTGATAATTTAAAAATCAAGCTTGTTTCTTGTGTATTCATTAACTGTGGAGTATTTTACTATTCTAAGTCGCTTTTTGGTGTGAAACACTGCGTGGTTACAACTCAACTCAGGGAGGAGATTGTTTGTTATGATCAATGTTGTCTTATCTTGATTGAACAGTGAAGATCTGACCATACCTGCCTTGCATCTTCTGCAGCTATTGAGATGTCTCTGAAACACATCACTGTTGAAAGGTGTGAAGTCTTCCTCCTGTACCAGGACAAAAGCGAGGGCTGAATTAGAAGAACCGGCTCCATATCTCCATTTTACAATTACAGAAGCAGAAGAACTGCCCTTCTGCACCAACCTTGAGTTGCTTGGGCCCTCTTTTTGCTGAGGGAATAACCCGGAGAGACCCCTGTCTCCAGCAGGAGCACACAGAATAGAAGGATCATCCTCACTACAGCACTCCAGTGGACACCAGGTTTAGTGATTTCCGTAGCTGGACTGTTGTGTTTAATCAGCATTAATGTCTCTCTTGTGGCGTTGTCTAGACCATGTTGAACCAGCTTCTATCTATGACAGCTGCTCTTCAGAGGATGCCACATGAGGGCTAGGTAATCCCTCTGCTCTAGCCTGCCTGCTGGAGTAGGTAATATTTTATAGAATCATAGAATCATAGAATCATAGAATCATAGAATCATAGAATCATAGAATGGTTTGGGTTGGAAGGGACCTCAAAGATCATCTAGTTCCAACCCCCCTGCCATGGGCAGGGACACCCTCCACTACACCAGGTTGCCCAAAGCCCCATCCAAGCTGGCCTTGAACACTGCCAGGGATGGGGCAGCCACAGCTTCTCTGGGCAACCTGTTCCAGTGCCTCACCACTCTCAGAGTGAAAAATTTCTTTCTTATATCTAACCTAAATCTGCCCTCTTTCAGTTTAAATCCATTGCCCCTTGTCCTGTCACTGCACGCCCTTGTCCAAAGCCCCTCTCCAGCTTTCTTGTAGCCCCTTTAGGTACTGGAAGGCTGCAATAAGATCACCCCGGAGCCTTCTCTTCTCCAGGCTGAACAGCCCCAACTCTCTCAGCCTGTCTTCATAGCAGAGGTGCTCCAGCCCTCTGATCATCTTCATGGCCTCCTCTGGACTTGTTCCAGTAGCTCCATGTCCTTCTTGTGTTGGGGACTCCAGAGCTGAACGCAGTATTCCAGTTGGTGTCTCATGAGAGCAGAGCAGAGGGGCAGAATCACTTCCCTCAACCTGCTGGCCATGCTCCTTTTGATACAGCCCAGGACACGGTTGGCTTTCTGGGCTGCAAGCACACGTTCCTGGCTCATGCTGAGATTCTCATCAACCAACAGCCCCAAGTCCTTCTCCTCAGGGCTGCTCTCAATCCATTCTCCACCCAGCCTGTACTTGTGCTTGGGATTGCCCTGACCCACGTGCAGGACCTTGCGCTTGGCCTTGTTGAACTTCATGAGGTTCTCACAGGCCCATCTCTCATCTCTCTTATCTTGAAGGAGCATGCATTACACCCGCCGCTACTGTCCTGGTTCCAGCTGCGACAGAGTCAGCTCTTCGTTTTAGCAGCTGGAAGAGCTCTGTGTTTGGGATTTAGTCTGGGGCTCACTATCCGAAGAACGTTGACAGCGCACTGATGTTTGTAGTCGGTGCTGAGACCTCAAGGACTTTTCAGCTTCCCATGTTTTGCCAGTGTGCCGGAGCACAGCAGGCTGAGGGGGGAAGCACGGCCGGGACAGAGGGTCCACGACTCTCCTTATGACTTGAACTTAGACTTAGGACTGAGGGCCAGACTGGCCACTGGAGCATTCCAGATCCTGCAGCGTCATGCTCAGTGTAAAAATGAGAATCGATTGGAAAGAAGGGCTTGTGCTCTTCAAGGGGCTCTCGCTCTCGGACTCGGGGTGCTGCCTCTCTCTTGTTCCCTTTTCAGGCTTCTCACTCATTCGGGATTGCGGTGTCAGGATTTACCTGTTTTGGAATTGTTAGGATGGGCCTTGGTTACTGGTTGGTGAGCAATTACACTGTGCCTCACTGGTTTGTATATATTATTATCATTATACATGTATATATATTCACATATTAGTAGTAGTGTTGAATTGTTCTTATCTCAACCCAGGGGTCTCTCTTCCTTTTTCCCTTTAGTTTTCTCCCCATCCCCTGGGGGTGGGGAGGGTGAGCGAGCGGCTGCGTGGCATTTAGTTGCCAGCCAGGCTAAGCCACGACATTTACGCTGGTCAAACGACCTCCCATGGCTGGCAAGGTTTGATCCCGGGACCTCCAGACGTCAGGATAGGTGTCACCTGAGCTAGAGAAAAAATGCCCCAAGGACTGCTCTGCCAGTCCACTTGGTTTTGAAGGATCTGATCCCAGGACATTTATGTTTTTTTTCAGGTTTTGGTGGTATTTTTTCTGCTTATGCAGACTCAATGGCAACAACAGCTTTGATGAGAGGGAGTCATGTGAAAATATAACCCACTCCTTGTTCAGTCACACTGGGGAAGGACCATGCCCTGAAACACACGGTCCTTCATCCACAGAAAAGATCTGTAAAATGAAAATTCAGTGCTTGGTATGTGTCAGCCCCGTAACTACCTGGGACCGGACAAATTGTCCCACCTTTTAGGGGACACTGAGTGCTGTCCCCTAAAAGGTGATGAAATAATATCAACAGCGACATTGAAGATGCTGCTGCTTCCAAGTTCCAACAGCAGGAGCAGCTTTGCAGAGCTGGGATGTTAATCCACTGGTGTTGCCAGTGTGTTTGCAAGCAGAGGAAATGATGCTGCCTTCATTTGCCAGGTTGGGAATGTTGCTTTTCTCATGCCGTAAGGAAAATCTTCTCTTGCTTGCCACCTCCGGGGACAGAATGCAAACAAGGTGATTCATTAGCAAACGTGGTAATCAAAGCCTGTGTCCTGCTAAATGCAGCAGCACTTGTCTCTGCAGCTGCTTTAGGTGATAGAGCAGATTGAGATGATAAAACATAGAATCACAGAACCATGGAATGGTTTGGGTTGGAAGGGACCTTAAAGATCATCCAGTTCCAACCCCCCTGCCATGGGCAGGGACACCCTCCACTACACCAGGTTGCCCAAAGCCCCATCCAGCCTGGCCTTGAACACTGCCAGGGATGGGGCAGCCACAGCTTCTCTGGGCAACCTGTGCCAGTGCCTCAGCACCCTCAGAGGGAAGAATTTCTTCCTTAAATCTAGTGGAAATCTCTGCTCTTTCAGTTTACAGCCATTGCCCCGTGTCCTGTCACTACACACCCCTGTCCAAAGCCCCTCTCCAGCTTTCTTGTAGCCCCTTTAGGCACTGGAAGGTGCTGGAAGGTCTCCCTGGAGCCTTCTCTTCTCCAGGCTGAACAGCCCCAACTCTCCCAGCCTGTCTCCAGAGCAGAGGCGCTCCAGCCCTCGGATCATCTTCATGGCCTCCTCTGGCCCCGCTCCAGCAGCTCCATGTCCTTCTTGTGTTGGGGACTCCAGAGCTGAATGAAGTATTCCAGGTGGGGTCTCAGGAGAGGGGCAGAATCCCCTCCCTCGACCTGCTGCCCACATAGTTCTGCTTACCTTCTTGAAGCTTAGTAGCTGCAGAGTTTGTTTTCACAAGGATTGCAAAAATCCTCACTCAGAAACAAATGTGACGTGGTTTGGTTTTAGATGGCTGTAGGAGGAATGCCTGGAGGAGAAGGGGAAAGCCTTCACAGACGGTATTTTCTTTCCCAAATCTCGGTGTTATTAGCCTCAGCTATTTCTCGCACAAGCTGATTATGAACTCCAACCTGCTGATTGCTCTTCGTAACGCCCATCGCCTGAAATCCCAACCTATCCAGAGCACGTAGAGTAAAGAACGTGCTTAATCATCAATTTAAACACCGAGCCCTGGGAATCTGGGTTATCCTTTAACTGACGTGGAGCTGGTGCAGCATTTTCTTCTGCATGGCCCTGAATGTTTCTAGTCACGATCCTCGGGCGTATCTGCCTTCTTCTCAAGGTTTGCTGTCTTGTGTGTTGCTCTTTCTAAAATACACTTGGCAGGGTCATGGGGTTTGTCAACTGGTTGGGCCACCGTCAGCGACTCTTTTCTGCTTCAGGGGAGGTTAATGGAGGTTAATGCTCTCCCCTTGATGGGCAGAGGGATGATCTACCCACTTCTCAGAGAGTATTGCTAATTGGCCATGGAATGCTATCTTCCTGTGGTGGGTTGACCCTGGCTGGGCACCAGGTGCCCACCAAAGCCGCTCTATCACTCCCCCTCCTCAGCTGGAGCAGAGAGAGAAAATATAACGAAGGGCTCGTGGGTTGAGATAAGGACAAGGAGAGGTCACTCACCAATTACAGTCATGGGCAAAACAGACTCTTCATGGTGAAATTAATTTAATTTATTATGAACCAAATCAGAGTAGGGTAATGAGAAATAAAAACTAAATCTTGGAACACCTTCCTCTCACCCCTTCCTTCTTCCTGAGCTCAACTTCACTCCCAAATTTTCCACTTCCTCTCTCCAGCAGTGCAGGGAGATGGGGAACTGGGCTTGCAGTCAGTTCGTCACATGTTGTCTCTGCTGCTCCTTCCTCCTCAGAGAGAGAACTCTTCACGTTCCTCCCCTGCTCCAGCGCGGGGTTCCTCCCATGGGAGACAGTCCTCCACAAACTTCTCCAATGTGAGTCCTTCCTGCTCCAGCGTGGGTCCCTCCCGTGGGGTGCAGTCCTTCAGGAACAGACTGCTCCAGCCTGGGTCCCCCACGGGGTCACAAGTCCTGCCAGCAAACATGCTCCTCTCTCCATGGGGCCACAGGTCCTACCAGGAGCCTGCTCCAGCACAGGCTTCCCATGGGGTCACAGCTCCTTTAGGCATCCATCTGCTCCAGTGTGTGGTCCTCCATGGGCCGCAAGTGGATCTCTGCTCACTGTAGACCTCCATGGGATGCAGGACAGCCTGCCTCACCAGGGTCTTCACCAGGGGCTGCAGGAGAATCTCTGCTCTGATGCCTGGAGCACCTTCTCTCCTTCCTTTTTCACTGACCTTGGTGTCTGCAGAGTTGCTCCTCTCACATGTTCTCACTCGTCTCTTTGGTTGCAGTTGCACAGCAGCTTTTTTCTTTCTTAATTATATTATCCTGGAGGCGCTACCACCATCACTGATGGACTTGGCCTTGGCCAGTGGTGGGTCTGTCTTGGCTCTGTCAGATACAGGGGAAGCTTCTAGCAGCTTCTCACAGGAGCCACCCCTGTAGCCCTCCTGCTACCAACACCTTGTCACCCAAACCCAAGGTATCTCCAAATATCTCTTTTCCTTCCCTCTCGTAGTTACCGTGAAGCTGTTTTCTGATACTCACTGCCAAGACAAAATGACTTGCTGTCAACAGAAGAGGAAATGGAGACAGACAAAGCCAGGAAGTCACAAGCAAGGAGCTGTAGGGTGGTTTTGGGAGGATTTGTTGTAATCAAGACCAGTGGGAGCAGGGCACTCCCAGACATGCAGCAGGTTACGAGTCCAACTGCAGGAGCTCTGCAGCTCTTCCAGCTTGAGTTTCAGTTTTGAGGTTTGCCTGGGGCCCAGCAAACTCCAGCTCCAGCATTGTGATATCTGCATCCTCAGGGTCCTGTCTCAGGGCATCGCACCCAGCCAGATCCCCAAAGCACTGGAGGCTGGGAATTGCACCCCCCTCCCAGGGCACTGCATTTCCCCTGGGTACTGCATCCCCTGGGAAATGCATCCCCTGGGAAATGCATCCCATGCTGAGTGCTGCATCATCTCCTGCCAGGAATTGCATCCCTCCCCAAGATACTGCATCTTGCTGGTACCACATCCCCCTGCCCCAGGGCACCACGTCCTCCTGGGTATTGTAGCCCCCTGAGTACTGCAGTGACCCCCAGCTATTATAGAATCACAGAATCACAGAACGGTTTGGGTTGGAAGGGACCTCAGAGACCATCCAGTTCCAACCCCCCTGCCATGGGCAGGGACACCCTCCACTACACCAGGTCACCCAAAGCCCCATCCAACCTGGCCTTGAACACTTCCAGGGATGGGGCAGCCACAGCTTCTCTGGGCAACCTGTGCCAGTGCCTCACCACCCTCAATGTAAAGAATTTCATAGATTTCATAGATTTCTAGGTTGGAAAAGACCTTAGAGATCATCGAGTCCAACCATCCCTAATCCCCATTAAACCATATCCTCAAGTAGCTCATCCACCCTATTCTTAAACACATCCAGGGATGGGGACTCAACCACCTCCCTGGGCAGCCTATTCCAGTGGCTGACAACCCTTTCAGAGAAGAAATACTTCCTAACATCCAACCTGAATCTCCCCTGACTAAGCTTATACCCATTTCCTCTTGTTCTATCACCCGTCACTAATGTAAAGAGCCCTTCCCCCACCTCCCCACCATCTTTTCTCAAGTATTTATAGGCCGTAATCAGGTCTCCCCTCAGCCTCCTCTTCTCCAGGCTAAACAGCCCCAACTTCCTTAGCCGCTCCTCATAAGTTTTATTTTCCAGCCCCTTGACCAGTTTGGTCGCCCTTCTTTGGACTCGCTCCAGGAGCTCAATATCTCTCTTAAAGCGAGGGGCCCAAAACTGGACACAATATTCCAGGTGCGGCCTCACCAGTGCCGAGCACAGGGGCAGGATCACTTCCCTGCTCCTGCTGGTCACACTATTCTTGATACACGCCAGTATCCCATTGGCCTTTTTGGCCACCTGGGCACACTGCTGGCTCATATCGAGCCGGTAGTCAACCAACACCCCCAGGTCCTTCTCCACCAGGCAGCTCTCCAGCCACTCCTCCCCGAGCCTATAGCGATGCTTGGGGTTTTTATACCCCAAGTGAAGGACTCTGCACTTGGCCTTATTAAAGCTCATGCCATTGGCCTCAGCCCAACGATCCAGTCTGTTCAAATCCCTCTGAAGAGCCTCCCTACCCTCGAGCAGATCGACACAGCCTCCCAGCTTGGTGTCGTCCGCAAATTTACTGAGGGTACATCTCCCCTCTTTCAGTTTAAAGCCATTGCCCCGTGTCCTGTCACTACACACCCTTGTCCAAAGCCCCTCTCCACCTTTCCTGTAGCCCCTTTAGGCACTGGAAGCTGCTGGAAGGTCTCCCCGGAGCCTTCTCTTCTCCAGGCGGAACAGCCCCAACTCTCTCAACCTGTCTCCATGGCAGAGGTGTTGCGTCACCCCAGGTACTGCTTTCTCTAGGGGTAGAGCATCTCCCCCCCAGGCACCACATCCCCTCTCCCTCACCCCCTGGTATTGCACCCCTCTGGATAATGCCCCCCACCCCTTCAGATATTTCATCCCCTTGGTATTGCATCCCCTCTCTGGGCATAGCATCTCCCCCCATGCCAGCATCCTCCCTCGGGTACCACATTTCCCCCCCTCCAGGCATTGTATCCCCCTCCTATCGCAACACCCACCCACCCCCACCCCCGTTATTGCACCCCCCCTCGGGTACCGGCTCTCCCCCGGGGCACTGCGCCCCCGCTCCCCGGGCACTGCATCCCTCCCTCCCGCGGGTTCCCCATCCCTCCAGGGCGGCGCGCTCTACCCGGTCGCCCCGGCTCGAAAGCGAAAGCGAAAGGCACGTTGGGCCACGCCGGGCATGTCCGGCGGCGAGCGGCGGGGCAGCGCCGCGGAGCCCCGGCGGGAGCCCTGAGCCCCCCGGCCCGGCCCGGCCCCGGTGCCGCCGCCGCCGGCCCATGGCGCGGCCGCTGCTGCCGCTGCTTTGCGGCACCGTCGCCCTCCTGCTGCCCTGGACCGCCGCCGACACGGGTAAGCGGGGCTCCCCCGGGCTCCCCGGCTCGCCGCCGGCATGCCCATGCTGCTCCTCGGGGTGCCCACGCCGTCCCTGGCGTGCTTGCTCAGCTTCCAGGGATACCCACGTTACTCCCCGGAGTGTCTGGGCTCCCCCCGGAGTGCCCACGCTGCACCCCGGGGTACCCACGTTACTCCCTGGGGTGCCCACGCTGCTCCCTGCATGCCCACACCTCTTTGGAGGTGCCCCATTCCCACCCCTGGGGTGACCACACTGCACCCCGGGGTACCCACGCTGCTCCCCAGCATGCCCACACCTCTTTGTAGGTGCCCCATTCCCACCCCTGGGGTGCCCACTCTGGACCCCAGGGTGGCCATGCTGCTCCCTGCATGCCCACACCTCTCTCTAGGTGCCCCATTCCCACCTCTGGGGTGCCCACGCTGCTCCCTGCATGCCCACACCTCTCTCTAGGTGCCCCATTCCCACCTCTGGGGTGCCCACGCTGCTCCCTGCATGCCCACACCTCTCTCTAGGTGCCCCATTCCCACCTCTGGGGTGCCCACGCTGCTCCCTGCATGCCCACACCTCTCTCTAGGTGCCCCATTCCCACCTCTGGGGTGCCCACGCTGCTCCCTGCATGCCCACACCTCTCTCTAGGTGCCCCATTCCCACTCCTGGAGTGCCCATGCTGCTCCTTGAGGTGCCCAGCCTGCATCCCTGGGTTCTCATGCTCCCCCCTAGGGCACCCACACTGCTCCCCAGGGTGCCCAAGCTGCAACCCCACATTACCCTTGCACCTCCCAGGTGCCCACTTCCCCACCAGTGTCCAGGGAGGCCGGGGGTGATTTTTAGGGCCTGTGTGATGGACCATGGGAACTGCATCACTGTGGGATTTCACCCTGGGTGGGGTCTGTGGGTTTTCCGTGGAGCTGTGACTTGTCCACGGCTGAGCATCGCCACTGGACTGGGAATGACACATTGTGTCTCGCCTCTCCGAAAGCGGCTTCGGGGAGAATCACCGTCACGGTTCAGCGCAGGTAGTGGAGGAGCTGGTGGTGCTGACAGCCCTGGGGAGCTGCTGGCAGGGTGGCAAGACTGTTAGGAAATATTTAATTAACTGAGAATCGTGGAATCATGGAACGGTTTGGGCTGGAAGGCACCTTTAAAGCTCACCTAGTCCAACCCCCTGCCATGGGCAGGGACATCTTCAGCTAGATCAGGTTCTTCAGAGACCCATCCAACCTGGCCTTGGATGTTTTCAGAGATGGGGCATCTGCCACCTCTCTGGGCAACCTGTGCCAGTGTTTCGCCACCTTCATCATAAAAAATTTCTTCCTTAGATCCCATCGAAATCTCCCCTCTTTCAGTTTAAAGCCATTGCCCCGTGTCCTGTCACTACACACCCTTGTCCAAAGCCCCTCTCCACCTTTCCTGTAGCCCCTTCAGGTACTGGAAGGTGCTGGAAGGTCTCCCCGGAGCCTTCTCTTCTCCAGGCTGAACAGCCCCAACTCTCCCAGCCTGTCTCCATAGCAGAGGTGCTCCAGCCCTTGGATCATCTCCGTGGCCTCCTCTGGCCCCGCTCCAGCAGCTCCATGTCCTTCTTGTGCTGGGAACCCCAGAGCTGAACGCAGCACTGCAGGGGGGGGTCTCACCAGAGCGGTGGGAATTGTGAAGGATTTGCATGGAAGCGCAGGAAATAAGGCTGGAAGGGAGCTCGGAGCTTCAGGACAGCTTTAGCACTCGGCCTTCTCCAGGCTCCCATCCGCTGTGGAAGCTGCGACGCCCTGAAGAAGGAATTTACTCCGATTTCTGAACAGCTGGTGGGTGCAGCGAGGGCTGTAAAATGGCTCCAGCAGCAAACAGAAGGCAGAATTGCTGCTGGCACATCTCAGGAACAGGCTAAAAATATCTGTCTCAGAAGGCAAAACCTTCCAAGGCCCCGTGCCAGACCTGCTGGCTACAGTCCTGGCAGCGGTGACGCAATCAGGACCCTCGTTTGAGGCAGAAAACGTGCTTGTCTGGTGTGTTAGAAAACAAGAATTTTATTGCTTTTACTTCAGTCGAGGGAGGCAGCCCCTCTGCGCCAGCCATGTCCATATGCATCCCACGATGCCCGTGCTGCGGGTCGTGTCCTCTCCTGCTTTCCATCCGTGGCAGAGCCATTTGATCATTAATGTTTTTCAGTTAAGAACATGAAAAGATTTTCTTTATTTCTGTGATTTGGGTGTTTCTTGTGTATTCCCCAGTCTTGGGCACAGAATTCTGAACCTTATCTTCTCTCCGCTTCTTTTGGCTTATGGTTTTTAAACCGTCAGCGGAAAATGAGCCCGGCTCTGGCCCTTTTTCTGATATTTTTCTAAGAAAAAACAGTCTGGTTTTCCCAGTGTGGATTCTCTTGTGTCTAGTTGTGGTCGTGCATCCCCCCGCAGCCCCGCGAAGCCGGAGGGGGACATCTCCGCGATGTGGGATGACAGCACACGGCAGCATCTCCATCTCTGGGACCATCTCCATCTCACGATCCCATCTCCATCTTGCGTGGCCGGTGCCTGCGTGTTTCACTTCCCGACATGGCAGGACGAGCTCACCTTCACCGACACCATTTGAGATCGCTGGCGGAGAAAACCAAAAAAAAAGCGAAGCAAAAACACACGTTTAATTAATGCAAATACAAAAAAAAAAAAAAGTATTGTGCACGTGTTTGAACCTGGAAACCCAGCAGGATGCAGGGATTTCGGATGGAAATAAGGTAGCCTGAGGTATTTTCCCAGGAAGGGTGGTACCCGGCACCACGGCTCGTTTGGGAGGTTGGCTAATGATGCCATGAGTCTTCAAGCACTAGGGCTGACACATCAGTGGGAAAACTCAACCGGGAAAGTTTGGAGGGAGCGGAGGTATTTGGCCATTGTGGACATCCCGGAGAGATGTTTTTGGCCATTGTGGGAAAGTCTTGTGAGTTTTTCCTTGAATTAAACAGGAAAGTGGAAGACAGATATTGGTTTTTCCTGCGCGCAAGTCCCCGCCAGTGCCCAGATCCAGAGAATTTTATCCATCTGCTTCAATAAAAAAGCATGTAAGAGAGGGAGAGGCTTGTAGTTACCGCAAATCTCCTTGCTTGGAAGCAAGAGCTGTGTCATGGTCACGGCTCTTCCCACCCATCCGTGTTTTACACCATTTCCAATTTGGTACCGAGGTAGAAAAGAAAACCTAAATTTTCACCGTGCGTTTCCAGGGCTGTAGCAGCACTGGAAACCTGAATCCTCAAAGATTTCCTCCCCTTTTCCCCCTTGGCACATGTTTTGTCCCATCAAACAAACTGAAATCCGTGCAGCGATGGCGCGAGACGCCGAGGTCGCGATCCCGGAGAACGGAGATGCCGGGATCTTGCCGTCGAAGGACTTGGGTGATTTCTGGAAGAAGAGTTTATTTTACAGTCACATCAGCTGGAAAAAAAAAAGTGCTTCGTTGGGATTAGGATGACGAAATCAGGTTTAAAAGCTGAAAGGCTTAAGCAGGACTCGCAGGTCCCTGTTTTTCCCAGACATTTCTGATGCTTCCAGCAGGATTTCCTGCTGTGCTTCCCTCGCAGACGTGGCTGCGGGTTGTGTTGGCACTGGAAGGGCTCTTCACTGGTTGTGTGGCACAGCTTCAGGTCTGGCGGCGTGCGAGGGCGTTGCCAAACGGCCCGTGGCCTTTCCTCAAAACGCTCCCAGCCTCGAGCGGGGGCTGAGAACCGATGTGCTCGGCACACACGTGGCTGCCGCCTCACTCCTGCTCTCCCAGCACGATGGCTGCGGCTCTTCGGGGTGTCCCAGTGCCGGGGGACATGGCACAGACCTACCCAAGCACCAAAACAGAGTGGACCCCTCTGGGATGGTCTGGGGATACCTAATAAATCGGGGCAGGAGTTGTAAGATTAAGGAGATTTTTATCTCCGGGTGTTTTGGGTGCCTGGGGGAGCATGTCGTGCTCCCGTCCCCATTGTGCTCCTGTCCCCACTGGCACCACACTCCTGTCCCCAGCGGGCTCCTGTCCCCATCGCCATTGCATTCCCACCCCTGTTGTGCTCCTGTCCTCACTGCCATCGTACTCCCGTCCCCGCTGTGCTCCCGCTCCTAATCTCAGCCCAACTGGGCGTCCTTCCGTATCAAACGTCCATCATCCTGGCTGGGCACTGCTCTGTCCCAGCTGGGTGTCGCTTTATGCCAGCTGGGCATTTCTCCATCCATGCCAGGCATCGGTTCAGCCATGCTGTACGTCACATCCCGGCCGTGCATTGCTCCATCCTGTCTGTACACCACATCCCAGCTGGACATTGATCCATCTCACCGTGCGTTGCATAGAATGGTTTGGGTTGGAAGGGACCTCAAAGATCATCCAGTTCCAACCCCCCTGCCATGGGCAGGGACACCCTCCACTACACCAGGTTGCCCAAAGCCCCATGCAACCTGGCCTTGAACACTTCCAGGGATGGGGCAGCCACAACTTCTCTGGGCAACCTGGTCCAGTGCCTGGATCTGCGCATCACATCCCAGCCATGCAGCACTCCATCCTGGCTGTGGACCACTCCAGCTTGGCTTGGAGCATCACCTCTCTGTAGCGGCTCGTGCTGGGGGACAGGTGAGTCGTCCCCACACTGCGGCAGGGGTCCGGGCGCAGGCACAGTCTTGGGACAACCAAGAATCTTTCTCCATTGCACCAGAAAAAGAAGTGAAATTGTTAACAGCCTCTTGCGAAACCAACCCCAAATCAAGGCCAAAGGGGAAGCACGAGCCCTTTGGGGATAAGAAAAGACGTAACTCGTAGCCCAACACCACCCCATTGCTCGGCAACACAGTGCTCAAATTCCAGCTGCTGCCAGCTGCTGCCTCCGATAGGGAAAATTCCCCAGGAAACGGCTGGAGGACTCACGCAGTGCCTGGAATTTTTCACGTCGAGCTGCAAAATAAGTGGAGAAGAAAAGAGGGTGGTGACCACAGCTGGAATGCAGCAGCTGGTGGCGGGATGCAGCCGGGGCTGTCGGCCAGGCCACTCGCTGCGAAGCGATGGAATTCTGCGAAAAGTCTTTGGTGGCTGGAGGAGCTGCTCCAAGTTACCCCAAACGTGCTGGAAATGGAGCTTTCCCCTTCTCCACCCGCCGTGCACGGGCACAGCCATCTCACCGCTGTCTTTCTGCGGGCTGGATGAGGCTCTCCCAGCCCCGGGGCAGCACCGATACCCCGTTCCCACTCCCTGGCAGGATTTGACCCTCTTGGGTGCCGTTCAGCACAGCGAGCTGGATCCAGAGGGTGCCTAATCTCCCTGTGGTGATCTTAATCTCTTTTTTTTTTGATATCCCAGCGCGATGCAGCCGCCCCAAGGACATACCCAACGCGCACATCGATGTGGGCAACAACACGCTGCTCAACGCCCGCCTGCGTTACACCTGCAACCCGGGCTACAAGCGCAAAGCCGGTACCTCCAGTCTCATCCAGTGTGTCCTCCGCGACGGCTCCAGTGAGCCCGACTGGACCCACACCACGCTGCAATGCATCCGTAAGCCCTCGTTCGGCAACTGGGACGTGCTGGGGACCGGGGAGGGGGGACACCTCCGTCACCGGCACGGTGGAGGAGAACATGGGGCGACGTGGGCGCTGCTGTTGATGGTGTCTCTGCGTTGTGTCTTTTCGAAGGGGACCCGGCTCTACCTCCGCAAACTCCCAAACCTGATCTCACCACCACACCGTGCACCCAGAAGACGACCCAGAGGGGTGAGGAAGGGGCAAACGCAGCCCACGAGGGTTGGTTCGGGGCCGCCGTGACGGTGGTCATGGCAAAACCACGGCCACCGTGGTGTGGAAAGCAAAATATTTCAGTGGTGGGACTGAATTTGGGTGAAATTGTGCCACCCTGGAGGGGCGGTATCGCCCTCGCTGCAGCCTGCGCCAGGCGAGCGTGAAGCTGAGCGCTAAAATCATGGCGCTGCCTGGAGTGCGCCTTTTCATTTTTGAAATTAGAAGATTTTCCACCGTTTTCCCCAGCAGGAACCACCACCACCAGCTTGACCTTCAGCCCCTCTCCAGCAGCAACGCCTGGACTTCGGGATGCTGCTGGGCCATCACCCATGACACCAGCACCTGATGGGCCTTCATCAGAGACGTCCGTGCTGCTGGAGACGTCCTCACCACTGGGGACATCCGCACCGGGACAGGGGACAACCCCAGGGACATCTGTGGGGACAACCCTGCTGCCCACTGCCCCGACAGACCACGCCGCAGGTCAGGCCACCTCTCCAGAGGAGACAGCAACAGGGCTGCGCTTCAACCAGCGAACGCTCTTTTACCTTCCCAACGCGTTTTCCCTTTCTCTCCAGCCCCCCTTTTAGTCAGGGTCCCCCCAGCACCTCCCACTTTCCTGGCTCTGCAGCTAAAAATCTCCATTTCTCTCTTCTTTTCCAGTTTCCATCCAGACCCTGGCCTCTTCCACTGGTAAGCCGGGCAAAAAGCTTATTTTGGCAAGCAGGGGCTTATTTTCTTCATTTTTTAACTTAAAAGCCCTCCTCGGGGCTGTGGGAGGTTTGTGCCTCCAAGGGGGGAAGGATGCAGCACCCACATTTCTCTCCAGGGTGGGAAGGGCACCTCATGAACGTGCACAAAGTATTTTCGGCTCTTTGCGGAGTCGTTCCGCTTGAGCCGGGCCTCGTGGTGGAAGATGCTCATCGGCTGCCGTGTCCCTCCCGCAGGGCTCCTGGTGCTGCTGGTGGTCATCTGTGTTGTGGCCTGCTGTTGCTGGAGGATGAAAACGTAAGTTCCAAGCCCCAAGAGGTCCTTCCACCTCGGTGATGAGTTGCTCTCGGCCTCTGTGCTTTCCTGAAAGCTGGAGAAAGGCCTCAGGGTGCCGGTGACGCTCCTGTCCCCTCCACAGGCGTGCCAGGCAGGACTACGTGGTGACGAGGACGGCCATCCCCATGACAACCCTGGCCGCTGAGGAAGAGGACATGCTGCCACCCGCTGTCTTCCCCACGGGCTGAGCACCCACCATGAGACAACTCGGTGCACCCACCAGCCCGGAGGATGCTCGGGGCTCGGATGGAAAGCCGGACGCTTCCCCGAGCGGCAGCGGCACGTGGCAGAGCGCGTCCCGGTCCCCAGCCACCCCCCGTGCCGAACATGTTCGCCCCAGGGACACGTGGCCGCTCTTCTCAGCCTGAACAAGTGACTCCCATGGATGACACCGCTCCAGCACCCAAAGGTGCGTGGGTATCGCATGTGTGGCCGAACAGGGGGTGGGTGAGCCCCGTGAGCACCCTGGGGTGGCACGGAGGTGGTGGGCATCCTGTGTCAGGAGTCAAAATTCAGAGGAGGTTGTCCTGTGGGTGTTGGTGGGCTGGGGGCTGCCTGCCTCAGCGGAGAGTGTTTGGGGGGCAAGGGATGGGGTTTGGGTGCTGGGGGGTGAAGCTGGGCTGCCCTGTCCCAAGAAGTGCCCGTTCCCTGGTCTGGAGCAAGGCCAGAGTTGGGCCAGCTGGACACCATAGAATCACAGACTGGTTTGGGTTAGGAGGGACCTCAAAGACCATCCAGTTCCATCCCCCCTGCCATGGGCAGGGACACCCTCCACTACACCAGGTTGCCCAAAGCCTCATCCAACCTGGCCTGGAACACTGCCAGGGATGGGGTCCAGCCCTGTCCCTAGAGCTGCTTTGCCCCCAGATTGCCCCAAAACCCAACAGAGAGAGAGAGGGACCCAGCTGAGCACCCCTCCTCCGCATCCTCACCCCCTCCCTGCTCTCTTTCAGCCACTGCCCGGTGAGCCCACCACCGCCGCGAGGGGTGCCAGCGCCGTCCCACCGCCAGCCCTCGCACAGCGCTTGGGGGTCCTTCAGAGGCACTTTGACGCCAACCCCAGGTGCCCCCTGGCAGCTGGCAGGGGATCACGAGCAGGAGCGATTGCACTACAGACACTACCAAAGACTGAAGGCAATAAAACAACCCAGGAACTCTTTTCCTTCCCATGTTTTCCCTTCGTCCATCACCAGTTGTTACCTGCCCATTCCCCCCTTGGCACACAACAGGCAGCTCCATACTGGTGCCAGTTTAGGTATAAACGTGTACATATTGTATAGAAAAACACGCACATGGCAGTTGATTTTTTTGTCTGGTCTGGTGTCTCAGCAGCCCTGAGGGTGGGGAGGACAGTGGGACAGCTGGGAGCTGGGGTGGGGTGAAATCCATCCCCGCAGCAGAAAGGGCTCACCGGCCACCGGTGGCACCGTGCTCCGCAGGCAAAGGGTGACGGCAAGGTGGCAGCTGCCATCGCTCCTTGGGCTCAGCCAGCTGGCTAAAGGGTTTTCAGCAGTCAGCTGGAAACCAGTAGGTATCCAACAACTTAATTCCCACGTCCTTTCCTCGCTGTTGTATCTTTTCCTCCTGTTTGTGCCGCTGCTCCGGACTGTCGGAGCTGGAGGAAGCAGCGCTTTGGATGTGCGACGGACCAAACCTTCCTGCAGCGACCGTGCCTCTTCTCACTGTCCCACGGGACGGGCGGAAAACGGGTGAGCTTGGAAGGGTTTGCTGGAGGTGCCTGGTCCAACGTCCACACCGAGCTCCGCCGTTAGATCCAAGTCTTGGGTGAACCTCTGCCCGCGCTTCGGCGAGCGGAACAGGGAAAGCCTTTCTGGAGTCGGTGCTTTGAAAGTGAAAGGAGAGCCAGCGGAGCAGCTACCCTTGAATGAAAAACCATGGAATGCATCAACAGGATGCATGGGCTTCCTTCCACAGGCATGGATGGCTCAAGGCTCTGGGCCCATGGCCAAGAGCAGATCTTTTCCGAAATGGGTTTCGGTTTTGATCTCCGCAGGACGCAGAGCCACAGTGTCTTCAAACAGAGAGCGTGAGACATCATCTGATTTAGGAGAGCATCATGCTGCACCACCACTGCCCCTGTGACGGCAGGTAGATAAACGCAACCCGAGACAACTTCTGAACAGAAAGGAAGATAAAAAAGAAAGCACTAAGGCATTTTTTTGTTGTTACAAATTTAATTTCAGCATTAAAAAAGCGCTCTGAGTTAGCCTGAAACCAAAGCAAAGCAGTTCTTCAAGTGTTGCCTCTCGTCTTCCCTTATACTTTGCTGCAGGGAGAAGGGAAAGAGTCAGGGAAAACCTCTTGGCTGTAAGTACGGAAAATTAATTTAGTTGGGAGAGATGAACAACTTCCTCCCAGAGCTGATAGTAAAATCTTCCCCATTGAAACAGGCTCCAGGAAAAAGGCCATTTTCTAGGAATAACATGTTTCTTCGGGTACTTTTCAGTGTCTCATTTCGTCTTCTGGTGGATCAGAGGGATTTCACTGAGGCATGACGTGATGGAATAGGCAGGGATATCCTGGCAGTTTGGTCACTGGAGGCGTTTTCCTGGTGACAGAGGGAACGGAGAGGTAATGCTCAAAAAAATAAAAAGCTGTCCTGCCCAGTACAGTTTATATAATGTGTATTCTTCTGTGCAGCAACGCGGGTCATGCCCACCAGCTCCTGGAGGGCAAGGCAGGGCTGGAGAAAGGATCTCACACCTCCTTGCAGAGAGCCTGGAAGGTTCCTCTCAGAGCTGGTCTGAAATCCTGCTTCAACATCCACCTGATTTTGGAGCTGGGATGTTGACAACAGCTCTTGTCCCACACCCAGGATGGCTCCAGGCTGCAGCTCTGGGGAGTTGGGCTTCGTTAGAGCTGGATGGGCTTCGTTAGAGCTAGATGGGCTTCCTTAGAGCTGGATGGGCTTCCTTAGAGCTGGATGGGCTGTTCCTGAAGCACTGGGAAAAAGGTCAGTGGTGTCAGAGAACCAAAGCGCTGCTGCGTGCAAGCGCGGCAAAGGTAGCCACCAGCATCCCTGCTGCCATTGCTCTGCGGGAAAAAGAGAGATTTGAGAGAAGAGGAAGGCTGGAGGAAGACTTCCAACCTCGGATGCAACCCCCTCACAGCCAGGGAAGAGAGCAACGATGTGCCCGAAGCATCTCCTGCCACCTCCCTTGCAAGGAAATCCCTTATGGGACAGTTTGTTTAGGAGCTGCAACGACCAGAACGTCCCCGTGCAGGTCTTCGCTGGGGAAGCACAAGGTTTTGCCCCGTCTCGGTGCACGTGGCCCCTGCTGATGGCTCGGAGCCATCTGCTGTCTCTTGGCCTGGACATGGAGTTTCACCAGATTTATTACGTGCTCACTAGGGCAGCTTGGCCTTTACTGCACCTTCTGGGCAACCCTGGGAGCCAGAAGGTGGGACTGAAGCCAAAACTGGACCCAGAAGTCAGATTGTCACCTCCAGCTGGCAGCAGCCAGGGGTGCTCTGCAGACCTCAGATGGATGTTCCATGGGCTCAGCAGAGGCTCCAAGAGTCAGAAATAGGATCTGACACAACAAAACCCCCAAACTAGCTGCAACTGGGACCACAATTAGTCTCAGAAGATTGGTTCAGGCTTGAGGGGATCTGAGGGAACTGCAACACTGCCCTGAATCGTCTGGTTGGGAAGTCACCCCCGGTGAGGAGCCGGGGTTGTGAGCGGAAGCAAAGGGCCAGGGAGCTGTGGCTATGGGATGTTCCCTGCTGGCTGCCACTAAAGCTCAGCACTGAGGTTGTCCCTCGTCGCTGCGACAGCTTAGATCTCAAAGGGCCAGGGATGGGACGTACGTGAGTCAAAGGGAGTTTCTTCACGACCAGCTGGGAGCTGGATTCCAGTGTTTTCGTACACTGCGGCACAGAACAAGTTAGGGTGGCCCCGTCCTTCGCAGCCCCGCTCATCAGCTCCACGCGAAGGAAACGCTCCTAAGAAAGAAGAAAAACAGGGAACGCCACCACTCAGAGGGAGCTGACATACTGGAACAGGTTGTTTTCTTTTTTTTTTTTCCAACCCTCTGGGAAGTGACTTGCATCATAATGGTTTTTTTTTTGTAAAAATAAACCAGAACAAACCAAACTCAGTTCCCTGGTGACCACGAACATCAAGTGGAAGCCAGCAGCAGCTGGCGAGGAAGGAAGTGGAGTCAGAGCTGTCAACCACTGCAGAAAGGGAAAAGGGAACCTCTGCCAAGGTAAGAAGTCGGGATCTGTGGATCCCAAGTGCAAAGACTGCGGAAAAAAACTGCTGCAACTTCGTGTCTTGCTATTGAAATCATGGTACGGAGCGCGGCGAACGGAGGGAAGAGTGTGACCTCAGCTGTTCTGGTCTGGGCCAGCACAAGCCAGGGCACCGTCCATGCTCGGCGTGAATCTTAGGATCAGGGTGAATTTTATGATAATCTTCTTTCACGCCGCTCCACCACACACGGCTCCTTGAAATGGAATTATCGGAGATGTGCGGATTTTATGGGTAGTGGGTGCTGAGTCTCTCGGCACTTTTTTTAATTGGCAGCTGCCCGAGACGTCAGCACTTGCGGAGCTGCCTCGAGACCCCAAATCATAGAATCATAGAATGGTTTGGGTTGGAAGGGACCTCAGAGATCATCCAGTTCCAACCCCCTGCCATGGGCAGGGACATCTTCAGCTAGATCAGGTTCTTCAGAGACCCATCCAACCTGGCCTTGAATGTTTTCAGAGATGGGGCATCAACCACCTCTCTGGGCAACCTGCTCCAGTGCCTCACCATCCTCTCAGTGAAAAATTTCTTCCTTATATCCAATCTAAATCTCCCCTCTTCCAGTTTAAAGCCATTGCCCCTTGTCCTATCACTACACGCCCTTGTAAAAAGCCCCTCTCCAGCTTTCCCGTAGGCCCCTTTAAGTACTGGAAGGCTGCAATAAGATCACCCTGGAGCCTTCTCTTCTCCAGGCTGAACAGCCCCAACTCTCTCAGCCTGTCTCCAGAGCAGAGGTGCTCCAGCCCTTGGATCATCTCCGTGGCCTCCTCTGGACCCGCTCCAGCAGCTCCATGTCCTTCTTGTGTTGGGGACCCCAGAGCTGAAAGCAGCACTGCAGGGGGGTGTCAGGAGAGCAGAGCAGAGGGGCAGAATCCCCTCCCTCGCCCTGCTGCCCACGCTGCTCTGGGTGCAGCCCAGGACACAGTTGGCTTTCTGGGCTGCCAGCGCACGGTGCCGGCTCATGTTGAGCTTCTCACCCACCAGCACCCCCAAGTCCTTCTCCTCAGGGCTGCTCTCCATCCATTCTCCGCCCAGCCTGTCCTTGTGCTTGGGATTGCCCCAACCCATGTGCAGGACTTTGCACTTGGCCTTGTTGAACTCCATGAGGTTCTCACAGGCCCACCTCTCCAGCCTGTCATCCTAACGAGGCAGTGGCGTGTCTGGGAGTTTGCCCTCCCCGGCTGCCTGCTCTGCCCTGGAGCACTCGCACACCAGCTGCAGCGCACGGGCAGGGCTGCTCAGCCAGCTGGCACACGCCAATGCCTCATTGTGGGGCATCGTGCCACAAAGCGCAGGCATCAGGGCCCTAAACTGCCCCCCTCGAGGATTTGCCTACTTTGGAAAGACGTTACTTACCCCAGCCAATGCCAATAGGTGTTCAAGGGACTTTGACATCAGCAAACACTTCTTTGCTCGTGTCACTGCTACGTAGAGCAGGTTCCATTCGTCCTCAGGATACATGCCTAGGTTGGAGGAAAGATCATCAACAGCTTTAGACAACAAGAACGAACAGCTTCATTCTCATGCTTCACCTAGAACTTCTGGAAGGACGGTCGGTGCTTCTCTGGGAGAGCATGAACTTGCAGAGCAGCCCAGCTGGCAGCACTCTCCTGCGTTTGCTGTGCAGTTCCTGACACCACTGATAGCTCCTGCCTCGTTCTACGCTCTCCCTTCCAGGCAAGGGAAGGACTCTACATGCCCAGGGAAGCAGCTCACTGCTACATGTTTTCCCACCTCCTGGACACAGACTTGGCACTGGAGGAGGTTCTCAGTCTCTAGATTCACTCTGCAAGTTCCTCTCCGCTCACTGGGAAGAGATCAGCTCTTCCAAAGCATGAGCTCCGCTAGCTAAGGAAATCAGTGTCTTTGCCAAGCGTGGAGTTGGTCTTTCTGTCTTGCTAGATGGCTACAAGCTCAATGGCAGGAACATTAGACATCCAAGGAACAAGTGTTCAAGGCCAGGTTGGATGAGGCTTTGGGCAACCTGGTGTAGTGGAGGGTGTCCCTGCCCATGGCAAGGGGGTTGGAACTGGATGATCTTTGAGGTCCCTTCCAACCCAAACCATTCCGTGATTCCCCAACCCCTGTCTCACTGTGAAGGAAACTATGACAAGATCCATGATCACTAGGACAGCCAGCGGCACCTGGTGCCCCCGATGAGCACGGGCTCAGAGGCCAAGCGCCGGCAGCACGCTTGGCTTTCCCCTTTTCGGATCAGGACGGGGACGGCACGCAGGCGTTCCCTTACCGATGCTGAAGTTAGTTCTTCTCTGGGAATCGCCACTGAGACACGGTACGTTCACAAAGTCATCTGCAACCAGCACCGTATCGAATTCCAGGCCTTTGGCTTGGTGGACAGTACCTATTAGGTAATCTGTAACCAGGGCACGTCGGGAACGAGACGGAAAAAAAGATCAGTCATCGCAGCAATAACGGCATTTCTTAGTTCGAAATGATTTCATTCTGCATTCACTTCACTTCTCCCCAAATATAAATCAGAAGGAAAGCACCTCTGTCGGGAATCTAGACTGCTGAAGACAACTTCCCTGCCAAGGAAAAGCCTGAGCCCCAGCCCCAACTCCCAAACAGGAATGCTCTTTATTTGAGGAATTTTTGACTTGATTGCTTTGTCCCCTTCCCAAATTTTAGTCGGCAAGTCGCAGGGCAAGTCCAACAGAAATCCCAAAAAGCAGGATAAAGTCCTAGGGCTTTCCAGCTGTAGGAAATATTGTGTCCAAAGGTTTATTTGCCTTTGGCAAAGTCACATTAAGAAAACCTTTGGTGGCAGATTCATGGCACTGAACTCCACCTGGAGTTCCAGATGTACCCCAAAAGCTGCTCTTCAACTTCCTTTCTCCCTAAAAGACCGACTTGATCCCAATGTAGCTTTTTTTGCAGAATGAGGTGGATTCAGCACTGCAGCTGGATTGAAGAAAGACCTGAATTTGATCCTGCATCAAAGACACAGTTTGGCTTTACCTGCCATGGCTTCTTGTAACACATGGCTGCTCTCAATCTTCTGCACCAGCTCAGGGATCCGCTCTTTGTACTTCTCCACTATGGCAATCTTCACTTCCAGGTCTTTGTCATCGATGCGCTCTGCATATTCCTTTAAACCAACAAAGCCCATAGTTTCTTCCCATTTTTTGATAAAGGAGTCCTTTATAACAAGGTTTGCTGAAAAGGAAGTAGCAGATAACATGGATTTATTTGATAGACACATCTAACAGCATTTTTTAATTCTAATCAAATTTCAGAGTAAGTATTAGAGAAGGCAAGTGTGGGGCAGTGGATCATAGAATCCCAGAATGGTTTGGGTTGGAAGGGACCTCAAAGACCATCCAGTTCCAACCCCCCTGCCATGGGCAGGGACACCCTCCACTACACCAGGTTGCTCAAAGCTCCATCCAACCTGGCCTTGAACACTTCCAGGGATGGGGCAGCCACAGCTTCTCTGGGCAACCTGTGCCAGTGCCTCACCACCCTCAGAGTGAAAAATTTCTTCCTTAGATCCAATCTAAATCTCCCCTCTCTCAGTTTAAAGCCATTGCCCCTTGTCCTGTCACTACACACCCTTGTCCAAAGCCCCTCTCCAGCTTTCCTGTAGGCCCCCTTTCAGTACTGGGAGGCTGCAATAAGATCTCCCCGGAGCCTTCTCTTCTCCAGGCTGAACAGCCCCAACTCTCTCAGTCTGTCTCCAGAGCAGAGGTGGACCACTGCTGTGAGACACAGGCTCTTGGGATGTGTTCCTCGCTCCATGGTGGGTGGTTTTCGCTCGGGATTTTCTCTTTACCGATGCAAAGCACCGTCAAAGCTCGATGCTCTCGTCAGAGCGGGTAGGTTGAGATCCAGAGCTGGTGGACTACGAAGGGGACGTAAGTTGACAGGAGAGAGCAGCTGGCAAACGTTCACCAAGCTCACTCATTTCTATACCATGTGTCCTTGAGAGTTGTAGAACACTGGAACAGGTTGCCCAGAGAGGTGGTGGGTGCTCCATCCCTGGAGACGTTCAAGGCCAGGTTGGATGAGGCCCTGAGCAACCTGATCTAGTTGGAGATATCCCTGTTCCTTGCAGGGGGGTTGGACTAGATGACCTTTGAAGGTCCCTTCCAGCCCTAACCATTCTAGGATTCTATGATTCTATGAAAGTCTGCACAACCCTCATCCCCAGACAGGTTTGGAAATTGTAGGGAAGAGACTTGGAGCAGTCTGGAAAGACTCTAACGTGACTTCAGCGAGGCTGGAGCAGGGGCTGAGGGCAGAGACAGCCCCAGGGCCCTTCCACTCTGCATTATTCTCTCTTTTTACCCCGATGGCGAGGGGTTTTCCTGGTAGCTCCCTTTCCAAAGAACCAGTAACAACCCTCATACAACCAACCACTCCTGGCAGGTCAGTAAGTCCTTTGTTTGTGTCCCATATATCGCAGTACTTGCCTGCTGCTGCCAAGAGATTTTAAAGGAATGATTTAATTCCTAAATTAAACCCATCAGTGAAAAGAAAGCATGTGACAGACGATTCAGCATACCAGGTTTAAAAATAAAGCAAAACAAACTAGGAAAAGCCTAAGACAAACAAAAAATGAAGTCAAATCAGAAAACACAGGGGAAAAAATCCCAGTCTATGAGTTTAAGAGGCTCTTGCACTCAAGATAAGGCGTCGCAGTGAAAAACTGGGGAGGGCTGCATGGCACAGGCCCCACAATTTTGGCATTTCTGATGTTAACACCAGCCACTCGAGCAGCCAGAATATCACAGCCCATGACACGACCACTGAAAAGTCAGTTTTCAACAGATCACTTCATGAGGAAATATAAAATAAACCACCAAGAAGCGTGCTACTATCTACCACCGCAGCGAAACCTAAAAAAAATCCGTGTGGCTGTAGGCAGGATCACACCCAAAAAGAACGGTAAGGACATACTCACATTTTTTCCGTTCATCTGCGGGTTGACTGAGCTTCCAAATGTCATAAATTCTGCTCAGGCCAAACCGGGCCAGCCCCTAAAACAAACAACTTCTCTCAATACACAGGAGTAAAGGTGCTGTCTAGAGCTTCTAGAGAAGCTGGCAGGGCCCAGTGGTTATGGGCTTTAGAAGGAGAGAAAAAGGGAAATGTGCTGAAGATCATCATAGAATCACAGAAGGGTTTGGGGGGGAAGGGACCTTGAAGATCATCCAGTTCCAACCCCCCTGCCATGGGCAGGGACACCCTCCACTACATCAGGTTGCCCAAAGCCCCATCCAACCTGGCCTTGAACACTTCCAGGGATGGGGCAGCCACAGCTTCTCTGGGCAACCTGTGCCAGTGCCTCCCCACCCTCAGAGGGAAGAATTTCTTCCTTAGATCCCATCGAAATCTCCCCTCTTTCAGTTTAAAGCCATTGCCCCGTGTCCTGTCACTACATGCCCTTGTCTAAAGCCCCTCTCCAGCTTTCCTGTAGCCCCTTCACGTACTGGAAGGTGCTGGAAGGTCTCCCCGGAGCCTTCTCTTGCCCGGACCTGGGCAGACTGGAGAGATGGGCCTGTGAGAACCTCATGGAGTTCAACAAGGCCAAGTGCAAGGTCCTGCACGTGGGTCGGGGCAATCCCAAGCACAAGTACAGGCTGGGCGGAGAATGGATGGAGAGCAGCCCTGAGGAGAAGGACTTGGGAGTGCTGGTGGATGAGAAGCTCAACGTGAACCGGCACCGTGCGCTGGCAGCCCAGAAAGCCAACTGTGTCCTGGGCTGCATCCAAAGCAGCGTGGGCAGCAGGGCGAGGGAGGGGATTCTGCCCCTCTGCTCTGCTCTCCTGAGACCCCCCTGCAGTGCTGCTTTCAGCTCTGGGGTCCCCAGCACAAGAAGGACATGGAGCTGCTGGAGCGGGGCCAGAGGAGGCCACGGAGATGATTCGAGGGCTGGAGCACCTCTGCCATGGAGACAGGCTGGGAGAGTTGGGGCTGTTCAGCCTGAAGAAGAGAAGGCTCCGGGGAGACCTTCCAGCACCTTCCAGTGCCTGAAGGGGCTACAGGAAAGCTGGAGAGGGGCTTTGGATATGGGCATGTAGTAACAGGACACGGGGCAATGGATTTAAACTGAAAGAGGGCAGATTTAGATGGGATCTAAGGAAGAAATTCTTCCCTCTGAGGGTGGGGAGGCACTGGCACAGGTTGCCCAGAGAAGCTGTGGCTGCCCCATCCCTGGAAGTGTTCCAGGCCAGGTTGGATGAGGCTTTGAGCAACCTGGTGTAGTGGAGGGTGTCCCTGCCCATGGCAGGGGGGTTGGAACTGGATGATCTTTAAGGTCCCTTCCAACCCAAACCATTCTGTAATTCTATGATTCTATTTTTCCCCAGCCACAACAGATTGCTGCTTTCTCCTTGAATATTAGTTTTAAACCTGGGTGCTACAGACGACAGCACATCAGCCACACCTATTTCAAGCCACAAGTAGGTATCACTGCTACCAGCTCTAACAGGCTTTGGGACTTGAAGTTGGGATGTGAAAGATGCATTGGCAATTTCTCCTTACCCCAATCACGTGTATTTTAATCGGTCTTTCTCTCCCAGTAAGTTTCACAGCATCCTCGAACACGTTAAAATTGCTTCGTGATAAGATTGTTATCTTCCCTTCCATGCTGCCTCTCACATCACCTGCACGAAGAAATTCCCAGTTAGCCTGTGCAATTTGAAAGCAGGTATCTAAAAACCAAAGATGTTCATAAATCAGGATTCATCCAAGACACTTTGCTCATTACGCAGTAGCTCTGTGACTCCCAGTCACCGAACAGAGCTGACCGAGCTGAGCAGTGCACCCACACAACTCACCCTTTTGGTTTCCACCCACTAACGTCTTATTCCTGATCCTCTTGCAGACCTCCAGAATGGTTGCTCCAATATAAGCTATTTCAGGACCAAATCTGAAACTCTACGTGGGAAAAAAAGGAAGGAAACAGCAGGAAAAGAAGAGGAACTTGTTATAACCTACGAAAGTATTACTATATATGGAACTATACAATTCCCACCAACCTTCTGGACAACCTTTCTCTTAGAAAAATCACTCAAATCCACCTAAACTATTCCTAGAAACTCTGGTTACTCCTCCCCAAGGTGATAGGAACTGTGCTGTGAGATGGAACTATCATACAGGGCAAAATGTGGTTTCCAGCCTCTCCGCCCCAACAGCTGCCACTGCCAAGACTCTTCCCCAGTAAGTTATTGCAACGTGCCCTGCACACCCGTCCTGCAGCAGGGCAGGGGCTGGAGGTGGTGGGAAAGCACCCAGGTCCCTAACCTGGCTGGGCTGGTGGACAGGTGACAGACCAGAGCTCCACCAGCAAAGACAAGTGCAAAAATCTTGTTACCCAAAAAAATTCCACAAGCAAGGTGATGGAAAGCTGGTCTCAAGACTTGTCACAAGATGTGCCACTGCAAATAAAGGCAGTCCCCGCTGCTACATGTCTGTCCCTGGCTCTGGCTCCCTGGCAAGGCTGGCACAGTGCAAAGGGGAAAAGGCAGCTCGGGTGGGTGGGTGTTTTGGTGTCTGTTCTGGTTTAGGAGCTGGTTGCATTACAGCTTGTATTGGTGATTGTCGTGGTTTAGCCGATTCATTCTGCAAGGATTCCAAAAGGGATAGCTCCTCCCTTATATTAACTGTGACAATTGTGTAGTCATGTGGCTAATCAGGCCAAAAACCAAATCAGGGTGAGCTTTCAGTTGGCACAGCAGCAGGTTAGGTATTCCAGCCTGGAGACAAACAGCACTTGTGCTGAAGAAAGGTGGGAGCTCTCTTCCAGGGCAAACTCGGATGAGCTGAAGCTGCTCAAGAAAATTACACCCTTGGTAGACAAACAGGGCAGGAGATACCATGGACAAAGGGGCAGTGGTGGGACAGAGGTGACAATGCCAGGGTTTGTACAGAGCCAGAAATAAAAAAGATCGTGTGTAGAGCCAGTAAATATGTCCTCCTTAGTCAATGTGGTTTTATTTCAAGGAGGTCGCTGCCAGAACAAATTGCATCTCCTTCCTTCCAACTCCTTCACGTCTCTGCATGGTCCCCCTGTTGTAACTGGCAACACGAGCAAGGAGGGTATCTGCTTCTGGCCACTCAGCTGCAGCTGAGAACCAACCCAGAAAAGAGGAGATCTCCTTGAAATAAGCCATATACTAAGGACTCTACCCCAGTACCCATTTTACAAGCCACAGGGCTTTCCTAGTGATGGGATCATTCCATGAAGAGTGGAAAAGCAGCTCTTTTGAGTGTGAACAGCAGGGCATACCACTAATCCAGGCAAACAAACGCTCCACGCTGACAAACTCAACAAGTCTGGCTCTTAGATGCCTTCTCAAGAAGGATGTGAAACATTTTCTTCTGCATCAGGGATCTGTCCAGGGAAGGACAGCAGAAACCCTCATCTTACCTGGGTGAGGTAGTAGACGTGGGTGTGAGGCACCGAGTAGAGGGTATTGACAGCACCTCGGAAGGTATAGATCTGCTGGTGAGGGTCTCCCACGAGGATTATGCCGCATGTCTGTGACAGCACAACATCCACGATGGCTGCAGGAAAACATTGGAGCATTAAGGAGGAGCCTGAGTGAACTGTACTATATCTCTTGCTTGTACAGAGGCAAGATCTCTTGCCTGATGACTCCTGGCATCTAAGAAAGAGTCAACACAGCTGCAGGACACAGCAAGCCAGTGAGAAGCAAAGGAAAGCTCGCAGCTGACTGGGAGGTCTACAAACACACTCCCACTATTCTAGTCTGAAGGAATTTTTTCCTGGACTGGAGCTGCAAACATCTTGAAGCCACAGGCGTGAACCCAGCACAAACCCAGCACCCATCCCAGTGACTCAGACGTGCTGCACATGTGCACACTGACTCAGTGCACACCTCGGAAAGCCCTTCAGGCCACTGCGACCACGCTCAGCGATGCTGCCAGAGCAACACTTTGCAGCACACACAGCTGCGAAAGCACAGCCCAACGCTCCCAAGACCAGTTCTCCAGTGAGTACAGGTGAAAGATGGTCTGAAGAAACCTTTCAGCTGATTTAATATCCACTGAAAAGACCAGGCTTTCTTCTGACCCCCTTCTTTAGCTCCTCAGCACACAGTTTGGTCCACTTAGATCCCTCTGCAGAACCAATCCAACTTGCTTTGCAAGAGAGCTATTCCCCATATCCCCAGCAAAGGGGATAAACCAACAGCTTCCTGCTACGCGACCCAGGAATCCTCGGGATGGTGCAAGGAACGGGCAAGACTTGCACCCAGTGCTGAGGTGGGATGGAGCAGCTCTGCTGTTCTCATAGCTGAACCATTTAATGTCTCGCCACTCTTGTAACAAGCCATGTCCCCAGCTATGCTGGTGTTTCTGGTTTTCTGCAGCAAAGCAATAGCAAAAGGGTCTGGATGGCATGTCTGGATGCCCAAAGCAACTGAAAGCAACCCCTCAAGATGATGCCCATGTACTCTTGCAGCCTGTTTGCAACCTGCCTTACTGAATTTGCAAGGATCTGGGACCAAGCAACGGGTCAGGTACAACGTTACAGCCAAGGGGCATAATTTTTTTTTAATTGTGCCACTTCTCACACACCCCTGAGCACGTGGACATCCTCTCTGTAGAGTGCTTAGGGAGGCTGCAGCTCTGTCTCCTGTCACTGCTCACCTGGAGTGCAGTCCTGTGCTTCATCGACAAAAATGGCATCGTATCCTGAGAGCTGAGGCTTGCTGAGCTGCCAAAGTTTCAAATACCCTGCAAGAAAGAACAAGGCACGTCAGCGAGAGGGTAATTTTCTCATCATAAAACACCATGATCTATAAAACAAAACCCTTTGTTAAAAAAATGTTTCTGGCCCTACGTCTTGCTGGGAATTTGCATGACATTTAGAGGGGTTGTGAAAATCTCCATTTTGCTCCCAGATGTTGCTCTGTCTCCCTTGAGTGTACGAAGAATGAAAAAGAAAACCCTACTCCAAAACAATCTGACTGCACTGGAGGAAGGCAGCTACACCAGTGACTCCAAAGCTCTTATTGCATACAGAAAATGACAAGGAAGGAGGTTTTCCCCAGTACGAGCTACCTCTGGCACTGTCTTCACACCTGCAAGAGGAAGGGCATGCCAGCAGCAGCTGTTAGCACTTCTCTGCCCGCTGTCTCACCCATTATTTCTGGGGTTTTGCTGCCCATCACACACGGCTGAATAGTTCCACCATCTTCTGAGGCCCAACAGGAAAAAATGAACAAACTTCAGGCCTGTTTTGAGCTCCCTGGTGAGCTGGTGGCAGGAGAACAGGCATTTTGTACTTTTTGATGCTCATTCCTGGTACACAGCCAGAGATAAGAAGTATGAATCTGTTCAGTTTTCCACTACTGCTCTTTATCTGAAGGTTATTTGACACCTGTACTCTCTTACCATCACAAGTTATCTTGTATTTCTTCTCTACGTCTCCATCCAGCTTCTTCATGTTGTGCCAAATCTCTTTGGCCTCTTTCACGTTGATCTAGAAAGAGAAAACAGAAGGGTCTGGATAGATTGCTTTGAGCAAAAAAAAGCAGACCAGGCACAGGAGATCTTGAAAGACTTCTCTGAAGCCTCCTCCTACTTCTCTTCTGTGTCACCACCAGTTAACTTCTCCTCAACATAGTCTTTTCCAAATGCAGCCCTCTGAAAAGAACATTTATTTGACTCAGCAATTAAGACAATATAGAATCATAGAATTGTTTAGGTTGGAAAAGACCTTGAAGATCATCGAGTCCAACCGTTAACCCAACACTGCCAAGTCCACCACTAAACCCTGTCCCTCAGCACCACATCTGCACGTCTTTTAAACACCTCCAGGGATGGTGACTCCACCACTTCCCTGGGCAGCCTGTTCCAATGCCCGACAACCCTTTCGGGGAAGAAATTTTTCCTAATATCCAATCTAAACCTCCCCTGGTGCAACCTGAGGCCATTTCCTCTTGTCCTATCGCTTGGTACTTGGGAGAAGAGCCTGATCCCACCTCACCACAACCTCCTCTCAGGTAGTTGCAGAGAGAAGTTCAGCCCCTTTTCTCCAGGCTGAACACCCCCAGTTCCCTCAGCCGCTCCTATAACACTTGTGCTCCAGACCCTTCACCAGCTCCATTGCCCTTCTCTGGACACGCTCCAGCACCTCCATGTCCTTCTTCTCGTGAGGGGCCCAAAACCAAACACCAGATTCGACGTGTGGCCTCACCAGTGCCGAATACAGGAGGACAATCACTGCCCCAGTCCTGCTGGCCACACTATTGCTGATACAGGCCAGGATGCTGTTGGCCTTCTTGGCCACCTGGGCACACTGCTGGCTCATATTCAGCCGGCTGTTGACCAACACCCACAGGTCCTTTTCCACCAGGCAGCTTTCCAGCCACTCTTCCCCAAGCCTCCAGCCTTGCTTGGGGTTGTGGTGACCCAAGAGCAGGACCCGGCACTCGGCCGTGTTGAACCTCAGACAACGGCCCTCGGCCCATGGATCCAGCCTGTCCAGATCCCTCTGTAGAGCCTTCCTGCCCTCAAGCAGATCAACACTCCCACCCAACTTGGTGTCATCTTCCAACTTCCTGAGGGTGCAGTCGATCCCCTTGTCTAGATCACTGCTAAAGATATTAGACATAACTGGCCCCAAAGCCGAGCCCTGGAGAACACCACTTGTGACCGGTCGCCAACTGGATTTAACTCCATTCACCACAACTCTCTGGGCCCAGCAATCAAGCCAGAATAACACCCCCTAATTTCTGCACATTAACACAGATTTTGTGTTTATTCTGGCTTCTCTGGACAGCTTGCAAGGTGCTTAAAGGTATTTAATAGTTTGAGGCTGTCAGTTCATTCCATCAGAAACAACGACCGCAAATTTGATTTCTGCTCGCTGGGCTGGATCTGATCGGATGTGATCCACGCGGAGCAGAAAGGCTAATTTTCTCCACGAGTCCAGCCCATGTTGTTTGCCATGTCAGCGCTACCCTTTAAGTGTTGCTAAGATGTCTGTGCTCTAAATGAGAACTTCTGGGTTCGACTTTGCGTGTCAAAAGGCCTACAAAAATGTTTATTGTCTTTACATGTTATACCACAACGTTGTTCAGGCACCGATATAAATACATTTCATCTCTTCTTTCTTTTCTTTTCAGGGAAGAAACATCTGCACGGAGCAGACACAGTCATAATCTCCTCTCTAGGAACCAGCTGTGCAAAGAGGGAGAACAAACAGGCCCCAGTTCCTTTGGATTTGTCACCAGAGGAAAAAAATATTTTGACAGTCAGTTCTTAGAGCCGAAGTACAAATACCCGTAAACTATGAGAAACATGAGATAACTATGGCTCCTCCTACACCTTGCAGCCCAAGTCTTGCTTCTTCTCAGATACTCACCTCTTTTTCTACTTGACTGACAAGTGCTCTCTGGCCATGAGTATTTTTGAACCAAATAGGAGTGTGCTCTTCAGAGATCTCTTCGTCTGAAGAGGCAAAAAAGTTCTCAAGGGTCTGCGAGACCATTTTTGCTCTTATGAACAGAGACTGTCCCTCGCGGTTGTGGAGAAGGAAACTCAGGGAGTAAACCGACAGCTTGGAGAAGTTCAGCTTGCCTTTTTCTTTATAGCTGTGCCACAGATGAGAAAAAAAATTAAAAAAGAGAGATATGTTGAAACACACACAAAAAGCCTACTGGAAAAGCAAGCTCACTTTCGCTTCTGTTGCACACTAACGCTTGCAGAAGCTCCGTTTTATGCACCCACTCTGACCTAGTAATGGAATATCCTTAAAAACTGCACCTATTTATCCTCACTATATTCCTGGTGGAAGCACAACTTTGTTCATTTTATAGATGAAAAGTCGAGCCAGAGGGATACTCCCATCATTCACCCCTGCAATTACAGATTGTTTTCAGAGCCAGGTAAGAGGATTCCCATTTTCTTCCATGTTGTGGCTCATTTTCCCTTTTCTCTGCAGTTCCGATGTGCCAACATAACTGGTGGTGGTGCCAGAAGTTGCACCATTAGAACAACTCAGGTTAAGAAAACCCCTCCTCTGCTAAAGAAAAGCAGCATTTTGAGTGGTTGTACCACCGAAGTGTAAACAGGAAATGTGAAAATGCCATTCTCAGTGGCTTTCTATCTCCCTGTGGAGTACTCCTTGGCTAAAAACACAGGCAGGATGAACAGCCCCCCAAAAAAAGCAACGGGGCTTATGTCAGCACAGTCTATGCCTGAGCAGGGCAATGAGGCCCATACGGATGCTAAAATCACTGGCCCATCCAACCTGAAAGAATTCAGAAACCCTAAATCACAATCTGGCTTGAAGCAGGTGAACAAAATAGTTTCCCCCATTATTTGTCCTTCCTCAAGTCCTGGAGGCTGCTTTCAAAACCAGACCTTCCTTTCTTGCCACATCTCTTCCCCGCTCCAGAGCCCTTCGGCAAAGGAATCTAAGATGCCCACTCACTGTTTGCCAACACTTCCAAACGCTAACGAGTGGAAAGTCCTGCACGTAACGTTTCTGGGGAAGACACTTCTTCCTCTCTCTGCAACAGCTTTGTTAAACGTCACGTAAAGGAAATTCAGATCAGCAAACTTCTCCGCGTACTTGACCAAGGTTGAGGTCTTTCCTGTACCTGAAGAACAGGAAAAAGTAAGCAAAAAGCATCCAGAGCCAGGAATGAATGAATCTGCACACCTCTCAGCAGCTTTACCTTCGCCCTCCTGCTGTCCTAACTGCACAGCAGGACTATTTGCAGCTAATGGGAATTTATTCACTGACTCAACTGAAATCAGCAGAAGCTGTGGAGCAAAGCAGCTTTGAGAAATTAGTCTGCAGCCTAAAAGCTTTTTTTTTTAAAAAAAATTGATTCACCCAATATTCTAGAAGTCTGAACATACGTGAAGGTAGTGGTGCTCTTGAAAGACAGCTTGGTAAATGAAACGTTAAAAATGCTCTTCTGAATGACTCATGAGCTCAGCTCCTTGTGAGATCTCCCACTAATGCTGCTCTCCTTCACTCTAGTTTGCTGTAGGACGGCACAGTCCACACCTCATGGCAAAGTTGCCTCGCTCGTGGAGCACCGATCAGTACGGAAACCTGAGACGAGGACTCTGCACGTTTCCATTTTTGTCCCTTTTCTTATTCTCAACGATGACACAGTGTCAGCAAACTCTGTCACCTTGCTGTTCACACTCCTCCCAGAGGACTCGTGAACGTTGGACAAAGCAGGTCCCAGCACAGATCTCTGCAGGACTCCAGTGGTTACCACTCTCCGTGTGGAAATCTGACCATCTCCTCCTACTTTTGCTTCCTAGCTTTTAACCAGCTATCCACCACGAGGAGTTTTTACCATTTTGCCTGGTACAGATATTGGGCTCGCTGGTAGGTTGCTCCCACATCTCCTTGTATAACTTCTTGCTTTCAGCAAGAAGTCACACTCAGCTACTGGTTCAGCCACTTCACCCTTAGGTTCCTTTACATCTCCTGGGTTTGGATCATGAAACAAACAGTACCAATGCATATTTCATCTGCAACCTGTGACTATGAGACTGACCCTCTGGTGGACCCCATACAGAGGAGAAGGATCCTGAGGCTGGTCCTTTCCAAGAACTTCTATGAGGAATACGGATGTAGAAACACATTTACCTTTTCTGCCACCGCATCGTTCACTCTAAGGCATCCATTAGTTATTAGTAGTAATTATTAGTAGCTTACTAATAATGCTTTGGCAAGCATCCTCGTCCACTTGTTTGAAGAAGGATTACAAGTCTTTTATGCTTTTTGCCAGCAGTTCCTCAAGCTTTTTTCTGCCGTGCCTTGTTGCAGTTACATGTAACTTGTAAAGCTCATGAACGCCCCCGTTTCTGTCATTTGGACACAGAGACTTTGTACAGACATAAAACCCCCACTATTAGTGGCTCCTGTACTGTGGTGCTTAGAATCATAGAATCACAGAATGGTTTGGGTTGGAAGGGACCTCAAAGATCATCCAGTTCCAACCCCCCTGCCATGGGCAGGGACACCCTCCACTACACCAGGTTGCCCAAAGTCTCATCCAACCTGGCCTTAGCTGTAGGTGTCCTTTTGCAAGTCTGTTCTGGCACAGAGCATGCACTAGCTCCAAGGCCCCAGTGTGGTGTCTTTAAAAAAAACCTTCTGCAGCTGGAGGGAGATGATTTGCTTCTCCTTTTCTTTTTCAATAGGCTTGTGTTGCTCCTACAGGGATGCTGAATCTAAACAAGGAGGAGCGACTCCGTCGGGTGGCCTGTGGACAACAACGCTGAGAAACAGGCTCGGCATGCGACTACGCAACGCACGGAGAGTCGCGTCTCCTCTCCTGAGCTGCTGACAAGCTGCTCGGGGCAGTCATCAACTGCCCAAACACTCAGTTTCAGAATGTGTCCAAATATTATATATCTATAATTTGACAGGCTGAGAGAGTTGGGGCTGTTCAGCCTGGAGAAGAGAAGGCTCCGGAGAGATCTTATTGCAGCCTTCCAGTACTTAAAGGGGGCCTACAGGAAAGCTGGAGAGGGGCTTTGGACAAGGGTGTGTAGTGATAGGACAAGGGGCAACGGATTTAAACTAAAAGAGGGGAGATTTAGATCAGATACAAGGAAGAAATTTTTCACTCTGAGGATGGTGAGGCACTGGCACAGGTTGCCCAGAGAAGCTGTGGCTGCCCCATCCCTGGAAGTGTTCCAGGCCAGGTTGGATGAGGCTTTGGGCAACCTGGTGTAGTGGAGGGTGTCCCTGCCCATGGCAGGGGGGTTGGAACTGGGTGATCTTTGAGGTCCCTGTCAACCCAAACCGTTCTATGATTCAGTGACTCTATGAATATGACATTTACCCAGCTTGCCTAGGAGCAACCACCACCACGCTTCCCATTCCTATTTCTCTGCAAAAGCTTGCTCTGATTTTTCATATTGGTTAAAAGTAAGGTCAATCCCCCTGGCATCCACGCTCTTCCTTGGACAAAAGCAGCAGGGAGGGAAGGAGCAGAATTAGAGGTTACGCGTTTATTTTTACAGCAAAATGTTCGGCTCTTACCTGCAAATGCCATAATTTTCACTATTTGACCATGCTCAATTTTGTGATTCAAAATCCTTTGCTGTTCATGGGTCAGCTTTACTTCAGGCCAACTACTAAAACCAGAAAAAAAACCAAAGTGAAACGATTTAAGAAACCAAATCCTCACAGATAAACCAAACAAATTAACTAACAGCAGAAGGAAACTAATGAACGATTGATCCCATCCCACAGGCAGGAAGGTGGCACTGGAACAACTTGGTTATTGTGCAAATGGGAAAAGCAGGGAATAAGGAAAGGCTGGAGATAGCAAAAATAAAAAGTAAACCTTGGGGATGGTTACATAGGAAAAGATCTTCTCGAGGGCCCATGCCATGCTTTAAAAATGAATTTGGCACCCTGACTCCTTAGGGTTTTTGAAAACACACAGTGATTTGGGTTTGGGGGGTTTTGCTGCCTTTGAGAGCATATACCTTAAATTGCTCTCCAACTTCCCAGCAGGTAGGACAGATCCGTTATCCCTGCCTCTCCGGGGAGCAGAGAGCTTTGATTAACATTGAGAAAGGCCTTCAGCGCTTCCGGCTGGAGCGCGGTTGTTTTATTCATGAAGCTCTGCAACCTGTAATCAGCCACCAGTGGGACCATCTCCTGGCACAGGGTCCCCCCGACAGCACGCAGGAGGGCGGAAAGCCGCGTTCAAGCACCCTTGAGATGGCACAGCTGGCACTTGGATGGCTTCCCCCAGCACGCATCTTTTACCCAACAAGCAAAATCTGCTCCGGAAAAGATTTCAAATGGAGAGGGTAGAACAAAAAGGCTGGGAAACCAAGAAACACTGAAACCCAGCATCTGTTTAGCTTTGATTTTTATATTTTTTTGTTACGGCCTCTCTCACTGTTGTACCTCGGATCATCGGTGATTTCACTGGATTTATCTTTGCCAGACCTCTGTGGCAGGTGAAAGCACAACTGTTCCCCTTCTGTAGGTGACGAGGAAGCTAAATGACTCAGCCCAGGATAACTGCAGCAGAAGGGGAACCAAGCCTGGATCTCCACGGGCAAGGAAAGCGTTTTACTCCTTAATATAGAATCATGGAATGGTTTGAGTTGGAAGGGACCTCAAAGATCATCCAGTTCCAACCCCCCTGCCATGGGCAGGGACACCCTCCACTACACCAGGTTGCCCAAAGCCCCATCCAACCTGGCCTTGAACACTTCCAGGGATGGGGCAGCCACAGCTTCTCTGGGCAACCTGTGCCAGTGCCTCACCACCCTCTGAGTGAAAATTTTTTTTCTTATATCCAATGTAAAACTCCCCTTCCTTTTTAAGCATTAAGCTACCGGTGAATGCTAATTTTTAACAGCTATATATATATATATAATAGTTAGTATATAACAGTTATCCAACAGGATCCAGAAAGCAGGAGCCAAATCACTGTCCTGCAGCTGGTATCTCATTCCCTCCCGTGCACAGACAGCAGGATTATACATGACCAGCCACGTTCTCTGCTCTACAGCAACGCCACCAGCAAACCAGCCCCGTTTGGACTGAGTGCAGCTTGCAGTGTTCTAGAGGAACACAGTGTTAGAATTAAAGCAGGCACTCTCCTCTCCTTCCAGAGCTTCTTATCCATAGGGACAGTGGTGATTTGGGAGGGTGTTTTGGAGTGATCTGGGCTCTGTGAAATTTGGAGTGCACAGAGCTGTGGCCCACTGATACAAAGACCCACTGGTGAATAACGACTTTTAAATTCAGTCAGTGCTTGGTAATTCAATTTTTACAGATTTAAGGCCTGATTCTGGTTTTCCTCTGAGAACTCAGGGAGAAGATGGCAAGGAGCAGAAGAAGGTTTTGTACTAATCCTTATAAATCTCAGGCTCTTGTCAACCAGCCCCCGCCATGAAACGTTTGCTCCCCCTCCAAGGTTCAGCACTCCACCAGGGTCCTGTGTACCTCGGTGCATTTCTGGGATCACCTAAAATAGCATTACCCAGACCATAAGTCTTGTCTGCAGCATGATGCCAGTGTTTCCTCTTCTACTGTCTGCATAGATACAGAAGAATTTTCCATCAGATATAAGCAGTAGAAAATATTGTAGTGGATCCTGGTAGAAAGGACAAAAGAGAATCATTCATGGAGAAATCATCAATAAATCCAACGTCTGCAGCCACCTAAAAGACCGCCAGTCTCTTGAAGACTTCCAACAGAACTATGCACGAAGCCCTAAGCACTCAGGGAGCTGCAGGAGACAATATTAACATCTTAAAATGCAGTCAGCTATGCCTTGAAAAGGGACCTCAGAGACCTCATGGGGACAGCTCTGTTTGCAGCCTCTCCCTCACTCCTGCTAGGTTTGTTTTTTCAGGGTCTGCCACGTAAACACGACCTGGGATCAGAGTCCACAGGATCCTTTTGCTCTCCTGAACCATTATTAGCAACAGTCTGGGGGAACCTGAGGGAGAATTTGGGCTAGTTTAGGCCTGAACCAGTTTCATCGACTTTCTTATGATGATTTTATACAGATGTGTTAGCCCTGACAATACTTCATGGTGCTTTGCTGCTGTAAAGAGGGGGGCACAGTGACTCTGCAGCTCTAATTATGCCAGCAACAGCTGGTTTAATATTAACCTCCATCGTACATCAGGGTTGACACCACTCTGGTTTTACCTCTTTCAGTGCAGCTTTGCTCCTGTGACCTAACAGCTGCCACCCCGGGCCACGCTCCAGGACAGAGTTCATGTCTCATATTAGGTGACCTGCACGCTCAGACTCACTAGTTGCTCTAGGAGCTGTAAAAAGGTATCAGTTCCTTGAGGACATGTTCCTCCTTATGCCCTAAATTACAAACCTTGTGTGGTTTGAAGAGATAATGGCAGAAGAGACATGGTCATTCTAGTGGAAGGCGTCCCTCCACCCACCCATGGCAGGGAGCTTGGAACTAAATGATCTTTAAGGTCCCTTCCAACCCAAGCCATTCTGTGATTCTGATTTCTTTCTTCTAGTCTAGATTGGGCAAGGAGATGGCGACGGGATGTGGGTGACTTTGACCACAGGCTCTTACCGCTAGTGAGCGACAGCCTCTGTCTGCCACATCTTCAGCAGGCGTTTACTCAAGTTAATGACCTCAGCCAGCAGTTATCAATCACTAACAGGTCAAACTAACGTCCTGATTTCTCTGGTTGGTAACCTGAGCACATGGCCCAAGGCTGAGCAAGCAGAGGATGAACCATCCTCCTGTGCCTAACACAGGCCAGACTGTACCTCACAGAAAGCAGCCTACAGAACTATCTTCTTTCTGGCTATAAATTCCTTTTCCAGTGCAGTTCCTTTCCAGACTTCTCGTAAGAAGAATGTACACGTGTCCTTAATCCCTATCTCAGTCTCACTGCAGTTCTGAAGCAACCCGTGGGCTCTTCTCCGCATGACCGGGCACCTCTGTGACACAAGGCACAGGCTGGATCGCTACACGCACGCAGTGGGTGCCCACGGGACTGGTAGCCTGATTTAAGAGGAGTGAAGTGAGTAACTGGTCTCAGGAAGGTAATAACTGCATTAAATTGTTGCAGCTGATGAATATCTATCTCTAATCAGAAAGTTTCTACAGTTGCTTAAAAACCTGCTTTTGTTTCTGAAAAAAAAAAATATTTTTTTCTTGAACACTGTTTCCCAAAAAACAAGCAGACTATGCAACAGCCTAGGAATTAAAGAAAATCTAAAGGCAATGCTCCTGACCGTTCCTGCAAAAAGCTGGGGATGTGCACACTGTTCCTGACAAACTGCATGCACCGAGGAACTGAAGAACCCTAACCAAGAGGAACGTAATTGCTCATGAGCATATTTTTATTGTATATAGGATCATAGAATCATTTAGGTTGGAAAAGACCTTGAAGATCATCGAGTCCAACCGTTAACCCAACACTGCCAAGTCCACCACTAAACCCTGTCCCTCAGCACCACGTCTACACGTCTTTTAAACACCTTCAGGGATGGTGACTCCACCACTTTCCTGGGCAGCCTGTTCCAATGCCCGACAACCCTTTTGGTGAAGTAATATTTCCTCATATCCAATCTACACCTCCCCTGGCACAACTTGAGGCCATTTCTTCTTGTCCTCTCACTTGTTATTGGGAGAAGAGACCAACTCCCACTTCTCTACAACCTCCTTTCAGGTAGTTGCAGAGAGCAATAAGGTTTCCCCTCAACCTCCTTTTCTCCAGGCTGAACAACCTCAGTTCCCTCAGCTGCTCCTATAACACTTGTGCTCCAGACCCTTCACCAGTTTTGTTGCCCTTCTTTGGACACACTCCAGCACCTCAAGGTCCTTCTTGTAATGAAGGATCTAAAATACCTATTACGTGTCACCATGCCTAGAGGAGGGCAGGCAGGCTGGAAGCATCTCCCCACTCCTCACCTGTTCGTGATGGCAATGCTCCTGTCTCTCATGGCGTGCAGCAGCGTGGCTATGCAGTAAAGCGTCTCCGTCACGTCCACCACAGAGAGGGTAGAGCAGGGTCTCTGCAGACACGCCATCAGCTTTTGGATGTCGCTGATGCCATCGGAAAAAAGCACCATGACTGCAATTATGGCCCACATGTTCTCAGGCTGGTACAGACAATGACAAGAAAGAGTGAGCAAAAAGCTTTGAGCCTTTAGGAGCAGAGAAACCCTTCTTCAATGCTGAAAAACCACTTATGCCATGAAAAACAGTTAAATCCTCTTCATTCAGCCTGAATAGTAGAATCATAGAATCACAGAATGGTTTGGGTTGGAAGGGACCTCAAAGATCATCCAGTTCCAACCCCCCTGCCATGGGCAGGGACACCTTCCACTACACCAGGTAGTACCAAATAACATTCCAAAAGGAAAACTTTAGATGCCGGAGGGCAGATATGCCCTTAAAGCACGAGCAGTTGCCAAACCTTTTAAACAAAGCGGTTAACAGCTGTTAAACCTACCCCCGTCCTGCTCTGTAAATGTGGCAGCTTGTTGGCGACGCAGACTTCAGCCTTTGAGAAGAGGTGATGACTCTCCAAACACCGGAGGACAGCACTGGGATCTACTTTCCATCCAGTGGGTATGGCAGACACGCATCTGCGCAGAATGGGAACAGCGGCACTTGCAAAGAAGCCTTAACAAGTGAGATTATTCTCCAAAGTATAGAATCACAGAATCATAGAATGGTTTGGGTTGGAAGGGGCCTCAAAGATCATCCAGTTCCAACCCCCCTGCCATGGGCAGGGACACCCTCCACTACACCAGGTTGCCCAAAGCCCCATCCAACCTGGCCTGGAACACTGCCAGGGATGGGGCAGCCACAGCTTCTCTGGGCAACCTGTGCCAGTGCCTCACCACCCTCAGAGGGAAGAATTTCTTCCTTAGATCTAATCAAAATCTCCCCTCTTTCAGTTTAAATCCATTGCCCCTTGTCCTGTCACTACACACCCGTGTAAAAAGTCCCTCTCCAGCTTTCCTGTAGCCCCTTCAGGCACTGGAAGGCTGCAATAAGATCACCCCGGAGCCTTCTCTTCTCCAGGCTGAACAGCCCCAACTCTCTCAGCCTGTCTCCATAGCAGAGGTGCTCCGGGCCTCGAATCATCTCCGTGGCCTCCTCTGGCCCCGCTCCAACAGCTCCGTGTACTTCTTGTGTTGGGGACCCCAGAGCTGAAGGCAGCACTGCAGGGGGGTCTCAGGAGAGCAGAGCAGAGGGGCAGAATCCCCTCCCTCGCCCTGCTGCCCACGCTGCTCTGGGTGCAGCCCAGGACACGGTTGGCTTTCTGGGCTGCCAGCGCACGGTGCCGGCTCATGTTGAGCTTCTCATCCACCAGCACCCCCAAGTCCTTCTCCTCAGGGCTGCTCTCAATCCATTCTCCGCCCAGCCTGTACTTATCATCCGTGCGGCTGCAGCGAAGTGTAACTACCCCTTGCTGTGGGCCCCACAGATTTGACCAGGTGCATTCAGTGATGAGGCTGCAAGGTGCTGAACTTGTGATTTCCAACCCTAGCTCTTGTCCCCAGAGGCAAGTAATTCCCAGTTTTGATGCACGGGTACGTGCTTAAATACTCTTCTGCATTAAGGCCTTCGTCTGCAAGTTCATCCCAGCTGTCTCAAAGTCTCCTTCCAGAAGATGGATCTGCCTTGCTCTTAACCCAATTTGACTCTTCCATTTGCACCATCCAACTGCCACACAAAATTGCTCTGTAGACTATGGAGATCTGACCAGAGCACTTGCTTTTGTCAGGGACCCGGCTTGGGCTTGCTGCTGAGCTGACTGGTAAGTCAGCACGGGCCCAGGAAAGCAGCCTTTCAGGAAAGGAAAAGAAGAAAATACACTGGAGATGGGAGTGACCAGGAAGAAGAGCTCAAATTTCACATCCTCCACAAGATACTGGCATTTTAGCTAAATCCAAGAGACGCCGAGGCTCTCTGAGACCCTGGCTGATCAGGAGGTGGAAAAGCAGAGTTGACATGACAGATCCTGAAAGATAAAGGGATGCTAAAAGGAATGCCTAAATTGAGTCTCACTCTCTCCAGCACGGTCAGCCTGCAGGAAGCAACCCTATAACATCGTCCCCTAAGCTTGTTGTCAGGTGCCAGAAGGCAGCAAGCGATAGGACAGCCCAGCCTTTTTTGATTTTGTCATCTAAAAACACGTCTTGGAGCTCCTGGCAGCTTCTCTCAATTGCTGTACCCAACCTGGCCATGCTCTGACATACAGGTCCACCTCTGAAACCTTCCTTTGAGCCTTCAAATCCAGCAGCTGCTCGGACACTCTTTTGCTCAGGCTCTCCTCACATCCTTCCTCCTTTGGTGCAACAACCATCTCCCTGCCTTCCAAGAGGCAACATCATCCAAGTCAAAAGGCCACTGCCAAGACTGTTCTTCTGTTCCCTCTTCCTTGTCCATGTTCAGCTTCTCCATCTCCTCAGACATTAGTACCAGGCTATCCCTGCCCCAGGCCTTCCAGCCTCTCCCTCACTTATCCATCACTTCTCACTTGCTATCAAAACCAAGGAAACTGCAGAAAGGACTTTGGGAGCCATTTGCTCAAAGCAGGGACGACTTCAAAGCTTGGCCGTTTATCCAGCCAAGGATGGAGACTCCCCATCTCTCTGGGCCAATGTTTGACCACTCTCCTAATATCTAACTGGATTTCCTGTGCTGTAGCTTCTGCCCATTGCCTCTTGTCCTCTCACTGTGCACCTGCAAGAACAGTTTGCCATCATGCTCTCTACAGCCTCTCATTAGGCATGGGAAGACAGCAGTTAGATCCCTTTTCCACCTCCTCCAGATTTCATCCTCTGCTTGTACGTCATGTGCTCCAGACAGAGCAAGGAAGACGAAAGGGCAAGTTTTTACCTATTTCTAGAACCCTACTAGTGATTTCTACTGTTAAAATAATTTCTCCTTCCTCATCTTCCTGTACGTCTCCCACCTGTTCAGAAGGCAAACTCACTTCTATCCTGGCAATTCACAGGATAAAACAGAAGAAGACCCAAAGCAAGGAAGGTCTCAGGTTCTACAGGTACAAAGTCAAGTGCTGTAGTGGACTCACCTGATCAGCCCCAACACACATCCTTCCTGCTCCTTTGTTATGGCAAAATCCTGCAAGATCTGTTCAACTTTGCGCAGGGCCGTGTCCTCCTTCATTAGGTACCGATGGTACAGCTTCTTCCAAGGAACGAACTAGAATGTGAAGCACATACCACCATCTTTCATCTCACAGCATTGGAAAATAGGGTTTTTTTGGCAATAGGCTAATTAATGTGACTTCCACAGTAGATCTGGAGTTCAAGAAGTCTCTGTAGCTTGGTGGAAACAGGTACTTGGCATGAGATGGGGAAGAAAAGAGGAAACAGAGGAAGTAGAGAAAGACTTGTTCCTCATAGCCTACAAACATGTCTATGAAAGGCTGTTTTTCCTAAAACAATGGGAAATGGGTCATTCCGGTGCAGTTTCAAACGTCAAAGCATTAAAGGAGTGTGGATATTTTCAGCACTATTGCACAGATCTGCTCTGAGCAGGGTCTGAGTGCTTAAAATCCCTGTGTCCATGAAGCCCTGCCCTCCCACAACCTGCAGTTTGGATTTCTTTGGCAAAAACAGACAGAGTTGCCTTTTGGGCTGCGTTACGGAGTGAAGAGCAGACTTGGGGGGAGAGGACTTGAGCACACTGAGCATTCGATCTGTGCATTTTCTATGCATCTCTCTAGCTCTTCGGGCTCAAAGCATGCACGCTGTGCTGACAAAGTCCCGAGTGCAGGACACCTCCTGCCTTGTGTCCAGCCTTACCCATCCAAATTTATCGGAAAGGCATGAACAAGAGCTTGGAACCCTACAAAAACTTGGGCTGTGATCAGTCCCTTCAACTCTGAGACGGGCTGAGACAGCCTCTTCACGCCAGTTGAGGGTTTCCAGCGTGAACAGGGAGGGTCCAGCAGTGCCAGATGTCTCCAAGCCACTTTTAATGGAAATGCAGAGATCCTCACGGCGGCCGAAACAACCGCCAGCAGGTTCACGACTGTTTCTACTGCGAGGGCCTTGACTTGCAGATGACTCAAGTTTCATAAAAACAGAGTTCAAGGTCTTTCCTCTAAACCTGTTTGACTAGAAGAGACACCACACGTACACAGGCTGGTGGACAGGGATGTACACCAGCCACAAGAGAACATTGCCCAGTCTGGTAGCCAGAATTTCCTGCATGATCCCTGTCAGAAACAAAAAAGGGTGCAAGGAAAACAGTGAAGGGGGATTTTGTGGAGTCTTACAGGATGCTCTCTTTCCATGTATGGGAAGAATGCATCAAGGGAAATTACCCCGATATTGATCTCCTGACAAAGGTTGGCATCTGAAGGTGTCACTGTGGTCCTGAAGACCAAAAAATGACAAAAGACCTCATAAGAAAGGGTATGGGGAAAATAAAGAGATTTAAAGGAGCAAAGAGAGACAGACATGGATCCTCACACAGCAACACATGCAGCCACAAGTCTGAGACAGGACAGAGCAGCAGGAGAAGGGACAGGCTCGGGTCCTTACCCGTGGGTCACTGACTATCTCCCTCCAGGAGTGACACACCAGGCTCACATTCTGATACAGATCAGTCACTGGTAGGAAAGCAAAGATGCACCTCAAGACTTCAACAGGCAGCTTGTCAATACTTCCCTGAGGCACATCCCAGTTCCGAGTCCCCAGGAGTCCGTAGTGTGCATCAGGGACTGGTTCAATTTCCATATCATCAAGTTCCTGCTTGATCTGGCTGGGTTCTGGATGAACCACCATTGGACACTTCTCAGGCTTACCCCACAAATCGTACTCTGGCTTGTGAGCGCCTGCAGCTGCAGTGGACAGAGGTCGTTTTCTGGAGCTTTCCCTGGGAGTTGGTACAAGGTCCTCATCCTCCAGAAAAGAGTATGAATCACCACTGCTCTCCACCACAGTGGAGACACTGCTGAAGGAACCATCAGATTTGGTGAAGATGGGATCCAGTAGCTCTTCTTTGATTTGATTGCTCTTCATCCTACTGGCACCTACTTGTTGCGTCTGAGAGATGCCAAAGTAATCAGTGATGTTCTTCTGCCGATCTTGGCCTGCAGAAAGAGGAAGAGCATGAGGGAAGTCAACAGGAAAAAGTGCAAAGTGTACCGCTCCTAACTGAGCTAACAAGGAGACCAGGAGCTGTGTAAGGTGGTAGTTACTTCCACGGGGCTCCTCACAGACATATGAACTTACTACAGGTGAACTGTCCTGCTTATATTGCTTCTTTGGCAACTCTACGGAAGTCAGCAGAACAACATTCATCTCTTTGCACTGTCCACACCATCTGGGCATTGTCAAGGTACGTCTGACACCTCCACTAGCTTCTAGAAAAGGATTTGGTCTGCATAACCATCTCTCAGATCAACAATCCTTAGCTAAAATAACACAGCGGACAAGTGTTAAACAGAAACACGGCGTCACAATAAATTCCATGGGAGATACTTCCACCAGCCAAAGAGAAATAGGAAGGAAACAAAATGCAAGAATTGCGTTGTGGTGGTGTGCCTCAGATTGAGGTTGAGCTCCCAGCAGTTATTTATTGTTCTTAACCCAGTGAATGAGAAGCACACTAAGATTTGCCCCTCTACTCTGCTCTCGTGAGACCCCACCTAGAATACTGCGTTCAGCTCTGGAGTCCCCAGCACAAGGACACGGAGCTGCCGGAGCGAGTCCAGAGGAGGCCACGAAGATGATCCGAGGGCTGGAGCACCTCTGCTCTGGAGACAGGCTGAGAGAGTTGGGGCTGTTCAGCCTGGAGAAGAGAAGGCTCCGGGGTGATCCCCCATTTACAAAAAAGGGCGGAAGGAGGATCCGGGGAACTACAGGCCTGTCAGTCTGACCTCGGTGACGGGCAAAGTCATGGAACAGGTTATCTTGAGTGCTATTAATGAGCACATACAGGTTAACCGGGTGATCAGGCCCAGTCAACATGGGTTTATGAAAGGCAGGTCTTGCCAATCAAACCTGATCACCTTCTATGACAGGGTGACCCGCCTGGTTGACGAGGGAAGGGCTGTGGATGTAGTTTTCCTGGACCTCAGTAAAGCCTTTGATACAGTTTCTCATAGTGTTCTGGTGGAGAAACTGGTAACTGCTGGCCTGGATAGGCACACCCTCCTTTGGGTTAAAAACTGGCTGGATGGCCGGGCCCAAAGAGTGGTGGTAAATGGGGCTAAATCCGGCTGGAGGCCGGTCACCAGTGGGGTTCCCCAGGGCTCAGTGCTGGGTCCAGTTCTGTTTAACATCTTTATCAATGACCTGGATGAGGGGATTGAATGTACCCTCAGTAAATTTGCGGACGACACCAAGCTGGGAGGCTGTGTTGATCTGCTTGAGGGTAGGGAGGCCCTTCAGAGGGATTTGAACAGACTGGATCGTTGGGCTGAGGCCAATGGCATGAGCTTTAATAAGGCCAAGTGCAGAGTCCTTCACTTGGGGTATAAAAACCCCAAGCATCGCTATAGGCTTGGGGAGGAGTGGCTGGAGAGCTGCCTGGCGGAAAAGGACCTGGGGGTGTTGGTTGACTACCGGCTTGCTATGAGCCAGCAGTGTGCCCAGGTGGCCAAAAAGGCCAATGGGATACTGGCGTGTATCAAGAATAGTGTGACCAGCAGGAGCAGGGAAGTGATCCTGCCCCTGTACTCGGCACTGGTGAGGCCGCACCTGGAATATTGTGTCCAGTTTGGGCCCCTCGCTTTAAGAGAGATATTGAGCTCCTGGAGCGAGTCCAAAGAAGGGCGACTAAACTGGTCAAGGGGCTGGAAAATAAAACTTATGAGGAGCGGCTGAGGGAGTTGGGGCTGTTTAGCCTGGAGAAGAGGAGGCTGAGGGGAGACCTGATTACGGCCTATAAATACTTGAGAAAATATGGTGGGGAGTTAGGGGAAGGGCTCTTTACATTAGTGATGGGAGATAGAACAAGAGGAAATGGGCATAAGCTTAGTCAGGGGAGATTCAGGTTGGATGTTAGGAAGTATTTCTTCTCTGAAAGGGTTGTCAGCCACTGGAATAGGCTGCCCAGGGAAGTGGTTGAGTCCCCATCCCTGGATGTGTTTAAGAATAGGGTGGATGAGCTACTTGAGGATATGGTTTAATGGGGATTAGGGATGGTTGGACTCGATGATCTCTAAGGTCTTTTCCAACCTAGAAACCTATGAAATCTATGAAATCTTATTGCAGCCTTCCAGTACTTAAACGGGCCCACAGGAAAGCTGGAGAGGGGCTTTTTACAAGGGCGTGGAGTGACAGGACAAGGGACAATGGCTTTAAACTGAAAGAGGGGAGGTTTAGATTAGAGATAAGGAAGAAATTCTTCCCTCAGAGGGTGCTGAGGCACTGGCACAGGTTGCCCAGAGAAGCTGTGGCTGCCCATCCCTGGAAATGTTCAAGGCCAGGTTGGATGGGGCTTTGGGCAACCTGGTGTAGTGGAGGGTGTCCCTGCCCATGGCAGGGGGGTTGGAACTGGATGATCTTTGAGGCCCCTTCCAACCTAAACCATTCTGTGATTCTATGATTTTAGGAAAGCTTCAGGTTTTAACTTCTGCTCTGCACCATGAGAAGGTCACAGCACCAAGCCTCTTGCAGGCTGTTCCTACCACAGTATAAGAGGACAAACAGCCATTTCTTGCCAGATTATTTCCTGGCCGCAACGTCGTGAAGCACTGGAGATGATAAAGGAAACCGAAACTTGGCAAGAGACTACTCTCAACAGCCTCTCCCTTCTCTGACAGACAGACAGTCCATGTGCTCATGGAGGCCCAGCTTAAGGAAGTCTAATTTACAAGACACTTGCTGCTTAAAAGTAACAGCTCCCCTGGTAATGTTCAAGTCCAATACCCTAAAATCTGAAGCATCTAAAGACTACTAGATTTTTAAAAGTGAGATAGTCAAAGATGTCGCTGATATGGAAACGGAAAAGAAAAGTGTATCTACAAGCACAGAGCCTAGGGCTCTGGTGTCTTGTCCTGGCACACCAGCAGATGTTCTCTGTGAGGTGAGTCGGCTCACAACAAGGTACAGAGAAATTCCCAAGCTTCCCAGGGAAACATCAAAAAGCTCCTAAGTCTCACCTTCCACAGTGTCCGAGGCACTCAGGAATAACTCAGGATGTTTTTCCTTTGCTTTCTACCTGTCTCCTCGCCCACCCGTGTGCGTAGCACCTCTTGTTGTTACACAGGTTTGGAGGCTGGGCCTTCAGCCCTGCACCATGAGCTATTTGGAAACAGCTTTTCACCTCCAGTTAGAGCCCTGAGCCCTGTCGTGTGCAGGTTAGCTCCAAGTCTTATCAGTCATGGAATCGTCTGGTTGGAAGAGACCCTCAAGATCATCGAGTCCAACCATTCACCCTGCACTGTCAAGGTCCCTAAACCATGTTGCTCAACACTAAATCCACACAGTTTTGAAACACCTCCAGGGATGGGGACTCCACCACCTCCCTGGGCAGCCTGTTCCAATGCTTCACAACCCTCTCTGTAAAGAAATTTTTCCTGATATCCAACCTAAATTTCCCCTGGTGCAACTTGAGGCCATTCCCTCTCATCCTGTCATTCCTAATGTGGGAGAAGAGACCGACCCCCATCTCCCTACAACTTCCTTTCAGGTAATTGTAGAGAGTGAGAAGGTCCCCTCTGAGTCTCCTCTTCTCCAGACTGAACAGTCCCAGATCCCTCAGTCCTCCAAAGCTCTCTAAGGCTTCCGCTCTTTTGAGACCCACATCTGCAAGTTGTGTATCACAACGTCTCCCACTCCCAGGAAAGTCAAAGATCATTACTCTCTGCTAAGTGCTCAACAATACATTGCAGCAAATTAACCAGACAACTTGTTATTATTTAATAAGCATCCTAAAGAGCATCTAGAAGCAGGAGTCACATGGTTAATAGTGTCTAATTGCAAAGGCTGTCGTGTTCCTCAGGGAAAGCTGGAGAAGGCTCTGACAGCTCAGCGATAGAGACACGGAGGCATTTCTGGTGTGGGGAGAGACGAAACACACGAAGGGGAACTCGCTCCCCCATACAGGGCAGTGTTCAAGGTATTTCCTTTTCTTGCCACTTGAGTTTGTGGAGGCAGAGATCAAGCCCAGTTTTGGGTTGACCAATTTCTTCCATTGCGTCTCACCTGGCATCACTCTCCTATCAGAACATGTTTGACGATGGATTACACGATGCTCTTTTGTCCCACCACACATCAGCCTTTTCTCCCCCGAATCTCTCAGCCTTCAAAGCATTCTGGTGATTCTGCCCCTCTACTCTGCTCTCCTGAGACCCCACCTGGAATACTGCGTTCAGCTCTGGAGTCCCCAACACAAGAAAGACATGGAGCTGCTGGAGCGGGGCCAGAGGGGGCCATGAAGATGATCCGAGGGCTGGAGCACCTCTGGTCTGGAGACAGGCTGACAGAGTTGGGGCTGTTCAGCCTGGAGAAGAGAAGGCTCCGGGGAGACCTTCCAGCACCTTCCAGTGCCTAAAGGGGCTACAAGAAAGCTGGAGAGGGGCTTTGGACAAGGGTGTGTAGTGATAGGACACGGGGCAATGGCTTTAAACTGAAAGAGGGGAGATTTAGATTGGATCTAAGGAAGAAATTCTTCCCTCTGAGGGTGGTGAGCCACTGGCACAGGTTGCCCAGAGAAGTTGTAGATGCCCCATCCCTGGAAGTGTTCAAGGCCAGGTTGGATGAGGCTTTGGGCAACCTGGTGTAGTGGAGGGTGTCCCTGCCCATGGCAGGGGGGTTGGAACTGGGTGATCTTTGAGGTCCTTTCCAACCCAAACCACCCTGTGATTCCAAGATTCGTAATCAGCGTACCTCGTTGATGTCTCCGTGTCCGGGGGGTGGGATGGAGGCCTCTGTTTACATCTCCTCTATTATGTCTTTGTCTCAACGGCTGCGTCAGGGAGGATGAACCTTCTGCGCTCCGTGCAAGAGCTTCGCAGTCATCGGCCGTGAGGTGCGTTTTCTTGAATCCCTTCACTGCTTTGCCAACACGGAAAAAAAAGACCCCAGAACCAAACTGTTGGCAAACAACAATACACAATCCATGCCTTTAACAGAGGCATAAATACACAGTTTCTCTTCAGAACTTTCGTAGGACAGCCCCAAGTGCTTCAGCCAGGAGTTTCTCTGCATAAGTCACAGCAGAAGCTTGTACAATGCTCTGGTGAGATGTTAAGAAAGGCAAAGCATTGTGTGAAGGCAACACATCTGCAGCCACTGCAACAGCAACTTCACCCCAGCTCCCCACTCCTGCATTGTACAAGGCTTCAGAACAAAAAAGGACAACGTAAATCCAAAATCCAGGCAAGCTTCCTCTACAATACTGTGACATGGAGGAAGCAGATACAGGCACTCGTGCAAATGGAAAGTATCATTAGCTGGATGCTGAGGAAGCCTGTGGAGGCTGAATTGCACAACCCTCCCTGAGACATGACAGTAACATGCCTGGGGAAGGTCAGAGCCAACATTCAAACACACCAACTTGAGTCTCTCACAAACGGATTCGAGCTGGGATCCTCCATTAAGGAGGAACCACAACCAAGTTGCAGCACAGCTTTTCCCCATGAAAATCATAGAATGGTTAGGGTTGGAAGGGAGTTCAAAGATCATCCAGTTCTAAACCCCCTGCCATGGGCAGAGACACCCTCTACTACACCAGGTTGCTCAAAGCCTCATCCAACCTGGCCTGGAACACTTCCAGGGATGGGGCAGCCACAGCTTCTCTGGGCAACCTGGTCCACTGCCTCACCATCCTCAATGTAAAGAATTTCTTCCTTATATCCAGTCTAAATCTCCCCTCTTTAGTTTAAATCCATTGCCCCGTGTCCTGTCACTATATAATCTTGTAAAAAGCCCCTCTCCAGCTTTCCTGTAGCCCCTTTAGGTACTGGAAGGCTGCAATAAGATCACCCCGGAGCCTTCTCCTCTCCAGGCTGAACAGCCCCAACTCTCTCAGCTTGTCAAAAAGGACGGTTAAGAAGCAGCACAAAACTACCTGAAGAGTCATTTTAAGAAAACCTTACTTGAAATCTGCATGAGCTCCTCTCTTCCGTACGCGGTACAGTCAGCAGGAAAAGTACAAACAGTGCAGCTTGCTTCTACCGCAAACACGAGAAACCCGGAACCACGTCACAGGATGGCTTCCTGTCGACAGGAGAATTATTAGCAAACACTGCTTAAGCAGTTTCACTTTTACTTTATTACTATACCGTGCTGCACAGGATAAGCTCCTCTAACATGTTTATGGCAGCCACAAAAGTAATCAGCTGATCTCGCAGAGCGGGATCCAAGGATCAGCTTATTCCATTACGCTGCTTCCTCCTTTTTATCCGCGTCAGCTCAACAGAGCAGCATTAAAAGTACCCGCTGAGCTCCCCGAGGGGGCTGTTTTCTAACCTCCTGTGTTCCTCAAAACACAGCAAAGGAGGCAAGCAGAAGAAAAAAAGTAAGACAAGACAGTCCTGTGGCACTTAGGGGCATGGTTTAGTGCTGGACTTGACTATGCCCATGGCAGGAGGGTTGGAACTGGATGATCTTTGATGTCCCTTCCAACCCAAACCATTCTATGATTCTATGTTGGGTTTATGGTTGGACTCCATCTTAACAGTCCTTTCCAACCTAAATGATTCTATGATTCTATCCTATGATTCTACTTAAAAATGGCATTTCTCACTTGAAATTGAAAAGTTTTTCGGATACACCATGAATGATTGAAGCACCTCAATTCTCTTAAGCACATGGGCCTGGCAAATGTCAGAGCTGAGGTACCGGCTCTGTGCCCATGCCTGGAGCTGTCGGACACAGAATGGCCTTATGCGAGATTTCAGGTAGGACTGGGGGCAAAACCTCTGCTCCCCAAGACTGCAGGGAGCCATCCTGATGTGCCAGGACCACGGCACAGGATTCAAGTCCAGAAACCCAACACAAGAAGATGACCGGCTCAGGCTTCACCTCCATTCATCTTTTCTCCCTTTTCCCAAGATCTTCCATTGGCGACAGCAGCAGGCACGAAAGTGCTGAGCGAAGGCTGCGTCACACCTCACGGTTTACGGCTTTGATCCCGTAAGGAACGTGACTGGGAGCGGAGCTCGTCAGCCACGAGAAGCCACTCCGGCTGGGAAGGGAAAGGAAGGGCCATGAGCAGCAGCCGCACGGAGCGAGAGATCTGTGAAGACGAAAAATATTTGGAATAAGGTTGGAGCTGCTCCCGTCCCCTCCCAGCACTTCGTTTCCAAAGCCTTTCCCCACCCGGACGCACCAGTCTCGTGCCCCCCAGCATGATGCCCACTCGGGGGGGCCCCCAGCAGCCCAGGGCCCCCCTGGGACTGACCCACACTGGCCCAGAACAGCCCCCCCATTGCCAACCCCTGCCCCCGGCCTGTTGCTTCCACAGCCAAACGCCTTGGTCCCCTGCGCCCCCCATTGCCCCCCACCGCCACGGGGCCCCCGCCATCACTAAGCCCCCTCAGCACCAACAGTCTCCCCATCACCGAGCCCCCCCGCTGCCAAAGCCCCCCCAGTGCAAAGCGGGGCCCTTCTCAGCCAGGGCCCCCCTGCTCGGCCCCCCCGTTGCCAAGGGCCCCCCCGTTGCTAACAGGAAGCGCGTCCGCCTCCCGCTCCCCTCCAGCCGCTCACTCCGCTCCTGCCGCGCCCGCAGCCGCCTCCCGCCCCACGGCGCCATTCCCAAGCCCCTCCCCCCCGCCTCGCCCACCAATCAGAACGCGCGGGGACTCAGCGCTGCCCAATGGCGCAGCTCCTCTGGGTCCGGACGAGCCCAAGCCGGGGGGGGGGGGGAGGGGGGATAACGCTGTGAGGGCGGAGGGAATTATTCCCGGAGTTTGTTTGGCGACACCCCCTCTGCTCCGGGAGGGATATCGCGCCGCCGCGATATCCGGGAGTGATGTCGCGTATTGCCGCGCGTGACGTCACGCAGCCCCGGCGGAGCGCGGGTGGGTTCTGACCGCTGGGGAACGCTGCGCGCGCGCGGCGCGGGCTGAGGGGAGGGGGGAGCGGCGGGTCCGCAGCCTGAGGGGAGTTGGTTCGTGAGGGGAAAGGGAGTCCCTGGTGTTCCTGAGGGGAAAGGGAATCCCTGGTGTTCCTGAGGGGAAAGGGAATCCCTGGTGTTCCTGAGGGGAAAGGGAGTTCCTGCTTTTCCTGAGGCAAAAAGAAATTCCTGGTGTTCCTGAGGGGAAAGGGAAGGCTTGGTGTTCCTGAGGGGAAAGGGAAGGCCTGGTGTTCCTGAGGGGAAAGGGAATTCATGGTTTTCCTAAGGCAAAAAGAAATTCCTGGTGTTCCTGAGGGGAAAGGGAATTCCTGCTTTTCCTGAGAGAAAAAGAAATTCCTGGTGTTCCTGACGGAAACGGGAATTCCTGTTTTTCCTGAGAGAAAAAGAAATTCCTGGTGTTCCTGACGGAAACGGGAATTCATGTTTTTCCTAAGGGAAAAAGAAACTCCTGATGTTCCTGATGGAAACAGGAATTCCTGTTTTTTCCTGAGGGAAAAGGGAATTCCTGGTGTTCCTGAGGGGAAAATAAATTCCTGGTTTTCTAGAGAGAAAAGAAATTCCTGGTTTTCTAGAGGAAAAAAGGACATTTCAGGTTTTCCCGAGGGAAAGGTAAATTTCTGGGTTTCCTGAGAGAGCAACTGGATTCAGGTTCTCCTGGGAGGAAAGGGAAATTTTTAGTTTTGCTGAGGGAGAGGCTGGTTTCTGTTTTTCCTTGGGGGAAAATGGCATTTCTGGTTCTCCTGAGGGAGAGGCCAGTTTGTAGATTTGCTGAAGGAAAAGGAATTTTCTGTTTTTCTAGAGGTGGAGGCCGGGTTCTGATTTCCTGAGGGAAAACATAGTTTCTGTTTATCTCGACCCAGAGAGCAGCCATTATATTCATGCAGTTTGAAACAACAATCCTGTTTTTTTTTGCCTCTTTCTTCCAGATCTCTAGCCATGGCGGAGGTGGAGAGCCTGAGGCAGCTCTTCCGGCTGGTGCAGGAGGGACGGCTGGACCTCCTCCGGGATGAGCTGCGGCCGGACGACGCGCTGGGCTCGGCGGTGCAGAGCCAGCGATACGGGCGCCTGGGGGACACGCTGCTGCACCATGCTGCCCGACACGGGCACCGGGACGTCCTCGCCTACCTCGTAGAGGTGCTGGGGATGGATGTCGAGGTGTCCAATAGCGACTACAAAAGACCCCTCCACGAAGCAGCCTCCATGGGCCACCAGGAGTGTGTCTCCTACCTCCTGGAGAGAGGAGTGAGCGTAGACTGCTTGAAAAAGGCAGACTGGTAGGTCGCTGGTGTGCTTTGCTGTGGGGCAGAGCGATATCTGGAAGGGGTTTGGATTCAGAAGATGGGAATGCGACTACAGGACCTGTAATTTAGAATCATGGAATCACAGAATGGTTTGGGTTGGAAAAGACCTTTCAAGGTTATCTAGTCCAACCCCCCATGCCATGGGCAGGGACGTCTTCGACTGGATCAGGTCGCTCAGAGCCCCATCCAGTGTGAACTTGAATGTTTCCAGGGGTGGGACATTAACCACTTCTCTGGACAATCTGTGCCAGTGTTTCACCACCCTCATCATAAAAAATTTCTTCCTTATATCTAGTCTAAATCTTCCCTCTTTTAGTTTAAAACCATTATCCTGTGTCCTCTCGCTACAGGCCCTGCTGAAAAAAAACCTGTCCCCATCTTTCTTATAAGCCCTCTTGAAGTACTGGAAGGTGCTGGAAGGTCTCCCTGGAGCCTTCTCTTCTCCGGGCTGAACAGCCCCAACTCTCTCAGCCTGTCTCCAGAGCAGAGGGGCTCCAGCCCTCGGGTAATTTTTGTGGCCTCCTCTGGACCTGCTCCAGCAGCTCTGTGTCCTTCTTGTGTTGGGAACCCCAGAGCTGAACACAGTATGCCAGGTGGGGTCTCAGGAGAGCCGAGCAGAGGGGCAGAATCCCCTCCCTCGCCCTGCTGCCTGTGCTGCTTTGGATGCAGCCCAGGGACGCGGTCAGCTTTCTGGGCTAAATTCCAGCCCAGTCACTGATTTCCCCGTTTATCGTAGAAGTTGTAAATTTCTGCTTCGTTAGCAGCTCCAATTTAAAAGCTTTCATCTGCAGCTATTTGTTCTTCCCTGCTCCCCTGTTTGGTGGGAATTGGTGGTACTGATCGACATTTTTGTGTCCTGGTCCTCAGAAACTGAAATAAGGAGATAAAAAGTCAGTTTTCCTCCTGTTTCCCTCCAGCAAACAGAGCCTCTTAGGTCGGATTTGCTGGTGATGCAATAGCAACAGCCTCAACAACCCCAGAAACAAGTGGTTTCTCCAGGGCTTTTGTTTGCCCGCCACGAGGGAAACATGTAAGCAAATGGTGACGGAATCGGGAATAAAATATGAGGTCTTGTAATCCGTGGATGTGCAGCAGGCCTCGTGAGTGTCAACTTCTCTTGGGGAGGGAGATTTCCGTGTAGGACCTTGCAAAAGAAAGCAAAGTCCCCCCAGCCCACGAATGAAAGGCCAGGGATGCCTTTTTGAAGCTGAAGGAACACAAGCACAAAGGCAGCATCGCAATCCTCATCATGTGAGGCTGTGCCAGCGCCATGCCGACATCAGGGGGGAGCAGAGAGAGGCAGAGATCTGAGCTGTGTGCAGGTGCTGTGCGAGCCTGGTTTTCTTTGACAGGCCTGCAGTGCCCTTCCACCCATGGATTAAAAACAGGGAGCTATGTGCTTGCTAGTGCGCGTCCCGGCCCTCGGACAGAGTCTCATTTGCATTGAAAATGTACGCTGATCCGAGGCACCGTATGGAAACGGAGCTGCAGGAAGCACGGAGCTGCAGGCTCGGCTCTGCCCCATTGTAGAATCATAGAATCACAGAACGGTTTGGGTTGGAAGGGACCTCAAAAATCATCCAGTTCCAACCCCCCTGCCACGGGCAGGGACACCCTCCACTACACCAGGTTGCCCAAAGCCTCATCCAACCTGGCCTTGAACGCTTCCAGGGATGGGGCAGCCACAGCTTCTCTGGGCAACCTGTGCCAGTGCCTCACCACCCTCTCAGTGAAAAATTTCTTCCTTAGATCCAATCAAAATCTCCCCTCTTTCAGTTTAAAGCCATTGCCCCGTGTCCTGTCACTCCACGCCCTTGTAAAAAGTCCCTCTCCAGCTTTCCTGTGGGCCCGTTTAAGTACTGGAAGGCTGCAATAAGATCACCCTGGAGCCTCCTCCTCTCCAGGCTGAACAGCCCCAACTCTCCCAGCCTGTCTCCAGAGCAGAGGTGCTCCAGCCTTCGGGTCATCTTCGTCGCTTCCTCTGGACCCGCTCCAGCAGCTCCATGTCCTTCTTGTGTTGGGGACGCCAGAGCTGAAGGCAGCACTGCAGGGGGGTCTCAGGAGAGCAGAGCAGAGGGGCAGAATCCCCTCCCTCGCCCTGCTGCCCACGCTGCTCTGGGTGCAGCCCAGGACACGGTTGGCTTTCTGGGCTGCCAGCGCACGGTGCCGGCTCATGTTGAGCTTCTCATCCACCAGCACTCCCAAGTCCTTCTCCTCAGGGCTGCTCTCAATCCATTCTCCGCCCAGCCTGTCCTTGTGCTTGGGATTGCCCCAACCCACGTGCAGGACCTTGCACTTGGCCTTGTTGAACTTCATGAGGTTCTTCATTAGGTTCTTACATCGTCCCCAGATGTGTGTCTAATCTCTTCTGAAAATCTCCATGCTGGAGATTTTTATCTGCCTTCTCAGCCCCCTCTTCCTGTCCTTATCTGCCCTCAGAACTGGAGCATTTCTCCTGAAGTCCAAGCTGAATCTCTCTCCCTGCAGCCTAGGCCCATGAGTCCTTATTCCGTGTGCAGTGGGAAGTTTTTGTGCCGCAGCTTTTCCTGGATGAGGAACGGAGGGGATTTTTTTTTTGTCTCCCAGCTGATGTGTGTGGGTTGGTGAAAAGGAGATAAGCCCTCTCCGTGGTGGAGAAGTGTCCCTCTTTTCTGTGGAAGCTCAGGGGTTTCTGTCCAGTTCATGTGCGCCCAGCTTTCGATGGTTGGGTGAGGTTTACAAAGATAGAATGGAGAATGCAGCTCCTGCTTGTAACAGTTAATAATTATTGTTATATAATGTGGTAGTTGAGGAAAACGGGTGGATGCTGGTGAGGTTATTGAAATTAGTCACTGAAGTAAAACCCAACATGGGAGGTGCCCGTGGGTTCACCATCTCAAGTTACCCGTGCTTTGCCTTGCGAGCAAACCCTCAGCCAATGCCCACCTCCTGATGGCTCTGGGCTTGCTCCTGCAAAGGAGGCTGCGCATCCAGCACCCTCACCGGTCCTCAGTGGGGAAGGATGGGCAAGGAGATAGCAGGTCACCGAGGAGGAGAAGCTCAGTGAAAATAGTTGTGAAAATGTGGTTGTTGCTGGATATGGCGTGGAAAGCAGGGCGAGACGGGCTGTCGGCCGTGTTTGTCACACGCAGCCACCGGCTTCCCAGGAGCTCACATGCAATCCGTGCAAGGCACAGCTTGGAAATTATGAGATGGAGAAGATGCTGTTCCCCTGGGGAACTTGTAAAAATGTTTTGAAATATCAAAGGCCATTCCCAGGCATATGAAACAGGACAAAAATGTGAAAAGCTTCCCTCTCCGGCCAGCTGCTCTGCATCAGAAATGTTCCGGATTGGCATGTGCTGGTAGGCTGATGCCCTCCTGCCAGGAGATGTGGAATTGTCTGTGGTTTGCTGCCTGTCTGGGTGACTGGCTGGGGTAAGAAACTGATGTCAGCAGCTTTTTTTTCAACAGTCCCCAAAAGTCCAGACCCCGTATTACCTGCACGAAAAAGCAGTGCTGTGAAATCTCACGGGTGGGTATGCAATGCGTGGTGAGTCAGTCACTGAATGCAAGGGAGATGATAAATTTCACCCTGGCCTTGCAGAAGGTCTTTGCCTTCAGCCAGCAGATTTTCCTGCCACCCCAGAGTGATTTTAATACGTCAGTTTTCCCTCTGGCTAGCTCACCAGCTCTGGCACTGAGCTGCTGTGTTTTGCCAGACGGGCCACTTGGTGCTACTGACAACTTGAAATCATGCTTCAAGCTCAGACGTTAGAAGAAAAGCCGTCAGGCTCCTGTGACACTGTCTCTCTGGTTATTATATGGTCTCATCTTTCTTTTAGGACTCCTCTAATGATGGCCTGCACCAGGCAAAACCTGGAGGTGATCAAAGCTCTGGTGGAGCATGGAGCCAACCCGCTGCTGAAGAACAAGGATGGCTGGAATTGCTTCCACATCGCGAGCCGGGAGGGCCATCCCCAGGTCATCCAGTACCTGCTGGCCGTGTCCCCAGGCAGCTGGGCCACAGAGAGCACAATAAAAAGAACACCTCTGCACACAGCAGGTAAAGAGGGTCCTGTTGCCACCAGATGGGTTGGAAGAGAAGAGTGGGCTGTGGCAGTGGTGGAGAACAGAAAGAGGCTGTTGTTTCAGCTCACTTTTAGTTTGGAGAAGCAAAACGTGACCTATCTTGATACAAAAGCACAGGGAAACAGTTAAATAGGAAGTTATTGAAATGAAATGAAATGAAATGAAATGAAATGAAATGAAATGAAATGAGGCTGGTGGTGGGCACTAGTGGGAGCTCACCTCTCTGGACTTCAGTTTGCTCACAGTGCTCTGCTGCAACTTTGCAGGGTTTCACCTCAGGACAGACACTCATTCTAGTTGCTTTCTGATAAATAAACAGCAAGAATTAGGCTTAATATTTCTTAATGATATGCTGAAGACGCAGCTTGTGAGACTGGAGGGTCGTCAGTTCCCATTAGCTTGGATTTTCCCTGTGCTTAAAGCGTGTTTTTGTGGTGTCATGTTCTCTTGGGAGTCGTGGAGCACTTGTGATCCCCCGCTGACTCTGACCTCCTTGGACTAGGGTGTTCATCTCCATGTCTGCCTCCCTCTGGCAGATATGTCCGACCTCCCACAGCCGGGAGTGCACAGGACACGTTGCAATACTCTTTCCCTTGCGAAAGTATAGTATAAAGTACAGTATAAAAGTATAAAGTACAGTATAAAGCTGTGAATCAATCACATTTGGAAAATCTGCAAAGCTCCAACCACATCCTGGCATTTTAAAAGTTATAAACCCACCGGAACTGCTGGGAGGCGCCTTTTGGGATCTGCCTGTTGATGAATGTTTTTACCAGTTTGGTTCATCATCTCATCATCAGTTTTTTGTAAGAGAATACCGAAATGATTCGTTTTTGTCCCAGTCCTTGGTGGGTTAGCACTGCTCCTATGAAAACAGGCTGAGGGATTTGGGGCTGTTCAGCCTGGAGAAGAGAAGGCTCCGGGGTGATCTTATTGCAGCCTGCCAGTACCTAAAGGGGCTACAGGAAAGCTGGAGAGGGGCTTTTTCCAAGGGTGTGTAGTGACAGGACACGGGGCAATGGCTTTAAACTGGAAGAGGGGAGATTTCCGTTAGATCTAAGGAAGAAATTGTGACAGCAAGTCAGGGTGACACTGTGGGGCAGGCTTGGGGCTGGAGGGCCATGTCTGACCTGAATCTGCAACACGCCCTATCCCTGTGCATCCCAGAGCTCACCCGTGTCTCCGCAGGAGAGATGAGCATGGGGAGCCACCACTCAAAGCTGCAGCTACCTAACCTCATTTCCCAAAGAATTTAATAGGGATTGACTCTCTGGAAAGACCCGAGGTGTCGTGAGGAGACCCCTGCTGTGCTGTAATTAATCTGTTGAGCATGTTGCTCCTTGACTGTCGTTCCCGTTACTTCTCTGGCCCCAGCAGCCGCCTGTTCACTGCACTGTGCTCATCAGCAGCGACAGTCTCAGCCCAGGGGCGCTGGCTGCGCCTTAGTCCTTGTGCTTGACCTGGGCATGAAAAACAGCTGATGAGTTGTTGGATGTTCCAGGCCAGGTGGCGAGGGGCAGGTTGCCTGAATGAGGAATGTGTAATCCAGAGCAGCGTGGGCAGCAGGGCGAGGGAGGGGATTCTGCCCCTCTGCTCTGCTCTCCTGAGACCCCCCTGCAGTGCTGCGTTCAGCTCTGGAGTCCCCAACACAAGAAGGACATGGAGCTGCTGGAGCGGGTCCAGAGGAGGCCACGAAGATGGTCCGAGGGCTGGAGCACCTCTGCTATGGAGACAGGCTGAGAGAGTTGGGGCTGTTCAGCCTGGAGAAGAGAAGGCTCCGGGGTGATCTTATTGCAGCCTTCCAGTACTTGAAGGGGGCCTACAGGGAAAGGCTGGAGAGGGGCTTTTGACAAGGGCGTGTAGTGATAGGACAAAGGGCAATGGCTTTAAACTGAAAGAGGGGAGATTTAGATTGGATCTAAGGAAGAAATTCTTCCCTCTGATGGTCGTGAGGCACTGGCACAGGTTGCCCAGAGAAGCTGTGGCTGCTCCATCCCTGGAAGTGTTCCAGGCCAGGTTGGATGGGGCTTTGAGCAACCTGGTGTAGTGGAGGGTGTCCCTGCCAATGGCAGGGGGGTTGGAACTGGATGGTCTTTGAGGTCCCTTCCAACCCAAACTGTTCTATGATTCTGTCATTCTAATCCTCATTTATTTGTGCGTTATCCTGTCCCTGCTCAGTCCCAGGCCTTGTGTTTCCATGCCTGGGCTCACGGCCCCTCTCAGCCCTCTCCCTGCAGAGAGGTGGGTGTTGGGTTGGGTTCTCAGGTGGACGGTTGAGGATCTGGGGACAGGGTCAGGAGCACGGTAAGGACTGTCCTGAGGAAAAGGGGTGCTTTTGACCTTGAGCTTCAAGTCTGCTCCCTGCCTTATAGCACTTGTGATACGGGGGTACAGACAGTGATGGTAGGATCCAGCACTCAGTTCTCACTGCTTTATAGAGGTGTCTCCACCTCTCTGTGGCCTCCCACATTTGACTTTCCCAGTGGCAAAGCCATCAGCCTGGGATTGGGGTTGGTTTTTGGTCATTTTACTGATCCAGGTTAGAACCTGGACCACACGCTGCTGGAGCAGCAGCCGGTGCAGGAGTGACTGGGCAGCAGGAAGGGCTGGAGCTGCTTAAACCAGCTTTGTCCCCAGCATAATTTTAACCCAGGATGATGCTGGAGGCTGCTGCTTGGGGGGTGCTGGTGCCAGCATCCCCACCTACAGCACCGTGTAGCCCAGTTACACAGACACAGCTCCTGAGGTGAGGGGCTGGAGACGCTGCTGGAGCTGCCAGGGGAAATCACGTCAGGATGAACGGCCATCTGAATGAGTTTCCATCCCAAAGGTGTGGATGTGAGCACATTAACCCGTGACCAGTGCAGCTGGCTTCCTGGCACAGTTATCCCTGGGTAGATGATGGGTAATTTTCTCCCCCTGTGCATTTTTTTTTCGGGTTGATTCCTCAAGCTTTGCTGCTTCATATATCCGTAGCCTGAGGCCAGAGAGCAGGGGAATGCAATTAGAGGAAGCAGAGTGCAACAGTGGATCTGAGCGCTGCAGCTTTCTTGCATCTCTGTTGCTGTTAAACGATGCAATCATGTTGCTTGTGGTGTTTTTTCTCCACGTAGCTTGGGGTTTTTTAAAGCTTCCGTTTCAAAAATCCTTTCCACGGTGTGGCTCTGCCTGTGTTTACACGAGCTCAGGTGAAGGAGTGATAAACAGGCAGGGAGCAGGAGTGAAGGGCCAAGATCTGGGAGGACAGGAACCCCTCGGTGGGCTTTCCAAGAGCATCTATTGTGCAGCTGCCTCTGAAGGTTAGTGCTGGTGGCACACGTTTGCCAGAGGCCCTTCTTGCATCACGCCCAGTAAATAGCCTGATGTAGCAGCTCCAGGATTGATTTGAAAATTATTCTTTTTTTGTTCATTGTATTTCATTTGTTTTGCAAAATGACCTGCCAAAAAAGAAAAAAAAAGCCAGATGAAGGCTGCCCTTACCTTGCTGTAATGTGATGTGAGTTTATTTTTTTTAAAAAATAAAGAAGAGAGAGGGACGATTTCAGCACATGATGTTCAAATCCTCCCTCACTGTTGTTGTTTTTCCTCTGAGATGCTGTCTGGGTGAGGATGCTTCATTAAGATGATGAGATGGGAGTGATGGGGGAGTCTTGAGTGGCTGAGGAGGGGTGGAAATGCCATCCAGCTCTTCACCAGCTCCCTGCTTTGTGTTCATTTTGCTTCTCACCGATTTCACTTCAGGGATTAACAAATACTTGCAAGAAAAGATCTTTGCGTCTGCTTAATTGCGTGTACGGTCTCGTGCGTGCACTTTGCAGGTGGACATGAACTGTGCTGTAAGCATTCCTTTTCCCTGTTTTGTTGGGGTTTTCCTGTAGAATCAGGGGAAGAAAAGGCTTGAGATCTGGAGACAATGTTTTAATAACAAAAAAAAACACCAAAAGCTTTGAATTTAAAGCATTTTGGAACCCCTTCCTGCGTCATGAGTAAGCCAAAAGAGCCAGAAACCTGACTGTATTTCACGGTGGCATGAAAACATGTTAACCCTGCGCTCTCTCTCTCTCTCGCAGCCATGCACGGCTGTTTTGACGTTGTGGAGCTGCTCCTGGAGCGGTAAGCAGGCTTCCTCCCTCCACTGTCTGCCTCCCCGCTCTCCCCCGCCTCCCATCCACCCCCAGGCTCACTCCAGCCGCCCGAGTACAAAGGGCGTTTATCCGTTCGGGAAGCCCAGCTGCCCTGCATGCCATCCCGGGGCTGTCTCCGTTTCCTCCAGGTTTTTCACGGCTGGTTAGGGTCCTTGGAGACACGGATGCTCTCCGGATGGGCTCTGCCTTCGCCATGACATAAGCCCCGGTTATATAACTCGGCTCTTTTTCTGTGCTGATTCATTCCCGTTGCCTCCGATGTATCTGAGGCCGTACGATAACAACAAACCAGTTTTCTGGGAGCTCTCTTCTGAGTGCAGCTCCTCCAGGCTGGACTCAGCCTCCAGGCAGCCTTCCAGTACCTAAAGGGGCTACAGGAAAGCTGGAGAGGGACTTTCTACAAGGGCATGGAGTGATAGGACAAGGGGCAATGGCTTTAAACTGAAAGAGGGGAGGTTTAGATTAGATCTAAGGGAGAAATTTTTCACTCTGAGGGTGGTGAGGTACTGGAACAGGTTGCCCAGAGAAGTTGTGGCTGCCCCATCCCTGGAAGTGTTCAAGGCCAGGTTGGATGAGACTTTGAGCAACCTGGTGTAGTGGAGGGTGTCCCTGCAGAGGTTGGAACTGGCTGATCTTTGAGGTCCCTTCCAACCCAAACCATTCCATGATTCTATGATTTTCAGGCTGCAACTCCCGGGAGACTACTGTGAAGTGGCTTTAAATCAGCCAGTGCCCGGTTATGCTGACCCTGTTACCTTCCTAACCAGCACTGCCCGCTGCCAGAGCTGAAGCAGCTTTCCCCGGGCATCACAGTGGCTTCTAGCCACAGCTCCTGTTAGCTGACTCGTCCCAGCCTTGTTGATTCCTGTCCATGCTTGGCCCAGCATAAACATAGCCCTGTGATTGCAGCCAGGCTTTCAATTTTAATTTGGTCTTCTCTCGTTTCAGTGGAGCTTTAACCTGAGCGAGACCTGTGCGCTTTGGTTTTGTGTGTGGTGGTGTTACATGAGGGTATGGTTTTCCTCTCTGCCAGTGCACACCTTGCCCCTTCAGAGATCCTCTGTTTGGAGGGCAAGGGAAACAGGAAAGCTGTGGCTTTCCTGCAGCCCGAGCAAGTTGCACTGGCTGAGTACCAGATCCCTGACCCAAAAAACTGCAGCACACCGTACCCCAGGCCACAAAGCACCGAGACAAGTTTATGCGTGGTCTACAGGGAGGCTTTGTAGCTGCCTTTTCCAGTCTCATCCACTGATAGTCTCCTGCCCACAAGTACAAAGCAACTGGTGCAGTAAGGATTTTGGAGCTGCCAACAGCTCTGTCCTGGCTTTTGGCTTCCCTCCCAGGTGCCAGTATGAACCTGACAGCAGAGACAAATGTGGAGTCACTCCCTTTATGGACGCTATCCAGAACGGGCATGTCAACATTGCCCGGCTGCTCCTGGAAAAACACCAGGTAGGTGCCAAAAACATCACCTCCTTCCTCCAGGGCCTGACCTAGAACTGCCAGGGCAAGCAATCCACGTGTTCACCGTAGCCAAACTGTAAAGCAGCACATTCCCAAACTGTAAAGAAGGGATTTGTGAAAGAAAGCAAATTCCTCCTGGAGATGAGCAAGATTTTGCCGAGTGAGGCCACCAGGATTGGGCTCATGGGGAAGATCTCCCCCTGGGGCAGGGATATGTCCCCAGGCTGGTGAAGGGGGATGAAGAGACAAGGCAGTGGCAGGAGGGGACAGGACTTGCCCAGCACCGCACTGGGGGCTGTGTCAAAGCCATGACTGGTGCTCCGGAGTGCCGGGGCTCAGCATGGAGGCTCTCATGGCAGCGCTGAGGGGGGATGACATGGAGGCGTCTGGCTGTGCTGGCAGCAGCTCATCTCTGGCCTCCCTCACTTAGACAGCTGCTGCTCCTGTGTTGTCTCCCAATAATCTCTTGATTTCCACCAACATACGAGGCGTAACAGGGATGTCGTTAGAGCCAAACGTGCGTAGTAGGAACCAGATCACTGCCTTATTTATTGACTGCTGAATGATGTGAGATGGCTGGAGCCCACCTAACGGCTGATTCTCACCGAGGTGGGGACGTGCCTCCATTCTCACCTCCTTTGCCCTCCCTTTGCCTTTCCCCTCCACCAGCTTTGGTGTTCATCGGACACCGTGCCAAACTAGTGCAGCTCACTGGCCTGGCAGAAATGTAGCATGGCAAAACCAGAGAGTCTGTTTGTGCCACGTTGGCAGGTTGAATTGGCCAGCTGAGCCCTCAGCGTGGCACGGAGTGGGCCAGGTAATGTGGTACCACACTTTTCGAGATCACAAGCTTTGGATTTACTCAGCTGTAACACATAGCCTCACCCAGCAGAGGCAGTTTGATGCCCGGGTTGTGTTTGATCGAGTAGATGCTTGTTGGCTTCAGGAGATGTTCATGTGCTTGTCTTCGCTCAGCTGGCCCTTATAAAACATTTGTGAGGTTTGTTTGTGTTTTTAGTCTCACATTTCAGGCGATGAAGGTGGCATAGTTGATTTAATTTCCTTGTTGTGGTGCCCTGGCTTACTGCTATGAAGGAGCACTGGAAACGCTAATGGCGGTGTTGCTACCTTCTAGGTTTTATAAAACCACGATTCAGGCCCACTGGACTTCAAGAGGCTGGATTTTATCCTTCAAGACGAGTGTACTGTGTATCACTGCCATTGCTCTTCTTGATCTTATGTCTTTGTGGTTCACGTTCAGAGGCTCAAAGAAGAGAGGTCATCCACCCATCTCCCTCCTACTTGTCTCCAAATTCTTCTCCACCAGCACAAAGGTTGGAGATGGGTTGTTTCTTGCTGGTTTAAAGAGTTGAAACCCATCATATGTGCTCCAGCAGATGAGAGAGGGGGGCTTTGTTCTTTTTTTGGTGCTAGTTTTGCTTGTCTCTTAACAAGCTCAGCAGAGAGCTGGCTCTGGTCTGCAAATCATAGTGCTACCAACTGCAGCGGTCCTGCTGGTGACGTCCCTCATTGCCATCACCGTGGCTGTGGCAGGCAGACACAATTCTGCTTTGGCTGATGGTTGTCCTTGGAGCTTTGGCCAGGCTGTTCATTGCTTTCCCTTTCCCTCCTCCCCTATTCCAGGCTTGTCCTACAGCCGTGGACGCGCTGGGCGCTCAGCCTCTACATCGGGCAGCTGTCACGGCGCAGGATGAAGCCATCCAGTTCCTTGTCTCTGAACTGGGAGTTGACGTCAACGAGAGAGCGACGACCCTCCAGCTCACAGCACTACACTATGCAGCCAAGGTTTGTCCCTGTTCCCAGGCTCCTTCTACAAAGTCTCTGCCAGTTGGTGTGCTACAGGCAGGCACCTAAAATAGGCTAGTTTGGGCGTTCACATTCCTAGCTTATCCTCTGTCACTGTCTATCTGGTCCTGACCAGTCCCATACTCTGTTTAATGGTTTTAGACCCTCATTAAGTGTGTCCTGCAGAGGTGGTGGGTATCTGAGTTGCTCTCTTCACCACCCTCCTGCCCATGCCACCGACTCTGCTGCAGGTTAGTAAACCCTCCTGCCTGCCACATGGCTGTGCAGAGGCAGAGCTGGGCGGTGATGGGGCTCAACTCTTTTGCCACTCATCCAGTTGGCTGTGCTCTGGGTAGGGCTTGACCCCACACCTCTGATGAGCATTACTCTTCCAGTCTGCTGCCTTTGGACCAAAGTGCAATACCTGAAGGGAGTCCCCCTCGCTAGTTATTGGGAGTTGTAGGTTCATGAGCTGGGACAGTTCTTGATTGGTGTCTTCTCACGTGCTTGGTGGAGGAGACGTGGATGAAACACTGGTGGTTTGGGTCCCGGTAGGTCAGTGGGCAGTCTCTGTGACAGCAACTTGGCTGATGTGCTGTGAAACAGCAACTGTTGGTCCCAGTAGGCTGGATTCTGGCCTGCCCGTGGCCAGATGTGAGAAAGGAGAGGTGCAAAGGCAGAGGGAACTCCCGGGAGCTTATCTGTGTCCTTCGCACAGGAGCTGTTTTGAATTCCAAGCGGTGAGAATCGCTTGAGCTTTCTCCTCCTCCTATCTCATACCTGTGTGGGAAGCAGGGCCTGGTGGGCTGTGGGTCCTGCAACGCTCCCTGGGAGCGCAGAGCAGATCCCAAATTTCTCACCACTGACTCGGATCCCTCCTGGGACCCTGCTGCCTCCCTTCTGCTCAGTGCTGTCGCCCTGCAGTGCGCGGCATGCTGGCAGCTGGTGGCAAGAGAAGCTCCCTGCTCACATCCCCGCATGTTAAACCTCACGAGCTTTAACACGCAGCGCTCAGAGCCTGGTCTAGACTTGTAGTGGGAATGAAACAGCATCCCAAGCGCCCCGCTCCTACAAAAGCATCAATGACACTTACTGGGAGTGCTGGCAACAGTATTCTCCTCCAGCAGGACCCAGCCATGGCATTTGCTGGCTCCCACAAAGGAGGCCTTTCTCCCGGCTTCCCTTCCTCATGCTCTGAGAAACCATGTTGAAAGCCCTTTTGGTTGCCAAGGGTACGTTAACAGCAAGGCTACTGGGGAATATAGTGTGCCTTGGAGAAGATCCCAGCTCTCTTGGCGAGTGGCTGACTGGGGAGTGATTTGATGGGTTTCTCTTCCTTCCCGAGGCTCAGTGTCACTTTATATTTACAGCATCGTTTGTTTGGCTGGTGGTTTTGTGGTTTTTTTTTTTTCCTTCTTTTCTTATTACTTTGCATTTATAAATACGTGAAAATCAAATTACGCTTTCAGCTCAGTTTGCTGCCAAGGCTGTGGCAGCTAAAGCCGTTCCTGGCTTTGCTGGCTTTGCCCTGGAGAGGAGGCGTGCACGGAGCGCGGAAATGGGAGCCTTGAGCAGGGGGAAAGATGCTACTGAGTCGCACGATAATGGAGGGAAAAGAGTGGTGGGGATAAAAATAAGAGCCCTCCATTCTCCTGCCGTGCAACAAAGACTAATTCATTGCATTGAAGAAGTAATTACACCATCAGGCGTGTTATTTAGGGAGAGAGGATTTATTTATGGAGAAGCTTGTGCAGAGAGGAGGGGTGTGGGGGCTGTGTTGTGTTTTCCCCTGTGGCGTTTAAAATCGGCTACCGGCAGAGGAAGGATAGAGGACATACTGGAATACTGCGTTCAGCTCTGGGGTCTCCCACACAAGAAGGACACGGAGTTGCTGGAGCGGGGCCAGAGGAGGCCACAGAGATGATCCGAGGGCTGGAGCACCTCTGCTCTGGAGACAGGCTGGGAGAGTTGGGGCTGTTCAGCCTGGAGAAGAGAAGGTTCCGGGGTGATCTTACAGCACCTTCCAGTACCTAAAGGGGCTACAGGAAAGCTGGAGAGGGACTTTTTCCAAGGGTGTATAGTGACAGGACAAGGGGCAATGGATTCAAACTGAAAGAGGGGAGATTTAGATTAGAGATAAGGAAGAAATTCTTCCCTCTGAGGGTGCTGAGGCACTGGCACAGGTTGCCCAGAGAAGTTGTGGCTGCCCCATCCCTGGAAGTGTTCAAGGCCAGGCTGGATGGGGCTTTGGGCAACCTGGTGTAGTGGAGGGTGTCCCTGCCCATGGCAGGGGGGTTGGGACTGGCTGATCTTTGAGGTCCCTTCCAACCCAAACCATTCTGTGATTCTATGACAGTGTGGGTCATGACGGTGTGTAAGCACGGTGTTCTGCGTCTTCTCACAGAGCGTTACAAACACTGGAGTAATCCTTTAGGAAATGCCAGTGCCTAAGGGTACCACGGGCAGGTGTGCAACAGTCTGCACCAGCAACAGGTTCTGCTTTCTGAGCTGAAACACACCTCAGTGGGAGCAACTCTAGATCCCCGAGGTGCTTGGAGTGGATTTGCAGTGTGGGGGAACACATGGCTTTTTGCTGGTGTTTAGTCTTTTCAACAACCAACCAGCTGCTGATTGTGACACGTAAGTCAGGGATCCGGCAGCTCCGTGACCAGCTGGGCTTGGAAGCAATTTATTTGAGTTACTTGATTGGAGGCAAGGACCAGGGAGGAAAAGACAAGACAGGTTCACAAATTAGGGCGCTAATTTGCTCTTGAGAAACATCTTTAGGTTGTGTCACCCAGTTGTAAGTTGGACATTGTTTGTGCATTAACTCCTCCGCAGCCACTGGCAGTGCTGGAAGACGATCCTCCAAATCCCTCACACCTCACAGTCCTGGATGTGCGAGGTGGATCTGCTGACCACGATCAGGAAGATCACATGGGATCTGCAGTTGTCTAAAAGCAGATCCACCTGCCTGGATCTGGACTGGATTGTGCCTCTATCACACTTGCCCTGCCAAGGCACCGCTCCCAGTCTTCGGCTGTGCCACCACCAGAGACAGCTGGGCACCGTGGCGTGATTTTAAGCACTGTTGGTCTTAATTGAGCTGTTTTTATTTTAAAACGTTGTGTTAAATGTTTGCAGAGAGACTCCTGGGATGCCTCCTGCTGCCTTTTCGGCCTCTGGGTTGAAATTGCTGCCAGGGACACGCAAGGCGTGTGGACACGCTGACCGAGGGCCAAGCTCCGACTCCCCTCATGGGCTGCCAGTGGAAGGGCAGGAGAAGATGCCCAGTGGCATCTCTCTGGCCAGTTCCCGTGGGGTAACAGCAGGGTGTCTGCTGTGCCTGGGCAATCCCTGGGTAGTGAAGGCGATCTGCGCTGCCACAGCTGATTTACAGCTGCTTTAAGATCCTCTGGAGCCTGGAGCAGCTCCTGGTAGCCCCAAGTTTGACTGTGCCAGAGTGGATCCACATCTGTGCGCTTCCAGGTGCCGTATGCAGTTAGGGCCAGATCGCTCGTGGCCTCCTTTCTTCACAGGCCTGTGTTATTTATATTTTATTTGTTATATTGGGTGAATGGTTGGACTGGATGATCTTGAGGGTCTCTTCCAACCAGATTATTCTATGATATCCCAACATAAGAAGGACAACAGCCCCCAACATAAGAAGGACATGGACCAGTTGGAGAGGGTCCAGAGGAGGGCCACGAAGATGATAAGAGGGCTGGAGCACCTTTCCTATGAGGACAGGCTGAAAGAGTTGGGGCTGTTCAGCCTGGAGAAGAGGAGGCTCCGGGGTGACCTTATAGCGGTCTTCCAGTACCTCAAGGGGGCCTACAAGAAAGATGGGGAGAGGCTGTTCAGGAGGGCCTGTTGTGATAGGACAAGGGGTAATGGTTTTAAAATAGAGGGAGGTAGATTCAGATTGGATATTAGGAAAAAATTTTTTACCATGAGAGTTGTAGAACACTGGAACAGGTTGCCCAGAGAGGTGGTGGATGCTCCATCCCTGGAGACGTTCAAGGCCAGGTTGGATGAGGCCCTGAGCAACCTGATCTAGTTGGAGATATCCCTGTTCCTTGCAGGGGGGTTGGACTAGATGCCCTTTGAAGGTCCCTTCCAGCCCTAACCATTCTATGATTCTATGATTTCTGCTAAATGCAAAGGTGAGGAACTGTGCAGAGCTGGTTCTGAATAAATAACCCACGTGCCTGTGCTCGCCACTGCAGGAAGGACACGCGCATACCATCCGGACGCTGCTGTCCCTCGGTGCTGACGTCCACGCGAAGGATGAGAAGAGCCGTTCTGGTAAGGCTGCCGAGCTGTTTGTTCACCTCCTGGATGACAGCAAGAACACAGTAACAGGAGCCCAGCCTCCTGTGTCTGCTCAGCAGAGCGTGCAAGGAGATGCCAGATGCAAAAGGCTCTTGGAGCAGCGTGGCATGTGAAGCTTGGGGGTTGGTTTTTTTTTGCAGCTTTCATTCACTGCCGGACTTTCTGATGTCTCGTGGCGTGGTTGAGCCTGCACTGAGGCCTTTCCCTTGGGGGATAAGAACAGAGATGCTAATTGGTATTTCTCTTTACCCAGCTGCTTCTTTTGCATGAAGCTTTCAGGAGCTTAGTGTCTTTGCTACCACTGCCTCGCTATCAAATTCGGTTGAAATTAGCCAATTTGAAGCGGTTAGGGCTGGCAGACAAATACGATGATTGCACAAGCTCTTAAGCCTCAATTCCGTAGCAAACTGCCTGGAATGGCTTATGAGCAAATAATAACAGAGCACTTCAATGTAAATATAGTTGCCATAGTAATGCCAGTGAGTTGGCATTCCCAGCGTGAGAGTCTGAGGCGTCTCTTGCATCAGCACCTCTCTCTCTCAAAAAAAGTATATATAAATGGTTTCAGCCATTGCCAAAATTGGCAACTTACCCAGTCTTCAGGTTTGCTTAATAGCACGCTTCAGCGGCGAGCATGAAGAGTCTTGTATCTCTCCATCCCTCCCTCCGCCCCCATTTACTCAGTGAGTAAATTTGAGCTCTGCTGAACTCGTCCAGCCCTGGGACGTTCGTGGTGGCTCTTTGCACCCGTGGCTCCCCCGTTCCCCAGCACCTTTGCTGCGTTAGTGCCGCTGCGTCCCAGGGAGCTTCTCACCCAGACTTTGCTCCTGCAGTGTCCTGCGTGAATTATCCATGGTGACCAGGGTACCCTGTGGTCAACATCAGGCTGCAGCAGGAGCCAACAACCCTCAGCATAAAAAATACTCACCCCTGTGCAGGATTAGGCCAGGAGAAGGCGGCTGGCTCATCCTACTGCACAAGCCAAGTGTAACAGGACTGCCTAACTGTGCTGGGGCCATGCTGGCTCAGCGTGCCAGCTGTCAGAGGGGTCTGTGGGATGAGCTGGGGCTTGGGCTGGAGTATGTCAGCCTCCTCCTGTGGGATGGTTTTTGCTGCACGCGGTGCATGGAAACCTTTCTCATTTTCTCATTCCTGATCCCTGGCAGTGTTCAAGGCCAGGTTGGATGAGGCTTTGGGCAACCTGGTGTAGTGGAGGGTGTCCCTGCCCATGGCAGGGGGGTTGGAACTAGATGATCTTTGAGGTCCCTTCCAACCCAAACCAGTCCGTGATTCTATGATTCTACTCCTTGACCCTGGAGTGAGCTGGCAGGGAGCCCCAGCCCTGGGCCCCCAGGCCCATAAAGGACCCTGGTCACATCCAGAGTAGTTTCAAGCCCCTTTCTTGCACATCACTATTAAATCCACCCCAAACACAGAGCAATAAGAAGCCTGGAGGCCGCCTGCTCTGTCCCACAGCCTCCCCTTCCTGCTATGGGCACCTTCTACCCATGACTCAGTCAAAACGAACCAAGTTGGCATAAATACTCCCAGTATGTTTGCAAACCTGGTTAGCCTTGGCTCAGCCAGGTTGGTACCACTCGATGGATTGGAGGGACTAGTAACCTGTGAGGGGAAGATGGGGGTAATAGCTGGGGTGAGCTGGGCTGGTAGCTTTTCTACCAGCATGGGTGGCTGTGGAAGAAGATGTGTCCCATGCTTGGGCTGGTTTAGTCATCCCATCGCTGCTGTAGATATGCACGGCCATGGCAGCTGAGCCCTGCTGTGCCATCCCACTGCTGCTTCGCTGAGTGCTGCAACTGGCAAAAATCATTTTTCATCCTCGATGCATTCCCTCTGCTGACTGGGTTTCCTTCTCTGGCAATCCCATGTTTGCATCCGAAGCGGGCTGAGGCCGAACCCCGGCGCCATCTCAGCCTCTGTCCTGACATTTTGTCTCCTCCACAGCCCTGCACGCCGCCTGCGCCGGGCAGCAGGCGGACGCCGCACGGATCCTGCTGCACGCTGGGCTGCGGGATGCGCCGGACAGCGCGGGCACGCTGGCACAGCAGCTCGCGAGGAAGCCAGATGTCATCCAGGTTTTCCAGGAAACGAACGTCGGCACGTGAGGCGTAATGGGATGTGAGGAGCCCGTTTCATTTCAGCATGGTACGTTAGTTATCACTTAATGACTGTTCAAATTTAGGCCAACACCTGTTCAAAATGACAGAATTTTTGCCCACGGATTCAGAGGAGAAACCAAGCTTGACACTTGGGAAGTACTTTTAGGAGAAAATATATTTTAAATAGGATTATCTCAAAAAGATAGTGGACATGAAAAGCACGTTTTAAATAGGATTATCTTCAGAAGATAATGGACGTTGTGGGTCTAGGCTATCACTCCTATACTGACCTCATGATTTTAAATTTGTGGCTGTTCTTTCACTTTCAAATTTCAGGGGTGAACTTCACCTCTTCTTGTGCAGCCGAGGCCACAGCTCCCTGAAGTATCACCATCCACGGAAGGTGCCCCATGGGCTACTGCTCAGTGACCTCTGGGCACCCGCATGGCTTGAACCCCCTGGAGCCTGCCTAGCTCTTGCTGGGATGTTTCCATACAGTGAACATTGTGAAGGAGGTGATAACACCTGGATCATTGGATTTTACAGCCCTTAATGGACCTGCTGTCCGCTAATCTCTTGAGTTGCTTCAAGTGGCCACCTCTCGATAGCCCCTGAGGGAGGCTGAGTGTAGTGCAGCGTAAGGGAGCCCTTGGTGACTCTTCCTTCATCAGGTTTGAGCTGCAGACCACGAGTGCAGGGAATCTTCAAGCTGCACCAACCTCTTACGTGCTTTTTGTGGCCCAAGCCTGATCCCGAAGCCTGCTGAAATCAATACAGAGATGTCAGCCTTGCAGTGACATCAAGGGTCTTTGGATCAGACTGGAAAAGAAGTACTTCTTATTCCCGACAGCCTTGCTCGGTACTTCTCACCACCAGTGAGCTTTAAAAAAAAATAAATCCTGCTCTTTGAAGTGTATAGCGAAACGGCTTAATATTTAATTTTCCAGTAAGTCTCTAACAGCCTGGAATACACACAAAGGTAAGAGCTACTGTAGCTTATTTGTATCCATCCGGAATTACACATTTGGTTTTGCGTAGAAACATGGCACGGCCCTGCCAGTATGTCATGTCAAGAGGTAAAACACCAACGGGATTCCGCAGTTTTGGCGATAGCGGATGGTGAAAACCAGACAGGCCTGTAACTGAGCGCTGGGTTTTGCTCTGCCCGAGCCGTGGTGCTCATGTCACGGTCCGATGCAGACCCCCGTGCTCCTGGGTGGGTGTAGAACCATGCCGAGCTCCGTTCGAGGGAGAAATTCCCTCCCCGGCGTCCCTGGAGCAGAATTTGCCGTGACAATCCTTGAGTTTAACATCCTTCACAGCAGCGTTGGAGCCTCCTCACCTCCGCCTGCAGCGTGCTTACAGAAATAATTTGGGGGGCTGCAGGAGGGGGCTGATAGCTCACGGGAGGGGGAGAAGCAGGGCTCGTGGCATCTTGAGACTCTTCCAAACGTGCCTGCAAAGGCCTGCTTTTTGCCAGTCTTCCCCTGTCTTGTTTCTCCATCTGTGGAGAAGATTCTTCTCCAGCAGGGAGGGAAAACAAAGTCATGCTGTAAGGCACCAGCGGGGCGGGGTGGTGGGAGCCGTGTCAGTCCCTGGGCAGGCGAGGAAGTGGCTTTTTTCCTCTAAAGATCATGAATCCTTCCATAAATCCAGCCCTGGCCTCCATACAGCAATACTGCAGCCTGGGAAATGCAAGGGACTGCTTTATTCCTGCTTTTCTGTGATTTTAGCAAACCATGAAATAGCCATTTCCTCCTAACATCCCTGCTAATGAGCTCAGATTGTTTGTGTGTCTAAGCTGTTAGGAGAAAGCAAGTGAGAACGTTTTCCAACGTCTGTCTCCAGCTGCTCTGGCCATGCCAAACACCTTGAAAACGCAAAAAGGAATTTGCATTATTTTGAAGGTGCTTTATGCTTTTTGAAGGTGAGGTGGGCCTGTGGGAACCTCATGAAGTTCAACAAGGTCCTGCACGTGGGTCGGGGCAATCCCAAGCACCAGTACAGGCTGAGTGGAGAATGGATTGAGAGCAGCCCTGAGGAAAGGGACTTGAGGGTGCTGGTTGATGAGAAGCTCAACATGAGCTGGCACTGTGCGCTGGCAGCCCAGAAAGCCAACCGTGTCCTGGGCTGCATCCAGAGCAGCGTGGGCAACAGGTCAAGGGAGGAGATTCTGCCCCTCTGCTCTGCTCTCCTGAGACCCTCCCGGAATACTGCGTTCAGCTCTGGGGTCCCCAGCACAAGAAGGACATGGAGCTGCTGGAGCGGGTCCAGAGGAGGCCACAAAAATGACCCGAGGGCTGGAGCACCTCTGCTATGGAGACAGGCTGAGAGAGTTGGGGCTGTTCAGCCTGGAGAGGAGAAGGTTCCGGGGTGATCTTATTGCAGCCTTCCAGTACCTAAAGGGGCTACAGGAAAGCAGGAGAGGAACTTTGGACAGGGGTGTGTAGTGACAGGACACGGGGCAATGGCTTTAAACTGAAAGAGGGGAGATTTAGATTGGATCTAAGGAAGAAATTCTTCCCTCTGGAGGTGGTGAGGCACTGGCACAGGTTGCCCAGAGAAGCTGTGGCTGCCCCATCCCTGGCAGTGTTCAAGGCCAGCTTGGACGAGGCTTTGAGCAACCTGGTGTAGTGGAGGGTGTCCCTGCCCATGGCAGGGGGTTGGAACTGGCTGATCTTTGAGGTCCCTTCCAACCCAAACCATTCTGTGATTCTATGATTTCCAAAGGCTTCCGGACAGCAGCAGAGGGGCTGTCTGCCCGGGACGGGGAGAGCACAGGCGCTGTGTTCCCGCCCAAAAGTGAGACGTAACGGCACGTCTCCAGCTCTGTCTTTTAGTTACCTTTTCTTTTAGTTGCCTTTCTTTAAATCTGCCCCTCAGGCAATGGGAAGATGCACCGAAACAGAGTGGCTGTTGTTATCCTGATCGTCTGCACAAGGACGTGCGAAAAGGAACATGGATTCAGCCGTGTGCCTGCAAAATTAGCCCGGGGAACAGCCCTTGCTGTCTTTCCTGCTGGTTTCGCTGTTGCTTACACGCTGCGGGGTGGGAGCGAGGGGTCAGGACGCCTTCGTGTCCATGGGAGCATGCTGCAAAATGCTGGGAAGAGCTCGGAGGCGCTAGACTGCGTGTGTGTGTGTGTGTGTGTGAACCCCAGTCACATTCCTGGCAGACGTTTCGCGTGGAGAGACGGTGTGGGCACCTGGTCCCCGGGGAGGAAGCCCGGGAACTGGGCTCCATGCCACACGGTGCCCAAGGCAGCTTGGAGCCGAGCCCGGCAGCTGGCACACGACTTTGGCGCTGTCCTGTTACACCACCTCTTCCACCCTCGGCACTGGCGCTTGCCAGGGGTCCTGCAAACACCACTCCTGGTCTTGCAGTGGCGAGGAGAAGACCTAATGCCTTCAACTCGTGACTGAGATACGGTCAGGGTGAGCAGAAGCATCTGGATAGGGAGGACGTTGAGGTGCTGGAGCGGGTTCAGAGAAGAACAGCAAAACTAGTGAAGGGTTTAGAGAACTTGTCCTATGAGGAACGGCTGAGGGATCTGGGACTGGTCAGTCTAGAGAAGAGGAGGCTCAGGGGGGACCTTATTGCTCTCTACAATTACCTGAAAGGGAGTTGTAGGGAGATGGGGGTTGGTCTCTTCTCCCACATTATGAATGACAGGACGAGAGGAAATGGCCTCAAGTTGCACCAGGGGAAATTTAGGTTGGATATCAGGAAAAATTTCTTTACAGAGAGGGTTGTGAAGTATTGGAACAGGCTGCCCAGGGAGGTGGTGGAGTCCCCACCCCTGGAGGTGTTTCAAAACCGTGTGGATTTGGTGTTGAGGAACATGGTTTAGGGACCCTGACAGTGCAGGGTAAACGATTGGACTCGATGATCTTGAGAGTCTCTTCCAACCAGACGATTCCATGATTCTATGAAGTAATATTGCAACGCTGTCATCTTGCTGGGAGCCCTTCCTGGAAGGGAAGGCAGTTTTGTTGTAAATAAAATCGATGTTGCTCTGGCAGTCTCACCATCACCCCCCCTCCAAACTCACAAGCACCAAGACACGCGTGCCCTGGTGGTCCGGCTGGGTTTCCTTGCCGCGGCACTGAGGACGAGGGACTGCAGCTATTGCATCCTCGTCGCATCTCCTGGGCTTTTCTTAGGTTGGTGACCGTGTATCGGTTTTGGATGTGCCCATTTTTACCTCTTAGGAGCTGGTGGTGATTTTCCCTCCATCCTCTTCTCCGTGAGTTACGAGGATCCACTCTCTGGGTGGTGTCTCTCAACCCGATGTTCCAACTAGTTGGTGGTAGACATGAGCCGAGAGCTTGAGGACCTGCTGACTGGTGTGTCACAGTTTTGTCATCTCTCCTTCTGCCTTCTGCGGCTTCCACAGCCAGACCTTCCTGCTCATAGAATCATAGAATCACAGAACAGTTTGGGTTGGAAGGGACCTCAAAGATCATCCAGTTCCAACCCCCCTGCCATGGGCAGGGACACCCTCCACTACACCAGGTTGCCCAAAGCCCCATCCAACCTGGCCTTGAACACCTCCAGGGATGGGGCAGCCACAGCTTCTCTGGGCAACCTGTGCCAGTATCTCACCAGCCTCAGAGTGAAGAATTTCTTCCTTATATGCTATCTAAATCTCCCCTCTTTCAGTTTAAAGCCATTGCCCCATGTCCTGTCACTACACGCCCTTGTCCAAAGCCCCTCTCCAGCTTTTCTGTAGCCCCTTTAGCTACTGGAAGGCTGCTGGAAGGTCTCCCCGGAGCCTTCTCTTCTCCAGGCTGAACAGCCCCAACTCTCTCAGCCTGTCTCCAGAGCAGAGGTGCTCCAGCCCTTGGATCATCTTCATGGCCTCCTCTGGACTCACTCCAGCAGCTCCATGTCCTTCTTGTCCTTCTTCATCCTCCATCCAGGCCATTCTCAATGTTTCTACTGCAGATCCCTCCTTACAGACATATCTGGAGCCCTCCAAGCCAATCTGCAGAAACCAGCAAGACCATCTGTCCCGCCCCAAGCTTCTTGTGTGTCGCCGACTTGTCCGATGGGGATTTGTGGTGGCTCGTGCAGCTCACCCATTGTCTGACACTCACGGATGTCGGAGAGGAGGTGGAAAACCTGTGCCTGCTGCTTGGGCACCAGAAATGGCCTGAAGGGCCCAACGCTGCCACCTGCTCGTGCATGTTACTGTGCATCACCTGGCATGGAAAGAGGTTTGTCCCAGTTCCTGGATGGATAATGTCACCACCTTGCTACCGGCGTGGCTTTCTCCTTGTGCGCTCTCCCACTGAGCGCTCCGCACCACCGAGCCTCCACCAGCACCCTGTAAACGAAGATTTTAAGGAGCTTGGTGCAAGATACGGAGCCCGGCTGTGCCCGTGTGGAGCAGCGTTCACCCGTGGCACCTCGGGGCTCTCCCAAATATTACAGCCATTTAAAAGCAGCCGCTCCGCTCCCCGCTCCAGCCACCACGCCTGGGTTTCAGCCGTCACCCAGTTCTCCGCCGGCCCCGGCGCGCTGCCCTCCGCGTTCTGCGTCCCAGTAAATACTGGGAATGCAGCCGTGTGATCAAATTAAGATGTCTTAAACCCTGCGGGTGCCTAATCCACGCCGGCCACCCCGAGGCACGTAAGCAGCTTTGCCATAAGTGCTTCCATCCCCGGGATGCAGATCCACGAGGCCGGGAAATTCCTGCCTCGTTTCAAGGAAGGGGTGTGTGGTGGAGACTGGGTAACGGCGAGGATTAAAAAAACCCTCATAAATGCCAAAAAAAAACCCCAAAACCTCAAATCTTCTCGAAAAGGCGCTGGTTCCCTCACCTCGGTGTTGCGCCGTGGCTTTGCTGTGGATGGGGGAATTTTGCCGCGCCAAGCGTGGTCTCGAGCAAGAGCAGGAACTCTTCCTCGCCTCTTTTGGGGTGAAAAGGGGGAAATGGGAGCGGCGCTGTGTGTGAGAAGTGAAACCGGTGCTTGGGAAGTCAAAATATGTCATAATTAACATCGTTTGTTGGTACGATAATTAACAAAGTGCTGCGCTACCCTGCCGTCCCGGGGATGGAGTGAAAAAGCACCGGCTCCATCGGGGCATGCGTGGGTCCTCCTGCGTGGGTACCGAGTAGGGCACCCACGGGTGCTCTGCCCTGCACCCAGTGACACCCGGGGGTGCCCTGGGAGGGCTGACCGGTGTCAAAGCCACCCTGGCCACGTGGGGAGCGTCCAGCGTGTGCGTGCCCCTTGCACACGTGTGCAAGCCCCCATTGCACGCGCAGCACACGGATGCACCCATTGCACGGGCATGCAAGTACCCGCTGCACACCCACACACCCTTTGCACACACGCGGGTCCACATTGCGCAGGCGTGCGTGCCACACGCGAGCCCGTGCCTGTTGCGTGCACGTACCCACTGCGTAGTCACGCACGTGCCCGTTGCACTGACACGTGTGCAACTGTTGCACACACGGGGCCATCGCATGGGCGTGCATCTAGGGCACGCACGCAGGCAGCTGTTTCACACCCGTGCCTGCGTTCGTGTCCTCTTGCCACCGCACACCCACACGCGCCGCCATGCACCTGCAGCACGTGCATGCGCCCACCCGTTGCACACTCACAACCTTTGCACACGTGTGCACGCATCCACCGGGCGCTCACACGCCCTTTGCACCCGCAGCAGGTGCACACGTGTGACACACACACCCCGCCACCCCCCCGCCCATTGAGGACGCCTGGACGGTGCTCGGCGCTGCACAACCCCGCGGAGGGAGGGCGGGGGGGGGGAAGCGCGCCGCAGCGCCGCGCATGCGCGACGCGCCCCCACCACGGTGGCAGCGCCGTCGGCCCGGCGCAGTGCCCGCCCCTTAGTGACGGCGCGGCCAGCCAATGGCGGCCTGCGCGGGGCGGTGATTGACAGGCGTGCGGGCGGGGGCGGGAGCGGTGCGGCCCCGCCCCCTCCCGGCGCGGTCTCCTCACGGCGGCGGCGGCGGCTCCATTTTCTCCGCTCCCGCGGCGCCCCGCTCGCCTCAGCCCCGGCCGGCGGAGAGAGACCTGAGAGACGCCCCCCCCTCTCTCGTACCCCGCTCTGCCCTCCCCCGCGCCGCCATGAATGAGGAGTACGACGTGATCGTGCTGGGCACCGGCCTCACGGTGAGGAGGAGCTGCCGCCGCCGCCCGCCTGGGCCTCGGGCCTGCCGCGGGCGGCCGCCGCCCTGCCGGGCCCCGCCGCGCCCCCCCCCCCCTCCTTCATTCCCCCCCCCCTCCTTCATTCCCCCCCCCCTCCTTCATTCCCCCCCCCCCCGCCAGCGCCCGGGTCCTGCCTACGTCCGGTCCCCTCCCTGCCGCTCGCCGCGGGTGCCGGTGTCCTTTTGCCCATCTATCACCTGATTATCACACCACCACCCCCCCCGCGTTAGGACGCCTGAGGTCTGCGTCCCGCCCCCCCCCCCCCCCCGCCTCAGGCACCGGGGGTCTGCTTCCCGCCCCCCTCCCGTGGGTGCCGGGGTCTGTTCCCCGATATTTCCCCTGATTATCCCCCCCCCTGCTCAGACTCTGCGGTCTTTCTCCTCATCTGTCACCTCACCGGCGCCCCCCCCCCCCCCCCCCCCCTCAACCCCCGCTGGAGTGTCCGGGTTCCCGCTCCCCCCCGATGTTACCTTGGGGTGCGCGGGTTCTGGTCCCTGCCCTCCCCCCCCGGTCCCTTCCCCCGTCTCTCATCTAATTACTAATTATCACAGCACCTCCATCACTACCCCCCCGCCCCAGCTTGGCTCCTTCCCCATCCCTAACTAGACCCCCGGGCTGGCTTCTGGTTTTCACACGATTATAATAGACCCCCCATGTCGGGATGCCAGGTTCTGCCTCCCCCCCACCCCGGCCCGGGCTCCCCCCCCGGCGCTCCGGGGGGCCGGGCCCGGCTCCCGGGGGGCCCCCGGTCCGCGGCGCTGCCTGGGGGAGGCCCCAGGAAATGCAGTTGTTTAGCGGAGGGAGGGCGGGGGGACGACGGACAATAAAATGCTAACGGGGATTTATTGCCTGATTGTTATAATTTTTTTTTAAATTGTTACTTGATTTTTTTTTTCCACCCCCAAACCCGAGGGGGCTGCAGGTCCAGTGAGCCCTGCCCTCCTCGGAGCCGAGCCCGGCTTAGGGTGGAGGCAGACCTGGTGTTATCCCCCCCCCCCACCCCCCCCTCCCTCCCCTCCCCGCTCCGCCTTTGCAGCCTTCGGCTCTCCATCCAGCCCTGACTGCAGCAGGAGGGGGATGGGGAGGCAGGCGAGCCCTGCATGCCTGTCAAATTTGTCTTGATTCCCTCCCCCCCACCCCCCCCAAAAAATATCCTCTCTTGCGTTGTCGCTTCGTCTCGGTCATCCCTGAGGAAAGCTGACAGCTGATGGCACTTGGGGGTGCGGTGGAGGGAGGGGGATGAGCCGTGGTGGGGCTTTGTCCTATTGTGGAGGATGCAGCCCGCGCTGCAGGCTGCTGAGAAGCAAAAAAAAAAATAAAAATGGCAGTGCCGCTGCCCGTGAGATTTGCTGGTGGAAATTTCTTCTGAGGAGATGAGGAGATGCTTGGCACCAACACTAGCTTTCCCGTCGCGGGTTTAGTAGGGGCTGAAGGCTGGATGGCAGGTTGCAAATAAGAGGCATTGTTTGAAGAAGGGGGGAAGAAAATCCAATATGGTGGAGAGGAGGTTTTTTCTCGCTGTTAAATAGCCTTTCCTGCTTTTGTTTCCTCCTGTTAACGGGGAGAGGTGGCTAGACAAAGAGGTATCTTTGGGGTTGGCCGCGAGGGATTTCCCCCACTTCCCCTCTTGATGCTAATTGTAAATAGAAATATGTGTGCTTCCTACTGTGGCTTTGGGGCTGTGATTGACGGGGCTGCCACAGTGGCATCGTGTCTGCTGCCACAGGACTGGGGGGCACAGCTGCTGAAGGCAGAGCTGGTTTATCATCCCTTCGTTTCGAGTATGGGAATAATGGTAACAAAACCAGGATGTGGCACAAAGAAAATGTGCGGAGTGTGGGAGCGTCTTCCCAGCTGCTGCCGTAGGGTAAAGCCAGCTTTCCTGGTTGCTTTCATTCCCGTCTCTAAAGGCTCTTCCTTTGAGGTGGCAGGAATGACTTACAAGGCAAAAGCTTCTTCCCTTTGATAGGGAAAGCTGCAGTCTGTCCTAAAACCTGTCTCTGGCTTACCAAAGCAGGGAAACGGACTTTTGGGGAGGTGAAATATAATGAGCTTCTGGCGAAGGGGCCTCCGATAGATCTGAGCTCCATTAAAATGTTAATTTATGCTTTAGAGTGAGCAGTGGTATCAAGTTGGTAAGCACCACGCTTCATCTCAAACTGACAAACGCCAATGTAAATTTGACAAAAGGCCTCTTGTGAAATCACTTTTAAGACAAGCTAATGCTAATGATCAGCAGTCGAGTTAAAAGGAATAAATTTTGGCCGTATTTTAAGGTGCACTGACCGAACTCCAGAGCCTGAGAGCGTGCAGGAGTGCTCGTTTTGCTTCTGATGGGCAGCCTTTACTGCTGAAATACCAATTAGAGTAGGATGGACTTCCTCTCGACTTGAGCAGCTTGGGTGGAAAAGCAAGTGAATGGAAACCAGAGGTCCTGGTGCAGCCAGAGACGTTCCTGATCCTAAGATGCATGGAGTGGACTCGACCATTTTGACTGGCAGGTGGTGTCGGAGCAGAGCCTGGTTCAGGCTGCGCTACAGGACTCTCTCCAGTCAGATGAGGCATCAGACTGGAAGCTTGAAGGTTGCTCTTCTGACTTGGTCTGGTACCAGTGCTGGCACAGTCAGGCTTCCTGAGGAAAAGGAACTGGAAAACGTGCTGTATAAACACATTCAGTTATTTCTTTCCTTTTCCCAAGAGCCTTGAACTGTCATGAAACTTCAGATGATGTTTTCAACCACCCTTTCCTTAAAGCAAAAATGAACTGTACTGTTGGAGTCCCACCAGGCAACTGTTGTAGCTGAGTGAGTTTGTGTCTCCTCTCAGAAAAGCCTGAGTTGCACCTCTTGATGCTGCCTGCACAGAAAGAGATTAAACTGGAGACCAGTTTGCTAGATACCCGAGTGCTGTGCCCATTTATGTTTGCATCTTGTCCCATGAGAGTCACCAGTTGTATTGATTGCTAAGACTCGTACAAAGCCCATAAAATAGCTGTAATCCAGCGTGTCTGGGAGAGGCAGCGAGTGGCTGCTGATCTGGAGGGTTTTATCTTTCTCTTTCCAAAGTGAAAGTTCAGTTTGGTTTAAACAGAAAAAAATAAATTGTTGGAGCCTTTGTAAAAGAGACACAAAACCATCCGTTGTGGTGGTCGTTCTGGTTGGGTCTGCAGGGCCACTGCTGTGGAAGTGCACAAAATTCCATTTTTGATGGATCTGAAAGTGCAACATGGATATTTCAGGTGCTGATCTCTTCTTCAACCAGTAACAAAGAGCTCAGGCAGCTTTAGGACTGAGATTGCCCCATCCCTGGAAGTGTTCAAGGCCAGGTTAGATGAGGCTTTGGGCAGCCTGGTGTAGTGGAGGGTGTCCCTACCCATGGCAGGGGGGTTGGAACTGGATGATCTTTGAGGTCCCTTCCAACCCAAACCATTCTATGATTCTGTGATTACTGGCACTAAAATATTTTAAAATTGGGAGACCTCCACTGCAGTGCCAAGCTTGTAAAGATACGTCTTAGCAGTATGAGGACAAATAATCCCAGCGCATCTTTAATCCAGAATTTCTGCTGATGCGACAGCCTCAACCTTACACGAGGTGTGATTAGCTTTGCGGTGTATGTCCGAGAGTGCCGCGTTCCACCTGAGCCCTCCGTGCGTGGAGTGGGGCTGGAGTGTCAGGCCGTGCATGCTGACTGCACGGCAGGGATTTGTTGCGAAGCGCTGGTGGTGGTGGGTCTGGCTGCCCTAGCACAAGAGCTGATAGGTCTTCCAGCTACCATATCCTGGAGGTGGTGGTGGGAATGGGTTCTCCAGGTTGCTTAAGTCTTAATAGCTTTAAGATCCTTGCAGCCTTCCAGGACTTAAAGGAGGCCTACAGGAAAGCTGGAGAGGGGCTTTTTACAAGGGCATGTAGTGACAGGACAAGGGGCAATGGCTTTAAACTGAAAGAGGGGAGATTTCCATTGGATCTAAGGAAGAAATTCTTCCCTCTGAGGGTGGTGAGGCACTGGAACAGGTTGCCCAGAGAAGTTGTGGCTGCCTCATCCTTGGAAGTGTTCAAGGCCAGGTTGGATGGGGCTTTGAGCAACCTGGTGTAGTGGAGGGTGTCCCTGCCCATGGCAAGGGGCTTGGAACTGGATGATCTCTGAGGTCTCTTCCCACCCAAACCGTTCCATGATTCTCTGATCCTTGGCTGAGGCTTGCTGTGTGCGTCCTGCATTGCAGATTAGGCAGCATCTTTCTCCAGACCTACTGCACAAACCCGTTTTTAATCTGGTGCGGTAATCAGCAGGCTGGAGAACACCTAGTGTTTTTAATTTCAGACTTGTCTTTTCAGTTCGCCTGAATTGACACCTTTCTGGTCCGGAGCGGATTCGGCACTCGCTTGCCAGGACATTCAGGAGTGGGATGCTGTGCCCTCCGACAGGTGTTCGTTATCTGCTTTCTGTGCTCCAGACGACGTGGGTTATTTTGCATGAGTGTTGGGCAAAATTCAGCTGTCCTGTTTAGCCCCAGTAGACGAACACCGTGTTCCTGCTGGGTTTCCACTCATCGCAGGCACCAGTGTGCTGAACTAAGCTTCTTACCTGCCAGCTGCCCCACCGTGTGAAAGCTGTATAAATCCCCCGCAAAGATAGGGATTCACTTTCTGTAGGAGCAGAGAGGCCACACTCTTTGCTTCGAGATACATTTAATTGCATAGGCACAGGCCTCGTTGCTTAAAGAGCCTAAATGAAGAACATCAAAGAGACAGCAGGGACCACGTGTCAGTGTCCCTTGTGTCATCCCCTGGTAGCTGAGGGGATTGCTCAGGTGCAAGTTACTCAGTGAGTAGTTGCTTTTGCAGTTTGTACGACTGAGCAGTGCTTCGAGTCTTGCTTGCTGGAGTCTCTGGCGTGGTAGACGTGGCCAACGTATGTCAGAGGTGGAATAGCCTGGGTGATGGCAACAAGCTGTGTGGAACTTCTTCATAGAATCATAGAATGGTTTGGGTGGGAAGAGACCTCAAAGATCAGCCAGTTCCAACCCTCCTGCCACGGGCAGGGACACCCTCCACTACACCAGGTTGCCCAAAGCCTCATCCAACCTGGCCTTGAACACTTCCAAGGATTGGGCAGCCACAGCTTCTCTGGGCAACCTGTGCCAGTGCCTCACCACCCTCAGAGGGAAGAATTTCTTCCTTAGATCCAATGGAAATCTCCCCTCTTTCAGTTTAAAGCCATTGCCCCTTGTCCTGTCACTACACGCCCTTGTCAAAAGCCCCTCTCCAGCTTTCTTGTAGCCCCTTCAGGTACTGGAAGGTCTCCCCGAGCCTTCTCTTCTCCAGGCTGAACAGCCCCAACTCTCTCAGCCTGTCTCCAGAGCAGAGGTGCTCCAGCCCTCGGGTCATTTTTGTGGCCTCCTCTGGACCCGCTCCAGCAGCTCCATGTCCTTCTTGTGTTGAGGACCCCAGAGCTGAATGCAGTATTCTTGCTCATCATGGCCCGGTCCTCCCTTTCTAAGAGAGCTCTTGCTGTGCCGGAAGCCGTTCTCCAAAATGAAGGGATTTTGCTAAATGTTTTGCGCAGAATCCTCCCCTCAGCGCTGTTAGATGGACCGATGCTGGCTCAAGTTTCCGTCCGTCTGTCTGAGCCTTTCTGAACTGCTGCCCTACTTGGAGAAAATCCATGTAAACCTACTTGCTTCCCTCAATTCCTGAAGGCTTCTGCGTGGAGAAGGTCTGTTCGTGACCAGTTCATGCACACCATGGAGGAGATGGTGGTCTTAAGCAAGGATGGAAACACCAGTGCTTCCAAGCTACCCCTTATTTCTGTTTTTTTTTCACGGATTTGTATGGAATGTGCTGTCTGTGTGTTTCTGATGCACATCACTCCCTGGTTCTGTGCTCTCCGGCCATTTGAAGCGGCCGAGAGGTGCTGCCAACGACATCCATCACTGCCAGCCTTGCTCTGTCATTCCCTGGGCAGCACAGCGTGAGCTCTCGGGAGCCCGGAGCCCATCGTAACCCGAACTGGCCGAAGCGGTGGATTATAGCAGCACGGCGTGACTGGAATTTGCACCAAGATTGTGTTCGACCCCCCTGGACACCTGGAGCTTTCCCTGCTGTGTCTTGGTGCCCTTTCTGCTGCCAGCAGCTGCTCAGTTTGACCCGTTTGCACGGCGCCGACGTTGATAACGCAGGCAGAAAGCCACAGATTGAACTCTGGCACTTCCCCTTTTTTATCTGCAGTCCAAACTGTTTCCAGCCCTTCCCTTACCAGTACAGGCTGTTTGTTTTCCTCGCTCCTGACCCACACGACATAACGACACAGCAAGTGGTTCCTCGACGCAGACTAACGTGCCCAGGGCTGGCTGCAGCCAGTGGTCAGCCAGGCAGCGCTCAGCCGTGGAAAGGAATTGCTGAGCTGGGAGGACAAATCTTTTGTGAGTCCCGTGTGTTTTCTGACCGTGCCGTTGCCTCATCGGCTGCGCAGGGAAGCGACGGTGAAAGGCCAGCGTGGGATTTCAACGCTTCAGGGCTCTGCGGGAGCCTGTTAAATGAGCCTTGGATAAAATAGTGTCATCGTACCTCCCCCTCCGTCCCCATATCGGTGTTTGATGGGTATGAAGTAAGATTGAGAAGGTACTTAAGACCTCTTACATCTTCTGTGGGTACCCAGGTTCATTCTAGAGGGATGCTGGCAACCTGTTGAAGATACACGCTCACTGGGAAGTGATGGGTGAGCTGTTCTGAGAAGACAGAAGAAACACTTTGAAGTTTCATTAAATGGAGGAAGGAAGTCAGCTGACATCTGGACCGAAGAATGTAGCTTCTGCAGCTTTTACTGTAACTTCATCCGTCCAGTTGATACTTACTTTGTTTGGAAATCCTGGTTGGCTTCCTTGGAATATCCTGGATGTTGGCAGTCCTGTACCACTGTCTGGCAGAGCTGGTGAGCCAGGGTTTTGGAAGATGTTCCAGGGGGAATAAAACCACAGATCAGAGCAAAGAGGCTAACCAGAGCTCTTGTGTAGAGCTCTGAAATTTGGTTTAATTGAGGAGATCATGCTGGCCAGTGGTGATGATCTCGGTGTGATAGTCCCATGTTGCTTGTGGTAAATCTTTGACGTTTGAATTGACGCCATAAAAGCCACTTGTACTTTCAGTTGTGCAGTTCCTCAGCTTTGTAGGGCTCACGGTGCTCTCGAGTAGTGTCTCAGCACAGGGCTTGGTGCAGCTGTGTCTGCTCTAAGGGTCTCTGATTGCTTCAGCCTGTCTGGAAAAAGTGGAGGGACCTTGTAGGACATGAGGGGTCTGGAGCCTGTGGAGGATGGTGTGGCACTGGAAGGAGCAGCTGATGGATCATAGAGAGGTTTTGTGGGAAGTAGTGTGGCTAATTCTTTTCACCATCCACGTGATGACCAAAGCCTTGAGATCACCCACAGCTTCAGGGATGAAACTCGGAGCAGCCCCTTCTTGCTGTGCACCAGGCAGGCAGCTCTGACTTTGCTCTCTGGGGCCGTGGCTGAATTACCGTGGTATCCTGGTGGGTAACAGGCTGCCTAGCAGTGCCTTGCTCTCCCAGCAGAGAAGATTTGCCCATTGCCACCGGGAAGCATGAGAACAGCAAGTCCTCATGCCACCGATCCGTGCCAACCATCCACACACCTACAGATGTTGAGACTTGAGGATAAAATACCCTTCCTGCAAGCTGCCTTGACCCTGGCTTGGTCTTTGGCTGGTGAAGCTGGTTTTAAAAGCTCCATTACTCCGAGGATTTACCGGAGTTAGGATTTGTGAGACACATAAACGATACATGGTGAGAGTCTTTTTGCGTTGTAACTGTGGTGTGGCTGAGTGCTGGCAATGAGCACTGGAAGCCCAGAAAGCCAACCGTGTCCTGGGCCGCACCCAAAGCAGCGTGGGCAGCAGGGTGAGGGGGAGATTCTGCCCCTCTGCTCTGCTCTTGTGAGACCCCCCCTGGAATACTGTGTTCAGTTCTGGGGTCCCCAACACAAGAAGGACATGGAGCTGCTGGAGTGAGTCCAGAGGAGGCCACGGAGATGATCCGAGGGCTGGAGCACCTCTGCTGTGGAGACAGGCTGAGAGAGTTGGGGCTGTTCAGCCTGGAGAAGAGAAGGCTCCGGGGTGATCTTACAGCAGCCTTCCAGTACTTAAAGGGGGCCTACAGGAAAGCTGGAGAGGGGCTTTTGACAAGGGCATGTAGTGACAGGACACGGGGCAATGGCTTTAAACTGAAAGAGGGGAGATTTCCATTGGATATAGGGAAGAAATTCTTCCCTCTGAGGGTGCTGAGGCACTGGCACAGGTTTCCCAGAGAAGTTGTGGCTGCCCCATCCTTGGAAGTGTTCAAGGCCAGGTTGGATGAGGCTTTGAGCAACCTGGTGTAGTGGAGGGTGTCCCTGCCCATGGCAGGGGGTTGGAACTGGATGATCTTTGAGGTCCCTTCCAACCCAAACCATTCTGTGATTCTATGAATGCGTTAACCCATACCTGTGTTGGCCAGCGTCACCATCACATAGGTTGAAATAAGCCTTCTACACAGCACAGCGGGGATGAAATGACCCACGAGAAGAGTCCTGAGTGCTCCACGAGGTGAGAGGCGTGTGGAGTCAACACCAAGGATCTCATGGAGAGGCAGATCTTTGCCAGGAAGGCTGCTGGTTCTCTTGAATGAATGGCTTCTCTGCGCCTGGGTGAGCAGATGTGCAGCAGTGGCATCTCTCAGCACCTGGATGTGGGGTTTTACAGGCTGAATGAGGATGTGGCCAGACCCTGCGAATTAGGTCATGCTGACAATGAAGGAGAACTCAATTGCAGATGTAATTCTGCGTTTGGAGAGAGTTGAGACAGAGCAGGAAAGATCAGTAAAACCTCCACGAGCAGCAATCCTAAACACACAAGTATTCAAGTTTTTGTGAAGCCCTTTGGCTTGAGAATGCCAGAGCTGGTGACTGGGTTGGTCACAAAGTTGTGGTTTAATGGGGATTGAGCCGTGCGAGTGCTTAGCTGGCTCTGCGACCTACAAGTCGTGTCCCTCCAAGATTAGTCTCAGCCTTTTGGTGTTGCCTTCAGACGTAGCAGCTGAGCTGCTGCTCAGTGTAATCTTGGTGGTTTTAATCTCAGCGGGCACATAGCAAGGATAGTAAAGTGTCCACTGAGATGACAGTTCCCAAATGGCTTAATTATCATAAAATCATAGAACGGTTTGGGTTGGAAGGGACCTCAAAATGACCTAGTTCCAGTCCCCCTGTCATGGGCAGGGAAACCCTCCACTACACCAGGCTGCCAATTTAATTTTTTTTTTTTTATGCTTCCTCTACCCTCTAAGAGTAGCTTGTGCGTGTCCCAGGGTGGCAAATATGAAGGACAGATTTTGAGGAGACTAACTGAAGTCCAGGTAAGATTTCCTGTCCCTGCTGTCACCCATGAATGAGGGTGCTGCCTCTCTACGGACATCCTTAAACTAGTAGCTGGTGGTTTAGGAGTACAGATTTTCCTAATCTGGCCCAAGTGCATAAACTCCCCAGAAACTTCTGCAGGGGAGCCCTGGTAGGAGGTGGTTGTGTAGCTAAAACGTCTTGGTTGGCTTGCCCAGAGCAGACAGCAAACCTTGTGGTGGCTCAGCCTGTCTCAAATAGAAGTCTTGCCGCATGTGTGGCGTCATTCTGGGGTGAGGCAACTGGTGTGTTTGTGTTCAGAGGACGGCACGAGTACCTTCAAATCCAGGCACACAGCTCTTTGAGAGAGCATCCTTGGGAAAACCAGAAGGAGGCTCAAATGCAGCTAACGTGTCCCTTGCGTCCATCCTTCCTCTCTCTGCAGGAATGCATCCTCTCCGGGATCATGTCAGTGAACGGAAAGAAAGTCCTTCACATGGATCGGAACTCTTACTACGGAGGGGAAAGCGCATCCATTACACCTCTGGAGGATGTAAGTACGGAGGCTGACTCCTGCCATTGTGTCCTCCCCAGGTGCATAAAGGGGGCTTGATTTTGAGCTATCCCGGGGGTGGATTCGAAGTGATTGCTTCCAAGGGTTTCTTTTGAGTGAGAATGTTTTATGGCACTTCCACACCAGATAAGAGTGGGGGAGAAACCAGTGTGTGTGTTTATACTTAGTAGATAGCACTTGTTTTGTGTAATTCCCAGCCAGACTGGAGCACGCAGCATTAGAGCAACCGTTTGGAGGTGAATGCTGGACAGTTAGACATGAAAACTCTTTGTGAAATTGTCACGGCCGTGCTTGCGGGTGAACGTCGGCCTCACAAACGCTGTGTGCGCTCCGTGCCTTGACGTTACGCTTGGTCTGCGAGCGCTTCCAGCTGGATAGGTGCCACCTCGGGGCTGTTTGCACCCTGGGATGGCATAGTCCCTAAAGCTGTGAGTGTGGCTGGTCAATCAGATGTCAGGGAATCGCTGCTCTCCTCACTGTTCAACTGGGTTAAATACTTATATCAGGGAATATGATTTAAGTGCCTGGAGAAGCCAGGCCCTCTACAATTACCCGAAGAATCAATTGCTCTCTACAATTACCTGAAAGGAAGTTGTAGGGAGATGGGGGTTGGTCTCTTCTCCCACATTATGAATGACAGGACGAGAGGAAATGGCCTCAAGTTATGCCAGGGGCAATTTAGGTCAGATATCAGGAAGAATTTGTTTCTAGAGAGGGTTGTGAAGCATTGGAACAGGCTGCCCAGGGAGATGGTGGAGTCCCCATCCCTGGAGGTGTTTCAAAACCGTGTGGATTTGGTTTCGAGGAACATGGTTTAGGGACCCTGACAGTGCAGGGCGAACGGTTGGACTCGATCTTGAGGGTCTCTTCCAACCAGATGATTCCATGATTCTAAGCCTGCCCTCTTCTGAAGTAGGAATTTTGATCAGATTAGCTATGTTAAACAGTATTTCGGTTCAGCAGGCCGCGAATTCCCAAGCTTTAAGCCTTGGAGGAAGAAAGAGTGGACGAGCGTAATAATGCTGCCTGATTCTTATTGTAAGAATTTACTGGATGTGCTTTGTGCATTGCATCAAAAGTCGAATTCAGAGCAAAACACTGGCCAGAAGTTTGCTGTGAAGAGCTTGTGTTCAGCTGGGGAGATGTGGGGGTGGAAAGTGTGTGTACGTGTGGGAGCAGTTACACCCGTAGATATTTCCTCTGCTGTAACAAGTTTTGTATTCTCTCCGAAGCTCTACAAAAGGTTTAATCTACCGGGAACTCCACCAGAATCTATGGGGCGAGGAAGAGACTGGAACGTGGACCTAATTCCGAAATTCCTTATGGCTAACGGTAAGCGACACTGAGCTCCCAGATCTGCCTGGGTTGGTGTTTAGTGCCGTGATGGAATAACCAGCCCTTCGGTGAGCTCCCTGGGAGTTTGGTGGAACATAAATCGGAGAGCTGCGGAAAGCTCCTTGGAGCTCACACCAGGAGCGCCACAGCTTCTGCTCTGTGGGCCTCTCGGGCTCAGAAGATGGCTCCCGCTTGGAGCGGGCGGCCTTGGTATGTCTGGAAGGTTGGAATGGCTGTTTTCCCGTATCCTCTCTAAAGAGTTTGTGTTTCTGGCCAGAGTTAATGCCATGAATTTGGGCGTTGTTACTCTTCCATGGCTCAGGAAGAAACGGTTGATTCCATGGTGACTGTTAATCCCCTTTGTTCCTGTTTTGTGGCTTGCAGACTCTGTCATCCCTTACTGATGCTACAAATCCTGATTGTTTAATCAGTGTGCTCCAGTACTGGGACGGGTTTTCTGGACCAAATCCACTAGTGGTGAAGTGGTTATCAATGCAAACCAGTTCAGGGACAACTCATTTTGCCAAATACCAACCACTGGTGACTGGAATCTCTTGTCCCTAAAGTGTGAGGGAATAAATACCTTTTTAGTGCCAGTCTCACTCAAGGCTACTGCCCTGGAAGACTTGATTTGATTCCAGTCCACGTTTGGTTACTCCAGTCTCAGCTTACTCCCAGCTTGCACAGGAATGCTGTTGGGTGTTTCTGAGGGACAGCATCCCTCTGGGAATGTGACAAGTGGGTGGGGACAGGTAAGTGGGCATATGTTGGCACTAGCTGCGTGTGAGCCAGGGACTAATTTGTGGTAAATTGGCTGGACAACTAATATGCAGGCTGTGCTAGATCTGAACAGTGAGGATGAGGAGCTGCCGTGGTCCAAAGACATGACCTTGTTTGTCATGTTGCGTGTGAATGAACTACAAGGAGCAAAGAGCAGCAGCGTTCTGCAGTGGATTAATGTGCTGCAGAATGGCTTTTCCTCCAAGGACTGCTGGAAGCTTCAGTAATGACAAGGAAGCTGTTAATAGCCTGTAAGAAAGCCTTAAAACTGCCGAATAATTGCACTAGTGAGTATCTGCCACGCCCTGTCTGTTACACAAAGGTGTAAGAGCTGCGTGGGTTGAACACGTTGAAGGGTTTGCTGTGTTGGAAGAACTGTCTGCCTTGGGAGAAGCACCGTCATCCTCTTGGCTTCTGGCTGCAGACCAACTGGTTGACTTGTGCCAAACCTCCTTTCCAGGTCAGTTGGTGAAGATGCTGCTCTACACAGAAGTCACTCGCTACTTAGACTTCAAGGTGATTGAGGGGAGCTTCGTCTACAAGGGAGGAAAGATCTACAAAGTTCCTTCCACTGAGGCAGAAGCCTTGGCATCCAGTGAGTAGTTACACCTTACTTTGTTTCCTCCTGAGGTTACCGTCTCTAAACAAAGGTGTCTGCTGTCCACAGCTCAGGACACTCTGTGCCCATGTAGGAAGGGAATCTTGATGCTCCTCACATGGTGCAGTGTGTAGACTCCATCTCAGTAACAAGCTCTGCTTAGCACAGGATTCTTCTGCATCTCGTTTGACATCAAACACGCTTGCAGTGAGAGGCTTGAGCTCCCTGAGCCTTGAGTTACTCTTTTCCGGAGCTTTCAAATGGAGCTGGTCAAGCTGCCTCTTCTCTGGCTCATCTGGTGAGAATTTGGCAGTGTTTTACTTCCTCGAGAGGTTACGTTTGGGGCTTTTGCTCCCAGCTCTGCCATAAATATTTAAGGTTGAGTCCTTGTTGGATGGAATTGTGTGTGTGAAAAATGTGTTGGTCAGCAGGCAAATTGGAATGACCGATTCCGACGTGTGGCTCCTAGCTAAAACCTTAATTGTTGTCTCCTTAAATTCCAACTCTTCAGATAAAACTACTCATCATTCATAATAATGTAGTGAAATTCATTAGGAGCTGCCCGAGGAAGTCCATTAGCTTCAGATGCAGGGTGTGTTTAGTAATGTCTCTGAAAAGTCTTGTGATAAAGTGACTCCTGCAAAGAAGGCTCCCAGTATGTGCTCGTCTGTGCGTTGGAGCCTTCCTCGTGGCAGATATTCCTGTTTGGTGTGAAGTAATCAGGCGTTCCTTCCGTTTGGCCTCGTTGCTGGCTCCTAAGTGGTCTCTTCAGAGACAGAAGTAGGAGGTGCCTTTGGTGCTGTCTCTACCTTCCTGTTTCAGCAAGTCCGGTCTCGCTTCTCCGATTTGTGGAAAATGTAACTGCACAAATGGTGCCTTGTCCAATCTTGTGTTTGAAGTTTTGAGCCCGGCAGCACTTGCTTGTTCCTTGGCGAGGCTGCAGGAGAGCCCAGCAGCACTTGCTCTGATGGAGGTCACCACACTTGATGACTCTATGTCTGGTAGATACCAAACGCAGGTCTCTGCTTAGGGAAGCTCACACCTGGCTTCACGCCGGGCCACATGGCGACTGCTCTCCGAGCTTTCCCCCGGCTGGAAGCAGTGTGGAGAAGCTCAGCCTCCAGCCACGCCGTGAGAAAAGCTGGCTGTACCACCTCTTGGTGTCCGGTACACCAGGACAGCTGCCAGTGCGGATGTTTGTGTTTCTCCTGCTCGAACGGAGAGCCTTGGTTAGCCCTCGAGGCCCAACCCCACCTTACGGAGTGATGTTTGAAACGCTTCTCAGTTCTTACCCACTTGTGATACTCTGTGGCAATGAGAAAACCACTACTACCTGTAGTAGCTGTGTACGTTCTGACAGAACCCCTTGGGTTTAGGCTTAATGGGCTTGTTCGAGAAACGCCGCTTCAGGAAGTTCCTAGTCTACGTTGCCAACTTTGACGAGAACGACCCCCGGACTTTCGAAGGCGTCGATCCCAAGAAGACCACCATGCGCGACGTGTATAAGAAGTTTGACCTGGGGCAGGATGTCATAGACTTCACGGGCCATGCCCTCGCGCTCTACAGGACTGACGAGTAAGTGTGGGCTCGGTCGCGCCCCAGGATCGGCCGGGGTGCTGGGTGGGATGTCATGTAAGGTCCTTAGGTCCCCAAGTGCTGGGGAATCTTAAAGTACTGGGTCCTCTGCTGATGGAGTATTCAAAGTTTGTGGGTTCCTGGGGTTAGTGAAGCATCTCCTTCCTGACCTTGTGAAGCAAAGTGCTTCTAAAAGGGAACTTCCAGGGAAACACTTGCCAGGAGCAGCTGGAGGGTCGGGAAGGAAACGTCAGAGGAATGAAATGTTTTGCTCTCTGAGTGTGTTCTGCTGTAAATCTTGGTTTGTGAAACGGTGCAAATCACGTAACTGCCCACTCCAGCTATCTAGATCAACCATGCCAAGAAACAATCAACAGGATTAAGCTCTACAGTGAGTCGCTGGCTAGATACGGTAAAAGCCCCTACCTTTATCCCCTCTATGGCCTCGGAGAGCTGCCCCAGGGATTTGCAAGGTGAGAACTGGCTTTTGGACTCCTGTTTTTTCTCAACCCTGGTGGGGGAGCAGATGTGTGAAGTCAGTGCTTAAGCTTCCAGAACGTGATGCCGCACACAAATGCTGCGGTCGTTACTGGTTCTCTCACTGTCCTAATGAAGGAGCGATTCCTCCACGTGAGATTCGCTTCTTGCCGAGCTTTTCCTGTTAGCCATGGTGCTCTGGAGTTGCTCAGAGGTCCTGTTTGTAGCATCTTGGCTATCCAAGAAGTGGGATTTGCCTGCCTGGTGTAGCCTGCAGCTCTGACACTGCAGGGCTGTCTGGGTTGCACCAAGCTGATTCTTTCTAGCCGGATGTGCTCACACCAGTAATTTACTCCAAATACCAGCTGGTGCCTTGCAGAAAGAACAGCATCGAGGTGTTCAGGCAGCCTGTTTTGAACTGATTTCAGTCCAATGTGTGGTTTGTCCCAGTGGAACAGAAACAAGGGCTTGGAAGGGCTGTTAAAAATCCCAACCGCACGTGTGGAACATGCTGAAGTAGCTTTGCTCTTGCAGGCTAAGTGCTATTTATGGAGGCACCTACATGCTGAACAAGCCCATTGAGGAGATCGTGATAGAAAACGGCAAAGTGGTCGGTGTGAAGTCGGAAGGGGAGGTACGGTACCTTTGCATTCTTTCCTTCCTCCCACTCCACGTCTTGACTCCTCACATTGAGGCTGGCAGTCATCGATCTGAACAAGGGCAGCAGAAAAACCTTGTGTTGAAGGCCGGGTTGGATGAGGCTTTGGGCAACCTGGTGTAGTGGAGGGTGTCCCTGCCCATGGCAGGGGAGTTGGAACTAGATGATCTTTGAGGTCCCTTCCAACCCAAACCATTCCATGATTCTAGGATTCATCCAAGTCCTAAGGCCAAAACTGCTTGGCCGGTGCTGTTCTTCCCCATTCCAACTCACGTTGGTGTTTTCATGATGGGGAGTACAGTACTCTACCTGCTCCAGGAGCTGGAGTGATGTCTCCCTGGGGTGGCAAGGTTGTCTTCTGCATAAATCAGGCTGGCTAAACTGGAAAGGAACCTGCTTGCTTGTGTCTAACCTGGGTATGGAACCAGCTCTGCCCTTGACATTAAGTATTAGCTGCTCAGACAGCTGACACGCAGCCTTTCTGCAGCTTCTCAACCTGGCGAGGAGAGAGGCTCCGGGGTGATCTTATTGCAGCTTTCCAGTACCTAAAGGGCCTACAGGAAGGCTGGAGAGGGGCTTTGGACAAGGGCGTGTAGCGATAGGACAAGGGGCAATGGCTTTAAACTGGAAGAGGGGAGATTTAGATTGGATATAAGGAAGAAATTCTTCCCTCTGAGGGTGCTGAGGCACTGGCACAGGTTTCCCAGAGAAGCTGTCGCTGCCCCATCCCCGGAAGTGTTCAAGGCCAGGTTGGATGGGGCTTTGGGCAACCTGGTGTAGTGGAGGGTGTCCCTGCCCATGGCAGGGGGCTTGGAACTGGCTGATCTTTGAGGTCCCTTCCCACCCAAACCATTCCGTGATTCTATATAAAGCTGGCGAGAGCGCTGCGAGCTGCTTGGGAGCTATAAACGTGCTCCCAACTGGAACGGGAGCGTCGCAGCACACTGGTAGGGTGACACGTCCCTTCTGGGGAGGGGATGATGTGTCCTGGTGAGCCGTGGAGGCGATAATCCATGCTACAGACTGATGTGCCCAAGTGCTGGGGGCTTTAAATTGGTCCTGTATTAAACTGTTACTGTAGAGAGTTCTAATGCGAACTGGTCAATTTTTGTTTGCTTCAGCCTTGACCACAGCAAATTACGGTCCTAGACTGGAAGGACTGGACTCTGTAGTGGTTAGAGCTTAACCACGTGCTGAGTGAAGGGGAAGGTGTGATTGACCATGTAGCTCTGTGTAGTCTTTTTAAGAGGAACACACTGAGACTTGGCTTGTCGAAGCTGAAGCGTGCTGCCGGCAGCGAAATAAGAACCTGGTGAAGGAGCAGCCACCTCAAACCGCTCCCGGTTTTCCTCAAAATCAGCTGGTTCCTGGGCTCTGGGTACTGACTTTTGCATGGTGGTCACTCACTTTTGCACGGTGGTCACTCAAGGGCCGTCTGTCTCTGCAGGTCGCGCGCTGCAAACAGCTCATCTGCGACCCCAGCTACGTCTCGGATCGCGTAACGAAGGTCGGCCAAGTGATTCGGGTAATCTGCATCTTGAGCCACCCCATCAAGAACACAAACGATGCCAACTCGTGCCAGATCATCATTCCACAGAACCAGGTCAACCGAAAATCAGGTGCGTGGAAAGCGGGGGCTGCCGGGGTGTGCGCAGGTCTCTCGGCCCTCGGCTGGAGACTGGCCTTGAACCAAACACTTGTGCTCCAGTAGTCCAGTGGGATGGGAATCAAACTGGGAAATGCACTTAGTGCTGCTCCTGTGGCAGACTTCGTGCCCTGTCCAGAAGTCCGTTAGGCCCCAGCGAGGCTGTGCCTTAGCTTAGAGCAGCGGTGGGTGAAGAGAGAGAAGAGAGAAGCCGGGGTGCCTGTGGTCGGAAAAACCATGTGAGGAACCCACTGCAGGAAGTGCCCCAACCTGGGAGAAGTGGGTGAGGAGCACAGGGGTGCTCTGGGAGAGGGGGACAAGGGCTGAGTGTAGGAGGGGAGATGCGTCCTCGCCCTTGAACAGAGGGGTGCGCTGGCCCTGGGGACCTCGCTGGCTTTCAGGAGCTGTCGCAGCTGCAGGAAGCTGAATTTTGGAGATGTCACAGGGCTGCTCTTGTCCAGGCCCCTGAGCCAGGAGACTGAAATCCCGCAGGGCTGCAGGGCAAGGACTGCCCTGAGCTCGTTAAGGGTGGTTTGAAACAAGACAAGGGGTGTCAGGGGAACAGGAAGGGCTGTGCCAGCTGGAGAGGTGGCTTTTGGGACGAGGCAGGCCCGGCCCGGGCTGCTGGCTTCTCTGGCGGGCGCTGACCTGCCGCTGTGACGCGCTTCCCCAGATATCTACGTCTGCATGATCTCCTCCGCGCACAACGTGGCAGCGCAGGGCAAGTACATCGCCATCGCCAGCACCACTGTGGAAACCGCCGACCCGGAGAAGGAAATCAAGCCGGCCTTGGACCTCTTGGAGCCCATTGAGCAGAAGTAAGCCCTCCAGCAGCCCCCTCTCCCCCTCCTCACCTCTCCGAGGCACGAAGGCAGAGGGGCTCTGACAGCCATTTACCTGCGTGGAGGTGTCAAAACTCTGAATTTCCTCCGCGCCAGGACCGCTTACGCGCTGAGCAGAGCAACACCCTTTAATTCAGCTGGTTTTGCACCCATCCTGGTGCTCAGCGATGCTTTTCATACCCTTCTTCAGAAGCTTTTTCCCTTTTTTTTTTTCCCTCTCCTTCCAGGTTCGTTAGCATCAGTGACCTGTTTGCACCGACCGACTTGGGAACGGAGAGCCAGGTGAGTGGGCGCCGGGCTGGCGCTGGCGGGCGCGAGGCGAGGGGCTCGCCGCTCAACTGCTGCTTCTCCTCCCAGATCTTCATCTCTCGCACCTACGACGCCACCACTCACTTCGAGACGACGTGCGACAACATCAAAGATATTTACAAGAGGATGATGGGATCAGAGTTCGACTTCGAAGAGATGAAACGCAAGAAGAATGATATCTACGGGGAGGAGGAGCAGCAGTAATGAGAACCTCTAATTAGGAGAAATTTAAATGGGCTAATATGAATATATAAGGAACTTAATGAACACTGTATGAAACTCAATATTGTCAGGCCTGCTTTTGTAATCCCATCTCTGAGAGACGGAAGAGTGCTGCACTGCTCATGTTCCCTTCCGGATATCATGTGTTAATTATTCCATTCTAGTAGGGCTGCTGTCCAGAATCTGGCAAATTACTGACTGATTTCGTGACTAACCTCGTCAGCGAAAGGCAGACTGAACCTTTTTGGGTTTTTTTTGTTTGTTTGTTTGTTTTGCAGACGTAGATGTTGGTGCAGATTTGAAATAACTCATTGACAGCCGTGTCTTACCTTTTGTCTTTTTAACCATTTGTCACCATCCTTCACAATTATGTGCTTCTGGTGAGCTCGTAGCCGTGACGGTTGTCACTCCAACCCGATACCAAGGACAAACAGAACCTGAGCACTCCATTATTGTGGACAGCATCCCTAAAGTCTCTTCCCATCAATCTAACTCTGTGGCAAGTTGTGTTACGGACAAAGCCCACACCTATTGTAGCAGCAAATGTTGGCTTAGTTCTGGGCACAGAACGTAACCTCCACTTAAGCTTCTCAAACTGTTTACAGCGGTTGGGCCACAGCTGTGCCTAAGGCCCCTTTGTGTTTTAATCTTAATAAAATTGAGAGAACAAAATTACAGAGCAGGCAAGATGTGGGAGTATTTTCTGTCCCCTGGTGGCTTCTCGGACGGACCAAACGGCACTGCGGTATCGGTATGACAGAGCCTGTGCTTCTCGTGGCTCCTGAAGGCTCCAAATGATTCTGTACTGCCAAGTAAAGCCAAATTCTGGAAACCAGTCCTGGGCTCTGGTCTGATTCACTTCAGTTGGACGAGCAGCATCTCTTTCCCGGGATCCCTTGGATCTCTGCTCGCCAGGGTTGGAATGTGGGTGTTTCCCACTGGAAAACAGGCTCAGGCTTCCTCGGCCGGGTTCCCAGCCCCTGGCTGCTCTCAGGGCTGCGTGGAGCAGGGGAAAAGCTGCGGCTGCAGCTCGGGCTGTGGGTGGGCACAGGCCTCCTCCCTCCCTGCAGCCCCTACCTCGTGCCCACATCCAGAAGCAGCACGTGCATGAAGCTGGAGTAAGTAATTGTTGCTCTTCCAGCTCCTCTGCAGGGAATACAGATCCTTCTCTCCGGAGCGAGCCATATTCATCCCTGGGCTCGGGTCCTGCTGCCTGAAGCAATCCTGCTGGCTGGTGGCAGGTGCATGGCGAGGAGCAGGGCTTGTGTTTACATGTGGGGATGCCAAGTGCCAGCCAAAAAAAAAAAAAAAACAAAGAGAAAATGCTTTGGAAGCGCTTCCTCCTGTGCTCGGCTGCCGTTTGCCAGGTAGGGATGTTGGTAAAGGGTTCATCCTTCCCTTAGACTCATAGAATCATGGAAGGGGTTGGGTTGGAAGGGACCTCAGAGACCATCCAGTTCCAACCCCCCTGCCATGGGCAGGGACACCCTCCATTACACCAGGTTGCCCAAACCTGTGCCCTTCAGCCCCAGTTGTGCCACGCTGCTGCTGAGGAGGAACCGGATCTCACCACAGCTTGGTTATGAAGCACCAAACCTGCCTGTGGCTGCCCCGTTCCTTCCTCCCTCCTGCCCTTAGGGGCTTTTGGCACTTCCTCACCCCACCGTGCTGGTCCCGGGAAACACCTTCCTGTTTTAAGGCTGCTGCCGGAGCGAGGCACGGAGCGGTGGCTGGGGAAGTTCTCCCTGGCCTCGTGCCTCCTCTCAAGAGCTGCTTCAGCGCTCAATGCCAACGTGAGCCTTCTCAAAGGCCACACCGACCTACTGCGCGTGGAAAAGGAGCTCCTTCCCCTAAATCCTTCAGCACTGTTGGCTGGGAAGGAGGAGGGGATTGACCCAGCAGCCCCATGTCTCCGTGTGCCCACTGCTCTTAGAGCCGAGCAGTTTTGCTCACTCTTTCCTTCCTGTGGGGGCTTCAAAGTTGGGGGGGGGGGGTAAACACAGAACAAAGGTGATTCCTGATCTTTCCTGATCAAGCTGGGAGAGCTGCTGGGAGAGGCTGAGTGCTAAGCAGGGTGTGAGACCTTTCCAGGGTGCAGCAGGGTGTGAGACCAGTGGTTTAGGTTTTGTTAATCAAACTCTGTACAAAGTCAGCCGGCACACAGCGTTCCTGTGGTCTTTTATTTAAAAAACCAAACACAAAAGGACAACCGTGTCCCCCACAGCCCCCCTGTATCTTACGAAGGTCGTTACTGTCTGCCAGTGGAGTCCCAGCAGTGCAACGGTACCAGGAGCCAACAGGGGCGAGGGGAGCGCTCCGGGGCACGGAGCGGCCGGCTGTGGGCTCGCTGGCACACGGACCACACTCCCTAACACGCCTTCTGCGTGCCCACCCACGCCAGGGGCTCGTGGACAGTGGGCACGGCAACAGCCACGTGGAAAACATGTTTATTAGCGTGGACTCGTATCGCTCCCCACCTTCAAGTAAACGGCTTTTTTTTTAATTTTTGTTTTTTATTTTCCTATTTCTTCCAATGCCAGCTGCACTAATCGCTTGGAAGAACGCTCCAATAATTTAAAACTGTGTAACGATAAAATAACCTCTGTTCTATATGTAACTCGATGGCAGGGACTAAATCCCCCAGAGCACGTGGATTGGCCATCATTAAATAATTCCTTATGTACAGAACCGGAGCTGACCTTTTCCTGCCACCTCTCTGCGCCCGGCTCCCGTGCGCCGCACCCAAAACCCACTGGGACATCCTGCAGAGGACCAGGATGCCCAAACTGGCACCGCAGGGCCAGGGGAAGAGCCTGCGCCACGGCTTCGCTTCATCACCTGCAACACAAGAGACAGGGCACGGGTTATTGCTGCGCTCCCCTCGTCGCTCCGGGCAGTGCCCGCGTCCTGCAGAGCTTCCCCAGGGGAAGTGCTGGTGTGTTTCTGGTTGCTGGTGATGCCAAGCACGGGCCCTCGCAGGGCATCGTCAAAGCCGGGGCAGATCCTGCAGCCGGTGCGTGAGGAAGGTCCTTGCTCTGCTGCGCGAGCAGCTGGACCCCAGCTCCCTCCCTGCGACCCCACAGACAACCCAGGAGCTGCTCCCGGACTTTTAGGGGACAATCCTGACCTCCCCCCCCTTACCAGTAGCTTCTTCTAAACGGGGCAGCCACTTCCTGCACCATCCCAAGGAAGGTGTTGACGTCGGCCACGAGGATTCCCTTGCTTTCAAGGACCTCCCTGCTGCCGCTGGGTTTTTCTGCAGAGGAAGAAGCAAACAGGTAAACGAGGCTGGTTTGAAACCTACAGGAAACATTCCCAAATCCCACTGCAGTCCAAACATTCCCAGATCCCACTGCAGTCCTTCGGTTTCGTGAACGCGAGCAGATTAACGGCGCTGCTCTGCAAACAGCCTCAGCCCAGCAAGCCCAGAATTAGAGTGTGACGTAGAGCCGTCCGCAGGCTCGAAAAATTCCCAGAGCTCCAAAAAATCCGTTCGTTTTGCCTTTCACTGCAGACTTGCAATGAATCAACTCGCACCTTACCCGTGATGCCAGCAGAAACGGGAGCAAATGGGGTGGGAATGGGAGCAAATGGGTGTTTCTTGTCCCTCCTCCAGCACCTCCCAGGGCAATGTAAGATGGTGGTCATGGGGGCTGAGGGCAGCAGCACCCGGAGCCCGTCCGTACCTGTGAGATACACGGCGAACCTGGCGCTGACGTGCCGAACCTGCAGGTCCAACAAGCACCTGACGTACTCGGATGTGGGGGCCGACCCGGAATCGCAGGTGTGGTAGTGCAGCACCTCGATGAGATCCGTTCCTTGGCACGATTTGAGGATCAAGTGCTTCTTGCGGGCGTTTGCGTCCACCCTGCTGGGAGAGGGGCAAGGGGAAGTGGTGAGGGGCTTCTCCCCTGTCTCCCCTCCCCGGGAACGAGCAGGTGTGATGGGACCTGCCTTTCCCCATGGGTGTTTTTTCCAGCCTCATGGGTGCTTTTACGCTTGGTACCCTGCGCTACACGGAGATGGCAGGAACAAGAGTCACCGCATGGATCACGCATGGAGCAGGAAAACAAAACGACCCCTTGCTCCAGGCAGCTCCCACAGACCCACCGGGGTTCGTTACCCCACCACAACGGAGTCAGGAGATGCTACGTGAGTGCCATTGATGGAGAACAAGGAAAACACTCGCTCCTCGGCAGCATCCGAGTCCTCATCCCACAAACCGCGACGGAACACCCGGCCCTGCGCTCCTGCCACCGCTCGAGGGCCAAAACCTGCATCTTACACCGACGGTTTGCACTGTCCCCGTGAAGGCTGAGCGTGGAGAGGATCCAAGATTTCTCCCCGGTTTTGGGAGCGTTTTCTGAATGTGGTAACAGCAGGACGTTTCCAGGGACAGCTTTCATCGTCCCACTTCTCTTTTTCAAATTGCATCATTTAAACACGTGTTGTTGCAAATAAACTGGAATAAGCAGCAAACAGCAACAGGAGTTCTGCCTTTCCCAGCAGGGTTTCATTTTATGCACTTCCCAAGACATCCCAGTTCCTCTTCACGTGACGTACTCAGAGCTCCTTATCACTCCTCCAAACCCCACACGTGACAGGACAGAAGAAGAGCGAGCAAAGGGATGGTGGGGCAGAGGGAGGCCTGGGAAGGTACCCCGAGCTCCCAGTGTGTGCCTGTGCAGGAGCTGGGTGAGCTGGTGGGAAGGAAGCTCAGTTTGCAGAGGCAGCTTTTGGAGTGGGAAGCTCCTCAAATAAAATTTGTGCCCTTTCCTCAAGCCTCTTGCAGGCTGCGACGCTCGCCGAGGGCATCTCTGCCAAAGAGAGGGGGGGACTGCCGGATGGAGACGCAGCGGGGTGCAAGAAGCAGCTGCCAGGGCTCTGCCTCATCCGGGATCACGTGCAAGACACAACGTTTCAGGCCATCTGATCCTCTCCAGGTCCCATGTCCTGCTGCTCCATCTTACATAGGTGTAAAAAAAACCTATTGCACTTCACTCAACAGCACTCAAATGCCGACCTCCAGCAAGTCCAGACTTGAGGCACACGCCGTGCACTGATAGGAAAAGTTCTTATGGAATCACAGGATCATTTAGGTTGGAAAAGACCTTTAAGATCAAATTCAACCTTAACCTGGCACTGCCAAGTCCACCACTAAACCCTGTCCCCAGCACCACATCTACACATCTTTTAAATCTCTCCAGGGATGGTGACTCCACCACTTCCCTGGGCAGCCTGTTCCAATGCCTGACAACCCTTTCGGGGAAGAAATTTTTCCTAATTTCCAATCTAAACCTCCCCTGGTGCAACTTGAGGCCATTTCCTCTTGTCCTATCACTTGGTACTTGGGAGGAGAGACCAACCCCCACCTCGCTACAACCTCCTTTCAGGTAGTTGTAGAGAGCAAGAAGGTCTCCCCTCAGCCCCCTTTTCTCCAGGCTGAACATCCCCAGTTCCCTCAGCTGCTCCTATAACACTCGTGCTCCAGACCCTTCACCAGCTCCGTTGCCCTTCTCTGGACACGCTCCAGCACTCAAGGTCTTTCTTGTAGTGAGGGGCCCAAAACTGAACACAGGATTCGAGGTCTTCTTCGAGGTCTCGAGGTTCCCCCGAGTACAGGGGGACGATCACTGCCCCAGTCCTGCTGGCCACACTATTGCTGATACAAGCCAGGACGCTGTTGGCCTTCTTGGCCACCTGGGCACACTGCTGGCTCATATTCAGCCGGCAGTTGACCAACACTCCCTGGGCCTTTTCCACTGGGCAGCTTTCCAGCCACTCTTCCCCAAGCCTCCAGCCTTGCTTGGGGTTGTGGTGACCCAAGAGCAGGACCCGGCCCTCAGCCATGTTGAACCTCAGACAACGGCCCTCGGCCCATGGATCCAGCCTGTCCAGATCCCTCTGTAGAGCCTTCCTGCCCTCAACACTCCCACCCATCTTGGTGTCGTCTTCCAACTTCCTGAGGGTGCACTTGATCCCCTCGTCCAGATCACGAATAAGGGTATTAAACAGAACTGGCCCCAACACTGAAGAACACCACTTGTCACTGGTCACCAACTGGATTTAACTCCATTCACCACAACTCTCTGGGCCTGGCCATCTGGCCAGTTTTTCACCCAGCGAAGTGTACGCCCCTGTTAAACAAAAGTCTTCAAATTCATTTGGCAAGAGGCCAAAACCCACCCAGAGGCACCGAACTCACTCTGTGCCCCTGCACTGAATGGGACACCACCCTCCACCAGGGTATGTCCTTGCTGCGGTGACAAGGACAGCAGGGACAATGGAGCTGCCACCACAGAGACGTTACCTGACATCTTCTCTGAGCTTCTTGCTCTCCTTGTAGTGAAGGAGCCACTTCCATCTCCCACTTCTGTTCAGCCTCTCCAGCACCTTCACCACACCCGTCAGTTGGCCTGGGGAGACAGCAAGAGCCTGAGGGTAACCAAGGGTGGAAAGGGATGTCTGGGGGTCTCTGGCCTGACCCCTGCTTGAAGTTGGGCCACCTGAGGTTTCTCAGGGCTTGGTCAAGGTGAGGTTTGAATACCTTCGGGGATGAAGATTCACAACCTGTCCTGGTGTCTGAACACACTTGCAACTCGTCCCTGTCACCTCTTGTCCCACCACTGCGCATCTCCAGGAGAAGTGCGGCTCCATTTTCTCTGCTCCTTCCCATTAGTGAGCCAGAGACAGCACCAAAGTCTCCCTTTTGTCCTCCCTCCTCCTTGTACCACCCCTGCTCCAGCCCCTGACCATCTTGGTGGCCTCCCATCATACTGAGATGTTTTTGGGAGCCCTGACTGTGACCCACCATCCAGACGTGGTCTCAAGTGTCAAGCAGAGGGGAACAATTGCCCCCACTAAAGCGGGAGCCAAGGATGCCGACGGCAAGTTTTTGGAAGGTGTTGGCAAACCAGCGGACAAGGCTGGGAGCCAACTGCGTGTTTGCATCCAAGCGAGAGGCTGCAGCGAGACTCACCCAGCGTTACCGTTTCCAACACGTCCTCGTCCGACACCACGAAGCCACCGGTCTGAAACAGCTCCTGGTACGTGCGACTCATTAAGTCTTCTGGGCTGTCCACTCCAGCGAATACCACACCAGGAGAGTGCTTCAGCTTCAGCAAGCACGGGACCTGCTCGAAGCAGACACGCTTTTGGGCACACCAGCTGCGTTTCCACAGCGTTTGCGCTTCTCTGCAACTCACACCTGCTCCTGGGAGACTCAGGGAGACGACCCCTGGGAGACTCGGGGAGCCCACCCCATCCTCTTCTACATCACCCTGATGCTCGTGTGTCCACAGCCTGACCCCAACGCCGCGGACAGCAATACAGGGAGTTACAGGCGGGTCAGTCTGTGCAACATTCACCGGAGCCCACGAGCCAAAGCCTGGCTGAACCGCCCCGTTACACAACATACGCCCAGTCTGACTCCTTTGAGCTGGGCTACTCCAAGAGATGTCATTCAGTGATCAAAAACAAAGACAGAAGAAAAGCAGAACTGACAGGCTTCACAGAATCACAGAATGGTTTGGGTTGGAAGGGACCTCAAAGATCATCCAGTTCCAACCCCCCTGCCATGGGCAGGGACACCCTCCACTACACCAGGTTGCCCAAAGCCCCATCCAACCTGGCCTGGAACACTTCCAGGGATGGGGCAGCCTCAGCTTCTCTGGGCAACCTGTGCCAGTGCCTCACCACTCCCAGAGGGAAAAATTTCTTCCTTAGATCCAATCGAAATCTCCCCTCTTTCAGTTTAAAGCCATTGCCCTTTGTCCTGTCACTCCACGCCCTTGTAAAAAGTCCCTCTCCAGCTTTCCTGTAGCCCCTTTAGGCACTGGAAGGCTGCAATAAGATCACCCTGGAGCCTTCGCTTCTCCAGGCTGAACAGCCCCAACTCTCCCAGCTGTCTTCAGGGCAGAGGTGCTCCAGCCCTCGGATCATCTCTGTGGCCTCCTCTGGCCCCGCTCCAGCAGCTCCATGTCCTTCTTGTGTGGGAGACCCCAGAGCTGAAGGCAGCACTGCAGGAGGGTCTCAGGAGAGCAGAGCAGAGGGGCAGAATCCCCTCCCTGACCTGCTGCCCACGCTGCTCTGGGTGCAGCCCAGGACACAGTTGGCTTGCTGGGCTGCCAGCGCACAGTGCCGGCTCATGTTGAGCTTCTCACCCACCAGCACTCCCAAGTCCTTTTCCTCAGGGCTGCTCTCAATCCATTCTCCGCCCAGCCTGTACTTGTGCTTGGGATTGCCTTGACCCACGTGCAGGACCTTGCACTTGGCCTTGTTGAACTCCATGAGGTTCTCACAGGCTCATCTCTCCAGCCTGTCAAGGTCCCTCTGGATGGCATCCCTTCCCTCCAGCGTGTCCACCACACCACCCAGCTTGGTCTCGTCATGTTTTTGAAATATTTGTTTTTAAGAGCTCTTCATGAAGCACTGTTCTTTCAGTGGAGAGAACAGCGTATCCACAGAGACCAACAGCTGATCTACAGCTATGTAGAGTGTAAAATTTAAAAACCTTTAAAATGGATCCTGACATTAAAAACTAGCTGTTAGAAAAAAAAAAAAGGACGGACTGAGGCCTTACGTTGTGGATGTGCGAGGAAATGTCCTCGTTCCTGATGACGACGAGCAGCCTGTCGGTGCCCGGGTGTTTTGCTTCGCAGAAGCTCAGGGGCTCGACCTCCACATGGCCATCTTCCTTCAGCAAGGTCTGAAACAGAAACCATGTGAGAAGGTTTGTATGGAGTATTTCTTCTCTGAAAGGGTTGTCAGCCACTGGAATAGGCTGCCCAGGGAGGTGGTTGAGTCCCCATCCCTGGATGTGTTTAAGAATAGGGTGGATGATCTACTTAGGGATATGGTTTAATGGGGATTAGGGACGGTTGGACTCGATGATCTCTAAGGTCTTTTCCAACCTAGAAATCTATGAATCTATGAATCTATGAGAACATCTTCATAACAGCAGCGCCGCGCTCCTGGCACACACGTGTCTGGGGACAAGGAGAGAGGAACGAGACAGCGACCTCAGCCAGGCACCCTGGTGTCAAGGGCAGCCCGTGGTGTCCCTCTGTCAAAGGTGCTGCACACTCCAGGCTGGGGCTTCAGCCAAAAGGGGAAGAAGCATTTACCTTTGTCAGCAAAAACCTTCTAGAAAACCACCTCGAGCACCTCACTGTACCCTAGATTCACAGAGCCTGGGCCATAGAGCCCATGCCCTGGGCCTCTCTGTTACTCTGGAGCAGCAAATCCTCCCAGGCAACCACCCTCCCTGAGTTTCCAACCCTTTAATGAGAGCTCAGGCAAAAGCCACCTCAGAACCATTTAGGGTGGTAGAGACCTTTAAGATCATCAAGTCCAACCGTTAACCCAACACTGCTGTGATAGTTTGATGTGTGGGGGGGGGTGTTCTGGTGGCAGGGGAGGGGATTTGCTCCCTGTGCCACCAGATCGGAGTCCCATCCCCCCGGGGGAGGTTGAGCCAAGGCGGCGCCTCTGCGAATTGCCCTATTTAAGTTGGGACAAAGGGGCGGGAAAGGGCTTTTTGCTCAGGAGCGAGGAGAGAGCAGGAGGGCGCTGCCCTCGCTCCCGGCTCCCGGGCCGAGCGGCCGCTCGGGCCCGGGCCGGCGCCATGTGCTCAAGATGGCGCCGGGGGAGCCGCATGGGGGACTCGGTAAGCGCCCCACTCCCGGGGTGCCCGCCGGGCCGAGCTTCCCCAGAGAGGATTAATATCTAAGAGAAGACAACCACAACGACCGGGTCAGCAAAGATGGACCAGGAGGAGGTGTACTGGAGCTGAGGCTTCCCTTGCAATCGGTGTGAGATGGCAGGCGGCCCCCCTGCAGCCAGGGTGTACTCGGCGGAGCAGCGACCCACTCGCGGCCTGTGGAGAAACCCACGTCGGGAAGGAGATGCCTGAGCCCAGGAGAGGTCGTGGAGCAGGGGATGCGCGACCAGGTACTGTTGATAATGGGGCATGGAATGCACGACGAGGTCGTGGAGGCATCTGGAGACCGTGGGACGACCCACGCCGACGCGAGTGGCAGCAGCTCCCTAAGAGGCCGAGACTGGTAAAGCCCGAACTGGTGCGATCCATGGGGAGGATTGCAATCCTGCGGGCAGGACTTACTTTGGAAAAGTTTGGGGACTTTTTCTTTGTGAGTAGGGGATCCACCGAAGCAAGGGAAAAATGGTGTAAAGACTCCTCCTCCTTTAAGAAAGGAGCGGCAGTGAACAACATGGATGAACTGACCTCTACTCCCCCATTCCCTGTCTCCCTGCGCCGCTGGGGGGAAGGCAGAGCCAGGAACGAAAGGAAAATAGGGGGTGGGGAGGTGTTGTTTTAAGATCGGGCCTTGTTTTCTCTTTCTCCTCTCAAGTAACCGGTTTCGTTCCCTTTTGTCTTTTGTTTAGTAACTGTTAATAAATTGTTTTGTTTTATTAAGAAAGCCTGAGTCATGTTTTGCCCGAGACCATGGTTGGTGGGTGCTCCCTTTTCGGTTCTTGTCTCGACCCTCAGTCCAAAAACCACGACAACTGCCAAGTCCAACACTAAACCCTGTCCCTCAGCACCACATCTGCATGTCTTTTAAATCCCTCCAGGGATGGTGACTCCACCATTTCCCTGGGCAGCCTGTTCCAATGCCTGACAACCCTTTCACTGAAGAAATTTTTGTAATATCCAATCTAAATCTCCCCTGGTGCAACCTGAGGCTGTTTCCTCTTGTCCTATCACTTGGTACTTGGGAGGAGAGACCGACCCCCACCTCGCTACAACCTCCTTTCAGGGAGTTGTAAAGAGTGATAAGGTCTCCCTTGAGCCCCCTTTTCTCCAGGCTAAACACCCCCAGATCCCTCAGCCACTCCTAGTAAGACGTGTTCTAGACCCTTCATCAGCTTCGTTGTCCTTCTTTGGACACACTCTAGCACCTCAAGGTCTTTCTTGTAGCGAGGGGCCCAAACCTGAACACAGGATTCGAGGTGTGGCCTCACCAGGGGCAATGGCTTTAAACTGAAAGAGGGGAGATTCAGATTGGATATAACGAAGAAATTTTTCACTCTGAGGGTGGTGAGGCACTGGCACAGGTTGCCCAGAGAAGTTGTAGATGCCCCACGCCTGGAAGTGTTCAAGGCCAGGCTGGATGAGGCTTTGGGCAACCTGGTGTAGTGGAGGGTGTCCCTGCCCATGGCAGGGGGGTTGGAACTGGATGGTCTTTGAGGTCCCTTCCAACCCAAACCATTCTGTGATTCTATGATTCTATGAGTACAAGGAGACAATCACTGCCCTAGTCCTGCTGGCCACACTATTGCTGATACAAGCCAGGATGTTCTTGGCCTTCTTGGCCACCTGGGCACACTGCTGGCTCATATTCAGTCGACCAACACCCCCAGGTCCTTTTCTGCCAGGCAGCTTTCCAGCCGCTCTTCCCCAAGCCTGTAGCATTGCATGGGGTTAAAAGCCACCTTGTGGGGGTTGAGTTTGGGCTGCTCCTGCATGAACTCCGATCTGTTTTGGCCCGAGGCATGTTCAAGCAACAGGACAAGAAGAAAATGGCCTCAAGTTGTGCCAGGAGAGGTTTAGATTGTGTATGAGGAAAAATTTATTCACTGAAAAGATTGTCAGCATCGGAACAGGCTGCCCAGGGAAGTGGTGGAGTCACCACCCCTGGAGGGATTTAAAAGCTGTGTAGACGTGGTACTGAGAGACATGGTCTAGTGGTGGACTTGGCAAGGTTAGGTTAACGGGTGGACTCGATGATCTTACGGATCTTTTCCAACCTAAATGATTCTATGATCCTAATTTCTGGCAGCGAGAGCCAAGATGAAATGGCAGAGGCAGCTCCTGGCTTCAGAGAACCAAATGCCACCTGTGCCGGGTTGACCAAGCTTGCCTTGCTCCTGCTGCCCTCAGCTCCCACCCCAGCACCACCCGTCCCCATTACCTTCACTCTTGCAAAGAAAGGGTCCTTGCTCGTTTCCACCAGGTAGAACATGCCGGGACGGCCGCAGGCCTCCTTGGCTATGCTGCGCAGGCGGAAACGCAGCGTGCTGCACAGGTCCACGATCATCTCCTCGAAGGTGGCCATCCTGCCAGAGAGGGACGTGCACGTCCGCTTGCCAGTGACCTCTCCGTGCGCCGGGACCAGCCCTCCACCCTCACTCCCCGTGCCAGCCCTGCTCAGCATCACCCTCTTGAACTCCGCGTACTCGTCGAGGATGAGGGCGATGTCCCCGCCGGAGTCCTTCGGCTCATGGTCGTATCTGAGCTTGCTGAGATGGAAGGGAGCCGCGTGGCCCTGGCTCGTGGCTTGGGATCTGCTCCTGCTCCTCTTGTGGCAGAGGGTCTCCTCCCACGAGGTCCACAGGTCCCCGTGCCAGTCGCTTCGCCGGTGCCAGCCGAGCCCGCTCAGCCGCGCGTCCGAGGGCAGGAGCGTCACCTGCAAAGGGCTCCTGCTCCGCGGGGAGAGCGGGACAGGAGCTTCTCGCACAGGCAACGTCTCAGATACCATCTGGGGAGGAAAGTCTTTTGGGAAGATGCTTTTGGAGGTAGAAAAAGGTGGTTTCCCACTCCTTAGGATTTGTTTTAGCTTATAATGGAAACGGAGACACTCCATGTCCAAAGTGTGCTGAGTGATTTCCTCAAAACCCCTCCAAGTCCCCATCAGTGACCTGAACAGATGAGACTGTCCCGCGCAGCGGCTGCGCCTCTTCCAAGGCTGCAGATTTCCCATCCTCTCCTGACACTTCTTAGTGATCACAAAGTTCCGGTAGTCCTTGGTGATCCCCTGGCTGTCCCTAATATTGATGTACGGAGGAACGTGCCCACTTCTGGCCTCCCCCGGGCCGATGGGCCAGCCGTGCTTGGCCCGTGGGCAGCCCCCCACACCCGGCGAGCCCCAGTCCTCGCTGCACCCCTCCGAGCTCGGGGAGGGGGAGTCACGGATAGTCCTTGTGCCTGCGGCATCCGCGGACCTCGTGCTGTAGGAACCCCTGGGTGTCAGCAGGGACTGTGAAGTTCCCTCTGAACACTCCCGGTCTGAATCGCCGGAGAAAGTCTCCAACAGATCTTCGAAGGTCAAGTCCGTGCGTCTTTCTTTGCTGGGAAGCTGCTGTGCCCTCGGGAGCGTGTCTGAGATCTCCTCAGCATCGCTAAGCTCCAGGCTTTCTCCGGAGAGCTCCCTGTGCGCGCGTAACGGCCACAGCGGGAAGGTAAGAGTCGGGATTTCTCCCTCTCCCACCTCCATGCTGGCAAACGCGTCGGATCCCTCGGCCTCGTGCTCGCCCTGGCTGCGCACGGACTGGGGCTGGCACAGTGGCAGAAGCAACTCCCCGGCAGAAAAAGATGCAGGACTGGCAAGAGGGACATTGCTTCCTCCTTCCAAATCCTCAGGCAGGATGGGTTCCTCTTCGTGGCTGCCTACCGCATCTGCTGCTTGGCTCCCAGGGCTGGCACACCTAGGGCAGGTGCCCACGCAGCAGGACCATGGGGCACCGTCTGGAGCTGGACTCCTCCCAGGAAAGAGCATCCTGGGGTGCACATCGAGGACTGAGTCCAGCTCCGTGCTACGCAGACCTGCCTTGTGACCCCGTGGAGAAGGTGGCATCGATCCTGGGTCACCTGGCACAAGTACATCCGCGAGGGAGCTCTCTGCTGGCTCTGCATAGCACAGATCCGGGTCTTTTTTCACCTCTTCTGTACATCTGGGCTTTAAGGAGCCATCTGGGCTCTCGGTAGCCACACTCACCTCTGCGGCACCCATTTGCTCACAGCACTGCCCGTGTTGGCACAGGACTGGCCCCTGCTCGCTTTGCTCTAACACGTGGTGGTGAAGGTCTGTGCCTCCACCACGGGGGAGAGGATCCTGCTGGGGGGGAGAAGCAGGAGCTGAGCCTCTGTGGGCAGGTGAGGACAGGCCACCCAGGGAGTTCCGCTGCTGCCTGGGGTGCTCCTTCATGGCAGACATCCCCTCTCTCACCAAGGAGGAGGGCTCTGATCCCAGGAGGTGATGAAGAGAGGTCTCTAGCTCCTGCAGTGTGTTAGCCACCATGGCTGTGCTTGTTTTGTCACTCTTGGGGGAATTCTCTGCACCGGGGCACCCATCATCACTCTTCCCAGCTTCAGAGTCACCTGCTAAGGCTGTACAGTCGGAGGTGAAGCCCTGGCCACAACCTACTCCCAAGGACTCATCCAGCACATCTGTCTGGTTGGCAGAGGGGCTGCTACACTGCTCTTCCACCAAAACCTTCTTCTCTTCTTGGTTTGATTCACCAGTGCTCAGCAGGGTGAGGTCAGCACAAACATCACCTCCACACCTCTGATAAAGGCAGCTGCTTCCTCCCAGGTCACTCTGTGATGGAGACTGGGTGCTTGCCACGGCCTCCTGGTCCTCTGGAGCAGCCTCGGGATCTGTGGCTCCATCAAGAGATGCCAGGCAGGCAGAGCTGGAGTTGGGAGACAAGGTTAGTGACGGTCCCTGGCCGCGCAGTGACCCGCAGCCAGCTGTGCTGGCAGCTGTGCTCCCAGCCAGCGCCCACCTTTCTGCAGAGGGCGCACGGTCCTTGTCTTTCTGCTCCAGGCCGTTCCCAAGCGTCTCTCCAGCAGGTCCCGAGTTGCCTGTAACGCTGTCTGGCTGTGCCCCACAGACAAGCCTCGGATCAGATGGTGACGGCAGCATCAACCCGCTGCCACGAGGTGACTCCACACTGGCTGGATTAGCTGTGTGTGCCAAACCAACACCGTTTGTCTCTGCATCTGGGGTGGCCAGAGCTTCCCAGGGCTCCTGCAGCGTGTCCAGGCTTGGTGCCATCTCACCAGGAAGCCCCTGAGGGCCAGTCTCAGTCCTAGTCCCATCTGACAGCACTGGTGTTGATCTGCTGGGGCAGGGGGACGTTAAGGCAGCAGGGCTGGGCACAGGGCCCTCTCCAGGAATGCCAAAATCCTTCGGACATGCTGAATTCACTTGCTTCTGCTCGCTGTGTTCATGCTCCATGTCGGCATCATCGCTTTCACAAAATGCTAAATCAACAAGCCCCAGGACTGTGCTTTCATATTCAGAGTCATCTTTCTCTTTTTTTCCTTCTTCCTCCTTTTTTTCTGGATGTCCGAAGGGGTCTTGAGATCCTCTCCCTTCCCCACTGGCTCCATCAAGCTTTGCAGTCTTGGGACACGCTTCTAAGGGCATCGAATCACAGGCACGTTGCGGTCCATCGCTGGTGGCCCCGCCGCCCTCTTCAACCTCCGTACAGTGCCCAGCATCTCCCCTGCTCTCTCTGTCTTCTGCTGCCCATTTGCCCTCCTGTTGCTCTCCACATCCATGCAGTGCCCTCGGTTCATCACTCCGGGGAGCTGTACTGGAATTTGGGGCTTGGTTGCACGGGTTTTCCCTGCCCAGCGCAGCTGGTGGCTTGCTGGCACTGCCAAGCTCATGGGAAGGGCTGGGGGTGACTGCAGCGTCCGGCAGCCCTTCCTTGGGCAGCTCCTCCTGAAACAACACAATTTAGAGGTTAATCTTCAAGGGAGGCAAGCACAGGAGCTGAGACATCCATGCAGGAGGACGTGGATATTTTAAATGCTCGAACTTTGTGAGTATGACCAGCCCCACAGCAAGTGGGGAAATTAGTTTGAGTTTGTCTTTAAAACGAGTCCAAGTTGAATCCTTCCCCCACATGAGCTACTACCATCCCCACTGCAGCCGGACAGCAGAGTCCTGCAGACAGCCAGGGAAAGGTTTTGAGACTTTCTACCTCCTTTATTTCATGAAATGGCTTAAAAAACGGGCCAAACTCTGCAGGGGCCATCAGCCGGTGCCCAGAGGTAAGGTACACAGCAGCATCCTCTTATCTCTACCGAGTTTGTCTGTCACTATATGGACACTATGGACAGTGAGCCCACATGTCCCCCCAAAACACTTCTGCCTGCTCCACAGCACTAAGCCCAAATGGTAAAAAAACCACCAGGATATCTTTCCTTCATGCAAAAGGAGCTGGAGAGGGACTTTTTACAAGGGTGTGTAGTGATAGGACAAAGGGCAATGGCTTTAAACTGAAAGAGGGGAGATTTAGATGAGATCTAAGGAAGACATTTTTCCCTCTGAGGGTGGTGAGGCACTGGCACAGGTTGCCCAGAGAAGCTGTGGCTGCCCCATCCCTGGAAGTGTTCAAGGCCAGGTTGGATGGGGCTTTGGGCAACCCGGTGTAGTGGAGGGTGTCCCTGCCCATGGCAGGGGGGTTGGAACTGGATGATCGTTGAGGTCCCTTCCAACCCAAACCATTCCATGATTCTATGAAAACACTTGCAGCCTTATGGCAGCCGCCCGTTTGTTCAGAGCAGACGTTTTAAAGGGATTATTTTAGTTCAAGAATTCAGGCTTGAAGACACCCGTGGTTTATATTTACCCAAGTACCTTCACTCCTGACCATCTGCAGATCGTAGAAACTGTAAAGATTAACATAACAAACCCAACCCAGAATGGAATATTAACTAACTTGACCAGAGAGGGGAAGGAAACGTTGCAAAGCACTGCACTGCCATCCCTGGGGGGGAAACCTCTCCAAGCCAGCAAACCTCAGCTTTCCCAAACCAGCAGAGGAAAGGCTGTGCCGTGTCTCCTGCCACGTCCGGGCTGCTGCGGCCATGGGCAGGGAAACGCAGCTGTCTGCAGGAGACAGGCAGGATTTTGAGCCCTGGTCTGGAGCAGTTGTGGTTCCTCTCCTCCCTCGGTTAGGCGCAGGTCTGAGACCTCATCCGAGCTCACACGGCTCGCAGCTGAAGCCAGGAACAGACGCCGAGCTCAAAACTTCAACCGCTCTAGTTCTTTGGGATTCCTCCCCCTTGGAGAGCGTCCACGTCGAGGCCTTGCTCCCTTGGACAGGGATAGCCACTGCTTGTGCCAGAGCCCGGGGATGCCAGCTCAGTCGAAGAGGACATCCAAACCCAGACTGAGGCCTGAAAGCTGCTTTTTTATGGAGACTCTGAGCATGTCTGCGTGGTAGTCACTTGGAGCAGCTAAATGCTGGGGGACGTTTCCTTTCCCTGTCCTGCTTTGGGGATCCCCACTACCTGGCTGTAAGAGAGCCCACAAGCACATCTGCTCCACTCCTCTCAGAAGATGCTACTCCTATAAAAGCAAAATTGCTTTTTGCAAATAGCTGCACACCCTACAGACTCGTATCACCCAAACCCCAGGCTCTTACCGCAGCGATGGTCGAGATGTCACGCACACACTCCTCAGGAGCGACTGCTGGCTGCCCGTCTGCCACAGCCAGGCTCTCATCAGCATGTTCAGTGAGGGAAAGGCTCTCGGGGCAGCTTGTGGAGGAAGGTTCTTCCTCCCCACAGGGCAGCTCCTCTGAAGAAGATGATACTGTACTATCAACAACACCAGGAGTTCCATCAGCATCAGTCTGAGAGTCTGCAGGGCTCTCCTCGGGGAGGAAAGGTCCCTGGCCATATGTACGGCGATCCAGAGAGCTGCTGGGAGTCTGGTCAGGGTCTGACCGAGAGTCTGCAGGGCATGTCTCCAATCCGAAACAGTCCTCACCATCATCACTCAGCTCAAGAAAGTCCCCAGTGCTGTTTATTGAGACGTACTTCTCGGGGTTGCTGTGCTCCACCACCTCCCTCGTGCTGCTCAGGAGTTTGCTGGGTTTGCTGTAGAAGAGAGCCACCCACATATGAACTATCAGCTTCATCTCTTCCACGTCGTCGGGTAGATCAGGGTCCCAGGGCCTGGAAGGGAAAGCAAACACAGCCTGAAATGTCTTCATCCTCCCTCCAGTTGACTAGCAGAAGGTAACCCATCTGCTGGGTCCTCACGGGGCTCAGCCCCAGTGCAGGGGGGCTGCAAACGCCCAGCTGCGGACACGGATCACTTGAGGCAGTTTCCAGCTTGTTGAAAAAAGGAGAAACTCCTGGCTGCAAAGGAGGACTTCTGCTCATGGCTCTAGGCACCAATTCTAGCTGCAGAGCCGCAGGAATCACAGAAAGGTTTGGGTTAGGAGGGACCTTTAAAGATCATCTAGTCCAATCCCCGCTTGCCATAGCAGAAGATACCAGGGACACCTTCCACTAGATCAGGTTTCTCAAAGCCCCCTCTGACCTGACCTTGATCACTTCCAATGATGGGGCATCCACAACTTCCCTGTTCCAGTGTCTCACCACCCTTGGCATAAAACATTCTTCCTTATGTCCAAACCAAACCTACCCTCTCTCAGTTTAAAATCATTGTCCCGTGTCCTGTCTCTACACACCACGGTAAAAACTCTTTCTCTGTCATTCCTGTAAGCCCCTTTATGTATTGAAAAGCCATAATAAGATCTCCCCGGAGCCTTCTCTTCTCCAGGCTGAATAACCTCAACCCTCTCAGCCTGTCCTCACAGCAGAGGTGCTCCAGCCCTCCGATCATCTTTGTGGCCTCCTCTGGACCTGCTCCAACAACTCCATGTCTTTGCTGTACTGAGGACCCCAGAGCTGAACGCAGCACTGCAGAGGGGACTCAGGAGAGCGGAGGAGAGGGATAAAATCACCTCTCCTGACCTGCTGCCCACGCTGCTTTCGATGCAGCCCAGGATACGACTGGCTTTCTGGGCTGCCAGTCCAATTTGTCACCCAAGTCCTCCTCCAGAGGGAACACACACCAGCTTTAACACCACAAAACTGGGCATCTGAGCATGAGGAAAAGGGGACTTATCATGTAAAGCAAAGCAAAAAAAGAGCAAAGCAAGTGCCTTCCAAAAGCACTCCAGACACCCAGCAAGAGGCGTCCCCTGCGGATGTCCTTCCAGACTGACTTACCCGTGCAGGGCGCGGATGACCGTTTTCACCAGGGCATCGCTGGTGTATCTGCTGTCCAAATTGAAGAGATACTCTGCCTCCCAACGGCACGTCACCCTCACGGACTCACCACTGACGTTCACCGTGTGGGACTTGGCAAAGTCCTCCTTCAGCCTGGGGGAGAGCAGGCTGCTCCTGCGCCTCATCACCACGGCCTCGAAGGGACGCTGCGAGTGGGTGCTGTTCTGCTGGTGGCGGAAAGGCAGGACCTTCCCAACCAGGGGTCCTGCTCGGGTGTTCCTGGTCCCATTTCTGGAGGGTGCTGGCGCAGGGTAAGGGGTACCCCTGGGATACACGTGTTTCTTTGAGTGCTCAGGCATCTGCGAGGCGTACGAGTGCTCGGCAGAGATGAAGTAGTGCTTGTTCACCTCGGCAGCTTCTTGAGTCTCTCTTGGAGGCAATACATGGGGTTTTGAAGGGCTGGGGCTCATGCTGTTCTTCTTGCTGAAAATCCCAGGGCTTTTCTCCCTGGGAACAGAGGCCAAGTCATTTAAGTCTATTTTTTCAGCAGGAGGAAGCTTCTGGTGGGGCGATGCTCTGCTAGGAGAGGAGGGTCCCTTTGCAAGCTTGTCTACCCTGTGGTATTCGTGGTCGGATGCAACGCGCAAGGGTCTGTGCTTGCCATGACTCTGCTGCTCCTTTGCAGAGTCACCAGCGGGGCTGCAGGACGCGGCGATCGTCCCGCAGTCCCTGGGGATAAACGAAGGAATACAAGAACCCAGAGCCAGATCAGCCAGCAAGTTCAAGGCGTGGGACTCATAGTTGTTCCCCTTCAGATCAAAACTGTGATCAGCAACCTCGCCTTGGTAAGTGTCACTCCTTTGGCTATCTGCTCCGTGGCACTGGGAAGAAACTTCACTTGGGAGGACAGAGAACGGCTCCTTCGACTCTGCATGAGAAAAAAAAAAAAAAGTCAGAGAATAAATGAAGGCCACACAGCTCTGCCTCGAGAAGGGGTCAAAGCAGGCTTTCAGTTTGGCAGGAAAAAGTGTCTCTCCAACGTGGAACCTGCATACTTAAAAAACTCCATCTCCACGGTCATGCAGGCCATGGCAGCTACTAAATGATCCAGAGCTGGGAATCTAAGCGGCTTCAGGAAGGGGTTTATTCTCAGAAATAAAAGGCACAGCATCCAGAGTGAACAAAATTTCTCTTGACCTCTGTGCACAGGGCAGTTCAGCCGCTTAAATACAACCAAAGATTTAAGTGTCTCCTTAATCCTTTTTATTTTGCTTTAAATTTTCTCCTGGTTTGAGTATTTGCAATCTTCACAGATAAACCCTACGCTATGCTTTCAATAACCCACAATTACAAAAAAAAAAAACCCTAAAACACATAAGAAACCCAACCTGTCCTCATGCTTCCCACTGCACATGCTCTCAAGAGCACACCCTGCCCCTGAGCAGCAGGCAGAAACCTGGGGGCACCCAGAGCACAGCAAACAAGTGTTGATTTAGTTTTCAGTGTTAAAAACACCCCTCGCCACGGCTCAAGGCCCATAGTCATAAAACCAGTATGAAGTCACTAAACAAGGTTAATGCCTTCTACTACAAACCAGCACAAAAATCTCCCTTCAAGTAAAACCTTGTTAGATCACATTTGTGCTAAAGTCCGACACGTTACATTTAATTTCCCTGAGAACTGCACAGCAAGACGTATAAATTGAGTATTTCTTACTGCTGAACACTTGTTTTGCATTTTTGGCAGATCCTGGACCCTGGGATACTGGCCCCTTGCAAGAGCACTGGCCAGATCCACTCCAGGAAGCCCCATGTGATGAGGGCAACACGAGGTGGCGTTTGATACAAACACGCCGATGAAAAGTGCCGCGTTTCAGGAACACGTGGCAAAAAAAAGACCAGGAAAAATGGATAAGTTGAGCCGAGGCAGCTAAACTTCAAAGCCTCCACCTCCCTCAGGAAGGGGAAAAAAGAAAGACCAGAGACAGATCTGAAAAAGGACATCAAAGCTTGAGTGTGAGAAAACACGACAAATTAACAGAAAATGACTCTCCTGTTCCGCCATTTATTTTGGCACCGAAATACTGGTTCCCAGTTTAACAGCAGACTCCTGGCCAGCACCTGCAGACTCTGCACTCCTGGGCTGCCCACGCTGCCTCTCAAATCCGCTGCGGTCTGGCTGCGACAATTCCGACTCTTTTAAAAAGGACGGGATTCACAACGCCACGGACGGAAAATCCCGGTGGACGCTGACTCCAGGCAGAGGTTGTAACGCTCCGGCCAGGAGCTGCCTCACCACAGTTTCAGAGCTCAGCAGTTAAAAGTCAGGCTTTTTAAACTATCCCTAAACTAGAGATTTTAAACTGTGTTTTTTAAACAGCAGTTTGCAAACTCACGGGCTTAGGAAACGACTCAGAAGAGACCCTGTGGGGTCTGGACATCCTGTAACGGTCATTTTCCCACTTGCCTTCATATATTACACTACCAGTATGAAACTGGGAGCCTGCAGGCTGTGGGGCAGCAGCACTCAGACCCCAGTCCAGACCCTCAGCACTGAATGTTGTAAGGCTGCGACTGAACGTGTCGTTCCTACCATCTGGTCACAACCTGACCGTGATGCTTGGTGGTTCAGCTTTTAAAGGAAAGATTTCCACAGGGAACAGCGCTCTTACCACTTTCTGCTGGCTTTTTGGCTTGAGGTTTCCACGGGCTGTTAGCCACGCTTTTTAGCATCTTACTTTTCACTGGCTTCGTGTTGGTCTCAGCAACAGGAACCTTTTTGATGTTGGAGTTCTTCAGCGTCTTTGGTCTCTTTGTTTCCAAGCCAGGATCATCGGGAGCTGAGGTTTCATTCTGGACAGGTTCGGACTGTGTTTTGTGCACAAATTCTGCAGACAGGACCTCTGCACCTGAGGCATGGAAAAGGGAGGGCGTTTGATTTGGTTTGAGACATATTCACATTCCAAAGGGGCAACTGCAAAACATCCAGTTAAGGATGGCTGCTCTAGAAGTGGCTGGCAGCAGCAGCACAGGCTCCCATGACTTGATTGACGCATTTGATCTTACAAACAGGTTGATTAATGATGCGAGTGATCAGTAAGCAGTTATTAAAAATTAAACATCACCTCTTAAGCTCATTAAAAGCCTGCCTTCCTGACCTAGAATAGGTGTTCTCTGGCGGTAAGTCACCCTAATGCCTTCCTGGCACACTTGGACCCTGAGGGTACTTACTGACTTCTCCAAGAGGCATGCCAGAACCTCTCTCAGATCCATCAGCAACGTCACTCGGGCCTGAGGCAACGTGTCCCAGGACGGAGCTTGAAGGACTGTGAATCGGAGCTGCCTCCAGCCCACAGCGGGCAGACACTGTGCCACCTCCTGTGCTGCATGACAGCCCCTTTCCAGTCACTGTCGCTACTGGTGATGTACGTAAACACCAGGAGAGGTTCCTCTGGATGTTTTCGGCCACTTTTCATCACCAAGGTTGAGATTCATCTCAACGCACTTTGAGTCTCTCCAAATCAGGTGGAAGCTCAGGCTGGCTCAACAGGACAGTCTCAGCCTATCCTCGGCAGTGAGAGAAGAACCTTCAGGGGACAATTTCTGCCCCTGAGACACCTCTCATGAGCAGCTCAGGCCAGCTACCAGCTTTCAGAAGAGTAACTTGGGTGTGATCAGTGTCACACTTCTCATTTCCTCAAGGGCACAGCAGGAAAGTTGACTCTCAGGAAGCCACAACGTGACCATGTAGGGTAGGTGGTTACCTAGGCAGCCTGTAATGACCACGGTTCTGGCACCAGCTCCTTGCCTGAGCCAGCGACAGCCCATGGCCAAGGGATGCAAAGGAAGGAAACAGCATGGATCACTGCTTGGGCTTTCAGGCACCTTCACGGAAATCCTCTGTCATAGCCCTGGGCTCCTTCCCAGGTTGAATGAGAGTGTGGAGATGTCACCACAGACCTATCTGGATGCTCTCAGGAGGTGTCTGCTCTGGGCACCTGGGAAGACGGCAAGGGGACATGGCTCCTAGTGAACCTTCAGTATCCCAGCTGGATACTCCGGAGAAGTAAGAGGAAAGTCAGACCCACTTACCTCTTTTCCTTCTGTGTGGAAACTGCAAATTGGCTAATTTGAGCATGGGCTCATTGGGATTGGCCGTGAGCCCTGGCTTTTTAGGAAAAGAGAAAGTTATGTTGATTTTTTTCTTCTTGGTTGCTCTCCTGTTCCTGCCGCTGTCCCCCATCGGATGCATTTGCATCTTGAGGGGTGACCATTTCTTCCTGGTGCTGGTCACAACAGCTCGGCTGGATTTTCTCCTGCTCTGCTGCACCCACGGCTTGCTGGCCGAGTTGACATCTTTCGTGGCCCCTTCACCACTCTGGTCCAGCCTCACTGCGCGCTTTGGGTTTCCACTTCTGACTTTTTTTTCCATTGCGGTGTTGGGAGGAGTAGGGTCCGGTGGCAGAGCTGAAGAGAAGTCCACTTTACAGTCAGCCTCTGCATCGCAGCGAAGAGACTGAACAGCACCAGTCAGACATCCTAAGGCAGCCGACATTTCCAGAGTATAGCTGCTGGGATCGGAGAGGTAACGCTGCAGCTGGGAGAAGGACTGCGCCGAGTGTTTCTTGAAGGGATTAGTACATTCATCCTCGGTTGGCGAGAGGGGAGAAGAAAGGAGAACTTGGCTGGCTTGGCCAGAGGTGGGCTGTAGATTTTGATCAAGCTTTGCATACTCCTGGAAGTGCTGTTTGATGCATACGCTCGTAGCGACGGCGTCCCCCCAGGCAGAACTGGTGGTTTTCTGTAAGGCATAGCGAAGTCCTGGCAAAACCGAGGCTACTTTTAATGAGATGTCACTGTTGTCACTATCTTCCCTCTCATTCTTCCGATCGTGCTTTTCAACTGCGAAAGGAACAGAATTTTACTCGTATTAAAAAAAGGATTAAATTCCCCAAATCTCCTCACTGATGAACATGAAAGTTATGAAAAAGCCCCAGAAGCCAACCTAAGGAAAGCCAGCCCCAGGGGCGACGTCCTGGTTCAACGGATGCTTGTGGCTGCTGAAGGTAAAAAAGAATCGCACGTGGGAGTCGAAAATGGATTAAACTAAGATGAAAGATGGCTGTTGCATCAGCTAGCCCCATTCTGCAAGAAATTACAGGATGAGGTCACACAAATGGTGGTCTAAGTCCCTTCAATTCAGCGATTCTCACTAAATCCAACATTTAGGACAGTCAGAGCTCTGAAAATACACGGGGTTTGTTGTTTTGTTTTGTTTTTTTTAAAAAAAACCTGTTTAAATTTAGGGTTGCCCATGCAAGGTGTTTAGACCACCACCATCTTCAGATCACCTGTGTCGTTTATGTCCCTGTTCAGATGCCACTTCCAGCAGCTCCACCTCTACCTGCTGTCCGTGTGGGTGTGCACCCTTCACAGGAAGTCACTACATGAGTGCTCCGGAGCAGGATGGGGCACACAGACTTTCCTAAGCAGATCTGGAGACCGCATAAATAAATAACATGAAACCCTGGGTGATTTTCTAAAGCTGGAGGACTGATCCTACTGAAAACAGTTGGTGTTTCTCATTTTGGCAGGATGAACACCCTACCACGTACAACACACAGCATCATAAAAGTTTTAATTCCCAACAGGGATCAACATGAACGAGTCCCAAGGCTCGAGGGTGCCCGCTCTCGCAGACATCACCATGGAAGCAGGCTCTGCTTGGCACAGCAGCGTCCCTTTAGGGTCTGGAAACGCTTGGACAGCCGGTGTGATATGCAGAGCCTGTTGGTGGAGCTTCCTTTCCACGCAAGCCAGCCTCATCCAGCTTCATTCGCTGCAACCCGGCAGCCTGATGCCGGCGCTTTGCACCCGCAGTCTTGGCCCACCTGCGTGTTACGATCCGACTCCGAGGTTTCTTTTGGCTGCAGGGCCAGGCTGACAACCCCAGCGCCCTTCCTCATCCCATCTCTTCCCAGCAAGGCAAAAGCATTCCTCTTCCCCTCCCAGATGTGTGATTTTCTTCACCCCCTGGCCCTGCTGCTGCCTTGTTCCCGGCAAGCCCAGGCGTCCCCGTGAGCCGGCTCCCAGCCGCCTGCCTCCGCTGCTGGCTCGGGAACACCGCGGCACGACTCGTTCCGCCTGCCCTGCATTCCGACGGCTGTCTGGACAGGAAGGGAACAGCTTCAGAGGCCGTTTGTTTCAAAATGGGAAATATTATTCACGCTTCGAGCTTGAGCTGAGCTACTTCAAACGCATCCGTCCTTCTTCTCTCTTTGCATCTCCCCCGCAACCCCGGCGTCTTCGGCGACCATCCCTTTTCAAGCCTCTGCACAGTTCCACCCACCTTCACAGAAAGGAGAAGCCCTAAAGGAAAAAGTGTTTATAATCCCAGTCAAAAGAGGTCTTGGACCCAGAGGACAGCGAGGGCTGGATGGGGTAATGCCGCTCACGTCGGCAGAATGGGACAACACGTGCAGGAGCCTTGCTGGCACCAGCAGGAAAACATCTGGAAGCCACCAGCGTTCAGATCACAACACAGAACAACATGGAGACTTTGCTCAGTGTTATCCTCTCCCTCTGCCTCTTCGCTTTGCCACCAGCTGCTCTCTCGCTGCCCAGGCTTTGCCTCATCTTTAGCATCAACACCAGTCACAGGCAACATCTGCTACAGCCCCAAACCTTCCTACCAACTGGTTGCTTGCACCATCTTCGCTCTGGGATGCTCCTTACACCTGGTGCCCTCTACTGTCTCCACCACCTTCCATAATAACCTTCTTCAAGATAAGTACCTCCTTGCCCTGTTCTCCTCTCCCCCAGCACACAGTGCTCGCTGTCAGCCTTTCAGGAATAGCACACTCTGCTCTGGAAGGTATTTTCTGCCTGTTACGGGGCTGATCAGCAAGATCTCAATATCTGGGTGGTCAGTTCTCACCTCCAGTCTGCTCTCCAGGCCTTCTTCACCACCACCTCACCCAGCCTCACGCCCTTGCTTCAGGCATCACAGCAACAACCTGATCCCAAGTTTGACCTGGCACTTTGGATCTTCAGTCTGCCTCAGGAGGCACCTGTCTCCCTGCTACGTCTAGAAAAGACACTAGAAAAGTTGCCACGCTAACACAGCCACCAGCAGCACGTCCTTAAAGTTAGGCTGACTGAATTCAGGCACCAAAGACATTCACATCCCACACTGCCAAGCCACCACCACGCCTAAACCTGACTTACAAGCCCACTTCGTACGCGGATCCTGAAGGAGAAAGTTTACAGCTGGAGGTTAAACACCAAAAAGGACAAAGCAATCCACGCTCGGATGTGCTGGTAGGTCCTGTTGGCTCTTCTGCCAATTTTATCTTCTGGGGAGAGGAGGTAGGTACGTCCTGGGCAGCTCCGTTGGCAATGCCAGCCATCACTCACACAGAGGCGGGCTGAAACACCCGTGCGTGCTGGCAAAAACAGTCTCTTGGCTTGTCCTTGGGATGACTCAACAAAAAGCAAGCCAGAAGTTACACAGAGCAAAAGGCCCCGGTTCACATGTTTCTTGGGGATCTGCAAGGCTGGAAGTATTGCTGGTGGAGTGGATGTAGTGAGATGAGCAGATGAAGCTTCCCAGGGGAGGTAGAACAGTAACTTTCTTTAAGTCCATGAGAGGAAATTGTAATGTGAATATTTCCACGCTGACAGCACAGCAAAAAGCCAAAAGATGCAGAGAAGATTTGAGGCAGATGCAACAGAGGTTGAAGCTCGTTCTTATTTCAAGATCAGCAGGTTCAAACTGTGCAATCTTTTATTTTCTCTGATTTAGTGCCTCTGTGTTTGCTTTGCATGAGAAGCAGCACGTTTTGGGGCTACAAAGAGCCTGGATTCACCTCCCAGGTCCCAGAGCTGTGACTCACCGTGACGGCAGCACAGCACCGTGGCTCTGCCCAACACCACCTCCCTGCCTCCCTCACCCGTCGCACACCCTGACCGGTCGTCACGGCCCCACTACCAGCATCTACGGATCCCACAGCAGAGAAGTCACACTGTACAGCTCAAGGTGAGCCCTCGCTGCTCTTCGGGGAGCAACGCCCCCTCCCCACCTCTCCCCTCCCTCCCCACGCCAGCAGAGACCTTCAACAGAGTCCGTTTTACTTGTTATCTTAGCAAAAAACAACTGACTTATTTTTGAGGGCAGGCTGCTCTCCTGCTGGCTCAGCAAATCGCACCAGCTCCGTGCAGGGTCCAGCGAGCGCCATGTGTCGTTCTGTCCCCTGAGCACAGCTCCAGCGCGCCTTTAGGGATGTAAGCCAGGCTGTGCAGGAGCTGGGCTCCCATACGCACACCTAAGACAGTTCAGGAGGTGGATTCTGCTGAAAACTGACTGAGAGGGAGAGAAGTAATTATTTGTCACTCCCATCAACTTCCTGCAAAGGGGCAAGGATGTGCGGCGAGCGGGCCAGGCAGGGAACCTGGCTTAGATCAGCTTCAAGCGCAGCACAGGGAGTGAGCTGGGACTTTTCTCTCCTCTTTTAGCACCCTTTGCACTAAAGCTGCAGGTGGTTCTGAGCAGAGAAATCAGCTCTTCCAGAGAAACGCGCCTGTAAGGACTCTCTGGTGAGGATCCCACACCCCAAACACAGGGTCTGAAGCCAGCAAAGGGAATATCCCTACCTCTCAGGCACACCGACCGGGACGAGGTGAACAGAAACAGGGCCAGGAGGGTGATGGGCTCCTTAGGGTCGAACGCTATGAAAGAAAGCAACAGGTTTTGTTTAGACTGAGGGTGCCCACCCTCCGTCTCTAAAACAGAGCAGGATAATTAAGCACCAACAGTGGTTTGTACGTAGCCACATCTTACCATCATCTCGAGCCAAGGCAGAGGACGTGAGGAGGATAAGGACTCCTTGATCTTGTAAGTATTTGATGATTGCCTGTAACAAACACATACAGAGTTAGAGCAACCACTCCCTTTGCTCCTTAGCACACTTTGTATCACTCAGCACCACTGTCAACAAGCCCTGATTGCCAGGGAACATGTGCCAACACCACCAGCTCATTCCTTGCTGAGGAGGACACTGTTCAGTCCATGCCACTTGGGTCAACAGAGCCCTGTACCAAAAGCCTTCCATTTATGTTGTTATTCAGCTCTCAAATTCCTCCCATCTGTTCCTTAAAAAATAAATATGCTTAGCCAAACTAGCTGTAATTAATGAACAAGGTTAATAATTTTAGTCCCTTCAGTTCAAAAGCTCCTGGGCATCTCAGCCAGGAATTGCCTCCTGTAGCCCAAGGGAAGGTTTTCCCAGCTTAGGAAGCAAAGCTGGACGCCAGCATCTGACCAGACACAACCCACTGTTCCAGTCGCAAGCCCGACTGAAGTTCAGGCCATGCAGTTTGCTTATTAGCAGCATGAGAATCAATGAACACATGAAAAAAAATTTGCTGAGCCTAAGAGACTCCTGCGACTCCGTCTCAGAGCTGGATGACCGCACGTCTGAAAAGATACGTGCACTTATCAAGGCTTTTCTTGGGTTTGGGTGTTGCTGGATGCCTCATCGCAGAGCTTGGCTCGGACCGCCTTCCCCTCCGCGGGGACACCCACTTGGATCTCTTCACTCCATGCAGACACATCTTTTCAGGAAACTTACAGGAAATGGATAACCCTCGGGCTTCTAGTGCTCTGCGCAACTTTGCCCATCCCACTCAGCATGTTCAGACACAACAGAGGATTGGACTGATGCCCACAGCCTCGTTTCTCCCGGGCAACAGAACAACTTTAGAAATGTTGAACAATTTCAGTGTCGTATTCGCTATTCAGAACAGTAGCTTCTTGCTCTGGTTGTCTGCAGCCAGCAGAGCAGGAGGGAGAAGAGCCAGCATCTCTGCTGCACAAATCCAGCTCAGCGAAACAGCTGTGGTTTCACACCGACAGCGCGATTTTAGGGCAGGTGAGGAGGAAAGTCAAGTCATAAGGCAGCACAGAGCTGAGGGACATCACCCAGCACCCAGAGGAGTGAAGCTGGGCTCAGGCAACCGCACTTAGCCCCAGCCACTCTTGCATTTTCACTCCAGCCCTGCACAAGGTGGATGCCTAGGAGATGGAGGGCTTTCTTCATTTATGTTGGGAGCTGCAGGCAAAGCAGGTTCAACCACTGAACAGCACGCGAAGGGGAGGGAAGAAGCACACCCAAAATGGGCTGGGACTCATTGAAACGGGAGATATTTTACAGAATCACAGAATGGTTTGGGTTGGAAGGGACCTTAAAGATCATCCAGTTCCAACCCCCCTGCCATGGGCAGGGACACCCTCCACTACACCAGGTTGCTCAAAGCCCCATCCAACCTGGCCTTGAACACTGCCAGGGATGGGGCAGCCACAGCTTCTCTGGGCAACCTGTTCCAGTACCTCACCACCCTCAATGTAAAGAATTTCTTTATTATATCTAAATATAAGAAAGATAAATTTTAATCCAGTTTGACAGATATATGAGGGTGGGAAAGCTCTAGGGAAACGATGCTCCTGATGGCTTTCAATACCACACTGCTCACAGCCACAACTCAACTATCTCATCTTCCCTGACTCCTCTAGAGAACCCAGCTCCGCTGGGCTTGGCAGGATGTATGTTATAACCCTCAGCGGCTGCAGACATGGTGTAATGCACTGGAACAAGCAGTTGTCGTGGATCCCAGTAAGGAAGGCACTTGGACTCTGTAAAAGTATTGATTAAAATATCTTTTATTGGTGAGAACAGGAGAAGAAGGTTGGACGAGGTCCTGAGCAACCTGATCTAGTTGGAGATATCCCTGTTCCTTGCAGGGGGGTTGGACTAGATGACCTTTGAAGGTCCCTTCCAGCCCTAACCATTCTATGATTCTATGATTCTAAGAAAAAAGGGATAGCAGAAACTTACATCCCTTCAGATGTTGGCAACCTCAAGATGAGCTGCAGCACGGACAGATCTGTGCCCCAACCAGAGGTCCAACTGATGCTGCACACTGCAGGATTACCTGCACGTGAAGGGACATTAAGATTGTCTTTGCTATCTCCTTTTTATCTTCTCACGTTGTTACCAATAAAAGATAGTTTAATCAATACTTTAGGGAGTCAGAGTGTTTTTCTTACCAGGATCCATAACAAATGCTTGCTCCGGTACGTTACGTGTGGGAAACTGCACATTGGTGGGCAGCTCTCCAGCAACAGCACTTCCAGGCAGTTCATGGGCTGCTGCCAACTTAGAGCGAGGGGAGGACGTGCCCAGCCAACTGCGAGTTTGTGGCCATGAATTTACAACCCTGAATCTATAGATGGGAGAGAGCAACCAGCAGCAGCAAAAGCCAAACAGTCCAACCACAAATCCCAGCAGAGACGCAGGTGATGTGCTCGGCAGGGCTCAGGTTCGTCCCTCGGAGTCAGAATCATAGAATCATGGAATGGTTTGGGTTGGAAGGTTGGAAGGGACCTCAAAGATCATCTAGTTCCAACCCCCCTGCCATGGGCAGGGACACCCTCCACTACACCAGGTTGCCCAAAGCCTCATCCAACCTGGCCTTGAACACCTCCAGGGATGGGGCAGCCACAGCTTCTCTGGGCAGAAGGAGATGTGATGATCACACTGGGAACTAAAAGACCCCAGTGTGCTGGAAAAAAATGTCTTATCAGATAATATATTGCAAAGGAAACTCCCCATTAAAAAGAAGATAAATCTCAACATCATCAGAGCTCCTGGACGTTCCTGAGATTTCAGCAGCATACCTGTGAGTATCTAGCTGAGTGGGGGCTATTTTTCAGCCACGAAGGAGAAAGGTATGCATGTGACAGCTTATGGGTTTTTTTGCTTAGTAATCATCATTTTGGCACTGGGGGACTTTACTTCTGCTTTCTTAATATATAAGATCCCCTTGCAGTCTTTGTCCACCATACTGGGAAAAAGTGCAGTGCAAATAAAGACAATAAAATAATCTCATCTGGCATAAACATAGCCAGAGAAGAGGTTTGCCTGGTATAATGCCTTCTGCTCAGCAGGGCATGCTTAGCCTAGGAATCAGTTCCCAGTGGGTCATCTTCAGTTAACAGCTTACATACAGAAAGACTAAACTATGTTTGAGAATAATAAAGCAGGAAAATAATACTTAAAGCAGGGAAATTCATTCAATTTTGCATTAGTTCAAGGTCTGTGAATAATGTTACCAAAAGTTTCGAGAGATCATTTAAAAGGCCACCTTCCTTCCAGCATGACGTTTTAAAATACTTACCAAGTCCTTTTCCTTTAGATTTTCAACTAACTGATCCATTTTATATTGATCCTTCTTTGATATTTCTACTTCGTACAGACTGAAGTAAACACCCTGAAAACAGACTGCAGACAAAAGAGAGAGAATTTGATGTTGAAATAGTGCCTCTTGCCTGAACTCTAAACAGACAAGTGCTCCTGTACCAGGAAGATGAGCGTGCAATTGGTGGAAGTACTGGGTTTAAAAAAAAACATCAAGATTTCCTAAGCTGGTATATGCATTCCTATGGCAGTGATTTTCCTCTTCAACCCATGGTTCCCAGGAGATGTTTCCTATCTTACCTCTGCAGCTGACAGAAGCAATAACCAATTCACTGTTTTAAAGCAATTTAACCAATGCTGCGTGCTTCAACAGAGACAAGGAGCCTTTCGGAGGGAAATTCCTCCTTCTAACATGCCATACTCTCCCCTGCTGTTGAGTATCCTTATTCTGCACTGATCCCCAAGGAAGCTGAACAAAGGCAAGATTGCAGTCCCACCCCTCCTGAATCCGTGGCCTCCTCCCCTGCCCTGGCACTATCCTGTGTCCATCTGCACTGTGAGTTGAATGTTAACCCCCAAAACAGGCTGGTGGTCAGCCAGTCCCATCAGCGCCCTGGCATGGCTCAGCAGAGCTGATACACAGATGGAAGGCACTGCAGCAGCTCACACTCATTTTAGTGCAAGATAAGATGGAGAAGCACCTGGAGCTTCTGCAAATCACATCTGGAGCTCTCCACGTGCAACCTGTGGTGTTGGTGTCAGTAACTGCACGTCTGCTGCAACGGGCAGCCATCGGGATATCAACATCTGGGGGCCAAGAGCTGCCAGGCTCATCAAAACTCCAACCCAAAAAGCAATAAGCAGTACGAACCCCAAAGTATAATGAGACACAGGTCCTCTCCTCCCCACTCCCAGACCAGGACAGAGCATGGTTGACTATTGGCAAGTAAGGACTCTTACTACCACTAAGGGAACAGGAGAGCCTTTCTCTCCCTTCCCCAAATTTGTGGTTTTATTTGCCGATTGCTGAGCATTCCCTGCCTCTCCCCAAGGCTTCTGGAGTCCTCTCCCCTCCCACACTGCCACTCACTGTCACTATGAGTCCCCATGCAGTGACAAGTAGCATCATAGAATCATAGAACCACAGAATGGTTTGGGTTGGAAGGGACATCAACGATCATCCAGTTCCAACCCCCCTGCCATGGGCAGGGACACCCTCCACTACACCAGGTTGCTCAAAGCCTCATCCAGCCTGGCCTGGAACACTGCCAGGGATGGGGCAGCCACAGCTTCTCTGGGCAACCTGTTCCAGTGCCTCACCACCCTCAATGTAAAAAATTTCTTCCTTAGATCTAATCTAAATCTCCCCTCTTTCAGTTTAAATCCATTGTCCCGTGTCCTGTCACTCCACGCCCTTGTCCAAAGCCCCTCTCCAGCTTTCCTGTAGCCCCTTTAGGCACTGGAAGGTGCTGCAAGGTCTCCCCGGAGCCTTCTCTTCTCCAGGCTGAACAGCCCCAACTCTCTCAGCCTGTCTCCACAGCAGAGGTGCTCCAGCCCTCGGATCATCTTCGTGGCCTCCTCTGGACTCGCTCCAGCAGCTCCATGTCCTTCTTGTGTTGGGGACTCCAGAGCTGAACAAGTAACAAGTAGGTTACTTGTGACCCAAAGCTACTGCAGGCAGCCACATCTTTCGGCTTTGGCTGGCAGCTGCCCCCAGCTGCTCAGATGTGGGAGACACTGTGTCAGATTCCAAGAGGCAGAGCGTCCCTTACCTCGTAGGGAGACCATGTAAAAAGGGGAAACTTTGACTCCCTGCATTTGCTCTCACTTGCACCATGTTTGGCACCTTGCAGGATGGGAGCCCAGGTTTCAGAACAGGGTCTCGCACCCTGTTCTGTCCCAGAAGCAGGCTGATTAAAGGGCTGCTTTGGGAAAAGGGTTATATCACACCAGGAGACAATCTGAAGTGTGGACAGGAAAACATCCCTGTGCTGCCCTGGCATTTTTTCCTCACTTATCTGCAACCCGTTACCCTTCAAGACAGGACCCAGTACTACGGGGAACTGAGCTGTGACACCCTGTGGCAATTCCTATGGCACAGCACAAGCAGATTCAAGCAGTTACTCATCACGCCAGTGGGTTTTGCACTCACCTTCATTCTCAACGTAATTCCTTTTCCCAAATGCAGCTTCTGGTAGCTTTTTCTTCAAGTCAGACAAACCCATGACATGGTTAATGTCCAGGTTGGGAGGCCTGTGGGGATAAAGCAGCAGACGGTGAGATCACAAGCACAAAAGGCTCCCAGAATTAAGCACAGCAAAGAGTCCTGGTTGCCCTGTCACTGCAAAATCAGAGAAAGCAGCTCTGGAGAAGGCTGGAGAAGGCACAGCTTGCCTAGCATTTAGTTTTTCTGAGGATCCTGTTTGGAACATCTCCAAACACTGATATTCGTGGCTCTGTTACTGGCTGTCACTGGTTGCTTCAAATTGCTGCCTGCTGGTTGGCTTCTGACTACTGAAGATTTTAAATATCTCATTTTTTTGAATGATAGTTACCTCAACACTTCATTTGCCTTCCTGCCCATCTGGCAACACAACTGGCTGACCGTGCCTGCACCACCAGGCAGCCCACTTCTCACAAGGACAAAAATCCCAAGCAAGAATAATGGATTTGGAATAAACAGCCCAAAACAGTTAACAAAAAGAGATGACAAAATACAGCCATTTCCAGTCACACTTCAGGGCTTGATCTCATGTCCTCATCCAGCTGTGACACCACACTGCTGGCTGCCCAACACCACCCTCCTGACACTGACGATTGCCCTGACAGTGCAGGTGGTAAGCTGGCATAGCTGCAAGAAGATGCTCATCAATGAAGGGATGGGGCAGGAGAGACAAAACTGGCTTTTGCTGGTACACAGACACCCAAAGGTGTCATGCTTCACACTCCACAAATGGAAAGAAGAGGAAAAGGGCAACTTACAGCTGGGCTGGAATCGTGGAGCTATATGGGGTCCTGAGGGCAATGTTGCACAAAAGTTGGCCCCGGATGGACAGCTGCCCCCTCCATGGACAGTACAACGCTACAAGGAAAAGGGAGAACAGCTCAGAGAAAGCAGGAGACGAGAGGAGGGCAAACAGAGAAAGGTCCATTTATAAAACAAAACCAATCACCAGATGCTCCTACCTTTGTGATTAAGCTCAGGTCTAGAGAGAAGGGAGAAAAAGAGGAATATTTAGCAACGGGAAAAGGAAAAACGGCTCTCAAAAGCAACTGAGCATTTCGAAAAGACAGCGAGCTGCTTACAGGCTCTCTACAGCTAAGGCAGGCATCTCCTTCGGCTCCCTGTACTGGCAGGCGAGGACTATGTAGGGGCAGATCTGCCGGGGCCGCTCGGCGGGGCCGCCGTCGGACTCTTCGTACACGTAATACTGGGGCAGGAAGGGAAACAGATGGAAGAACAAGGTGAGGAGCAAGCGAGGCACCTGGGCCAGCACTGTGCTCCCCTGCAGTGAGCGAGCGAGCTGTCTGCACAGTCCTGCTGCAAACCTCTACCTGGCTCTGCTGGAAGGCCTGGCAGTGACTGGTCTTTGATGGGATGTTGTTTCTGCTCACGGCGACGTGGCAGTCATAGCCGGGAGATGGGCAGGTATAACTGGTTGTGTAGTTCTCAGATACCACCTTGACCTTCCCCTGTGCCAGAAAATTCACCAAAAAGAAATAATAACACACACACAGAATGGTTCACAGAAACTTATTTTACAAGACCTCTGAATCCTCCTTTTCCCCAAGGACAGTGTTACTGGTAGCCCCACACTCCCCACCTCTGTGAGGGGGTTGTGCACGTTTGTGTCCTTCCAAACTTGAGGGTCTGACTCGGAAGAGTTTGGCATGGCAGACAAATCTGCACTGGTCAGGAGAGCAGCAGTGCTTTTGGTACCAGCTACAGAGAGCAGGAGCCAGAGGAGAGGGGAGAAAGGGGTCACACACCAGCCCCACGGAGGAACAGAATGGGGCTGTGATCTGAGCCACCTTAGGGCTCGCCCCTCAAACCCCCAAACACATGCGAGTCCAGGGAAAAAGGTGACCCTATGGGAAATTTCTGATCTCAGAGGTGGAATTTGGAAGGTCCTCTGCATCTTCTGCTGCTCTGCAGGCCACCAGTCAAGCCCAGCTGGATCTCTTGCTTTCTAGCCTGATACATCCCATGGTTGAAAATCCTCATGAGCTCTCAACAGAGCTGATTTTACACCCCACCACAGTTACGGGCACCAATGTCTCCATAAAAATTGCTTGCAGAGTAGAGCAGCTTCTGAAAACCATTCCACGTAAAAAAAGAGAGACTTGCATTTTACCTTAATGAGCTTACAAATTACAATATAGCCCGATTTTCCATGATACCAGGGTCTCGGATGAAGACAGTCTGCATATTTGGAAATATAAACCCCTGTGAAAACGAAGCAAGGCAAGATAATGTGAATCATCTGTCGAGTAAAGTCGATTGCCAAAAAAAAATTGTAAAGAGGAACCTCCTTGCGGAAACAGGAGTCTCTGCAGAGCCAGTGCTGCGCACCAGAGCAGCACTTGCTGCCATAAAAAGGGTGAAACTCTTTGTGACTCATTTTTCTGACTGCTGGTATGGAACAGCACTACGTTGTTTCAGGGTCAGCTCTAGGAAAGGCGTTGACTTGGGTTTCTGCTGGGAGAAGTAGCCCAGCTAACATCAGTGTTACTCACACTACATGTCAACATACCAAGTGAGGGCTCGTCTCTTACAAGAGGATGTGGTAGAAGGGGTTCCAGGTCAGACTGCAAGCGGGGCAGGTACTTTGCTCAATTTGGAGTCAGGCAAAGGCAACATGGGTGTTTATACGTGGGCAACACACACTGCAAGGGCATAATGCTCCATCCCTGGAGACGTTCAAGGCCAGGTTGGATGAGGCCCTGAGCAACCTGATCTAGTTGGAGATATCCCTGTTCCTTGCGGGGGGGTTGGACTAGATGACCTTTGAAGGTCCCTTCCAGCCCTGACCATTCTAGTATTCTATGACTCTATGAGAGCTGGCCCATGGCATGGCAGCAACCCTCCCAGGCCCCGTCCTTGGCTCTTTACGGCACTTCAGTGTCCCAGATGCCAATGTGAGCCTTCTACCCTGTGACAAGGCCTATTCTGACATGGCTTATCACCTTCCCTTCTCCATGTTCAGGGCATAGAATACGTGGATTTATTTCGGGGGAAGGGGGGGGGAGGTGTTGGCTCTTCACTCCTGCTTTGTATTTATAGACACGATCGGTAGAGAAGCACATGAAGGGGAAACAGGGACTGGGCAGGGCAGGGGCTACAAAGAGACACACCATAATATTCATCTCAGTCCATCAGCACGGAGATGTACACCCAGATAAATAACCAGTTCTTGCTTGGCTTTGCATTCACTGCCATTGATTGTTCAAGAATTAATTAAGTGTCTCAGCCTGCAAAGACTTGCAGGATGAGGACTGGGAGACGTCCTGCTTCTGGCAGAAGGATTTCTTTGAGTAATGCGTCCTGCACTGCACGTCCTGAGGCCCCAGTCCTTTGGGCAAGGAACAAGCACATACTGGAAAAGGCTTTGACGTGTCACGATCTGCTCTGGTTATTAACAGGATTGTTGGCAAAAGCTCAGCAAATGGACTCTGAAGAGCCAACCAGTGGAGAGAGCTGCCAAAAAGCCACTTTGGTGACAAAGATTGTTATTAACGAGGGAGAGAAAGCCTGAAACAGAGAGGTGAAGAGATGATAACATTCCCCAGGGAAGATCCCATCCTCATCTGGTTGAGGGGGCAGAAGGAATACACTGCTGCTTGCTTGATCCAAACAAACGCAGCTTCCCATGTAAGAAACATGGGAGTTTTTGTGGATCTTTGCAGTAAACAAGAAGGCAGTACCAGGACTTTTTCTGGGCTTTTGTTTTTGTTTTTAAAGGAGACAATACCCTCAGATCAGTGAACAGGTCTCTTGGTCCTCGGAACAGACATCTCACCTTTTGCTGGGTCACCAAGCGTAGAAATAGAACTGCTGTTTACACGGAGGCCAGTCTCACACACCTCTTTTGCCTGCAAAAGAACAGCCAGCCTCTTTTACCACCTATTGTCAAAGATAAGGGACACAGCTACTGCCAACGACAGCTGGCAAAACACTTGCAACAGGCAAACGTGCTGCAAGTCAATTACAGATCATCATGGTCCCAAAACACCCACGGTATAAAGAAAATTAAACATAAAGTCCATAGTAAGAATCAACAGGAAGAAAATTTGTTGTTTCAGACACTGAATACTTGTATTTATCAAGTGTTGTTACAAAAACCTCCGTGGAAGCACAAGTTTAGAAAAATCTGGAAAAAATCCAGCATCTCCAGAAACCACCGCAAGAGCAAGGCTGGACTTTGCACTTTCTTTATCTGCCTGGACAGTTTATGGAAAAATAAATGCAACAGGGCTGGCATGAAGGCAAAAGACGTGTGCTGCTCTGCGCTCACTCCTCCATGGGCACAATTACCGCCTTGGAAGCATCTCGTTGGCTTTGATTTAATTCATGTTCAAAGCAGATTCATCAAAGTGTGCAAGGACCAAAGGTATATTGACCAAAGAGTGGCAACGGGTTCAGTTTGAACTCGTTATGGGTGAGAAATAAAAGCAAACCAGTGTACTCAGCCCCTTTACAAGCACCACGAGGCACTCATCTCACCTAACTTCTGCCTCCTAAAAGGCAAGTGCCTAGCTTAGTCTAGCCAGCTACACTCCTCCTCCGAACACTGGAGAGGGAGGCACCTCCAGAGAGTGATTTAGGCTGAGGATTTTAGATGTCTGCATTAAACCAGGTCCAACTGCCCTCTGGAGAGCCCCCTCTTTCCTAGGGACTGTTCGAGGAGCTCAGCCACTTGGCACGGATCACGCTGAACTTCAGACAGCTAAAACAAAGCGGGACAATTCCCACTCTCAGAGTGAGACTGAAAGTGGTTTATTTTGTGGCAACTTAATCCAAACTGAACAGAACTAAACTGCATTCAGGTCACTCTCACCCTGAACAAAACCATCTCTACCGTGACTTAGCACGGCATCATTAAATCACGTTCAAAGTGAATTCCCACTAGATTCCCTGAGCATCCTTGTGTAGACAAATTCTTTCCACAAAATAAAAGTATCCTTGTGAAAATGAGCAGGAATAACTTTCCCAAAAGCTGTGTCAGGCTCTCTCTCCAACTAGCTGGCAAAACCAAGGGAACTTGCCCCAAACCACCTGACAAACTCCTGTCGGCTCTCACAAAGGTGCTTTCCTCTTCTAAGTGTGTATCAAAGGTTTCACCTGCCTGTACTTGAACATAGATCCACTGGGACAGAGGGAGACTCGTTCTATCCCCCTGCAGAGGGCAAAGGAGGCAGCCAAATCTCTAACAGTAATCAACTGGAGAGACACAACATAAGATTCATCTCTAAACACTCCCAGGAGCTGCTTTCAGAACTTGCTCTGGACTATTTATACAGTAGTAACTGCACTGGTAACCGAGGTGCAGAGAGCCAGGACACTTCAGTCAACGCATCTGCTGGGCTTTGGTGGGACAGCACGCAAGCAGGCACTTGGCATCAAACTTCTTAAGCTGAATAAACGTTTCAGGTTACCTCTTCTTCATTATCAAACAGGAGAAAGGCAAAGGTCTCCTCCAGCTCCTCCTGGCTGTACCCGGCAGCTTCCTTTGCTTGGGCAAAAGCTTTGAGCTGCAGAAGACACAACACTTTGTTTTAGTCCATCTGTGCCAGAGCCAAGTGACTGAGTGGTACAGGGAACACGTACCTCCAGTCGTAGTCAGTACAGGGCAGCTGGCAGCAGCCAGGTGATGCTGGACCAGTTCATGTGCCCACACATCATTCCCTCGCCCAGGCACGCGTACACCCAGTCTCCCACCACAGGGACCCCAATCCATGCATCTGTCTGTTTCTGTCCCCAGCAGAACATGTTCAACGTCCTCCAAGGAACAGCAGGAACATCCAGCCCCACAGTGTCACGCTGTGCTCATGCCAGGGAAGTCCAGCTTTATTCCACCTTGCCCCTTTTGCCACGCATCGTTGGCTACTGGGGAGCTTGCTTCACCCAGCAGCATGTGGGCTGGTGAAGCACCACATTTAGTAGCCAACTATGGCCATCAGAAGACAAATCTCAGCCATGGAGAAGATGCCTACAGAAGGGGAGATGCTTGGAGGCACCTCTCTTTTTCCCTCTCCACTGACCAGGGAAGCCTAGACTATTTGATTAGAGGGCAGGTGCTATCACGCAACCACAGCTCAGAGGGTTTGGCTACAGCCAAATAACACAATATTCCAATTTCTTTTGTCTGATAATTAAAGCAGAGCGTGTTCTCAGTGCAGACAGGGAGAACATCATGGATGCAAAGAGAGCTGGGTGTGAGTCCATGACATTTTGGTGCTTTAATAAAAGCAGTTGTAGAAGGATAGGATTTTTTTAAACAGGGTTACAAGATAAGAAAACAATAATCTCATCACTGCTTTTGCTTATTTTGGCTTTAGAACTCACAGGCAAATCAACAAATTACTTGATACCTGCTTTCCCAGTTTTTTTATCCACCTGCACAGTGACTATCCCAGATTTAGGCAGCCAAAATGTCTAAGCTCTATTTAATTCATGACAACAAGCAGACTGGTCATCTCCAGTCCCCAGAGGAGACAGCCTGTCTCCCATGCCAATGACAGGGGGACCGTAGGGCTGAAGGCATTTTGAAAGTGGTTTTGGACAGGCTCCAGTCAGCTGGAGAAAGGGAAAAGGGGTTAAAACTGGGGTCTGCACAGGTGTGAGAGCAGACAAAAGAAATACCACAGGGCAACGTGCCTTGCTGTGAATCAGCAGCAGTACAATAACATTAAAGCTCTCCTGCTAGGTCTCAAATCAGGATTTCTACCTGCCCCAAGGCCTGCTCCAGGAACTGCTGCTGAGTGCTTGGCAACTGAATGGATCTTTTGTTCCTGATTGGGAAGGAAGAGGTGCAAGAAAGCAAAGACAAGGCTCCCTTCAGTTAGGAACTGCAAACGGGGCTCTACGAGGCAGGCAGATCAGCCACGTGTGCAAAGGAAAGACCTGCCAATAAACCAGCCTTTACAGATGTCTGCAGCTCCCAAAGAAATGCCACCCTCTCCTGAGCTGCCAGCAACACCCTGCTCCTCCACCGGCCTCACCTCACTTAAAAAAAAGTCGTTTTCCACCAGAATTGCTTGGCTGTACTGAAAACCGTCCTGGGATGTCGAGTCCAAGTAGGAGCTGTGCAGCACCGAAACCGCTGTCTGCAGAAGGGAACTCGTCTCTTCTGACTCCGGATGCAAACCTGGAGGAAGAAAGCGGAAAGCAGGTGCACATATTAATTCTGGGCATCCCCAGATGAGTCTGGGGCCTCGGCAGAGCGTGAATCGCCACACACCAGCCTTGTTTATTAAGCTCAGATCTCCACGGAGCAGATGCTGCTCCCACTGGGAGCTACGGAGCTGAGCTCCCCTGCAGGAATTCAACCCCCAAGTCCTTGTCTGCAAGTTAAATCACCCTTCAGCAGGGGGAATACGAGCTCCCTCGTAAGCCCTTGCCAGGGGAAAAAAAAAAAAAAAAAAAGAAAGAAATTGTTAGCAACTGCTAGAAGCGAAGCCTGCTGGTAAATTAATTTTATGTTGAGTAGGTCAGAGTTTTCTCTTGTGCTAAAAAGTTACTTGGATTCACGGCGCACTCTTTTAGGGTTTGAGAGTTGATGTCTGCACACAGGGAAAACCTCGGTGCACGTGCAGTTTCTCAGGGTTATCTGTTTTCCTGTAAAGATCTTCAGGTCTGGAGTGAATATGGATTTCACTACCACGAGAGCAAGCCTTCCTTCAAAGCCCCAATGGGCAGAGCCTTCTCAAAGCCCAAATTTCTCTTGACATCTCAGAAGGAAAGCATCCCAGTAAAACACTTACTTCCCAACAGCATCCCACCAAGAGGTCCTAAAGCCGTTAACAAATTAAAGATGAATGCAGAAACAAAGGAAAGCCCTGCAGTATTTGTGCACTTGCAGCTGTTAAAATCCAAATATTAAATAAAGCAGCCACTTAGAAACACAGGAAATCCCAGGCTCAGCCTCTGCTGCATGTTTAAAAACTTTTATTACTGGTGGTGAATCATGAGCGACGAGACTTCGAATCCCAAGCTGAGTTTGCAACACAGACACATTGAAAAGGTTTATTTCTTCTGATGCAAAAACTTTAGAAAATAAAGGAGTCGTGTGTAGGGAAAGAAATACAGAACCACCAAACCCTACCCCAACAGGATTTGCACCCTGGTTGCTCTCCAAGAAAAACCTCACCAAAATTTTTGAGAATAGATTAAGTTCTTGTCCTCTCAAGCAGAAAGGCCCTTTGGTGAGGAGCAAGATAGCATCTGTTGTCACCCTGCAACTACTTGCTGTTTTGACTCCTATTTTTAAAAAGTAAGTTTTAATATTTTTTTTCCTCAATTAAAAAAAAAAAAAAAAAAAGACACAACCATTCCCTAGGTCACAAATCTTGTTATTCCTCTCAAATTACTCAAGGCCAAAAAAGGACCTAATACAAGGAACAGGGAAAATAACAGTTCAAATTGCATGTATTAAACTCATTCAGCTACACAGCTCGAAGCCAGTTCAGCCAGTCCGTGCTATGGGGCTTAACAGGGGAAGGGAAACAGGGTCTGCTTTGTGCCAAGCAAAAGAAAATCCAGACATGAGGCAAAAAGTGGGGAGAAACAGTATAAAAAAAAAAAAAGGCTCTAAAAACAGTTCTAAGGAAAGCACGCAGAGGGCAGGTGGGAAAGGAAATTGGGAGCACAGACACAGAAGTCTTTAAAAAGTACTTTTGCCTTTCTTAAACTTGCTCTGGGGTCTTTTGTGTCCTCTTGCACTCACTTTCTAAACTTCTCACTTTCAGGTGACGCCTCTGTAATCATGGGTACTAGTAAAAGCAGGTGAACACAACTTGGAGCTCAAGCGCAGAAAAACGAAAAAGAAAAAGAAAAAGGTCTTCCAGCTCTCGGTATTATTATTTTCTCTTTGAGTCTAATGAGGATAGGAAGGGATGGTAAATTTGCTCACTTTTTTCCTCCCTTGTCTTTCATTTCGCGTTGCCTGTGTCTTTTGTACCCGGTGGATCTCAAGGAAGCAGTCAGGGAGTTCAGATTCCCACAGAAGCCAGATCAGGGAATTACGTCCCGGCTTAACAGCTCTGCTCAAGGCTTGGACCGAACGTAACATCCCTTTTTGCTTCTTGCTGGACCACCACAGTGCTTGTGTCCAAAATCACAGACTGGTTTGGGTTGGAAGGGACCTCAAAGATCATCCAGTTCCAACCCCCCTGCCATGGGCAGGGACACCCTCCACTACACCAGGTTGCCCAAAGCCTCATCCAACCTGGCCTTGAACACTTCCAGGGATGGGGCAGCCACAGCTTCTCTGGGCAACCTGTGCCAGTGCCTCATCACCTTCAGAGGGAAGAATTTCTTCCTTAGATCCGATGGAAATCTCCCCTCTTTCAGTTTAAAGCCATTGGCCCCTTGTCCTGTCACTACACACCCTTGTCCAAAGCCCCTCTCCAGCTTTCCTGTAGCCCCTTTAGGTACTGGAAGGCTGCGATAAGATCACCCCGGAGCCTTCTCTTCTCCAGGCTGAACAGCCCCAACTCTCTCAGCCTGTCTCCATGGCAGAGCCCTCGGATCATCTCCGTGGCCTCCTCTGGCCCTGCTCCAACAGCTCCATGTCCTTCTTGTGTTGGGGACCCCAGACCTGAACGCCACACTGCAGGGGGGTCTCACGAGAGCAGAGTAGAGGAGCGATCATCCTCCAAGGAGAGACAGCCCTATCCTCAGCATCTTCTCCACCAGCCTAAACAAGCCCAGCTCCCTCAACTGCTCCTCATGTCCCAGAAGCACAGACCTGCAGTGGATGCTATTTAACTTCACAGCTACTGCTCCAAACCATTTCACTTTTCAGGTGTGATATTCTGTTCCTCCTACCGATATTGTCTCGCAGCTCTTCATCATGAAGAGGTTTGGGGTCTTGGAGCATGAGAAAGGCCATGTCTAATCATGTGAGCTGGGAGCCAGTGTTTCCACGCTGAGTATGTGACACACCAAGTTGACAAAGAGAGATTATGGAACTAAAGACTCCACTGGGCACAGAACACACATTGAGGGTATAGGGTTTAAATCAGCAAAAGCATCAGATGTGCAATATCTTTCAGGGGTAAAAGCTAAAGGCTTTAAAAAACAAAAATAAAAAAAATAAGCCTGGGAAGCTCTTGGAAATGCAAGAAAAACAGCAATTTTGCAAGTGATAACTCAAACATTTGTTCCTCCTTGTAAGTTCAGCTGCAATGTAAAAATGAAAGTCCAAAAGGGGAAAAAAAACCAAACAAATTTGCTGTATTAACACAGAAATACATGAGATGAAACACCCAGAGAGCGGAGCACCGAGCCCAGCAGCTCGCTGGGACTCTCGTCTCCCCTTCTGGATTTACAGGGATCCTTACAGGGATCCGTTCCCACCTTAGGAAGAGCCTGGACTCACACAAACACATGCAAAACCCTGACACGTCCAAGTTTCATTTTCAGGAGCAGAAGGCCCTTGTCAGTCTCTGTGCATGCTGTGAGGAGGCGAAAGTGAAAGTGCCTAAACCACAAGTAAAAGTGAAAGTGTCCGCTCCCCTCTGAGCAGCTTGGATGTGCCACTACCACCACGCAGCATCCTCAGGGGACGGGACCGACTTCCTGCACGGCATCGGTCGGACGGCAGGGATGCACTGCAAGACCGAGGAGAGCTGGAGAAACTCCAGCGCGGCTCTGCACCAGCACGGCCCAGTTGAACCCACAGCCGGTGTTATCCGTGCCCTGAAATCCTTCTGGGGAGGGGATTCACAGCCTGTCCTGGTGATTTCCTGCTAGCAAGGGAGAAAAAAAACGGCCACCTTCGCTGCTGTAAACATCAGCTGCCAACGCTGCAAGTAGGGCTGATCTTCTCCTCGTGCTGTGGCTGCGCAGAAGTCATCCTCCAAGAGCCTGGCGTTCCTCTGACGGCTGCTAAACCTTCCTCCTCCTTTTCTAGACTCCAAGCCAGCTCCTTTGACCTTTCCTCCCTGATTACACCTGAAAATGTCTCAGCGTGTCCCGCTCCGTCCTCTGCAAGTCGTTGGCTAAAGGCAGCCTGGGCGGACGTGCCCCACGGGCAGACACACACGGCCCATACGGCTCCCGGGAGCTGCACGCCTTTGCTCCCCTTTCCAGTTCAGGGCTCCTGCAGGTGCTGGGTGCCCATCAGGAGGGCCAGCTGAGGCCAAGAGACAACAGACTTCCCAAATCCAGGATCCTCCTTTGGCTCATCTATCTTCACAGAGACTTCCAAAGTCAGCCCGGGAGGAAAACCCACAGCTTTTGAACTACTTGTACAGAGAAAAAGGTTTGCCTTCCTGCCTGGTCTTTTTTTATTATTATTTTTCCTTAAAATTTTAGTAGCAGTTGCTGCAGACATTTGAATGCTGTCAAATCCCCAAAAGTCTGCCTGGCAGCATAGTCAACACTCACTGAACACAGCCACACCGCTCACCTACAGGACTTTCGACCTGTCCTCAACACAACGGCTCCTGCACCGTCCCTTCCCAGAGCCCTTCTCCATCCTGCCTCTCTTCAACCAGGACTTTTTCCATTTTCCTGGGTCGGTCCCATGGTCAGCATGAGCTGTGACAGCAGATGTCATTGGCCATGGCAGTGCTGGCACCACCACACACCACTCTGTACCACCAACAGTTCGTGTGCTGCCAGCTGAAACTCCTTAAGATCATCCTCCCAACTTCTTCGGCTCTGCTGAAGTCCACTTTCTCTCTTCTTTTTACAATCTCCCATCCTGATTTTGTCACTCTCACTCTTTAGTTTCACTTTCTAATCATTTCTAGCACGCAGTAATTACCATGACAATGAACTGCCTCTTTTAACTCTGCATTGTAAAAACCACAGTTACTACGTGCTCACTACGTACTACTTACCTGCAAACTTCTTTCAGCTACTACCTGCTAATGGAGCAGCTGCTAATGGAGCAGCCACAAAGGTGACCTGGTAAACATAGGGACGAAGCAGGATGTCTCTTCAGCCAGGAGTCCTGAGACACCCCTGATAAGATCAGTCAAAACCTCCTTAATGGGGGGCAGCTGGCAGGACAAAGAGACTGAGATAATGAACTGACCTTCCAGGAAAACAAGTCAGCAACAACTATTGTGGGAACTGATGTCATAAGTCCACTTAGGTCTCTACACCAAAAAGTTATAAAAAGTAACTCACTACCTGCTCAAGATCAGCTTCTCTGCAAGAATTCCACTGCATGAGGTTTCCCAGACAGAGCAGACCCTCACCAGGGATGTCAGGTTGACTCTGGACTCAGTGACACGGATCATCTTTGAAGTGAGAGTTTTCCATCACTGAACGGGCCCGTTCCTGGGAGCAGTTTGGTGAGTGTCACACTGGTGACATCTCACACAACATATTTATAGCTGCACACACAGGGAAAGGTTCATCAAGTATATACTTTGCCAGCTGGAATTCTGTAATAACTTGTAGTACATATATAGTTGCTTTACTCTCGCAATGTGTGTATACATACTTCCTTTCATAGAATCACACAATGGTTTGGGTTGGAAGGGACCTCAAAGATCATCCAGTTCCAACCCCCCTGCCATGGGCAGGGACACCCTCCACTACACCAGGTTGCCCAAAGCCCCATCCAACCTGGCCTTGAACACTTCCAGGAACGGGGCATCTAAAACTTCTCTGGGCAGCCTGTTCCAGTGGAATATATGTGTATATATTTCACTAATAGTAGTAATTTGTAATGAAGAAATTCTCAGAAAGCCCGACCTCTGTGTCCTTGTGTATTGCAGAATCCTGAGAACCCCATGGTCATGATCTTCACCCACCCGTGGGCCAGGTCACCCTCACAGGCCATGACCACGACCACTACACCTACGCAGTCCAACTTTTGTAATGAGTCTTGGCTCGTTACTGCTGAAGCACAGAAGTCACCTTCCTCTTTCAATTTAAGCCAAAAACTAAGCCAAACCCCACCATCTCCCACAAACACCTTGGAGCAGGAAGGTGTCATGCCTGCACAGTAACAAGATGTTGACCACGGCAGATGCTTCTGTCTATGATAAAGTACTTTCAGTTGATGACATCATGTAAACTGAGCTCACAGTCACTCTCCAGGAGTAATCGAGCAAGGAGATGTAGCACAGACGTTCACAGGGCTGGTTGATACTGGGTGTATTTGCAAACTGATCACCCGAGCAGATCCCAGAGACTGCTCGGCGCAGCGCGGCAGAGCTATCCCCACCACGCAGCAGGTGTCCTCTGCCCACAGGGACTGGCCCAGGGCACAGTTAGCATGGCACCGAAGCAGAAAATTATTTGCCTTGGTATATTCGAGCCTCTTGGGATTTTCTTGTCTCTTAGTGTGGGTTCTTCAAAGCCTTTCAGTCTCAAAATACGCTCTCCTACACCAGAGAAGTGCCCTGTTCCTGCTGCTCCTGCACTATCAGCAACTTTTACAGCTTTACTGCTTCCCAGCATCTTTTTCTTTCACTTTCTCACCTTTTTTCTTCTCATTTTTTCCACTCCAAAGCACAGACAACTGTTCTAACCTTGAAATTGTAGAGCTGCTAATAAGCAGAGCTGATTGAACCTGCCGTGCAGTTACGGATCCGATCTAAACCGTGCATCAACAGTCAACCAGTTGGGATACTACACGTACCCGAGGCAGACACTGGGCATGAGATGGGTTACCAGGACAGACTTAGAATCATAGAATCATAGAATGGTTAGGGCTGGAAAGGACCTTCAAAGGTCATCTAGTCCAACCTCCCTGCAAGGAACAGGGATATCTCCAGCTAGATCAGGTTGCTCAGGGCCTCATCCAACCTGGCCTTGAACGTCTCCAGGGATGGAGCATCCACCACCTCTCTGGGCAACCTGTTCCAGTGTTCTACAACTCTCATGGTAAAAAATTTTCTTCTAATATCCAATCTGAATCTACCTCCCTCTATTTTAAAACCATTACCCCTTGTCCTATCACAACAGGCCCTCCTGAACAGCCTCTCCCCATCTTGACTTGTGCTCATGGTCCAGCCAAAACAAGACCTCTGGCTTAAACTGGGCTGATGATGGCACCCATTTGCAGAGACAAGGAGTGAGTCTGGTGACAAATGAAAGGGGAGAAGGCCTCCCACTGAGGATGGAAAAGGTGGCACAGGTTGTACCACGGGCTGTCCGGCGAAGCCAGGAAGGGCTCTAATAACAGGCAGCATGTTCTGAAGGTCTCACCATGGGTTGCTGCAGATGGGTTCAACGATCAACCGGACAGATTCGCGGCGTAAATACTCTACTAAATACAGAATCCAGCTCTTCCTCAGGAAGTCCCTGAGCCACAAACCTGTGCAGTTGGCATGAATTTTCAGAGAAAGAGCACCCTACTTTTGTCCTGTTCACGTGCTTTTCCCTAAGTGGCCACTCCTGGAGTCAGGATACCAGCCAAGATGGATATTCGGTCTCAGCTGGGATGGCCCATTAAATCAGCACGAGGTTCTACCCCCTACTCCATTGTACAGGGAGCCAGGCTGACACCAGATGATGGATACGCAGTGCCACATCAGCGTGACCATGGTAGGAAGCATCTCTGACTCTATGCGGTGCTTTCACAGTCAAGACCAGTAACTTATCGAGTCAATTATCCTGCAACTGCTACAGGCATCCTGCAAGTAAATCATCATGAGGGATCATTACAAACCACCTCTCTGCAGCGGATGTTTCCTCGTACTCTCAGAAAGAGAGCAGTTGGCATCCATAGAGGTTCAAGAACTCTTATAACTGTGGATCTGTTTTCCCACTGAAGAACTGAGCATTGAAATTATCAGGTGGGGGGGGAATTTTTGGATGGCACAGCTCTCTAAGCTTTGCAATTATTCATAGATTCATAGATTTCTAGGTTGGAAAAGACCTTAGAGATCATCGAGTCCAACCGTCCCTAATCCCCATTAAACCATATCGCTAAGTAGATCATCCACCCTATTCTTAAACACATCCAGGGATGGGGACTCAACCACCTCCCAGGGCAGCCTAAATTAACTGAAAAAAAGTAAGCAGGTTGATGCAGCTCCACCCTCCTGAATCAACATCCTTGGCCTTAAACCCAGGAGTTACGTTCCTGCTTGGGGTTAGACGGTATCTTTTGCAATCTCCTGGTTTGACGTATTTAAAACAGTCTTTCCCAGTGAGACAAGGCGATCGCTGCTAAGCCAGAAAACCCAGGTGCTGGATTGTATTTTAAATTACCTCTGGGATCAGGTAGGCTGAAAATGCAGATATTGAGGCTGCAGGAGCTTTTGTAATGCTTTTCATCTCGATATCAGAGAGTGACAGTATTTATTTAGATCACTTTCAGGAGTGAAATACCTCAGGTTGCTCCTTGGGAGGTTCAGACTGGAGGAGAGGATGAATTGGACTCAATGATCTCTAAGGTCTTTTCCAACCTAGAAATCTATGAATCTATGAATTTTTTCCTCTGGAGAGTGATGCAGCCTTAGGACAGGTTGCAGAGAGGTGGGTGTCACCATCCTTGGCTGGGCAAAGCCACAGCTGCCCCACTCTGATGTTGATGAAAAAATCTACTCAGAGTAGGAGTTCTACACCAGAGAAACGTTCCAGGTAACATTTCTTCGATTTTATAACCTCCCTCCTTTACTTTCAGCCGCTCACGTAATTGAGGATGTGGTTATTACAGGTTTTCCCTCGTTAATTCACTGCACAGGCAGTTGTTGCTGCCTTTCATTTCAGCAGATGCTCCTCAAAGCCCTGTCCTGCCGCAGCTCCCCTCTTCTATCATCTTATACAGGGTTGTCACCTGTTGTGGATTCACTCAGCTGCAGGTGTCTGCAGTGACTGCTCCCAAATCCAGCACCAGCACGGGTATTTTAGCACTGACACAACTAAAGATGTCCCTTTCTTTGCAAAGCCAGCCAGCCACGTGACTCTCCATGCTACTGCAGCAGCTGCTATGGCCTAAGACAGTCAGACCTGACATGCCTTGACCTTGTGGGAGAGCTGTAGACTCATGCACAGCCAACTAAAAACCCACTGATGTTGGGCTTGCCTTCACTAGGTTCCGTTTCAAGGATCCCTTGCGTGCAGTTCACAGATGCCACATTGAAATCCACCTGCTGAAACCCAGCCAACCACACAGCACCCGCAGAAAAACATCCAGCCCTCCCAAGGAACATCAGCCTGCTGCCACGTGAGCTGGAGTGTGTCTGCTGCCTCCCAGGACCCTGAAAAATCCATGTTGGGGACATCCCAGACATAAAGCCCATGCGACGTCAGGGCGACTCCATACACTGCAGCGATATCCAGGGTCTCCCGACACACGGGCAGCCTTGTGAGAGCAACAGCAACGCTTCCCATGATAAAAACAACCTCCCCAAGGCAGAGCTACCCTATTTGGGAAAAGAAGAAAAAAACCAACTAGTTTGCAGCTGAAGAAAGCGAACATACATTTTCCCCTGCCTGAAATCCTGAAGGATCTCCTCCAGAACACCACTTACTCAATCTTTTTCCCTTTGAGCAAGCCTGAAAACTTCCCAAACAGGGATAAATCCTTCTTTAGGCATGGTTTGGTGTGTTACTTTTGCTCTCACTACAGATGCTCTCCTTTCAGCTTCGACTTTCTTTCCCTGGTCTCTTGTTCTGCTTGATACGGCAATAGAGCTCTAACCACACGCTCTCTACGGACCCTTTGGCTGCAGAAACTACCAAGACACACTTAAGAGTTTCAAATAAAAACAGAAGCAAAGCCAAGTACTGAAATCCCCACGCACACTGACTCCAAACACCCCATCAGAACTAGTGGGTAGTTATCTCACCATCAAAAAAAAAACCCCAACCAAACAAAAAGCCAAACTGTGCGAAAATAGCATTTACCAAAAATAATAAACACTTCACTTTCTTGTCTCAAAGTGATTTTAACTAAGAATAAATCAGCGGGTCACTTCAGCAGGTGCCAGAGTGACCAACATAGGTCAATTGATCACTCAACATCACAATAAATTACATTTATTTCATGTAATAAACCCAGCCCATTCCACCAAAGCTGTAATTTCACATGTGTTTTGGTGGGCGGCTACAGTGACCTACGCCAGCCCTTGCCCCAGTGCTCCTTTTCTTCCTCTACTGGCACAGCTGGGGCTGCATAATGAAGAAAATCAGCAAACCGCAACAGAAAATAAAGTGAAAGAGGCTATTTTTAATCCAGATAGGTTCAGCAATCTGGATGGCTGCACGGCTCCACAAAGAGTGGTACCAACACAGCTCGGAGTTGGGTGGGATGTGGATGTTAGGGGGTGTCAGGGGTGAGTATCTGTCAATGGGGAACACTTAAGCTAGCTCTGCTACTGTCAAAAATGCCAGGTTTAAGAGGAACACTAAAAATAGACCAGACTAGTATGTAAAACCAGTTTCAGAACCAGGTAATACAGTCTCTGGCCCCAGACAAGTACTCAAACTCAGCAGAGCACACAGGGAATTCTCCGACAAAATTATTTTTCCATTGGAAAACAGCAATTTCTGTGAAATCAGATATCTTCTTGACAACACACTATATCTAACAGACCCGTTCAAGTGCAGACTCAACCATTGGACAGCTAGTGCCAATAGAGCCCCGTGTTTGTCTCCCTGTTCATTACCGGTCTCTTATAAGCACCGTAACAACATCCACTTCGACCAAACCCTTGGGGTAAGACCATGAGGTTAATATTCTGACTTGAATCCCCCACAGAGCCGAGCTTTGCCCACCATCTCCCGCATCCACCATGAGCATCACACCACCAGCTTACTGACTATTCTGGGCCAAGCAGGCCTTCTTGCACATTTTAAAAAAAAAAAAAAAAACGAAAAAAATCTTTGTTCCCATAGAGTAAGGAACACATTTTACAATTACTTTTGTGCCATTCACCCTCCCGCTTGCTCCATCTATCCCAGATTATCCCCGTTTAAGGAGTACAGACGTACAGCTTGGCGAGCCTTGCTCCTATCCGAGCCTCTGCGGGACAATTTGAGGACAACCAAGGAGCAGGACTAGGTGGGACCAGAAAAGCAACACCTTTCCCCCCCCCCCCCACCATCTTCTAAGGCCAATTTCCAGCCTCGCAGGGCAGCGGGGTTACTCCAAGGGGGGAGCAAAAGGCCTTCCAGCCTCCAGCTCCCCGCGCCAGTCCCGGGGCGGGAGCAGCTCGCAGCCGATGGGTTTGTATTCCCGTCTCTCGCTCCCGAAGGGCACCCGCACTGACCGGCACGGCTCCCCAAGGACACACCGAAAGGACCACGAGGACCGCAGCCTTCCCAGCTCGGGGCCAGCGATGGGCTCAAGCGGGAGCTTCGAAAAGCCAACGTGTCCCCCATTGGGAGCGAGCCGGCCAAAATTCAACCCAAAAATAAGGTGTCGACGCCTCCGAGCGCACCGGGGCTCGCTGCCTTCAGCCCTGGCCTGGGGGGTGCTCCCCCTCATCCGACACGGAGCGGGGATCCCCCTCGAGCCCGGGAAGCCTTCCCTTTGGAGAAGCGGCGGGCCAAAGCCAGCTTGGCCTCTCCTCCCCAGGCGAAGGGTGGGATGGAGCCGGCTCTCCCCGTGGCCCGGTCCCCGCCACCCCCCCCCAGCCCCGCTCACCCGTGCCCGCTCCGCCGCTCTCCTCCTCCTCCCGCCGCTCGCCCATGGCCGAGGCTCCCTTCCTCGCCGCTCCCCGCCGCACCGACCCCTCACGCCGCCCGCATGCCGCCCCGCCCGGCCCTCGGCGCGGCTCCGCTCCCGGTGGGGCTCCGGGAGAGGCGCGGCGCTACCGGGCCGGGCGGGCCGGCGGGCTCAGGCGACGCGGGGCGGCATGCGGGGCGGCCGCCATCCGCCGGCCCCAGGAAGTGGAAGGGCGCCGCGGAGGGACGGCGCGGGCGGGCGGGGAGGCAGGGCCGGGGCCGGGGGGGGGTGGGAAAAAAAACAGAAAGTGAAAACTGAACCGGAAAGAGCCGCCGCTTTCCTCTTCCCGCGGGTCAGCGCCGCGCTCGGCGGCCGTTCGCGCAGCGCCGGCTCCCGCAGCCTTCGCCGTCTGTCCCGGGCGTCTTCCCTCGGCTCCGTCCTTCCCCCCCCCGGCCCCTCCGTGCCTTCCCTCAGCGCCTTGGTTTGGACCTTCAACCCCTCTCCTCATCCTCTCCGCCTCTCACATCGTGCCCTGAGCCCCCCCCCCCCCCCCCCCGCCCCGGTCCTTCCCCCCCCCCCCGCCCCGGTCCTTCCCCCCCCCCCCCTCCCCCCCCCCCGGTCCTTCCCCTCAGCCCTGTCCCTGACCCCCCTTTTAAATAGGATTTTCCCTGAGGTGTTAAAAAATGCCCGTTTCTCCACCCCCTCCCAGATACTTCAGGTTTTTGTTCCTCTGTTGGAAACGTGGAAGTGCGTGGAGTCGCTCCAGGAGAGGAGGGGAGAAGTGAATGTTTAAGCAGAAAAAGTAAGATAAATAATCCAGTTTCCCACCGTCACCTGGAATCTGTCTCGATCAGCCCGGCAGGGAGATAGTTTGTC